>NW_022630996.1:61923455-63123455 GCF_010015895.1 Lontra canadensis | reverse complement strand
GAACTAGCTCAGTTAGACACCCATGCTTTTATTCATACTGTTCCTACTGTCTGGCGTGGTCTTCTTTCTAGTTTCTTTCTGCTCAAGGTTTACAAGAACCAACTGAAAGGATATTTACTCTGTGACAGTGTCTTCTGTTCCACCAAATCCATTAGAAAGGAACTTTCTCATCACTCCCATATAGTATGTTGGAAATACATAGATTTCTAAGTAATCACATTATATTGTGGTTATTAGTTTATATTTGTATTATATGACCCAGAACTGAGCATCTCCGGTAGTAGAATGAGTTCATGGGTCTTAGGTAAAACATGAGTAAACGAAGAATTTCATAGACTTCAAAAAAATGTGATTGCAACTGCAATAAAAGAGATACGTATAAATGTTTTCTAAGTAAACTCAACACTCAACATGGGGCTCAAACTCAACCCAGAAATCAAGAGTTGTATGCTCTACTGACTGAGCCAGCCAGGTGCCCCTGGAGATAAATATTTAAACCTATGGTCATTGAATACATAGATACATGTGTACACATACATGTATGTGTGTGTATCTCCATATTGTGATTTTCTTACATGGAGTATAAAAACTAAGTACAAACTTCATCATATCACTGACAGAACATTTTTTTCAATATATTTGGGTAGTGAGTCTGTCATCCCCTTGGAGCCTGCCATCTCCGCTCTCCAAAAGGATCACTCTTTCCTTGGAGAGTGACTTCCATGACTCCTCCATTCACTCATGCCACAGAGGACCTTCCTCAGGTGCTAAATATACAGTAGAGAAGGAGCTTTTGTAATCTAGTTAAATGTTTCAGCAAGAACAATAGAACCGGGTATAAAATTCCGGAGTATCAGATTAGCTGTGTCTTTCTGTTGAATTTCTTCAATCCCTAGCATACATGCAGGACAACCCTGTAAGAAGTAGTATTTTCAACCAAGTTAACATATCCTGAAATGTAAGTGAAACATTTTTAGGAAAAGGGATTAGAGGAGGAAAATTCTTTGACAGTGTGATACTATTCACTCATGTATAATTGCTTTCAGTGTCACCGCCATTTTCCCTATGTATCACCACAAGAATCTACATCCATGAATGACAACTTAGCTTTTCATTTCTCAGTGAGAGTTTTGTATAAGAAAACTGCAAAAAACCTAAGTGGCAACTATCTTTAAATTTATCCCCATGAAAAATTAGGCTGGAGAAAAGGGGGAATAAAGCCCCACAGGGTCACCTGGCTGACTCAGTGGGGCATGTGACTCTTGGTCTCAGGGTTGTGGGTTCAAGCTCCATGCTGGGTGTAGAGATTACTTAAAATAACGTTTTCAGAAAGAAACCCCACAGAATGTTGTATGTCAACTTCACCTTAACAAAAATAATTAAGAAAAGACCCCCACAAAACAAAGAAACAAAAAATCATAAATGTCAGAGAAAGTTGGTGGTTTTTAAAAATGTTGCTGTGGTTTAAAAAATGTGTATTTAATTAGGGATCTTCTTTTCCACATCCCAAATCCAAATTCAAGTGGAAGAACAAGGGACAAAGATTTGCTTACTGATTCAGAACTCCACAGCCTTTTCTTAAGCAATTTGACACTTCAAGCAATTGTTCCCTTGAAGAGTGCCATTTAAAATTGTTCCTATTTTCTTTCCTGGGATCCTCCCCCAAAACCTGGCCCCAGAGGTATAAAACATAGAAAATATACACACACCATTGGTACACGTGAAGTGAGGTCAGAGCTAGTTATTTTTAGGCAACACTGTGAATGGGGAAATTTTTGTCTTTGGAATTCCTAACATTCCGGTCCTATAGGAAACTCCTGTAATCCTTCTCCCTGTGGGCGTTCTTTGTCCTCAACCTTCTTCCCTCTCTTCACTCATCCACACAAATTCTAACACTAGAGTATTGATGTCTGATGGTTAATGTGCATTTTATCTTGTTGTGTGTCAATCCCTCCCATTTATTTTCTTCGATCAAGAGACAAGGAACGGCCTCACTGTCACTTATGCACTGCCTTATATCAAGACCCATTTCCTGCTGAGCCCACAGGCAGCCACAAAAACATTGACTAACCTTGCTGGCTGATTAGAGTTGGCACACTCTAGTTGAAAAACAAGTTGACTGGGGTGCCTGGGTGACTCAGTGGGTTGGGCCTCTGCCTTCAGCTTGGGTCGTGATCTCAGGGTCCTGGGATCGAGTCCCACGTCAGGCTCTCTGCTCCGCGGGGAGCCTGCTTCCCCTTCTCTCTCTGCCTGCCTCTCTGCCTACTTGTGATCTCCCTCTCTCTGTCAAATAAATAAAAAAATAAAATCTTAAAAAAAAAAAAAAAAGAAAAACAAGTTGACTTGCTGGTCTTGGCCTGGGCCTTAAGCCAAAGAGTGGTCGTGCTCACATTTAGGCATTATAGAGCCAGTGAAGGAAATGTTTGGGGTTCCTGGGACTAGAGACTCTCCCATGAAATAGGCTACCCATTTCATACTTTGATTTTTTTTTTTAAACTGCCATGAGCTATTTTTGAAAGATTGCTACAGAGAACATGGATTTCATATTTTAAAAAAACGTTTAAGCATTCATTAAATACAAAATTGACAATGTATATTATTACTAAGTCAGTAATCACATATAGAAATCTTACACTTAAGCTTTTCTTCAAAAGTCCCTCGAAGAAACACTGATAATCCTTTAACCCACTCTTTCGCATTTATGCAGTTATCATTGTCTTTGTCAAATGCAAAAAATACTGAAAGAAAAACACCGTAGAAGCATATTGTAATTTATAGCTATTTTATAATTCATAAGTATGTATATATGGAAAGGTTTTTAAAACTTTCTTCCAAAATAAAAACAAAAAAACACACTGAGAAACTTTTCTCCCAAATTGAGGGGAAAAAAAGGTTTTGGCACAGTCTTTCTTAAAAGAATCAAAATTATTGGAAATATGTTCCTTCCAGATTTTTATAGAAAGAAAAAAATTAATTCTCCTCCATGATCAATGATGAACTTCACTTGTGATGTTTTGTACAGTTACTATGAGCCAAGAAGAGCAACAGTGGAGCTAATCAAGATGAGGATAATTTTTATTCTAAAAAGAGTGGCAGGGGCACCTGGGTGGCTCAGTTGAGCAGCTGGCTCTTGATTTTGACTGAGGTCATGATTTCAGGGTCCTGGGATCGAGCCCCACATCAGCTTCGTGTTCAGTGGGGAGTCTGCTTGAGTTTCTCTCTTTCCTCTCCCTCCGTACTTTTCCCAGCTCGTGCTCTGTCTCTGTGTGTTTCTCTCTAAAATATATAAATAAATCTGTAAAAAATTAATAAATAAAAAGAGTAGCAAAGGGGAAACCTGGCTAGCTGAGTTGGCTAGCATGTGACTCTTGATCTTGGGGTCATGAATTCAAACCCACACTGAATGTAGAGATTACTTTTTTTTTTTTTAGAACATTTTATTTATTTATTTGACAGAGAGAGAAAGAGATCACAAGTAGTCAGAGAGGCAGAGGGGGAGGAGGAAGGAGGCAGAAAGCAGAAAGCAGAAAGCCTGAGCAGAAAGCCTGATGCAGGGCTTGATCCCAAGACTCTGGGATCATGACCTGAGCTGAAGGCAGAGGCTTAACCCACTGAGCCACCCAGGTGCCCCTAGAGATTACTTTAAAAAATAATAATAATATAAATAAAAATGCATTTAAAAAGAGTGGCAAAATTCTGTTCTAAATATAACAGAATTTATATTTAAATATATAATACCTAAAGATAAATTACTAAAATAACATACTATTTTTAAAATTACTAGAGAAATCTTAGTATGCTATAGAAAGTAAAGTGTTATTGACTCTTTTAGGGGTGATGCTAATTATTTTTATTATGATTATGGTCTCAAGGTACATACCTAGGTCAAACTTACCAAATTGAATATGAAAAATTTGCTAGTGAAACTAGATCACATTAAATACTTTTCAATTTTAAATATAAGATCTTGTCTTTTATTTTTTTCAGTATAATGAGTAATTATCATTTTTTGTACTGATACAGTTTTTTTTTAATATTTTACTTATTTATTTGAGAGAGAGAAAGTGAGACAGAGCATGAGAGGGGAGAGGGTCAGAGGGAGAAGCAGACCTCCTGTAGAGCATGGAGCCCAATGCGGGACTCGATCCCAGGACTCCAGGATCATGACCTGAGCCAAAGGCAGTTGCTTAACCAATTGAACCACCCAGGCACCCCACTGATTCAGTATTTTTTTATTTTAAAGATTTTATTTATTTATTTGACAGAGAGAGACACAGCAAGAGAGGGAACACAGGCAGGGGGAGTGGGAGAGTTAGAAGCTGACCTCCCGCCGAGCAGGGAGCCCTATGCAGGGCTTAATCCGAGGTCCCTGGGGTCATGACCTGAGCTGAAGGCAGATGCTTAATGACTGAGCCACCCAAGCGTCCCCTGATACAGTATTTTTAAGAAGAGAAAAAAGTCATTTAATAGTTTACATGTCTATAGCATATGAATCCAAAGACATCATGAATAAAAAGCCATATGCTTAATTAAAATAAAAAATACCTGTCAGCTTATTTAGTTCATTGCTGGTTATTTCTCAAAGTGGTACAGCTATAAGATAAGAAATTCTGAGTGAGTTTTTATTAAAAAAAAAAAACATCGTATAATCAAATCAACCTTTGTTTTGTCTTACCACAATTAAGTCTTTCTGGTTTGGCATTGAAAAATTCAAGAGGCTCCTGTGTGGCTTAGTCAGCTGAGCACCCAACTCTTGATTTTGGCTCAGGTCACGATCTGGGGATTGTGGGATCAACCCCCAAGCTCCTGGAGGGGCTTTGTGCTCAGTGATGGGTTTCTGCTGAGTGTAGAATCTGCCTGTCCCTTTCCTTTTCTTCTGCCCCTCCCCCCAACATGCATGATCCTGCTAAATAAATAAATAAATCTATCTTTTTTAAAAAATTCAGTCTTTGATGACAACAGAATACATATGTATATAAAAATACATTTGGCATCTATAAATTCGTCATTACAAATATATATTTGCCACAGAGTAATATGTACAGCATATATATTGCCATCACGGCTTGGCCCATTTCAGTTTCTTAAGACTCTTACCCCTGTTCATTAGCATATCATCAGTCATTCCAAATATGTTGTGTAGGATCACTCGAAACGCGTTACGGTCTAGTCCGAAGTTATTAAGTCTTACATTAGCTCTTTCCACCAAGCTGTGAAAAAGTCGTAGGAGACACTCTACTTCACTTTTTTTGACTGCAAAATAAAAATACAAATAAATACAGCTTAGACTTAGTCCTTGAGTACTCCAATCTAATAAAAAATATTTTACTAAGCAGCTCTTTTGTCCCCGTGCTGCTAGATGCTCTAGCGATTAGAAAGTATGACATGACTTGTTACTTGAGAGCTTACCTTTCTGGGAGTCACCCAGAAGTCTCATAAGAGAGTGTGTAAATGAAAAATTATGTAATACTAACACTCACCATTATATATATATGCATAGTATTTATACGGGAAGGAATGTATTGAGGGAAATACAACAGAGAATTCCAGGGAGAGAAAACATGGGTAAAGGAAAGTCGTAGAACTGCTGTCAGGTTTGAACATGCTTTACTGGGAGCACAGCAAGTTGAGAAGTGAAAATACAAGATTGAAGAGGATGGGTTAATGGCAGAGAGCCTTGAAAGCCTAGTCAGAAAATTAACATTTACAGTTGACTTGAACCACATACGTTCAAACTGCGGGTCCACTTAAATGTGACTTAAAAAAATAAACATAGTACGGTACTGTAAAAGTATTTTCTGTTATGACTTTCTTTCTTTCTTTCTTTTTTTTTTTTTTTTTTTTGAGAGAGAGAGATTGGGGAGGGGTTGAGAGAGAGGGAAAGAATCTTAAGTCTCCATGCCCAGAGCCCAATCTCACGACCCTGTGATCACGACCTGAGGTGAAATCAAGAGTTGAAGGCTCAACCAACTGAGCCACCAAGGTGCCCCATTCTCTTATGACTTTCTTAATAACATTTTACTTACTTTATGCATGTAGTATATAATACATAAAATATATGAAATATGTTAATTGACTTTATAAGCAAGGTCAGAAATAGGCTATTGGTAGTTAAGGTTTTGGGGAGTCAAACATGGATTTTCAACTGTATGGGTATTAGTGCTTTTATCCTCCAGGTTGTTCAACCATCAGCTGCATTTTACTGGAGCAATGATTTTTCTCATGGACCATCTTTGGACCATCTATAAGAGAGAATCAACCCCCTCTCCACTGTTTGTTTAATCCAGAGTCCCATGTCTTGCCCCAGAACTACCAAGTCAGGATCGCTAACATCAGGCCCACAAATCAGCTTTTATTTTTTATTTACTTTAAGAGTTTTATTTATTAGGGCTTCTGGGTGGCTCAGTTGTTTATGTGTCTGCCTACAGCTCAGGGGGTCCTGGGATTGAGCCCCACATCAGGCTCCCCGCTCAGTGGGAGTCTGCTTCTCCCTCTCCCCCTGCCACTCTCACTGCTTGTGCTCTCTGTCAAATAAATAAACTCTTTTTAAAAAAAAAAAGTTTTATTTGTTTATTTGAGAGAGAGAGAGAGCAGGGAGGAGGAACAAAGGGAGTGGGAGGAGCAGACTTCCCACTGAGCAGGGGGCCCAACACAGGGCTCCAACCCAGGACCCCAGGATCATGACTTGAGCCAAAGGCAGATGCTTCACCCACTGAGCCACCCACGCTTCCTGGAATTAGCTTTTAAAGAAGAGCTGGGTTGATTCTTCTAGGACCTAAGGGTTGAGAAGTGGTTTAGGAAAATTCATGTAGCAAAATTATATTTAAGGGGAAAACTGGAAGCATAGAAGCCAGGCTTGGAGTGATAGGGCTTTGGTTAGGGAAGTGGAAATAAGGTCAGAGACGGGGAAAGGGCCTGAGAAGTTAGAGAAAATCAGTAGGACTTGGTGACTAGTTTTCAAATAGAAATTTCCAATATTCATATGCCTAGATTTCAGTCTAGACTTAGGAAAAGGGTATTTTTTAAAGAAGTGCGTGGGTATTCTAATGCATTGTCAGGACTTAGAATTAAGGAATTAGACTTAGTGGGTTGGGGGTACAAAAGTGTCTAGATTTCCCTTCATTTCTTACCTAAACAGGGGACTTAGACAAGTCATATAGCTTCTTTATGGTCAGAGTCCTCACCTATAAAACTGGGTATTGTTCTAGATGATCTTTGAGATTCTTTTAGTTCCTGAAAACCCAATTCTATGAATCAAAGATTATTTGAAAGAACCAGAAAAGCTAGGAAGGAAAGCTGGTTATTATTTCTTTTCTCTTCTCCAACCCCTGCCTCCTGCTTTCTTTTTATAGAGAAGGTGGGGAGAAATTTTAGATGCTGTCTGAGATGATTTCATGTCCCCTAACTGAAATCAATGACAACACACAGCACATACACAGTTTATAACATTAGAGTTTCTATGATGGTCAGAGCGATTTGGTTCTTAGGGGAATTGGTTGACAAATCTGGAGAATAAGGAATTACAAAGGTACCTACTAATACTGTTTTATGAACTGAGTTAGATTCTCAAATTCCACAGTGTAACTGAAACATGACATACAGGTCATTTTTCTCCACCCGATAACCATTTATTAAGAACCTCTTGTGAACCAGGCAATGCATACACCATGCTTGCTGCTCACCAAGTTGTTACACTTTGGCTTAGATTAAAAAAAAAAAAAAAAGTGCTGCATGACAAGCACTATGATTGATGGTGTTTGGTAGTGACCCAAAGGAAGGAATAATCAATTGGAGTCGTCAGTAGGAAATTAAAAGTCCCAAGAAGGTGTCATTTGAGCTAAGGTCTGCCAAAGTAAGCATTGGTCAGAGGAGGCAGCTTGGAGGTATGGTCTGAGAACTAGCTGCAAACGGTGTGGTGTAGCTAGATGGCAGACTTCACTTTACAGACAATGAGGAGTTTCTGGAAAATTTTCGCTGGCAAGCTAACAGGAACATATTTGCACTTCAGGGAGAACACGTGGGACGCCTGGGTGGCTCAGTCAATTAGGCGTCTGCCTTCAGCTCAGGTCATGACCCCAGGGTCCTGGGATTGAATCCTGCATTCGGCTCCTTGCTCATCAGGGAGTTTGCTTCTCCCTCTACCTGCTCTGCCTGCCACTCCGCCTGCTTAAGCTCTCTTGCTCTCTAATAAATAAAAATCTTTAAGGGAGAACATTTTGGCAGTAGATTCTTTTTTTTTTTTAAAGATTTTTATTTATTTATTTGACAGAGAGAGATCGCAAGTAGACCGAGAGGCAGGCAGAGAGAGGGAGGGAAGCAGGCTCCCCGCTGGCAGAGAGCCCGATGCGGGACTCGATCCCAGCACCCTGAGATCATGACCTGAGCCGAAGGCAGCGGCTTAACCCACTGAGCCACCCAGGCGCCCCTTGGCAGTAGATTCTTGAAACTACCTGATGAATGGGGAGTTGAGATATGACAAGACACTTCCTAAAGAATTTTAACAGTCCTTCCCATGCCATATGCTCTTCGTACAATGATTTTGATATTCCTCTGAGAGATGGGAGTCTCTCCTTTACTTGAAACTAGGAGGGAGCAGGGGGTGTGTGTGTGTGTGACTGTTTCAACCAGTAGAGCTCGGTGGAAATAAGGCAACGTGACTCTGCAAGGCTAGGTCACAGAAGGAGATGCAGCTGCTCTGAGGATGAAAACTTGAAAACTGCTGCCTCCTCCTCTTCCTTCTTGAATATGAAGTAAAAAGAAGCTCAGGTGTGGATGCACTGTATGGAGTCCAGAGTATGTTAACGATTGCCTGATAGTCCTGCTCGGTTCTGAGGGAGAGAATTATCAACGAGTGGAAATGTTAGCACCAACAATGTGAAAATGGATCCCTGAGGTAAGGGAGGTTTTGAGGCAGGAGCTGCTCTGAGTCAAATACTAACAAGTCATTCAACACAGCTATCAAGGATTTTAGGCCCAGTCTTTAGCAGGTAATAACTTTCTCTGGGTTTTATCCACGTAAGCTCACATTCCATTACATCTTAAAACCTTACTCATGAGGTCAAGGAACCATGGTAAATTATATGTGAAAGATCACATGTGAATGAGGATGGTGAGGTCCTAGAGATTGGCCCATGTTATTTATTTTGGAATAACTTTAGATTCACGTAAGAGAAGCAATGATGATAAAGTTTGCATAAAATCTTTACTCTCTCCCTGTTAACACCTTACAAAACCAGGATACAGTTGTCAAAACAAATATGCTAACATTGGCACATTATTATTAACTAAAGATTTTACCACTTTTCCTACTTAAGCCTTTTTTTGGGGGTTCCAGAATCCAAGCCAGGATATACTTGGTAGTCATGTCTCTTCAAATCTGTTAGTTTTCAGTCTTTCGTAACCTTGGTATTTTATTTTGCACAGTGTTCCTCAGTTTGTGTATGCCTAATGTTTTTCTCACAATTAGACCATGGTTAGGTGTTTTGGTGAAGACTCCCAGAGATAAATTGCTGTTCTTCTCACATGTCAGGGTGATACATATTAAGGTTAACAGCTGATAACTTTGATCACTTGGTTAAGCTAGTCTACAGGATTCTCCACTCTAGTTATTGTTTTCCCTTTCCACAATCTATTCTTTAGAAGCCAACTATTCAAGTAAAATGGAATCCCACTACTTGGGAAGGAGCATTTATACTATTATTTGGAGTTCTCCTGAAAGAAAGATATCTTTTCCCCATTTATTTACTCATTTATGTCACTATGGGGTGGGGGAGGCAGAGAGTCAAATAATACTTATTTGTAATAATTGTTAATCTTCTTACTCAAATTGTTCTACAGTTTTGGCCATTAGGAGTTTGAGTTGGCTCTTGTATGTTTCACATAGCACAACCCACTGGCTTTTTCACCTCTTTGCTTCCTGGTACTACTTGTCCGGCCAATCTCTTATTACCTCTGTGTGAGATAACAGGGAATATATATATTGGTCCCTGCCCCTGGTTCCTGACACATAGCTCCCCAAATTCTTGGGATTTCCTAAATGATGTGAACAGTAGTATCTTTTGTTAAATTTAGTCATTGACCCTGGTTCTCAACACAAAGCTCCTAAATCTCTTAGAACATTGGGGTGAAGGGGTAATAGGAATCTTTTGTTCTAATGAGGTGACAGCTAGTGACTTCTGGATGGGAGCCGGTCACCAGATGGACCAAAGTGTTGATTGAAAGCTTGGAACTTTCAGCCCCATCCCGTTCTCAGAAGTGTTGGCTCTTGAGTTAATTATCTACGAAGCCTATGTGATGAAACCTTCATGAAGACCCCCAAAGTAGTGTTCAGGGAGCTTCTAGGTTGGTGAACATATGAATGTCCTGGCAGAGAGAATGGAAGCACCATGCCCTTTCCCACATACCTTGCCCTATGCATCTCTTCCATCTGGCTCTTCCCGATTATATCCCTTTATAATAAATCAGTAATTTATTAAACTATTTTTCTCAGTTCTGTGAGCTGTTCTAGCAAATTAATTGGACCTCCAATTTATAGCCAGTCAGTCAGAAATGAAGATAAAACAACCTGGACATGTGATGGTCATCTGAAGTGGGAGACAGTCTTGTGGAACTGAACTCAACTTATGGGATCTGATGCCATCTCACAGTTAGTGTCAGGATTAAGAAATCACTGGGATGTCCCAGAAAATTCCTTGCTGGGAAAAAACCACACAGTTGTTGGAGACCAGAAATGTCAGAAGTGTAAACGTGGTATTTGGTAGTAATGTCAGAGTAAAAGAGAAACATACAGGCGCAGTGTAGGGTTTCCTTCTACACTCTGTGCAGCTACTTCTTCAAGGAATCCTGGTTCTTTTTATTGGAGACTGGCATTTAGACACCAAGGCCTAGGCACTGGGTGTGCTGGTTATTATTGGGGTATTAATATTTCTAAGCCCAATACATAATATGGCCTAAACGGAATGTGACAAATTGAAAAATGGGGAGGCTGAATGTTTGCCTCCTTTTAAGACTTTATTGATATTCTCTACCTAAAAAAACAAAAACAAAAACTTAGGAATATTCACAAAGTGATGCGTTCTCAAAGAAACTGTTATCAACATGATCAAATAATGTATTATCTAAGACTTATGTATCTTGATATCCCTTCCCTTAAAAATCACCATTGTCCATGAAAAAATGTAATGTCGATATATTAATAAATATTAGGTTACATTCTTTTTTTTTTTTTTTTTTTAAAGATTTTATTTTATTTATTTGACAGACAGAGATCACAAGCAGGCAGAGAGGCAGGCAGAGAGAGAGGAGGAAGCAGGCTCCCTGCTGAGCAGAGAGCCCGATGCGGGGCTCGATCCCAGGACCTTGAGATCATGACCTGAGCCGAAGGCAGCGGCTTAACCCACTGAGCCACCCAGGCGCCCCTATTAGGTTACATTCTTAAAAAATAATGGGGGGAAGGCAGAATATTTCTAAGCCCTCTCAGCAGACATAGCTGGAAAATACGTATGCATACTAACCTATATATGCATACATATTGGCCCATGTTATGTCTCACAAAGTGAAAGGTAAATATTGGGCTACTGGGTATCTAGGTGGTCCTGGGCTAAGTCCAGAAGAGATGATCAATTGAATTAAAAGATTCATGAACACTCAGGGGCTCTTGAATTCACAAGAGTTTATCATACTAGATTTAACCTATTTCCTCCTCTTGGTAGGAGTGGATCAGAGAAATGCAGTCATGAAGTATTTGGATTTTAGCAAGGCATTTGAGAAAAACCTCTTACTCTTGAATTAATTATCTACTCAGTATCCAGTAGTGCCAAGCACCATAGTAGGTTCTCAAATGTTTGCTAAAATAAATGATAACCCCTTATAAACAGGAGAGGTAAAGGAATATACTGGATGAGTCAGGATCCAAAGTAGCTTCTTGATGGCAAGATAATCACTTGAATCAAATGACATGAAATTATTGGAAAGTTTTAAAATTCTTCAGTTACCTTTAAAAAAATTTTTAAATCTATGTAAGTGTGAAAATTGTGGCTAAACAACACTGTGAAAAAGACTGGGTCAACTCCTAACTATCAGTCAAATTGAGATTGTTATTAGGGTGATAGAACTGAAGTTTCATGAAACTTAAGATATATGTTGGCTAATTGAATTTTAAATTAAAAAAAAATATTCTAAGGGAAGACAGCCACCATGTAGTTAGCAATATTATTTACGATTCTAAAGAAGGAAGAAAAAAGTACAATTTTCTGGGTTTAAAGCACAAAATAAGGCAGTAGGTAGTGGAAACCCCTGCATTAGTTGTTTCTAAATGACAGCTTTGAAGGCTTAGGGGAAAAAATTAATCGTCAATGTGAGAAATAATAAGAAGACAATAAATCAGCTAGGTTTCAAATTCCACAGAGACCAAAAAAAGATTTAATACACATACACACACATACATGCACACACACAAAGCCAGATTGCCAAGGATGTGTGAATATGCAACTTAATGTGTAAATTTAGAATTAAAAAAATAAAAAACTGACCTCATAAATAAAAAAAAGGAACTGAAGTTTCACTTGGAAAAGATAATTTTGATCATGAATTCTTAAGCTTACGTGTGTCTAATACACGGAGTGAATGATCTGGATGCTTGGCCCCCACTTACAGATTTTTAAATGTACCTAGGGTGGTATCCAGGAATCTGCATTTTCCATATGAATCTTTAGGTAATTCTGATGGTGGAGATACTCCTACCATACTATGAGGAAGAGGTACCTAGACAAGATAAACTACAGAATTTGTGGGCCCAAGGCAAAACTCAAAACATTAAGTCAGTGTTAGCAGAGCATTAAACTAAGCATGGGGCCCTGTGACAATGCACAGGTTGCATACCCATGAAGCCATTTATTACGTCCTGAGGTAATGATCTGCCATCCCCACTAGATTAAAGGTTTAAAAAATCCTACTTAATTTTAATTTACATTTAAATAGTCACACATATACTTTAAAAAAAATGAGGCACCTGGCTGGCTTGGTTGCTAAAGCATGCAACGACACTTCATCTCAGCATCGTGAGTTCAAGTCGCATCTTGGGCGTAGAGATTACTTAAAATATTTTTTTAGATAATAGCCACCCATAGCTAATGGTTACTGTACTGGACAATGCAGCTGTAGCTCTTGAATGTTTTATTCCAGCCAGTTGCTCCAAGACAGTCCTTTCTTGAAAGGAGGCCAAGATGGCACTAGTTATTAGCCCTCCCCACACCTACCTATTAAGAACTACATTCCAGGGGCACCTGGCTTTCAGTTGGGAGAGCAGGCGACTCTTGATCTTGGGGTTGTGAACTGGAGCCCCATGTTGGGTGTAGAGATTACTTAAAAATAAAACCTTAAGACAACTGCAACAAAACTAAATTCCAGTCCTGAGAGGACCCAAGAAGTGAGCCAAATTCAACTTTCATTCTGCAGTTACTATGGGACAGTACTATACAGAATGACCATAGGAGTCTAGAATGCTTATCAGTAGCATTAATTTGAGAAAAATTGGGAGCAGGTTCTGGCATCAGACTTACCTGAGTTCTGTTTTTGCCTCCACTAGAAAAGTCCACTTTAATTTCAGACAATCTAAGACTTGGGATTCCTCATCTGAAAACATGGAAAATGTCACCTACCTCATTGGGTTTGAGAATTGAAGATGAACATAAACCGTTCAGCACAGCATCTTCCCAATGAAGAGCTCAATAAACATGAGTTAAGTAATCAGAGTGTGAAATAGTAATCTGGTTACACTGCTGAATAGCTACAGCCCGAGCTTTTTTTTTTTTTTTTTAAGATTTTATTTATTTATTTGACAGACAGAGGTCACAAGTAGGCAGAGAGGCAGGCAGAGAGAGAGAGGAGGAAGCAGGCTCCCTGCTGAGCACAGAGCTGGATGCGGAGCTCGATCCCAGGACCCTGGGATCATGACCCGAGCCGAAGGCAGAGGCTTTAACCCACTGAGCCACCCAGGCACCCCTACAGCTTGACTTTTGATCATAACTTAGCATCAACACTTTGGAAAGGAATGCCACTCCTTCCTCTTTTCACATAACTGTTAAGTATCCTCTTTGTAGGAGACTATATGGAATATAGGTCTGGTCTAGTATTACATATTCATAACCTACCAACTTTCAGAGTTGCTTTCAAGTAAAAAATTAGGTATTGAACACACATTTGAGTAGCGGATATTAATGAAAATAGTTTCTTTAGGGTGGGGAGAGATTAGATTTTTAAAGTCTGCAAAATCGCCTTTTGAATGTTATGAAACTCAGGTTGTTCAGAAAACAGCAAACAGAAGATATGATATTCAACATTGGTTTAATCTGCCAGATGGATTTCAAGGGCTGTCTGACAGCAGGATTGGAAAAACAGGCCCTAGAAGTGCCTGAGGAACTCAAGTCATTTACAACATACCTGGCGTAAGAGAAAACTGAATTAAGTCTACAAGGAGATCTTAAGGTGGTGCCTGTCCCACTGAGGCCATTCTCAGAATTCTGAGTCAGGACAGTTTGTTGTCATGCCCGAGAGACAAAATACAGACGATTACTTTCTAAGGTCTGTCAGGGCAATCAGGGCAAGGAATCCCCCCAAATCTGTTACATTAATTTTAATAACACTTGCCATGTACTATATTTCTTCAGCATCTAAAATATCTTCTGTAGCTCTGTCAATCCAATACTTCTACAGGTTTTGTGCCAGAAAACTTAGGGAAAACCTTCAGAGTAAACCTTTAGTCTGAAATCTCTTATCAAATTTCAGACTGTAACAGAATCAGTACATGGTTGGCAGATAGTCCTTTCACACGTACGCTGTCATTTAAGGTCTCAAATTAACTTTTCCACATACACATTTTAGGATTAAAATATTAAATATTTTCAGTTTAAGTGCAGGGATCTTGTAAGTTCACTTATGATCTATTTTTTAAATGGCCAAAATATTGAAATTAGAGAAACTCTATTTTGAAGGTTACAAAGAACTTGTTGATGTCAAATAGGTTGATCAATGTTTCTATTTGATGGAATAAAGATGTTCAGAGAGTGTTGGGTGTCTGGTCAGTACTTACAGTTCTTGACAGTAGTACTGATGGATTCCACCAGCTTCTTCAGATTCTTCTGGTCCATGCCAAGTGTGGCTTCAACACACTGCACAATTCTCAGATACCCTAGTTCCAAGCCAGGCCTACGCGTCCTGGATTGCCACTGGTTCCACAGTTCACTACTCTCTGCCCAACAGAATGTGACCATGGTAACATTCCAGCAACCAAACACAGAAGGTTCTCAAGTGATTGGAAAATATGCAACAATGGTTGTTACCACTCAATACAAATGCAGGAATGTTATTAATGTTATTGTGATCTGAAATATATAGCAATTCAAACATTTATTTTTTCTTAGGGCTAAATACCACTTAGAGTGGTACTTGATATTACTGTCATTTATTTTTCCTCAGCACAAACTGTACAGTTGAAAGTGTTTCAACTGAGAAATAAGATGATAAAAACTTTATTTTTACACTGAAATAAAATATTTTTCTAGGCTACAAATAATTGCTTCTCCAAAGATTATAACCTCCTTTAAAAACTCTAAGGGGTGCCTGGGTGGCTCAGTTGGTTGGGCATCTGGCTCTTGGTTTCAGCTCAGGTCATGATCTTGGGGATGTAGGAGGGAGCCCCAAAATGGGCTCCTCTTTCACCAGGGAGTCTGCTTGAGATTCTCTCCCATACCCCTCCCCCTGCTTGTGTGTGCTCTAAAATGAATAAATAAATCTTTTAAAAAAATTAGAAGACAAAAACTCAAAGTACCCTCTCATGATCTCCAAAGAGAGACTTTAATCTGGGAGCTCCTAGAGAAATGTAAAATCCCACTTGACCCCTCTAACTTGTATCTGACTGTAAAAAAGCATGCTGTGACCATGCCAAAGCCGGCCAAAATGACAACAGTGCTAACTCCTGCCTACTGTCAAATTCTATCAGAGAACAAACAACTCCTGGTCTATGTTTGCTGGCTTTCACTATGGTAAGGAAGAAAATGTACTAAAATGATTTTTAGAATTTAGTACACTATATTCTTATACATTTTAAATAAAATTTCACAATGAATTTTAAAATAAGACAAACACATCTGGAAGAAAAAAGCTTTCCCAAGCCTCTGCCTTTGGCTCCTGTCATGATCTCAGGGTTCTGGGATCCAGCCCTGCTTTGGGCTCTCTGCTCAGCGGAGAGCCTGCTTCCCCCTCTCTCTGCCTGCCTCTCTGCCTACTTGTGCTCTCTCTCTGTCAAATAAGTAAATAAAATCTTTATTAAAAAAAAAAAAAAAAAAAAAAAAAAAAAAAAAAAAAAAAGCTTTCCTAGAACTTTTCTTTAGGAAATACCAGATGAGTGTTCACTGATTTTAGGTTGAAAACTGGCAATGTTTTAAAAGTGTGAAATCTGTCACTTAAGTCTAAAGAGTGTGCTCAATTTCTTGGAGGTTAGTCTACTGTTCTTCATGAAAGAGTATTAGGCAACAGGATTTAACAACATCCGGACTGAAGGACTATGAACCTATACTCGGGATAAAAAAGTTCAGGATACCCTTATGGTATTTATTTGTTTTTTAAATTTATTTGAGAGAGACAGACAGAGTGAGAGAGAACACAACCAGGGGGAGAAGGAGGGGGAGGAGTGGGCATCCCGCTGAGCAGGGAGCCTGATGCTTGGCTTGATCCCAGGACCTCAGGATCATGACCTGAGCCAAAGGTAGGCACTTAACGACTGAGCCACCCAGGTCCCCCTACTCTCATGGTATTTAAAACACCTAAATAAACTAAGGGCAACCAAATGAATCCAAAACAACCAAATAAAGTACTGGTATGAATTCAGTTTTTTGATTCAGATACTCATCAACTTTGTTCCAGCTACCTTGGCATCATTATCCAAATAACATGCCCTGTGTTTATAAAACTGGAGGAAAATTATTCAAGAAAAAGCATGATCTGCTGGAGGGAGTAAGTTAAGAGATGTTAGTAATTTACACATAACATTACCTGGTCAAATCTTCCCTTACCTTATTAGAAAGAAGACTGTTAAGGCTACCAGCAGAGGAAGAAAGGGGAACCCCCTTACACTGTTGGTGGGAATGCAAGCTGGTGCAGCCACTCTGGAAAACAGTATGGAGGTTCCTCCAAAAGTTAAAAACAGAGCTACCCAACAACTCAGCAATTATGTTGCTAGGTATTTACCCCAAAGATACAAATGGAGTGATCCAAAGGGACAACTGCACCCCAATGTTTATAGCAGCAATGTCCACAATAGCCAAACTATGGAAAGAGCCCAGATGTCTATCGACAGAAGAATGGATGAAGATGTGGTATGTGTGTGTGTAACACACACACACATAATATAGGATAGTACTCAGCCATCAAAGAATGAAATCTTGCCATTTCCAAAGATGTGGATGGAACTAGAGGGTATTATGCTAAGGGAAATAAATCAATCAGAGAAAGACAATATCATATGATCTCACTCACATGTGGAACTTAAGAAACAAAACAATGGAGCATAGGGGAAGGAAGGGAAAAATAAAACAAGATGAAATCAGAGAGGGAGACAAACCATAAGAGACTGTTAACCACAGGAAACAAACTGAAGGTTGCTGGAGGCGAGGGGGATTGGGGGGATGGGGTAACTGGGTGATGGGCATTAAGGAGTGTACATGATGTAACGAGCACTGGCTGTTATATGCAACTGATGAATCACTGAACTTCACCTCTGAAATTAATAATATACTGTATGTTAGTTATGTAAATTAAAAAAAAAAGGCTACCAGCAGAGGAACAATGAGAAAAGTGTTTCCTAGACAGTCAACAGAGTTTGGAAACAAATACAATTTTTTTGCCAGGTCATCTTCTTCCTCAATCTAGTAACAGTTGCTTCTTGTGGGACATAGTCATCATGTACTGGACCAGTGTACAACGGAACACTTTTATGTTCATACCAAAAACGATCACAAAATAGCCTGATAATCTTTTAGCATTTTTGTGAACAACAATCCTAAGAAACTTCCTTTCAGATTAAAAAAAATGTCCCTCAAACTTGCTGTGTACTCAAGAGCATATAGATATCTTTTATTAGGAAAAAGAGTATGAAGTTTTAAGCATAAAATTTAAGGAAGCTTACCAAGAAATATATTATTTTTACAGCTAAAAATTTGGGGACATGTCTTATCCGCTTATCACCCAGTAGTGCTTCTTGATCTTTGGAACTTTAGTTGGGACTCAAAGGGAGTTGGTACGAACACAGCTATTTTTAAGTAAAATAGCTATTTATTCAGCCTCTTGTCATGCCAAAATGTTTTGTGCATATACCACTATAATTAGCACACCCTCTGTAACAGGCAAAATTGTACATCAAATTATTTTTCATGTTACCTGATTATATAAAAATGTAAAGTGAAAATGATTTATCAATTCTTTTTAACATTACTAGTAAACAATTCAGCAGTAGATATGAGGCACAAAATCTTAGTAAAATATGACACAGGAAGAGCAATAATGTAATTTTCACTTAACTTGTCATAATTTGTTATGAATATACAAAGACAAATTTCTAAAATGTTATATTTACTAAGATTCTGGCAATAGCTTTATGTAACAAGACACAGTATACCAGGCCTGCCACTCAACTTGTTTATAGTAAGTCTCAAGCTTCAATATGAAGCTGTTTAAAAAAAAAAAAAAAAAAAAAAATCAAAAGCCTGCTTTGTTTACATGCTAAGTATCTTGGCAAGTATGCCATTAAACACAATAAGGAATTTAATAAGCAAGAATAAGGAGTTAATAAAAGCTAAACATTGCAGCCTAAACAAAATTCATACAAAAATAAAATAACTATTACTGGTTACATAAAATTTTCCTGACTGGTTAAAACTTAACAGTATAAAACATGCATTTTAAATCTTTAGCTATCAAGTTCAAAAAGTACCAGTGTCTATTTGAAATGATTCTTCTCCAAAGCCAAAGTATAGTCAAAATTAATTCAAATGTTATAACACATTCTAATGCTAAAAAACATTCAGTATTATTGAAGTGGAGGTGAATCCCAGAGCTTCTGGGGCTCTGTCATGCTGCAAAGGGCTGTTTCTCTGGTTCACTTAAAGCAGCAAACAACAGAGTCCAAGGATATCTAGGGGCAAGACTGCTATACCCAGCTCTGACCTCCCCATGAAGCATGGCTACTATGTCCACAAAAATAGGATGTGTGAGGATAAAAGGCACGCTATTCTGCTAGCTAAAGAGATAGCAAACCACCACCCCAACCGAAAAGCTCCTTCCCCAGGTAAATAAAAGTATATTGGGGAAAAAATTAAAATACACTTATCTACAGAGTAAGGATTTTGAAATATCAATGTAATGCCTATTCCAAAAATGTTAACTAGAATCATCTGGTAATTGCTAATTACATCTTAATGATGTATCCAGATTTGATTTCTGTTGATTTATCATTAGATACTTCTAGTCAAAATATTAACTTTATCCCCAAATATCTTAACCACTAGCACAACTGCAGTGTATTATCTCCCAGAGTTGTTAAGCACTGGAAGAGAAAAAAACAGATGTTCAAGCAGCAGGCAACAATTATGGCCCTTTCACACAGCGGCATCCGAGTGGCTACTGAATAGTCCAGGAATAATTCTAAAAACAAGAAAATTCATGCATTTTAGTAATTATGTCATAATTTTCACAGTTGAAATTTCCTTAGACATTGCACTTTCTTTATAAGGGAATCCTGATTTTTCTTAAGGTTATGGCAAGTCAGGACTTGAACTAGCAGCCTTCTTTTTCTTCTTCTTACTGTGTTTCTTATGCTTCTTTTTCTTTTTTGTTTTTTCCTGTAAAGAGAGTTCCCTGTTAGACATTTCTATAGGAAAATATTAAAATTAAAACAACAATGTTACCATGGTCCTTCTAAGCTACTATATAATTATTTCAAACAATCCAAACAACCAAGGAAACTACTCAGAACATTTCCTGAAAAGTCTCAATAATCGGTACCATATGAGGACTTAAGAGTACTTGTTGATTTTCAAAAAGATATGGAAAAACTCTAAGTCATTAGCACGCAAATGTAGCTTTTAAACAAAATTTCCTATAGAAAATAAATTCTAAGAATAGTGATATCAACTGCTGTACTTCATATTGTATAGTTTCTAAAGGTGAAGAAATTGTAGTTACTAGAAAAAATCCTCATATTACAGCAAAACACAACTGTTTTTGTAAAATGACAGTTTTGGGGAACAGATGTATTAAATCTGATATTTTTTAAAGTAAACAGAAACAGAAATTATTATGTCCTGCCTAAACTGGTAGCACTATATTAATTATGAAATTAACTAAAAAAGTGGTAAAAAATACGGATGTACAGTTGAAAAGTCTACTTAGCTTTTAAGTAAAACAGATGCTTTTTCTTTTTTTAAAACATTTATGTAAGCTCTATGCCCACTGTGGGGCTTGAACTGACAACCCCAACACCAAAAATTATATGCTACACTGACTGAGCCAGCCAGGCACTCAGATGCTTAATTTTTAGAAGCCTAGGAAAAGTAATCAAATTGTGACTGGATAGAGAGCTAAAATTTTGCTGAACTCTGACTCTTGTGACTATTACCGATGTAGAAGAGAAGGCAAAACTTTTAGAAACAGATATTTAGAAAGGTGGTATCAAATGACAGACTTGTTGATATTCACCAAGAAAAGAGACATGTAAAGATAGCAAAGCAGAGTTTCCTATCCATTTCCTTATCAATTACAACTTTCAACAATTCCTCCGCCCCTCTCAAACGTCTCTACCACTTAGTGGCTCTAAGCTAGCTTTCATCATTCTTGTCATGAGAAGCTCAAGTACACAAGGAATCTTACCAAGAGTCCCAAATCTTGTATTTGGGTCTTTAAAAAGTAAGTTTCGGGTATAGGTTACTTTTTCATATAAGGACAGCTGACTACTCTCTTTTTAAAATACTTTTCTTGGGGCGCCTGGGTGGCTCAGTGGGTTAAAGCCTCTGCCTTCGGCTCAGGTCATGATCCCAGGGTCCTGGGATCAAGCCCTGCATTGGGCTCTCTGTGCAGCAGGGAGCCTGCTTCCTCCTCTCTCTGCCTCTCTCTCTGCCTACTTGTGATCTCTGTCTGTCAGATAAATAAATAATCTTAAAAAAAACAAAAACAAAAACAAAAACTTTTCTTCTTGGCTTCCACGACACCTCCACCGGCTGCTTTCTTCTATCACAAAGAGCCCTTCAACTCCTGTGCTGTTCATCTTCCTCTGCTTGACCTTTCAGGGTTTCCTTTCTTTTCCACATGGCTCTCTATCTCCCATGCTATAAAAACCACTTACATACCAAATCTTCGTATCCAGTCCTATGCTCTGAACTCAAGACTGTGAATTCCACCTGGATACCTAACAGGTATATCTAAAATTACCATAAACAATGCTTAATTTTTCTCTCCAAACCCTCTTAACCATCTTAGTAAACAGCACCTCTAATTGGTCCTCTTACTTAAGGTGAAGAATCTAAGCTACGTTTGACTCCACTTTCTGCCTTAACTCCACTCTCTACATCCAAAGCAGCAAGCAAGCCCTACCATCTAAGTCCACAACGCATCTCAAATTCATCAGGCTAGTCCATGTCCATCACGACCACTGTGATACAAACACCACCATTCCTCACCTCTGTCCACTCCACCTCCTCTGTTAAAGCTTTCTAAAAATATAAAGTTGGTTCAGGTCACTTCTTCGTTTAAAACACTCAAAACAGCTTCCCAAAGCATTCTGATTAAAACCCAAACACCTTGCTTGTGATATGGCCTCTGCTTACTTCCCCACCTCACTGTACTCCTCTTTATCTACTAGATATAAGCCACGCTTACCCCTTCAGTTCCTCGAACAAATCAAGCTCATCCCTACCACAGGTCCTTAGCTCTTCTGTTTAGGATATTGTTCTTTGGAAATGTTCTTTTGAAATGGTTAGCTCTTTCTGATAAATCCTTGCCTCCCCAAAGCCACTCTCACAAGTCACCCTCTCATCTATCTTGTATTCCATTAGAACAGCACTACCAACACCAATGGCGCCTGCAGAGAGATGCTTAATAAACACATGAGCTGAATGCATGAAACAGTGGAGTACGCAAGTACAAATCAAAATGGTCCAAAATTAATTAATATTATGCCTTAATTAATCTGAACCAAAGACCAAAGCAGTCTTCACTCAAATTATCTTTCCATTCAGAAAAAAAGTCTCTTAAATATACCTTCGTCTTGAAGTATATAAAATGCTACTTCTGAGTCATATGTTACCAGAGAAGGACCCTCATTTTAAGAGTGAGGGAAATTCTGGGAAGGGGAAGTTACCCTCAAACTTACAAAAAGATGCTGTTCTTATTTTTCCTTTTTTTTTTTTTTAAAGATTTTATTTATTTATTTGACAGAGAGAGAGAGAGAGACCACAAGTAGGCAGAGAGGCAGGTAGAGAGAGAGGGGGAAGCAGGCTCTCCGCTGAGCAGAGAGCCCGATGTGGGGCTCCATCCCAGGACCCTGAGACCATGACCTGAGCCGAAGGCAGAGGCCCAAACCACTGAGCCACCCAGGTGCCCCTGTTCTTATTTTTCTTTTACCTGTTCCTAAGAAAATGCCTTCAAAGGCCATCACCCACGCTTACACTGAGTGCTCCTAAATGACTAATGATACTGTCTGAAATTACTCTTTGATAATCTATTATCTAACTTTCCCTAGGTTGGTCTCATTTGGTTATCACTGCCATTTTTCTTATTCTCCTCTTCCTTCTTTCTCCTTTTATACTTCTTCATCTGCATAATAGCAGAGCTGGCTTTAGAAATGGTTAAACAATCATCTTTATTATTGAAATATTTATGTTGTCACATTCCTGCTTTTTCATTGCAACCTGGGCTTAGAGAGGCTTTTTCTGCTAAATGTTACCAGGTTTGGCCAACCTGGAAGTCACTACTATTAAGGATGGAGGGAATCACCATACCTAGTATTTCATACTACAGCTTAAAAAGGTCAAATTAAAGTTCAATTTTTCATTTCTAACAGTACCGAATATGGAACAAAATAAAATGAAATACTGAATAAAATACTGAAATAGAAACAGAGATGTTTGCTACCAGGATATTCTTTTCTCCGGAGCCAATTTAACTTGCTCCAATGCACTAAGTAAAGCTGAACACCACACTTTTCCCAAATAAATATTTATTTGGCCCCAGTAAATGAAGTCCTGTTTTACCATGATTCATTTTATATTAAACAAAAAGAGCTACCACTATTGTCATGTAAAAAAATAAGTGATACTTGCTATTACTTTTTCTCGTTCTTCACTGCTTTTCTTCTTTTTTGCTCGTACCTAAAAAGTTTGAATTTTTGTTGAGAAGACAAATATGTAACTTGTACTCAAGGCATTTTTTCATCCCCTAATGTACCTTACAGCTTTAGAATTTATGTGTAAAAAACATTTTGAGGACACCGCAAACCTGTTATTTCATAATGACAAGTCAATGAGAAACATTTAAAGGAAAGAAAATTAAGATTTTTTAATATCTAGAGGGCTTCCTTATATTCCCTTCCAGCACGTAAAAAACCCCAATGAGGTACAGTGGATAAAAAGTATGAGCTCTGAAATAAAACAGACCAAGCTCTGAATCCTACCTCTGCTATGTACTACCCTCAGTTTCCCCATCTGTAAAATTGAGGTAATATCCACCCTCTAGTGTAAGTGCCTAGAATAAAGTTAAGTATTTCTCTTACTGTATGGTGTTCCGTAAATGGTAGCTATACGCACAGTGTACTCTGTATAAACCAAATGATTAAAACCCTTTTAAGTAACACTCATTACACCATTAGAATTTTAACCTTTAGAAGTGTGAATTTAAGACTAAATTGCAAGTTGCTAAAGTTCACGTATATTTAAAGTCTAAGTGTAACATATATTAAGTGCTCCAGAAAACACTTAGGAAATTATTATTTCTTACTGTTATTCTTGTCATAACAATGACTGGAGATGGTGGTAGTTGTGCTGCATCCACGTTTAGCAAGACCAAGACTGGGGATGCTGTCATGTGATGTCCAAGACAGCCAGACAGCTCTAACAAGACTTTTAGACAGCTTGCCAGTCATATAATAAACCTACTTATAATATAGAAAAGACTGTATTTTGTTTCATTCATTCAGAGCTTTACTGAGAATTGTTAACCATTTTGGAAAACGTCACTGATGACAATGCCACTGTACGGTTTTTGAAGGGCATATGTAACGTACCTGCAACAGCCTGAATTTTGTTGTATCTTAAGATTTGATGTCTTCTAGTTATCACACTCAAACATTTATGAACTGAAATATAATTTAGTAAATCTATACACTAATATTTTTTTATATTTCTTTTTAAAATTTGTTATGGGATATTAATACAAAATGTGAAGATATACACACACACACACACACACACACACACACACACACACTACAAGTTTCAATTCATTTCAATTTCATTTCAGGGGGCATTACAATTGCTACAAAAAGTGGGTAATAGTCCCTATTTTACAAATGAGGAAACTAAGTCCAAGAGAGAAATACTTTAAAGATGATAACTTGCAGACCTAAACAAAACTAAGAATAGAGTACAAATAAAATCTAAGATAGGAATATCAGAGCTGAAAAGGACTATAGAGACTAGAGAAACTAATTCTACTTCCTCACTTTAAAGATAGGGAAAAAGATCATGCCAACATTTCTGTTCTACCTCATCACTATTCTACTCCCTCCCTAGTAATAGTTCCAAACAAAAACAAGGGAATGCTGGGTTTCAATACAGTACACATCAAACAACATCTGTCATGTAATCAAAATACTAGTACAGGAAAAAGTAACTATTAGAAGAAAAATAAAATAGCTCAGAATAGAGATTTGTAAATACGGTTAATTACCATATTAGCTATATAATCAACTTCTAGAAAATGCAAAAATCATTCTGAAATGGAACTTCCATTTCTTTTTCACAGTGCACATACTAGAGAAGTGAGTAAATGGAATATTCATGAAGTATTTCTTTTTTATTCATTTGTATTTATTAAAAACAAACATTTTAAAGTGAAGAAAGTGAATTTGATCTTATACTTACCTCCTCAATATGATCTGATTCTGATAAGGACTCAGATGATAAAGGTTTATCTTCAGAATATATCTTTCTCTTTTTGCTCTGTCCTTTAATGTCCTAAGAAAAATAAATACATGTACCTTGACTCAAAAAGATGTAAGGCTATGCCACGCAAGTTTTGTTTCTAATTAACAATTTCCCAATTATCACAAAAAAAATTTGCATTTTAGAAATGTCTTATAGTTGGCTGTTCCCATGTTAGGGGCATAGATATTTAAAATTGTTAGATCTTGTTGGACAGACCCTTTGAGTATGATACAGTGTCCTTCCTCATCTCTTATTATAGCATTTTAGAAATGTCTTAAATTGATGATATTTACCAATTTTCAGTCTTTAATTCCAACAAAGTAATTTTTATTAAATAGCCTGAAAAGAGATAATTATATGTAAATTGAGATGTAATATCCTTATTTTCTTTTTTTAAAAAAATGTTTATTTATTTAAGTAATGCGTATACCCAATGTGGGGCCTGAACTCATTACCATGAGATCAAGAGTCGGATGCTCTTCCAACTGAGTCAGCCAAGGGCCCTCTTATTTTAATTAAACTCTAACATGTCTTAAGAGACCCTACAGATGGTGTAAGATTTGAGTCCCTTGTATTCTAACTGTTTTGTTTCTACCCAGTGTTGGATCAGACAGGCCTAGTGCTGCAAAAAAGAAAAACAATGGGTAATTATTTGTGATCTAAAAAGATCTCTACACAGTAATAATTCCTTTCATGCATTATGAGTGTTAAATTCACATTAAAATAATCTTCATCTCTAAGTATTTTTAATGATGAGAAAACATAATTCTGGGGAAGAAGAGAGACTAGAGGAGTACTTAGGGACTTAAATATATATACTGAGGAATAAACATTCCAAAACACCTGAAGGAAGTATGGCAAAAGTTAAGGTTTTTAAAAAAGATTTATTACTTGAGAGAGAGAGAGAGAGAGAGAGAGAGAACAAATGGTGGGGAGGGGAAGAGGGAGAGAGAGAAAGGGGGCAGCAACCTCCCCACTGAGCGTGGAGACAGAGGTGGGGCTTGATCCCAGATCTGAGATCATGACCTCAGCCGAAACAAAACCAAGAGTCGGACGCTCAACTGACTGGGCCCAGGCACCCCAATGTTAAGATTTATTAAAACTTCACAGTGGATGTGCTGGTTGTCATTTTGTTATTTTCCACCATATACTTTTTCTGTATGTCTGAATAGTTTATACAAGACAAAAAAATACCCCACACAATGAAAAAAACAATGCTCACTACCCAATTGTACAGAAAACATATATAAACTTTATATACCAGGAAGCCAATTTTGAAGATTAAACAAAAAATCACATAGAAAATAAACTAATAGTGATCTGCGTTACAGGTGATTTAATTTTATTTCTGCAAATATGTTTATAATTTTGTTATAACTGATAAATGCTCACTGTAAGCAAATTCACCTGAATCCTGCTACCAGAGATTAAACATCATGAAGATTTTTGGAAACATCTCACTATGTGTACATTTATAACTTTATATAGATACTTGCTATTTGGAACCTGCTCTTGTCATCCAATCCTTCCATACCAACTACATCATCATTTATGGCTGCCTCTGATATTCACTGAAAGCATATGCCACAATTTACTTAACCCATGTTTTTCTGGATGGCAGCTATACATATGAGCTATTTGCTATTAAAAAAAGTTGATGTGGAGTGAAGGGTACATGAATGCAAAAATCTTTACCTAATAATGTCTAAATCAAAGACCAAAGTAGCTTTTCCCCAAATGATTTACTTACTCTCCCACCCCCACCCCTAATGGTTTATTTCACTCCTTTAGGAATCACACTTTACCAAGAAACCTCTGTTTCAGGCTTTTATCAATCATATAAATCTCAAGATTACTGGAATACAGTCCATATTTTCTTTTAGAACTGCCTAAACATGGATTTTACCACTTTTTCTGTATAAGTATCAATTTTCAAATTAATAAAGATTAGTTTTTAATTATGTATTTCTAGTAGATTTTCCTAAATCTGTTCATTATATTTAAATTTTGTTCATGATTTATTTTTTTGTGATCTCTTTTTGTCATTAAGTATTAAAATTATGTGGTCAAAAGTGTTTTGAGTTTTGAGGCATGGGCCTTCCCTACCCCAATATTACAGTCACCCTCACCCCTGTTTATCTCTAGTTATACTTTCATACATTTAAAACTGACTTATCTGTGATTTATTTGGCCTTAAGGAGGGTCCAGTTTTATACTTTCCAGCTGGCTAGTCCTTTTGTCCTAAGAAAAGTCTTTTTTTTTTTTTTTTTTAAAGATTTTATTTATTTGACGGAGAGAGACACAGCAAGAGAGGGAACATAAGTTGGGGGGGGGGGAGTGGGAAAGGGAGAAGCCGGCTTCCCACTGAGCAGGGAGCTGGACACGGGGCTCAATCTCAGGACTCTCAGGACCCCAGGATTGTAACCTGAGCTGAAGGCAGATGCCACCCAGGCATCCCAAGAAAAGCCACTTTTATCATACATTAAACCCACAAATACTTACAAGTTTTTACTTGGGCTCTACACTGCTCAACTGCTTCCTCCCCGCCCCATTCCTTACCATACCACACTGTCTGATGCTTAAAAAATACTTAACGTCTAGTTAGGGTAAGTCATACCCAGGAACGTTTATTAAATCTTCATGTGCTTCTCTGAATAGATTTGCATAATTTTCTTCAAATAAGTCCTGATCAGTTCTTCAAATTTTTCCTATATATTCTTTGTTACTATTAGAAATGGGATATTTTCGGGCGCCTAGGCGGCTCAGTGGGTTAAGCCTCTGCCTTCGGCCCAGGTCATGATCCCAGGGGCCTGGGATCAAGTCCTGCATGGGGCTCTCTGCTCAGCAGGGAGCCTGCTTCCTCCTCTCTCTCTCTGCCTGCCTCTCTGCCTACTCGTACTCTCTCTCTCTGTCAAATAAATAAATAAAATCTTAAAAAAAAAAAAAAGAAATGGGATATTTTCTTCCACTGTTAGTTATTACACTAAATTTTCACAATTTAAAAATGAGTTTAAAACAATGACTGATATATGACTTACAATTACACCCTCTTAAAAAAAGATTTATTTTAGAGGCAGAGAAAGCACACGAGCATGGGCTGGGGGAGGGGCAGTGGGAGGAGAGAGAAAAATCCTCAAGGGGACTCCCTGCTGAGTGCAGAGCCCAGGGCAGGGCTCAATCCCAGGATCCTGAGATCATGACCAGAGCCGAGAGTCAGATGCTTAGGACTGAGCCACCCTGGTCCCCTTAAAATTACACCCTTTTTGGTAACACTCTACATTAACTATACCGGAATTAAAATAAAAAACTTAAAAAAAATATATTACCCAGGGAGAACAATTATACCCTTTTAAAATTGTAACAGACATTCTAAACAAGATTAAGAGAAGCCATGGGTCAAAAAAATGTTCATTATGTGTATAAAAGATGAGTAGTATCCAAAATATGAAACTCCTGGGTCGCCTAGTATCATAGTCGCTTAAGTGTCCCACTCTTGGTTTTGGCTCAGGTCATGATCTTAGGGTCATGAGATCAAGCCCGGCTCTGGGTCCATGTTCAGCATGGAGTCTGCTTAAGATTCTCTTCCTCCCCTCCCCCAAGTCTACTATGTCCAAGTGACATATTATATGACTGCCTTTAAATGATACTGGGGGGTCGGGGGGGGGGACCCAGACCTGTCCCAAATCTCCATCTCTCTCTGTGGTCCACAGTGTCCTGGTCAAAACTACCCAGGAGAGAATCATTCTTCAACTTGCCCCCCATAAGGCAAGCCTCACCCCAGCTGCACACCCATTGCCCAGCACAGCTATGAGGGGATTAGCCTGGCCAGCTCTTGGCGCTGTGTGAAAGCTTCTACTGAAGCTCTTCCATGTAGAACCAAAACCACCTACTTATTGGGTGGTTCTTACTAAAAAATCAGACCTAAGCTGAACAGTCTATAAAAGAACGTCAGTTTTCTAGTCTAAAAAGGTGAGGGAAGGGAAGCAATCAGCAAAATCTAGAATATAGGAAACTCTACTGTTCTCTTAAAAAATACATTTCAAGAGGAAAATTTTAAAAGGGGGGAAAGTTATAAATTAAAGGAGACTTATGAGATTTAATAATCAAATGCCATCTTAGAACTTGCCTGGATCATGACATAAATCAACCATAAAAAATTTTTATGAAAAAGGAGGACATTTTGAAACTCTTTTATTGTATTTGAAATTATTGTAAAAATGTTAATATGCAATAGTACTGTTTAATTTTAAAACATGGTCTTATATTTTAAAGATAAATACTAAGTATTTGTGGATAAAGTTAAAATTAAAAAAAGAGGTGGGGGAAGAAGCAGTGTGAGGGTTTCGTGGTGAGCTTTTATCTAGTCCTTAAATCTGTTGAATATGCAATGTTAATGTTACCTTTCATTTGTCTTACAGTTAGCAAAAAGCAACTGGCTTTCCAAAGTGATACTATTAATACTATTCTATGTAAAAAACACAAAGGGTAATTTGCCTCCTATACCGGATTCATAAATAGCAAGCAGGATTGTTTAATTCCAATAAATTCCCTTTGTTTTAATATAAATAAGTGCATTTTTAAGTAATCTCTATACCCAACATGGGGCTCAAATCTACAACCCCAACCAAGATCAAGAGTCCCATGGTATAATGACTGAGACTGGAGGTGCCCCTGAAGTTCCTACAGTTGATTCACAACAATAAAACAAAACAAAATAAACAATACATCCAGAATATGTAAATTCAAAGAGCTGGAAAGCAGATTAGAAGTTACCAGGGGAGGCAGGGGAAGGAAGAATGGGAATTAGTTAGAGTATGGGTTGTTTTTAAGGGGGTGATGAAGTTTTTAAACTAGAGAGCTGGTCACTGCACAACACTGTACATACACAATATTCCTTCCTCCAAATTGTAATTTTAAAATGGTTAATAGCATATTATGTAAATTATACCTCAGTTTAAAAAAATATATAAAAATACTGAGTAAAATATAATGACTCTGGTCTATAGTATTCTTTCATCAATAATTGCTTTCTTTAGGTTTTTAAGAACCAGAAAAAGATTTTTCTCTAAGATTTTGTTTATTTATTTGAGAGAGAGAGAGAAGAAGGGGGAATGGCAGAGGGAGAGGATATTGAGCCCCACTGAGCAGGGAGCCTGATGCGGAGCTCCATCCCAGGATCCCGGGATCATAACCCAAGCCGAAGGCAGAGGCTTAACCAACTGAGCCACCCAGGTGCCCCAATTTTCTGATTTTTTAACCTTTGATAATGAATTCAATAAATAATTTCCTTGAGTCAACACAAAATGCTATAAAAGCAAAAGAAATAAATTTCTTAAATTGAAAGGAAGAACACATTACTGTTAATTTCTAGAAGTAAATGAAGTATTTTATGATAGATTAAAATAAAATTATAATTACCTTTTCCTTCTCAGTTGCATCCTTTGACCTTTTTTTCTTTTTTAAACTATCCTAAACAAACAAACATATATATACATATCAATTTGAAATGTTAAGAGAGAGAGCGTAAGGACAAAAACAGCAAAGAGGTGATTTGCTCTAGGACTGAAAAAAGTTTATTTCAATACCAGACCTTTATTCTGAAAATAAGGGAAATGTATGTCACATATATATGTATATGCTTGTAAGGCAATAAGGCTTCTTCTTCTTCTTTTTTTTTTTTTTTTAAAGATTTTGTTTATTTAACAGAGAGAGAGAGATCACAAGTAGACAGAGGCAGGCAGAGAGAGAGGAGAAAGCAGGCTCCCCGCTGAGAAGAGCCCAATGTGGAGCTCATCCCAGGACCCTGAGGTCATGACCTGAACCGAAGACAGAGGCTTAACCCACTGAGCCACCCAGGCGCCCCAAGGCTTCTTTCTTTATCTGGCTGTATATCAAATCTATGTATACCAAAAATGTTAGACATTGTCTGTAATAACCACAGGGTTTCTTTTAAAATAAGACTTAATGCCATTTGCTTATTTTTGCCTGTGATGGTCATACGCACTGAGGTTCTCATTCACACTGTCCTCAGAAATCCCCCCCCCAAATTTATCTAGTCCTTAAATCTTTGAATATGCAATGTTAATGTTACCTTTCATTTAGTCTTACGGTTAGCAAAAAGCAACCGGCTTTCCAAAGTGATACTATTAATACTATTCTATGTAATTTAATTTTGATTTTCCTACTCTCCCTATAAGAAGGAAAGGTGAGAATTTCTGCTTTTGATTCTTTCAGTTTTAGCCATTAACATCCCTGAGCCTTCCTCATCCATAAAATCAATGAGGGTTGTTGAGAGAATTAAGCTAACATGTCAAGTGCTCAGAACTGTGCCTAACACATACTAGGCATCTGACAAAGATTACCTATCCGTATTAGACTGACTCTTCTGTCTTAAAAGACAAAGAGAAAACCAAATTTACTAACAACTTTCTAGATGCCAGGCATTTTGTCAGAAGAAATCATACTAGGACAAGTAGAGATCTGCCTCCAAACGAGTTGCTTTGTCCTCCTAGGGTTCTAGAACAGTGTTTGTAAAACTGTGGTCCAAAGACAGGCCTGTATCAGAATCACAGGGGACAAATGTTAAAAATGTAGACTTCTGAGCCTAAAGCAGACTTACTAAATCAGACTCTCTCGACATGAGGCCTAGGAATCTACACTGCTATGGCAAACTGCATGTATTTCTTATTATCACACATGTTTGAGAGCCAATTATGTTTCACAGTTCTGGACACACAGAGCAGATTTAAGTATAATGGAAAGGACAATGGACCAGATAGTGGAGTATGTTTTTTCCTCTGAGCTCTCACTTCTATATGAAAATGGGAAAAATAATGTCTGCCATGTTTATTATAAAAGCTGTCATGGAAATGCTGAGACATGAAGGCATATATGGAAGTATTTAGAAAACAATAAAATCCCATATATAAGATATTAAGTTTATCAATTGATTGGCACAGTCCATCAAAGTACAAAAAATAGCATCTCATTTGTAAACTGACAGCAATTTAAGACAGGATGATCTAAAAGGGGAAAAAAAAATGTGTTTGTTATCCAAAATGTTGCTGATTTTACCTTACTGTCCGATTCAGTTTCTGACATGGAGCTTTCAGAAGATTTATGTGAACGGTTCTTCTTTTTCTTTTTCCTTTTTCCTTGTTTTTTGTCCTATATAAAACATTTTTAGAAACATTTGCTTTCTCTTTCAAAAATATAATCGATGCATTTTATTAATACCAAAACTTTATCAATGAACAAAGCTTAAATGAAAGAACCAGTCTGCAAGTGCATGTTTTACTTAATAATTTTTTAATCAAACTCTATGCCCATGCGGGGCCTGAGCTCACAAACCCAAGATCAAGAGTCATGTGCTCTACTGACTGAGCCAGCCAGGTCCCCCATTCATAAGTAATGCTTAAAATGTAACTTATATTAACCTTCCTGCTTTATAAAAAAAGTCAAGTAATTTAAATCACATGTAACCTCTACCATCTAGTCAAATAGCATTTTAGATTTTAAGACTCCATTTCTTTTACTGATGTTTTTAAAGAGAATAAGACAAATTTAGGAATATATATATATATTTAAATATATACTTAAATATCTAGTTATTTATTCGTATCAGTGCTCTCAGTTATGGATAATTAACCAAAACCTGGAAGCCAAAGTTTCTAACAGGTATTTCATAATGGATTTCCTCTTGTCATAAAAAAAAAAAAAAAAAAAAAAATCCTAGAGATTATTATTTCATAAACCATTACAGGCCAAGTCTTACCTCATCTTCAGAATCTGAAGAACTGCTGGAAGAATCAGAGCTTGATGAAGAAGAAGATGAATACTTGACCAAGCACAAAATAATTAAAGCTTGTGAGATGCAGGAATTATTTTTCTTATCACTAAGTCTCTCAAATACTTAACGAAATCAATCTAGTGGTCTGAGAGATCTACTCAGATGCCTTAAATATTAAAATGTCAAATATCACACTCCCCACACTCCCTCATATACATGAAAAAGGCTCAACATAGTAACGACAGATATGCCAATGGTAATCAATGTTCCCTCTTTCTCTCCCTGACAGCAACAGAGTTACCAGGATATAAGGAGGTAAGTGCTTTTCTTTATACTGCTAATAGAATAAAACCCACCCATAACTACTAAAGGACTTCAAGACTCTTTGACTCATTTACAGTTAACATACAGATCATAAAATTATTCTTACTTTTCTTGTAGGCTCTTAATTGTAACATTTAGAAAAATGGAAAACTTTTGCTCACCCTACCAGACTTCTTCTTTTCTTTTTTCTTTCTCTAAAAGCAAACAAATAAAAGTACAAATCTAAATAAGTTGATGTGAGTTTTTAAAATTTCTATTGACAGTAGTACACAGATTATGAAAACCCAAATAGGACATTAAAAACAGGATTAAGCTCAAAATGGCATTACCTGTCTTTTTTTGGATGAGCTCTCACTTCCACTTAGTAATTTCTCCCTGTGTTTTTCTAGTTCTTTCTTCCAGTTCTGCAAAAAGGTTATAAACACCATCAGAGGCTATCTATCCCCTTGTAATACACCTGATAATAGACAGCCACTACTTTCTTTCCTCTGTCCTCTACTACCTCTCACCATCTTGGCCTCTAAGTACAGGGAAAAGTACAGGTGCCAGAACCCTGTTACCAAAAGACCCTTTACTAGCTCTTTTCTCCTTTATGAGCTCTTTTCTTTCTTTCTTTCCTTCCTTCTTTTGAGAGCGTGAGTGGGGGTGGGGTGGGGAGTGGGAAGGAGAGGGAGAGAGAATCTTAAGCAGACTGCATGGAGTCTGAGGTGGGGCTCGATCTCACAACCCTGAGATCATGACCTGAGCCAAAATCAACTCAGCCGCTTAAGCCACTGAGCCACGCAGGCACCAGCCACACTAGTTCTTTTCTTTAAAAAAAAAAAAAAAAAAAAAAAAAAAGATTTTATTTATTAGAGAGAGAGAGAGAGAAAAAGAGAGAGTGCTTGTGCATGCACGCAGGGAGAGGGATAGAGGGGAAGGGAGATGGATAAGCAGACTCCCAGCTGAGCCTGAAGCCTGACATGGGGCTCAATCCCTAGACCCTGAGATCATGACCTGAGCTGAAATCAAGAGTTGGCCACCTAACTGACTGAGCCACCCAGGCACCTGGCCCCACTAGCCCTTTTCGAAGAGGGTATTAAAGAGTGGGAGTTCTACACTGTATATTGAGAGGAGTAGTCAGTATTACCAGTGAGGCTGAGAACTTTTTCTTTTTAACGAAGATGGTTAGATTCTATTTCCAGACAGTAAAAGCTGAATTTATCTATCCATCCATCCATATATATTTTTAAAAGATTTTAAGTAATCTCTCTACCCAACATGAGGGCTCAAAATCACAATCCTGAGTTCAAGAGTTGCTCACTCTACTGAATGAGCTAGCTAGGCAACCCTGAATTAATCTACATCGTAGCTGAAATACTACACATATGTTTGTAATCAAAACAGGCAAACATCATGGAAATCTCAGGGTAATATGAGCACACAGGGGCATGGGAAGCTAAAAAGAAGTCAATTTTAGAAAACCCAAGATGACATAAATTACTCTAATATGGTTTTCCTCTTTTTATTTTAAAGAAATCATACATTTAGGGTGCCTATTTTTTCAAACAAGTACTATTTACAAACCTCATTCATTTTTTCTTCAAATTCAGCCAATGCCTTGGAGCCTTTCTTTTTCTTTTCTAATTGTTCTTTCACTTCTTCCCTTAAAAAATAGGAAATAAGTAAGTTTTCAAGCAATTCCTATTAGAGGTGGATGCTTACAAACAGAACAAAAATTTTATAAATAAAAATTTCTTAATATCCTAATAAACCTCCATTTCAGTGTTGATACATTTAAATTATTTTGCTCACATCCTCCTTAATCAAATATTATGAATACACTCTGTCAGATACCATTGATCATTCCTTTTCTAAGTATGGATTGTAAGAGCTAATACACCAAACATCTGAGCACTTACATACAAGTGGCACTGTTTTTAATACATGTTACTTTAATCCTAATAATCCTGTGAGAAAACACAGTATTATTATTCCTATTTTACAGAAAAAGAAGGGAAGCTTGAGGACGGTATAAATTCTGCCTCAAGTCCCAAAGCTAGTAGTTTCAGTGTTAAGGTGAGCTAAAGTCTATTTAAACTACTATTTTTATACTAAACATTAATTTTATAATGCACCTCACATACTGGACAGAAGAGTTGATACAGCATGCCTGACAGCTTATTCCTAGAAAGGCCCATTTACGAGTTTAGCCCTGGCTGGCATCTGGGAATTTGGATTCTGGAAAGGTCCTTACCATTCCCCCATAAGAGTAGCTCACTGTACGAATACTACTGTTGAGGGTGATCACCTGCATTTCTTCTGGGAGTCTGGAATTTTGACACCTGATAGGCAGAGGTTGACCAGTCCCCAATAAAAGCCCTGGGCACACGGAATCTCTCACAAACTCCCCTTGTTGGCAACATCTCATATGTGTTACGACAACTCATTGCTGAGGTTCTAAATGCATCCTATGTGATTCCACAAGAGAAGAAGCCATACAAGTCTGAGCCTAGTCTCCCCGAGACTTCACCCCATGCTCCTTTTCCCTTTGTTGACTGTGGCTGGTACACTCTGTAATAAATCTTATCCAAAAGTACAACTATCTGGGAGTCCTTCTACCTCTTTAGAGGTAGAGAAGAGAACGGTATGAAAGGTTATCTGGTAGCTATACAGGATGGTGGGTTCTCAAATACTTGCTTTACAGTTAAGCATGATGCATGTGTTTCATACACTGACAAGAAAGCACCTATGAATATCACTTCAAAAATTATGTTTGTGACAGCTGATCTGCAAGCAGTAAGAGTTGTAACAGTAACCTTTAAAAAATTTACGAAAACCTTATAAATGTCTAAATTGTTTTACAAATACCAGGTAGGCCTTGGTCGATTCAGATAATCTTGGATCGTTGGCCCCGAAGACTGGATTGGACCCCTTGATCTGGCCATTGCTATTGGGTTCATATAGGCCTTGAGGAAAGAATAAAAATTAACTCAATTAAAAAAATAAAAATGCAAATGCTCACTTACTCACCAAGCATGCTTTATTATAAATGCATACTATGTCTAACTAAGCATGAATAATCTAACCAAATTTTTGTTATAAAAAATAAATTTAATGGTCTACTAAGTCTCACAAATTTGGGGGATGAGTAATATCGCTATTTCACAGAAAAAAAATGTTTTTCACCAGAGATTTAATGAAAATAATAGTGATACCTCTTTCTTACTGTAAGATTACTTTATAATGTCTTCTCCTAAAGCCCGATAACCCTGTAAGACTGTAACACTATGCTCACTGGCAAAGGAAGAAACTTAGTTGTAAAGAAGTTAAAGATGTAACTTTTTTTTTTTTTTTTAAGATTTTACTTATTTATTTGACAGACAGAGATCACAAGTAGGCAGAGAGGCAGGCAGAGAGGAGGAAGCAGGCTCCCTGCTAAGTAGAGAGCCCAATGCCGGGCTCGATCCCAGGACCCTGGGATCATGACCTGAGCCGAAGGCACAGGCTTTAACCCAATGAGCCACCCAGGTGCCCCTAAAGATGTAACTTTAAATTTATTGCTTATTCTACTGTATCTTTTATCTCAGAAAGTACTATGCCATACTGATGGCAATTTGACTTGCCAACTGTTGACACCAAAAAATTAAATTAGGCACAGACAACAAAAGAAAAAAAAAAACAGATAAAGAGGACTTTATAAAAATTAAAACATTTGTGTATCAAAGAACACTACCAAAAGAGTGAAAAGACAATCCACAGAATGGAAGAAAATATTTGCAACTCATACATTTAATAGGGAATTAATACCCAGAATGCATAAAGAAATCCTACAACTCAACAGCAAAAAACCCAAATGATACCATTAAATGTGCAAAGGACCTGAATAAACTTTTCTCCGAAGAAGATATTCAAATGTCCAAGAGCACATGAAGAGATGTTCAACTCACCAGTCACTGGGGAAATGCAAATCAAACTACAATGAGATGCCACCTTGCACCCATTAGGATGACTATTATCAAAACCAGAAAATAACACATGCTGTCAAAAAGAGGGAGAAACTGCAATCTTTACACATTGCTGGTGAGAATATAAAAGGGTGCAGCTGTCATGGAAAAGTTGGTTTCCTCAAAAAGTTCAATAGAGAATGACCAGACGATCCAACGATTCTAACTCTAAGTGGAACTGAACAATAACTGAAAGCAGGGACTCAAACAGATACTTGTACACTCCTGTTCACAGCAGCATTATACATGACAGCCGAAAGTGAGAACAATCCAAATATCCACCTACTGATAAATGGATAAACAAAATGTGGCACATACACAAAATGGAGTATTACTCAGCCTCAGAAAGAAATGACATTTGTGTGCCTGGGTGGCTCAGTCAGTTAAGCATGTGACTGTTGATTTCAGCTCAGGTCCCCATCTCAGGGTCATGAGATTGAGCCCTGTGTCTGGCTTTGTACTGGACCTGGAGCCTGTTTAAGATTCTTTCTTTCCCTCCGTCCCCCACTTAAAACAAAAAGAAAAGAAAAAAGAAATGAAATTCTTAATAGGCCACAACATGAATGAACCTTGCTAACATGCTAAGAGAAACATTCTAGACATAAAATGACAAATCTTATATGGTCCAACTTATATGAGGTACCTAGAATATGCAAATTCATAGAGACAGAAAGAAAAAAGGGATTTCCAGGGGCTGCGGGGGATAGGTGATTGGGAGTTACTATTTAATGGGTACAGAGCTTCTTGTTTAGGATGATGAAAAAGTTCTGGAAATGGATAGTGGCAACAGTTGCATAACAGCGTGAATGAACTTAATGCCACGGACTTAAACACTTAAAAATGGCCAAGACACTGAATTTTTTTATGTTTTTTTCTACACAATAAAGAACACCCCAAATCAAATTATGCTACGTATATTGCACTTATTATAGCACAAAACCACATTTTTAGATGCTTTTTTCAAAAACATATCCAGACAAAATAAAGCAGGCTTCTTTGTTAATGACAGTATCTAGCAAAGAGATGTTGTTTTATTAAAATTATTTTAATGCCTGTGTGGCTCAGTTCACGTTCACGTTCCCAGGGTCCTGGGATTGAGCCCTGCACAGGGCTCCCTGCTCCTAGGGAAGCCTATTCTCCCCCTCCCACTCCCCTTGCTTGTGTTCCTCTCTTGCTGTGTTTTTCTGTCAAAAAAATAAATAAAATCTTAAAAAAAAAAAAAAAGATTTATTAGAGAGAGTGCACGAGAGAGAGAGAGAAGGGGCAGAGGGAGAAGCAGACTCCGTGCTGAGCAGTAGCCCAATGTGGGACTTGGTCCCAGGACCGTGGGATCATGACCTGAGCTGAAAGCAGATGCTTTTTATTGTTGTTGTTTTTTTTTTAAAGATTCTATTTATTTATTTGTCAGAGATCACAAGTAGGCAAAGAGGCAGGCAGAGATAGAGGGGGAAGCAGGCTCCCCGCTGAGCAGAGAGCCTGATGCGTGGCTTGATCCCAGGACCCTGAGATCACGATCTGAGCCGAAGACAGAGGCCTAACCCACTGAACCACCCAGAGGCCCCTGAAAGCAGATGCTTAACCAACTGAGCCACCCAGCCACCTCTGGTTTTAGAAATTTAACCCAGTCCAATAAGCATTTACAAAAACTCTTTTATTTATTTACTTATTTTTAAGATTTCATTTATTTATTTGAGAAAGAGAGCGTGAGCTGGGGAGGAGCATAGGTAGAGGGACAAGCAGACTCTGCGCTGAGCACGAAGCTCCACACAGGGCTGGATCCCACAATGCCAAGATCATGACCTCAGCTGAAATCAAAAGTTGGATGCTTAACTCACTGAGCCACCCAGGTGCCCCAAAACTCTTCCAGTTTTTAAAAAATTTTTTTTCTTCCACTTTTTAAATAATAAGAATTGTGGTTGAAAATCACTACTACCAAAGTTGATTTTAAGGCCTTAAACCCATTACTTAATGTTCACAAGGAAGTGAAAGGATGTTAATGTATTTGTTGCATTTTATTTAGCAAAACCTGTGAAAATGACCAATATTTGCCAAATAACAAATATGGGTTATATATTTCCAGATTTCTCTGGCAGAACAAACAATATAAAGCCATTATAAATAACACATACTGAAAACTACTTCCATTCAACTGGATACTGCCTAACTAATTACTTGGGATGAAAAATCCATTAACATAATTTTCTTACAGGCAGGAACTAATGCTAGAGCTCTTAATGTCAGGGATGTTTACACGATCAGGGCTAGATGTGAGTATTAAATTCAACTCTCTTGGGACGCCTGGGTGGCTCAGTTGGTTGGACGACTGCCTTCGGCTCGGGTCATGATCCTGGAGTCCCGGGATCGAGTCCCGCATCGGGCTCCCAGCTCCACGGGGAGTCTGCTTCTCTCTCTGACCTTCTCCTTGCTCATGCTTTCTCTCACTGTCTCTCTCTCAAATAAATAAATAAAATCTTTAAAAAAAAAAAATAAATTCAACTCTCTTTACAGAGAGGCATATAGTGACATGTTTTACATCAACTGTTATGTTCTCAAATATTTCATTCAACTGCCTCTGCTAAGAATTTCACTCAGTTCATGTGGAAATATGACAACCAATGGAGACTGCAATAGGAGAGTTGCTAGCCCTACTAAGGACCCTGACAATCCTAACAACCAGAAGCAGGTACAATGTGCAAAGCCAAGCTCATCATTTTTACAATGGGAGATTATCTATCTGTCCATCTAACATCTTCTCATTTCTTTGGCACCATGACATAATTTTAGTAGCAGTTAAGAATAAATTATCTTAAGCTTAAAATTGTAAAAACTGTTCATTTCCACAGAATGCAAACATATACAAGGATGTTCAAAACTAAATTACTAAAATAGGGAAAATGGAAAGTACACAAAGAGCTATCAAGCTGAGATGCATTATAAAGTATACCCTCAAAATCAATACTATGCAGCCACTAAAAAGAGTAGATCTATAGTTACTGATATGGAAAGATGTCCAAGATTTCTCAAATGAAAAGCAAAAGCAAGTTACCAAAAACCAAGATACCATCTTAATAAACAGCTATAAAATTTTTTAAAAATCGAGATGTACCAAAATGTACAGGGCAAGGTTCACTTTCATCATTTCATACACTGGAGAGATTAAAAACAACAACAACAACCCACTACCTTTATAAAAGAAAAACAAAATGAAAAAAAAAAAACTACATACAAAAGTCATTATAATATTAAAGGTAAACAGAATGAAAAAAATTTAACCACAATGCTGCCAATTCAGAGGGCTGAACTGTCTTCAAGTAAAAGTTGAGTACAGTGGCAACTTTTCACTCTAATTAAAAAATATTGTGGGGGATCTAGCTGGCTTAGTCAATAGAGCATGTTACTTTTTTTTTTTTTTAAAGATTTTATTTATTTATTTGACAGGCAGAGATCACAAGTAGGCAGAGAGGCAGGCAGAGAGAGACAGAGGAGGAAGCAGGCTCCCCGCTGAGCAGAGAGCCCGAAGCGGGGCTCGATCCCAAGACTGTGGGATCATGACCTGAGCAGAAGGCAGAGGCTTTACCCCACTGAGCCACCCAGGCGCCCCGAGCATGCTACTCTTGATCTGACTCTTGATCTTGGGGTCATGAGTTTAAGCCTAATTTTGGGCATAGAGCCTACTTTAAAAAAAAAAAAATCATAACACATTTACCACGTTTGACAGTCTTCAAATATTCTAGCGTGTATCTTAAAATTACATCAATTAACATTTCTATGTGCCTTAATGTCTATTGTGAAACTGCTTCCCCAAAGTACATACCAGTCTGTCTTAGGGTTTACTTTTCAGGGGAAAATTAAATAGTAAAGTAATATATTCACATGCTAAGGCTATTAATTATAGACGACTTATGGTACTATCACATGAGCTATCGGTCTATGCAATAAGGTTTAACTTTCAAGCTTTTGACCATAAATACTACCCTTAGTCTGCATAAGTACTTCCCACATATCTCAATTATTTATTTCAATTGTAATAGCAGTATTTATTAAGTGCATCTTCCGTGTTAGGCTCCTTTGCAAAAACACTTGATGGTCTATGCTCATAAACAATAAACAACAATGCTTTTCTTTTCTTTTTTTTTTTTTTTAAGATTTTTTATTTATTTATTTGACAGACAGAGATCACAAGTAGGCAGTGAGGCAGGCAGAGAGCGGGAAGCAGTATCCCTGCTGAGCAGAGAGCCCTATGCAGGGCTGGATCCCAGGACCCTGGGATCATGATCTGAGCCAAAAGCAGAGGCTTTAACACATCGAGCCACCCAGGGCACCCGCAACAAAGGCTTCTTTTTACTATGCACAACAGAAAGGTTTTTAAGACAGAAGAATTAATTTTCTTACAAAGAGAAAGCCTTTTCACATACTATGTATCAGTATGAAAAACAATATTCTTAACACTAAGGGGGTGAATGGTTAGGCATCAGTTAAAATATAGAAAGTATGCAATTTCTTAAACTGTCTCACTATGACTTAATCACTTTAAATACTGTGATCTTATAAATCAAACACTTGTATTCATATGTAATTAGAAATGTCTGTGGCTCCAAACTGCTGCATGAGTTTGGGTAACAGAAAACAATCTCTTTTTGAAACTCCGGATATTGGGGCACCCAGCAGGCTCAGTCGGTGGAGCACACAACTCCTGATCTCAGGGGCTGCCAGATAGAGGCCCACGCGGGTATAGAGAGTACTTAAAAATAAAATCTTTTTTTTTTTTTCCTTAAAGATTTTATTTATTTATTTGACAGAGATCACAAGTAGGCAGAGAGGTAGGTGGAAGCGGCGGGAGGGGGGGGGCGTGGAGCACGCTCCCTGCTGAGTAGAAAGCCTGATGCAGGGCTTGATCCCAGGACCCCGAGATCACGACCTCAACTGAAGGCAGAGGCCCAAACCACCTAGCCACCTAGGCACCCCTTAAAAATAAAATCTTAAGAAACTCAGGATGGCAAATTGGGCTCAAGGGAATACGTAAGTGGGCAGGTACTAAAAAGGACGCAAGAACAAAATGTGCAGACCTTCATTTGTTACTTTGATTACCTATTTTTATCTAGAGGATACATCTGTTTCAGAGGGCAAAAAGTAACAAGAACATGAGGGAAACTTCTGAAAACAATGGGGACAACCGGTGGCCATCATGAATTTATGAACACTTTACAAATCTTGAGAACTAAAATGTTCAGTTAAAAAAAAAGCTGTTCAAGAATGTACAACACCTATAGTGAACCCTGATGTCAAGCATGGACTACAGGTGAAAATAATGTGTCAAGACAGGTTCATCAATTTTAACAATGCACCACTCTGCAACAGCTTTCAAAGTAGGTGAGGCTGTGCATGACTGGTTCTGGAATATATGGGAGCTCTCAGTACTCAATGATCAATTTTCCTATGAATCCAAAACTGCTCTAAAAAGTAAAGTCTACTTTAAAGGAAAAAAAAAAAAAGATTTTAAGTAATCTCTACACGCAATGTGAGGCTTGAACTTAAAACCCTGAGCTCAAGAGTAGCATGTTCTGCCAACTAAGCCGGCCAGGCGCCCCAAAGCAGTCTTTTTTGAAAACAAAACAAAACCTTTGATGTAGACTTCATGAGTTTTTAAAATTTATTTTTATTTTTTTAAAGATTTTATTTATTTATTTGACAGAGAGAGAGATCACAAGTAGGCAGAGAGGCAGGCAGAGAGAGAGGGGGAAGTAGGCTCCCTGAGAAGAGAGCCCGATGTGGGGCTCAATCCCAGGACCCCGAGATCATGACCTGAGCTGAAGGCAGAGACCTAACCCACTGAGGCACCCAGGCACCCCTATGAGTTTTTTTAGAAAGCAATTCTATCATCTTTAGGACTATGATTTTACTATCAATGTAAGAAGAAAAAATGCCATTGTTTTCAGAGGCAAACAATCCTTTTATTTAAAACCAAGAGTTACGATGTACTGAACTTAGTATCAGATGACCCAAGTTTTGGTCCCAGTTTATACAGTTCCATCTCCTCCTCCATGCAACGAGGAGACTAAACTAGACAATCTGTCTTCTAACTCTTGATTTCACGTTTTCATTCCCACAGCCTTTCAAGTGCAAATAAAAAATCTTACCAGAACACTCTGTGCCATGACAGCTTACCAAGTAATAAGCAGAGCCCAGAGTTGTTATCAAAATGTTCTAGTAAATGAAGCTAATTTGAAAAGTTTCAAATGCTTCAAAGGGTATGTAAACCAACACTTCTCCCCAGTAAAAGAAAAACAAAACATCTTCCGTCTCTGTATGAAATGGTATCCAAGGTCTGGTGATTTCTAAACATTCAAACCCTCAGTCATTAAAGAATCAAAACACTCTTAACGCCTCAAACCTAAGGATGCTCCAGCAGAACACCATTTCAACTCTGTGAGAATCAGGATATCAGAACAAGGTCTGACCTACGGTCATTCCTTAACCTTGTAAGGCTCATCACTGTGGTTCCTAGACATCTTTGATTATGAAGGCTATATAAAATTAAAACACATCTTTTGAACATTAGAAATGCCCTCATTTCATAAAAGTAAAGCTCTTTTAGCAGCTCCCCCCGCCTGAAAAGGCAATAATCACTGAATACAAAAGTTCATTAAATTTATTATATTAACTTTACTAACTGCATACATGTATGTAATGCATTTGTTTGTTTTGCTGCTCAGTGGCTAAAACTCTGTCACAGATAAATTCCAGGAACTGTAAGGCTGCAACCTATTATGTTACCATCCATCCAGTCTGATTTATAATCTGGACTTTCCAGACCAAACTAGCAGCCATGAAGAACGCCTCCTAACCCCTCTTGTCAAAAGCACCTTCTCTTTTGAATGCCTTCTGAACCACGAATCTCCATCATGAAGTATTTCTTACTCTTTCTGCTATTACTTATTCCTGTGTCTCCTTTATCTCATTTACTACAACTTTCATGCCAAGCATTCCCTGGCCATCTGCCTTCTGCGGTTTTAACTATTTTGCAAAGTTGTGGAGAACACTGATACGCCTTTAGAGATGAAGAAACTGAAGCTCGGAGAAGAAAAGCAACTCGTCTTGGTCACTCAACTCCCGAGGGTCCAAAACTGACACGCCAGTCCACGCCTGATTCCAAAGACAACTGCCTGCACCCTTCACTCTTACACAGGGCCTACTAGGTGCCAGGTTGTGCTAAGTGCTGAGGACACGAAGCCAAATGCTTCCATGCTGGTTCTCAAACGGGAGGCTGCCGCTAGAACTGGGCGCGCAGCAGGCCCACGGAAAGGAGCGGCGCCCGAGGCCTCCACGCCTCCATCCCACCTGCGTGCGCCTCGCAGGGGCCCGGAGCCAGGGTGGGCGAGCCCCACGAGAGGGCGAGTCCTGGAGCCTCCAGGGGCCTCAGACTCCGGACGTACACCCAAGAGGAGACGAATTCCTTGAGCCGTTGTGGCTCCAAAAACTGGGCACTGCCAGCCCGAGTGCGGGAGGAGGGAAGGGAGCCAGGAAGCACCGACCCAAGGTGCGGCGGGGTTGAGAAAAAAGGGTGACTCGAGAGAGAAGAGAGGAGAGTGGGGGGCCCAAAGGCGCCAATTGCGTGCGCGGCGCACGCGCGTCTGGGGCCGGCGGGGATGGGGGGGAGCTGGGTCGCCCAGCTCGAGGTCCAAGCGCCGCCGCTGACCCTCAGGCCCCGTCGGGAAAAGCAAGGGGATCCGCTCTCCTGCCGCCGGCTCCCGCGCCGCCCCACTGTTTTTCCCACCGGGTACTCACCACCCGATTGTCCCGCTTCCCCATGGTGCAGGACTGAGCCCACAAACGCCGAGGGAAAAGAGGCCAGAGAGCGGCCGAAAAGGGCCCGCCGGAGGTCCCTCTGCCGACTCCCTACCCTGCCCAGAGAGAGGCGCCGCGTGGCGCTAGCGGCCGCACCCGGCCACAGCGCCACCTACCGCTGCGGAGGAGATGCGGGCGCCTGCGATCACCCGCGGTTCCCAGGATTCTCCCGGCGGATTTCAGTCCTCCTGGCGGATCCCAACCCAGGACAGGTGGGTACTGCTCTTCTCGTACTGCGGGCTCACCAAGGCGACACGCTCCCGTTCGGCATTGGTCTGTTTCACACTCTTCCATTTCTGATGCGCCGAAATCCTCATTCTAGGGGATACGAAGATGATTCCAGTGCTTACTATGGGCTTAACATAGCGCAAGTGCTGGCAGTAAAGTGACCACCAGGACAGACTGGGTCCCTCAACAGAGTCCATCAAGCGGTGGGGGAGACAGATGTCGCTAGAGAAATGGGACTTTATGTTGAATTATTGAACATAATATGCATAAACATGCATTTATTTCACACTAATTGTTCAACTTCTATTTTGTGCAATTCGCTGAGGAGGTGACTGGGAAGCCGGATACGATGCAGGACACAAAGACGATGAAGACACCAGCCCCTCCTTCAAAGGGCGTGTCTACAACCTAGTAGGGGAGCTATACAGACAGAGGGCCAATTTTAGTACATGATTCTTCATAATAATGGAAGTACAGTTCTAAACTTCAAGGGAGGTGATCTGGGCTCCAAAGAGGGAGTCATTATATTTATTATTTATAGACATGGCTAATGTTGGGCCACTGTGGGCCCATCTAAGCATGATGTTATTAGCAAGTAATTGAAAATCAACTTGGATCTTTTTTGGATTCTTGGAAAAAGGCAAAACAGAATTACACTCATTACATACATAAAAACTCCTTAAAATTATCTTTCCCAATTTCTGTCTCTCTCTCCTTCCCTTGTTCGCACTGCATTGCACAACAGTTGCTGCCGGCTCACATTTTCTCTCAAAAATTTCCACGAACTCTCTCAAATGTAGCCATTTATGGTTCTACTCCTCAACAGATGTTCATTCTCTTGAGTAACCCATTTTGCTTTTTACTTTGAATCTGTCCTCTAGTCTCGTTTCTCTTCCTCCTCCATTACCCCTGATTGAAACTGGGGACTGTCTGACCAAAGAAAGGCTTCTTTGTATGGACAAGAGGAAGATGAGAGTCTGTGAACAGTAAGATGGTTTTTTAAATGGCTCATTTATACTGCTTTTAATATTCCAGGAATTTAATATATATTATTTCCAATGCTCCATCATAAACATGATAGAGATGGGTGAAAGAATATAGTGTTGTTGTTGTTTTTTCCTTTTTATTTCCTTCTTACCTTTGAGTTCCTTTGGCTTGTTATACAGAGTACAGAGATTTTAAAAATATAATACTGCTATAATTCAAAAGGAAATTTCTTGTGTCCTGTAGATATCTCCCCCTTTGGCAATGTACATGGCACTTTCCAGATAGCACATGGGATCCCATGGGAGGACAGAGAAACAGGAAAATGACCTGTAGAACTAATGAAGAAGGCTAGAGCTATTGGGAGCTCATCCGAGTGGACTCCATAAAGACTGGATCGGTCCTGGCCTTCTCAGAATATAACTTACAGTAACTCAATCGGAAGAATAACCAAATGCTTTATCCATCCTCTATACAAGTGTGATCTGCTAATAAATACATTTGCCTTCTAGCTATGGACCTATACCTTCTCCCAAATTGCTTAGACATGACGAAGCAATTATATCCCATTTTCCAGATGAGAAAAAACTGAGGCTAAGATAAGCCAGGAAATTTGCCTCAGGTCCCATACTTAGAAAATGGAGAAGCTGGGGCTTCAAACACAGGTGTTACAAACTTGAGAGCCTTTGCTTTACTTACAATATCACACAACTTTTGGGGGATGAGGATAATTGAGAAGTGGCATTACAGTTGGATTGGGAAGGTGGACAGACTCCCACAGAGGAGCTGAAAGGGAGGAACATTCCAGACAGAGAGAACAGCCTGAGTAAAAGGAAAGGTGATCAGATATGGCAGCATAGACCACATGTGACAGAGGGAAAACAAGGCTAGAAACGTACACTGGAGCTGGAGGCAAAGGGCCTTGAATGCCAAGGAAAGAAGTTTTATATTATTCTGTAGGCAAAGTTTTTTCTTTCTTCTTCTCTCCCTCCCTCCCTCCCTTCCTTCCTTTCTTTCTCCCCTCCTCCCTCTTTTTTTTCTTTTTTTAAGATTAAATTTTTGAGAGAGAGAGAAAGAGTGGGGGAAGGACAGAATCTTCAAATAGACTTCCTGGCTGAGCATGGAGCCAAATGGGGTTCGATTTCAGGACCCATGAGATCATGACCTGAGCTGAAACCAAAAGTCAGACACTCAACCAACTGAGACACTCAGGCACCCCTACAGGCAAAGTTTTTGAACAAAGGAATAACATGAGCATGATAAAAGACAAAGCTTTAAATAATGATGGTCTAATACTAACAATAACAGTATTTAATATTAATACTACTGATAATGATTCACTAGAGGAAGGATTTTCAACTTGAATAGCATTCAAAGACTTTAATTCGAAAGGCATCTTTGGTGCACCTGGGTGGCTAACGTTGCTTAAGCATCTGCCTTTGGCGCAGGTCATGATCCCGAAATCCGAGGATCGAACCCCATGTCGGGCTCCCTGATTCTCCCTCACCCACCTGCTCCTTCTCTCGCCCTCTCCCTCTCAAATAAATCAATAAAATCTTCCAAAAAAAAGTCATCTTTAGGTACACTTGGACCGACTTGATCTGTATCCAAATTTAGTAGTATAAATGTTCTATACTTTTCATTGTTGTTGTGAGAAAAACTAAGAATTTCACATTGTATGTGAGAATTTCAGCAACAGAGACAACAGAAACCCAATCCACAAACTGAAGTGTTTGTTGTTGGAGTGGGCTAGACTGGAAATGGAAGCATAGAGCTTTCATGTTTGAAGACATAGTCATTGTGATTATCCAACTATAGTAAGCAAAACAGTAAAAGATAGGGAACAGGGTAAATATCCATTATAAGGGAGCTGGTTAAATAAAGTATGGCACATCCATGCAATGGCCAACTATCCAGATATTTAGAAAGTGATATACAGGGCGCCTGGGTGGCTCAGTGGGTTAAGCCGCTGCCTTCGGCTCAGGTCATGATCTCAGGGTCCTGGGATCGAGTCCCGCATCGGGCTCTCTGCTCAGCAGGAAGCCTGCTTCCCTCTCTCTCTCTCTCTCTGCCTGCCTCTCTGTCTACTTGTGATCTCTCTCTGTCAAATCAATAAATAAAATCTTTAAAAAAAAATAAAAAAAAATAAAAAAAAAGAAAGTGATATACAGCTGTATGTACTGATATAGAAAAGTGGCCGCTATACAATATTAAGAGAATTTTAGAAGAATATATAGAATATGAGAGCATGAGCACTAACAAGAAGATATATTGGCTGAACCACATGAAATTGTTGATATTCAGCAATTTCTAACCTATAAGAATGGCAATTTCAAATGGTTTAACTTACTACATATATATGCTTGAATATGTCTAGGGAAATTTCCGAAAAGTTTACACACTAAACTCTTCCTGGTGGTTACTTTATAATAGTATTAGTGAGTTGAAGCAGTGGGCATAAGAATTATTTTTCACCAGATAGCCTTCTTTTCCGATTTATTTGATTATAAAACTTCTTAACTAATCAACTCCCCTTTCTCTGATTCCACACTCGCCATTCAGTTCTGGATATAATTTTACCTACACAGAGAAAAAAGAGTGAGTATGATTATCTTGTGCTCCAAACAGGTATATGTCTCACTGTAAAAAATATAAAGAGGATATATGTATTTTTAAAGATTTTGAATCATGAAAACCAAGTAGCCATTCACTTTATTTACTTACCTACTTACTTAATAGTCTTGAGTTCTTTTATTTTTTTACACTCGTCAGCCATGAATTCATAGGGAATGGGCTCCAGCAGCTCAGTATCCTTTCCACTGGTTCTCACAAAGTGTGTTTCTCTGGGTGGAGCAGGCTTAGCCCTCTAGACAAACCCAAGGACCTTTCTCTTTGGGTTCCTTCTTTTCCTGATCACACACTTCAGGAAGCTATTTTGGTTCTTGGAGTACTTACTTAATATGCTCAAGACGTACATTAATTCTCAAGGAAAGAATCTTGCCTTTGTTTGTTTACAACCATGTCAATAGCATGCTGGGTAACACTGCAGACTCTTCAAGTCTTGCCATTGATAACATTTGTGGGGCATTCCTTTTTGAACAGTGCCATTCCCCTGATGTCTACAATATCACCTTTCTAATAGATTGGCATGTATGTGGCTCAAGGAACCACTCTGTGTCTTCTTAAAAGGCCTCGAGAACATAGAGTGGGTGCCTTTCCTCTTTCCCTTTGTGTTGGTTATTTTGGCAAATTACTGGAAGATGACGGTTCCAGGCGAAAGGGAGCCATTCACTTAAATTACATTTCCTTTTAAAAACCTGTTGCTCAGTGCTATTATTAGGGCAGAGGCAGTGGAAGTTACCAAGTACAGCGAGTCAGAAAGGAAAATCCCTGATGTTCATTAGACCTTCAACCAAATCAATGCATGATAATTTTACTGTAACTCTCTTCTTGTTCCATCTCTATCGAGGTGACTCACAAGCTATAAAAGTTCTTCTCCAATTATTTCAGGGTGGCTTTTGTTAGCAATGAAAGAGAACACCTTTAATTAAAAAAATTAACTTGCTTGAGGTATAGCTTACATATAATAGAATTCACCAGTTTAAAATGTATAGTTTGTTGAGTTCTGATAAATGCATAGTCATGTAAGTACCACTACAGTCAAAATATAGAACATTTTCATTTCTCTAAAAAAAGTTCCCTTACACTTAGCTTTGTGTTTTCTAGAATTTCATATAAATGCGATCAAATAAGAAGTATCCTTTCGTGTCTGATTTCTTCCACTTATCATGATACTTTCTGAGATTCACCTGTTCTGTGCATAGCAAGTTGTTCCTTTTTATTGCTGTGTAATATTCCACTCATTTATAAATCACAGTTCCCTTCTTCATGGATACTGTGATGGTCATTTGGATTGTTTATAGTTTTTGCCTATTATGAATAAAGCTGCTATGAACATTCATATTAAAGTGTTTGTGTGCACATATGTTTTCATTTTCTCCGAGTAAATACCTACCAGTGGGGTTGCTGGATTGAATTGTATGTTTGACTCCCAACTCTTTCCAAAATGGCATCCTGTATTGTTTTGCATTTATTACTGAGTTCAATGGTGAGAGTTTCAGTTGTCCCATGTCCTCATCAACACTTGGTGTTGTCAAATTAAAAAATTTTAGCCATTCCTGGAGGTATGTAGTGATATCTCATTGTGGTTTTAAATTGTGTTTCCTGAATGACTAAAGTAGTTGTCCATCTTTTCAGGCACTTATTTTATTTATCTTCTTTGGTGAAGTTCTATTTCAAATCTTTTGCTTATTTAAAAAACTGGATTATTTGTCTGAATACCAATCCTTTGCCAGAATGTTTTGCAATATGCCTCTTCCCAATCTGTGGTCTGTCTTTTCATTTTCTTAACGATTTCTTTCCAAGAACAAAGTTTAAAAATTTTTAAAAAGTTTTATTTATTTATTTGAGAGAGAAAGAGAACATGAGCAGGGGGGTGGGGGCAGGGGCAGATGGAGAGGGAGAGGGAGAGACAGAATCCCAAGCAGACTTCCCACTGAGCATGGAGCCTGATGCAGGGCTCCATCCCAGGAAACTGAGATCATGACCTGAGCTGAAACCACAAGACTCTTGCTTAATCAACTGAGCCACCCCAGTTCTCCTGTTCTGGTAGGTTTTTTTTTTTTTTTTTTTTTTTGGTAGGTTTTTTAGGAGTTTCTCCATAGACTCTCATGTTGTCTGTGAATAAGGACAACTTTGCTTTCTTTCCAATCTTACGCCTCTGTCTTCTTGACTATTGTACTACTAGGATCCCTAACACAATATTGAATAGAAGTGCTGAAAACTGACATCTTGGCTTATTCTTGAACCTAAGAGGAAAGTAAGTTGAACTTAAATTCTATTTAGGTTCAACACTGTACCAGGTCTACTTTGTACCTCACCCCTTTTACAATACACAAAATGAGAGTACCTCTCATTTTACGTCTAACACTTTCCTCATCCATGTACCAACCAATTCTTCCTGAATCCACTCTGAAGGGACTTTTTACCCCTGCACCACTTCATCAGGACTTCTCTTCAAGGTCACTCATATTTTCCATATTGCTTAATCAATGGTCATTTCTCAGCCTTCATTTTTTTTTTTTGACCTACCAGTGGCATTTGTCACAACGATCACTATATTCTCCTCAAAAAATTTTCATCATTCTCCAGACATCATGTTCATCTGACATCACATGTTCCTTCTTAAGGCCATTTAGGGCAAGCCACGGTGGTGGCTCAGTCAGTTAAGCATCTGACTCTTGATTTCAGCTCAGGTCATGATCTTAGGGTCTTGAGATCAAGCTCCACAACAGGCACTGGGCTGAGTGTGGAGTCTGCTTGTCCCCCTCCCTGCAGTCTTCCCCCTGCTCTCTTTCCCTCTCAAATAAGTAAATAAATAAATACAATCTTAAAAAAAAGAAAAGGCCATTTAGTCTTTGCTGCTTATTTTTCTGTATCTCCTTCTCTATAAACATCAGGGTTTTGTTCTGATTTTCCTCCTCTCAGTCAATGGTAATTTATCTTTCTAACTGCTCAAGTCAAAATCTTAGAGATGTTTTAGCAGCTTCTCTCTCATTGCCTGGAACAGAGTAAAGGTTCAGTAAATGCTGAGTGAGTGAGTGAGTGAGTGAGTTTCCAGTGACCGACAGAGGACGTACATCTAACGGACATGCTCAAATAGATGCATTCACAGAGTACTGCTCCTGGAAACAGTATTTCATATACTGAACAAACAGGGTGGGCTGGGGAGAAATGTCTATCAGCAGGGGCTCTGCTAAGTAAATTATAGTTCTTTTACACAACGGCATACCTACTATGCAGCCATACTACACAGTGATGTAAATTTGTACTTATTGAAATGACAAATCATCCAGGATATTATGTAAAGCAAATAAATGACCCCCAAAGCATAACTTATTGAAGGGTGGGCACAGTTCATTTCTGTGGTATAAAATAATATTCATGATTCTAACATGTGTCTTTGTAAAGCTAGATATGTAGGAATTATTTATCAATATATTAACTGTAGTTTTATCTAGGTGGTAGGATTTCAAATAACACGTTTTCTTTAGTTTTTGTATTTTTAGATATTTTATAGTCAACATGTAAGTTACACATAAATTGTCTGACTCAGTCACTCATTCATTCAACACTATTGAACCTCCATTCAGTTTTAGACTCCTCTAGACCCTAGAGCATCCAATCACATTAAAAAAAAAAAGACTTGTTTAAGAGAGATCAACCATGAGCAGGAGGAGGGGCAGAGAGAGAGGAAGGGAAAGAATCTCAAGCAGACTCCCCTGTGAGCACAGAGCTCCAGGCAGGGCTCAATTTCATGACCCTGAGATCATGATCTGAGCTGAAACCGAGAGTTAGCTGCTTAACCGACTGAGCCACCCAGGTGCCCCAATCCCATTTCTTTCTTATCTGTTGTGTGCAACCTTATTTTAGGACTGTTTGAAGCTGACACCACCATCTACTTCTGACTTGGAGAGAACGACCTGAAGAAATAAGATTGTATTTGTAAGGCATGTCCGAATATCTAGCACTTGGAGGATGGCTCTTTGAATGTTAATTGCCTCCCATCTCCTCTTCAGAGAGCCATTTTTACTGCACCCACAGTTAAATAACACTGTATCACAGAGACACCCTACAGGCAGGAGGGAGGGTCTATTGTCACAAACCATCACTCTGGACACTTTTGCCTGTTTGCATCAGGTGCTGTTTGAAAGCTGAGGCCAGTAGGTGTTGAGTGAATATGAGTAAAGTTGACTTTATCAGCTTTCTGAATACACTGTCATAATAGATGTCATTTTCCAAGGAGGAATCCTGGAGATCACAGAAGTACAGGATTTAGAATACCAGACCCCATTCCCAGTGCTCATGTCTCCTCTATGCTGATGCAGTACTTCTCGAAGATGTTCTGCAGGAGTGAACTGTAAAGGGGGGGGGTGTCTGGTGATGTGGTGGTTCTGTGCAGTTACTGAAGTCACAAAATGTCTTTGAAGTCCTCTATATTACTTAAAAAATTTGAATTTTGCATTTGTTCCACCATTTATGTACTTAAAAAAGCGTCTTTCTTCAATGAAAACCATTTTTCTCTTTTAAGCAAAATTGATGCTTGAAGAAAGTAGATCTTTTTATCTGTGGCTTTGTATTCTCTCCCCCCTGTATACTCCAGGTTTCTGGGAATTCCCATTTGAAAAGTGCAGGCTCCCCTAGCATTGTTTTTACCCACAGTTAAATAGGGACACTACTCTTGCACTTAGTTTAGCTTTGCTTTTCTCTCTTTTCTTCTTAAGATTTTATTTATTTATCTGACAGAGGGACAATGAGAGAAGGAACACAAGCAGGGGGAGTGGGAGAGAGAGAAGCAGGCTTCCCAATGAGCAGGGAGCCCAATCCCAGGACCCCAGAAACACAACCTGAGCCAAAGGCAGACACCCAACTACTGAGCCACCCAGGCACCCCTGCACTTAGCTTTCCAATAGCTTGAAATTAATTACAGTGCAGAGCAGCGGCCTCAAGCTATAGTACTGGTAGAGGGGAGAGGGAGCTGTACTAGGACTTCCGCAGCAATTGACAGAAATTTCCCCAAGCTACCTAAGTTTAATGGAGGAAAAAAAAAAAAGAAGCTAGAGACAGACTTCATTATAAGGATATGGGGAGTTCCCAAGCCTGGGGAAGACGAGTCAGAAAGCTACCTGGCTTCAGCCTCTGCACATTACCATCTCCCTCCCTCGGCCAGCACCTCAGGGTCCCCTGTGCACACAGCAAGAAAAACACCTATCTGCAGCTCTGAGTTTACAGGTAGCACTTGCAGACATCTAAGAGATGGACACACTGTCTCTTGGTTCCACATTCCATGGGATATGATGGTTGTTCCATTTGCTACATCCAAAAAAAGGGGCATTTGTAGAACAAGTATGACCTCCTGGGGCCCATCCCTGCCATGAGTTCTTCCCTAGAGAGCAGGTAAACTGGGCTGACACTTATAAGGGCAAAATCAGTGGCAAAGGCCTTTGGCCTTTTAATGGAATGTTCTAAGTTAGAATAGCAGAGATAGCTAGGGATCAAGTGAAGGATCGTTCTCTATGCTGCTTTGATGTAAATGGTCTAGTCAAACCTGACTGCAGATGCCCACGGTTTGTGGAAATACGTGTAGTTATGCCTTAAACTAAAAACTTTCAATTTCTTTTTTTTTAAATTTTTTTGAGGTTTTATTTATTGAAGTAATCTCTACATTCCCATGTTGGGCCTGAACTCATGACCCCAGGATCAAGAGTCACATGCTCTTCCGACTGAGCCAGCCATCATCATCTTGATTTTCTGTATTATCCCCCCTGAATATTTTATGCAAATTTTAAAAATTTAGGGCCTGTTAAACAAAATTAAGGCAAGTCCTAATGAGAGCTCCTCCAGGGAATTCTGGAGGACTAATTAAAAAATACCTGGTATCAGAGCTCCTGGGTAGCTCCATCAATGAAACGGCTGACTTCTGATTTCAGCTCAGGGTCCTGGGACGGAGGCCTGCGTTAGGCTCCGCGTTCAGTGGGGAGTCTGCCCAAGATTCTCTCTCTCTCACTGTCCCACCACCCCCTCCCCCACCACACTTGCGTGTGCTCTCTAAAACAAACCTTAAAAGGGTACCTGATATCATAGACAAAGACAGGGCTGTATCAGACGGCAACACTTCTGATTCGTTTTATACTATATCAGCTTATCACCCTGTGTCAGTATATAAGCAGTTGAATGAAGAGGAACACACATTAATAGAAACTGTCTTCCTCTTTAACACCCTTCCCTGGTTCCAAATCCCTTTATATGGGATTCCAAAATCCCTTTATATATTCAACCTTTCCAACATCACCTCAAGACCCCTACACATACCCACCTCCCCTTACTAATTGTTCTCAAACATTAAGTCACCGCCTATTAGTGGGGTTGTGAAATCAGTTTAGTGGCTTGCCACCAGTGTTTTCAGAGTGGAGGATAATAAAAGAGAAAAGAGAAGTGAGGCACTCAGCATCACTTCGTGAGATCTAAGCTCCCGGTATATACATGTGTGCATCTGCTTGTGCACGTGGCTACCAGATCCTGTGGTGAGACTGGATTTCTTTCTGTAGGTTATGACCTGGATGTTAACAACCACGGCCCCAGGGGTGGCCTCACCAATCTTACTGCTTGCGCTTACATCACTGCATGCATTGCACACGCACAGTATTTCTGCTTGTATGCTTGGGAGACATTGATTTTTGGCTGAATGCACTCAAGTACCACTTCCAGTGTGAACCCTTTGCTCATCTCCAGGTTATCAGCAGCTGGTTACCAAACCTTTTCATGGTCCCCATCTGGAAGCTTTGGAAAGGCCTGCCATGCTTTATTCGGTTTTATGCTGTCAGCGTTCAGCATAATCAACTAGTAAGAGCTTACATTTGTTACTGTGGCTTTAAGCTCAATGAGCCGCTATTTAGTTTTTAAAAACATCTGAAACCTGAAATTGAGTCTCTTACAACAAAAGTTTTAAACACATTCTGCTAAAACTTGCTATTTGATTATGTTACTTTACTCACTGTAATTATATTTATTTTACATTAAGTAAAAAGAAAAAGAGCAATGACAGTAATTCATTCCCAAGAAAGCAGTCTAAGATGGCTGTTTTTATGATTTTTATTTGCTACCAATATTTTTATTGTAAGAAATACAAAAGGTATGACAAATATACAAACCATTCTCTTTTTGCTTCAATTTAGCTTGTGCATATGTGAAAACAATGAACTGGACAGTGACGTTTCAACACTAATTCTTAAAAAACAATGAATTCCATTACCCAACAATAAATACCTAAATTTGCATTCTAGCACCCAGTAAGACATCCAGTTTCCAAAGGATTTGTGATCTGCAACCCTCTAAATTTTCTGACATGTTACATTTGCCATTGCAACAGAGTCAACATTGGCAGCTGTTCCTCTCCAAGTGAGTCCTAGAGTAAGGCGCATGCTAGAATGACTGCCCCTGACCTCGGGCAGTCCAGGTCATTTAAGCATCTTTGACTTGAGCTACTTTTTAGAACAGATTGCTAGTGATAGGGGATTTAATGTAAGTTTGGGTAGTCCTTGGATTATGTATCTTACATGAAACAAACAATCTACTTTTCTATTTTCCTCTTCAGGTGGGAAGAGTCTAGATAAACTGACCTGTATTTTTATCTACCTAAAGGGAAAGAAGCAAGATCATTTAGCTCAGGGTGCTATGAAGGGGGTAACTTTACAGATAAGGTTTCTTTCTTTTTTCTTTTTTTTTGTCCCAGGAGAGCTTTTTGTATGGAGGGATGCTTGCCAGAGCAAGAGAGCCCTTCCCATTCTGCTCCTATCTACACCCATGGCCACTTCTCTTTGGGGGCTAAATGATCTGGTACATAGGAAGGTCTCTGCTTTCAAAGAGCTGCGCACACCCACATTTGGGGAGAGCACAGGGTTTCTGTACTCTGTGAGAAAGGATACCCACGTGAACCCAACAGGCCAGTGTGGTAACTCTCAACCTTGCATACGGAGAGAAGAGCAGAAGCGCTATCTATACCAAGCCATCTGCCAACATTCTCGTAAGACTGTGTTCCAGTCATTTCCATACCGCTCCTTTGACCTGCTCAATACAAAGCACCAAAACAGCATTCTGTAGCGATCCGAGCAAACGGAATGAGAGTCATTTTGCACCTTTAAGGAACATGCACCCTTGTAAGTTTGTACCCTGATATTAAAATAGCAGAATGAGTTTCAAGTACGAAGAAATACGGCAAAACTATGGCCTACAGATGGACAGAAAACAGCAGCCTGGAATGTGGTTTATAGTCTTGTTTCATTTCTTTGTACCACAGCCAAAGTTGAATGCTCTGTAGGATGACTTGGTTTTGAAGTTAAGATGCACACGAACATGCCAGAGGGCATTTGGGATTGGTGCTGTGAGCACACGTCGTGCCCAGCCAAAGGTCAAGTAATAGTGGTGGCCAAGCCTGAGCAGGCACACCTGTGATGCCTGAAGCCTCCCTCTCATCATGTCCCTGCCGCCCAAAGAGCGGCAGAAGATAAAGAGCACCACGCAGACAGGCCAGATGGGGGCAGGGAGCACCTCAGCGGGAGGGAGGGAGGATGCAGGGGATGGGAGGACACTGGTTATCCTGGGCTGGTTCACACAGCCTAGATTAGTATCTGACATGCGCATGCACAATCGCTACATCTCCAGAACGGTGACTGCAAACACAGAAACCAACAGGTCAAATGTCCAAATTAAGATTTTTTTTTTCTACGTTTAACGCATTTTCTATTATAAAAGTTAAAAAAAAAAAAAAGAAAAGCTTACTGGGTAGGACAGCCTTGCTGAAAACCTAGACTAAAGCTTTAACTAAGCCCTATGGGAATGCAGAAACACTACACTAATACACTTTACAGTGAAAACATGCACTGACACATCTCTGACATGGTAATCCTATAAAACCCTCTAGATCTAATCTGCACTCTACGGGAACCAATATTGTGCTTTTCTTAACACATACTGCTCTTCTATACCAAACACTTGCCAATGAACCTTCAGATCAAAACCTAAAATAACCAGAAATGCCACAAGCTTCTGAGGTGTTGGGGGACTGCTGGTTGTTAACACCCACCGTTGACGACTGTCCGTGCAGTCCTTGCGTTTGTTACCAGACTGAACTGCTTCTGTACAAAACCAAGTTGCTTGCGGCGCAGAAACTTGAATTTCTCCATCTGACACATTCTGGAAGCCCCAAGGCACAAGTTGACAGTTTGCTTCTACAGGAAACTCTCACACTGTTCTCCCTGCAACAGCTACTACCTGTTCCCACTACCGCACAGGACAACCGTGAGGGCACAAGCTCGCAGGGAAGAAGCTTCTCAAGGCCAGATATGAGAAGGCACCAGCCAGGCACCTCTCTCTGCCTGGCATCTTACTCTGATGGCCGTCTGGCCTAGTTCCCAGATTAAGGCAGTATCGGATGCTTTTCTATCTGGTTTTAATTTTTTTGCTGTATTTTCACACTATACTATATCCCTATCTGACAAAAGAACTACAAAGTCCTTTGCTTTATTCCTTTACATAATGGTAAAACACCTAGACACAAAAATACTACCCCTACAGACTTGAATTCTACTCATCATGTTAAAATGCATGCAGTGCTTTCGGGGCTTCGGCTAATTTTAATTTACTTAGCTCCATCAAGACCATGATAATGAACATTAAATGCGAAACCTAATGCCATCTCCTTTCAGCTGTATTCTCACAGGACTAGTGTGATTCAGAAATAAATAACATACATGAATAATAATAGAAATAATTTATGCAAGTGTAGAACAACTTGAAATAGAAATTCTCCACCTTGATAAGTGCTGATTTTAGGGGTAGTTGCTGCTATTCATCCCGAGTACTAACTAATATATTTACTATTGGTCATAGTAAAACACATGAATACAAAATAAGTGAGAAACTGTAATATTCACGTGGACGTTGTTGCAAACACAGGACCAAACTGAGAAGCTATATAATGTACTTAGTAGTGGGGGAGGGCAGTTCAAGAACTGTATTACTGCTGGGAACTATTTTCATTATTCAGACTTCAAGGTTAAATTAGAAGTTGCTGGTGATCACAGAAGTATTGCTAACTAATACATATTATTGCATTTCAAAAAAACTTAAGATTAGAAACTTTCAAGTTAAGGGTATGATGGGTATCTTCAGGACTGTAACCTAAGCATGTCAGCAGAATTTGGCCAGAAACCACAGAGCGTTAGAAATTAAGTAACTGTGTGTGGCTCTGTGCTCGCTCCTTAGTGCTGTAGTCATAGGTCCTTACTGCAATATATACACTTATGTGCCCCCTTTATCAAGGAAACCTGTATTTGACAATCCAAAGTCCTAAGGTAGAGAAGGAGTTACTTGCTTGATGAAACAATTCATACACAAGGTCCTCTAAACAGGAAAATCCCCTACTATATGAGATAATTGGTTTATTTACCCTTAGCTATTTGACACCACCCCCCCCCCAAAAAAAAGGGAAAGTAGAAAGTAGAAACTAGAGAGTGAGGAGCTTTCGCCAAGGCAGAAAATAAACAAATTTTCAAAACAAAACTTTTCCACGCATATCTTTTGCCACCATATATGTAGAATGATAGAAAATAAAAAAATAAAACAATCTTTCCTGTAATTATACATCTTCTCTTAAAAAAAAAAAAAAAAGCTGAGCTTAGAGCCTGAGAGATGCCCGGTACATGCTTCACACAGAGCGGCATCTCTTTATTATACTATTATTACTATACCCGAACTTTCAAAGAATTGTGTTGTACTTTATTTATGCACAGAAGACACCCGTTTGCTTCTAGGGACATTCTACTTCCTAGGACTGCAGAACAGATGCCTCTGAGACAGCAGCAGGGCACATGGACCGCGGGCAGTATCCCGCCGGGTGTGTACTAGGTTTCAGGTCCCAGCCAGCTCCGCCCACTGCCACTCGACTGCCAAAGGGGCGGGGTGACCGCGCGGCGTACCCTCGGGGGGTTTTCAGGTGTGCGTCTAGTACTGACCAAGAGCAAGTAGAGTTCAGACTCGCCCAACTGGTAACAAATTCGAGGTCTGAATTCGGCTTTCCATTTAGAGGCTTAAAGTGGACTCTACTTTGGTGGGGTTTTGAGCAGAGGGACGAGGCTGACGAGTCCCCAAAGAGTTCTGGCCAGCCCCTAGTGTGTGTGGTGTTTCGATTTAGAATGTATTAGTGAGACTTGCCTGCCGGCTACTCTGCAGGCAAGTTAAGCAAGCACTATGGAGTTTCCACCCCGCAGGAGGAGTAAACTATCTTTTGTTTTGCCGTGCTAAGGCAACTCTGAAAAGTACTATAACTGTCTTCCTCCTAAATTTTTGTAACACTTACTGAGGAAAAGGATTTCTAAAATTACCTAAAATCATCTGGGGGATGATCAGTCTCTGAGCAGACCTGTGAATTAAAACATAGCAGTGTATGGGTATATCTCTATATAGATACAGAGAGAAAGTTGTCAAAGAACTTCCCAAGTGGAGAAATGAAAGATTTATGTAAATATACTCCTAGGTTATTATGCTCATGTGCTTGGACAGGAATTTTACAAAATTGCACTTCTTGTAAATTTACACTTGTGATGAAATTACCATGCCTTTTAGTGTATAAGGGCTCTGTTTCAGCATGGCCAATTCTTCAGAAAAAAAATCGTTTTGTCTATTTAAATACCAGTGTTACTTATTTTACTCACCTGATTTCTAAATGAGGATTTAAAATTTTAGTCAATGTATAAAGACCATCATGGTAGGAAATGGGAAAACACCAGACGGGGGTACAGGTACTTTGGCTGAGGCCACGGGAGTTTTCAACTCCTAAGAAAACTATCCAGGTCACAGGTGAGTGTTGCCTTTTAACTACTAAGCCTGTCCATGTTTGTAACTTCTGCACCTAGAAGAGTGAGGTAATTAGGTACCTCAAATAAATGCTTCTTGAGAAATATGTCTTGGCTCTCTTTATGCACTTAAATGATCAAAATGGGTGTATTATTCACTCTCAAGTACAACTCCCCTTCAGACAATTGTTTAGAACCTAGCGAACAACTAAAATATCGAGGTCAATCATCCCCCCCAAAAAAACAAGTGCTAAGCAAGAGTAAAGTATGTGCAGAAAAATAAAGTTAGAATGAAGTCTTGCTAAGTACCTCTTTAGCCTTGCTCAGATTCCACCCCCCCCCCCCGGAAAGTGCCACCTTGTGGAATATACTGGAATGAAACAAGAAAGCCCATGTCTTAGGACAGTGTGAAATTTAAAACAGACATTTGCAAGAAAAATCGTTTCCCTTTCCTACCTTTCAACCTTCAAATTGCTGTAATAGTCTTTAAGTAGATGCTTGGAAAAAAAAAAAAAAGCCTGTATAAGTTTTCAGGAGGCTCTTGTTTTCTTCTTGAAGGCCCGAGCACCAGTATTAAACGAAACATAAATATGTTGATGGAAGTTCATGCATTTATCTAAACTCCCTGGGAATGCTAAGAAATAGAAAACATTTTGAAAAAGCTGATTCATACTTCATTAAGACAAACAAACAACTGAGAAAAAAAAATTAAAATCAGACCCCTCCTCTTTTATGTATCTGCTGTATACAAACATCAGAAGATAGAAAAGGCCAGAGGAATCTTGTGGTTTATTTTCTGAAAAAGTACAAGTTAGAAATGCTTGAGATATAGGTATGTAACACAAATAGGTTGAAAACTGCATGGATAAGAAATGAAAATGCTGTTTTCTTGTGCTTGTGGAGGAAAACACCACTGTTAATTATCTGGGGGCTCACGTTGCTGGATAGGCTTTTGGGTAGCCTTGAGAAGTTTCTCCATGGTGGGGAAGGAGCACGTAGCTATGTTTCTAGTTATACATCTGAATTGTACTGGATGCACATGATTTGGGCTTCAGTTTTTCAAAAAAATCCTGGTGGCACAGGAAGTGTGCCTTTTTAAAATTTAGTATGTATATGTATTTCTTACAACGAACACTCTTAGGCTTGTATAACAAGTGTAGCTTCTCGTAGCTGCTTCCTCCCATAAACTAAGAAAGGATGGTACAGGTAGTTTAGTTTCTTCAGGCTGACATTTGAAATGGCAACTGCTTTGGAACAGCTTTTCTGTAAGACATGTTTTAGAACATATCGATTTCATAGTTGCCAGGTGACTGTAATATAAATTCTTACAATATATTTGTTAATATCTATCCTTCAAGATATATCTAACTTTGAAACTACCCTTTTTTGAAAACCTTCACTTTTTTCTGAATTTCCTCTATCCATTGTCCACTGTTTTAGGACTTTTAAAGATTTTGAAATCACGTCACATTTTAATTTTTCTTTAATAAAGACACTGTTTTAACGTGTCACAATGTAAAACATGCATTCTTCTGAATTCTATCAATACCTCAGAATTTATAATGTTTCAACATTTTCTTTCCAAGGTAAATATTCTATAGTTTCTGTAGTAACACAATTAAGTAATTACAGTGGCTTGTTAACTTTTACTATTACTCTTTCTTAGACCTGATGATGCAACAAAAGCCTGCTTTTGGAAAATGTTAGACACTCTCTTGTGTGCTTATCATACAAATAGTCCAGTTGTCACTTATAAGAAGCAATTATTTGAAGAGCAGAATTTTAATGTTTATATTAGAAGCTTACATGATTTTAATTTCCATAAAGGAATGAGGATTACATTATTGACTTTAATAGGCACCACTTTTAAGAGAAGCAGCTGTAGTTAAAAGCTCAATTTTAATACATAATTAAAGGTTCACAATGTTTGGTACTATTTAGGTTTTTTTTCAAGATGGATAGTACCACATTCTGGAGTCATCAAACTAAAGATAAAATCTTTAGTAAGGGGTACAAATTCCTTTATGATATCCCATGCATTCTGAAATTTTCATTTTTACTTAAAACAAAAGGTAGAGATTCTACTCTGAGGTAAATACTTTGAACTATTTTTCCATAAGACACAATGGGCTAAATGAAAAGTGTGCCATTCCTAGTGTGCGATTCCTGAGACAAAATCATGAGAACAGAGAGGGATAAAATGGCTTGGAGCTCTTGTCCAAAACAGGTTCTTTGCTTCTTGGGTTCCTGTCCACTTTAAAGGAGAGACAAAAGTGGGAGGCACGAAGGCACTGGGTTCTTAAAAGCTCTTGGAAGTTATGTTTTTAAGGTTAGAAGATTAAGGCCTTATTACCTTTGCCACATGATAGCTTATGATGCCGAAACGGACAGGCGTCTCTTTTATTCTTCAGTGGGACTGTTAGAATTCCAGCCCACACCACAGTTCCCACAGTGCCTGGACCACCAGAACAACTGTCATGTAGAAAGCAGCAGCCATACGCCAGCACCATTTCTCTTATGAAATGCGAACATGACTTTCAATCTGACCCCAGATTTTTACTGTTATAAGTGGCTTCAGTATACCTCCGGGGCAGTGTGGCCTTTGCAGCTAACCACGCCTTCACTTTTTGCAAAGACCTTTGAAACCATATGTCACAGAAGAATAAGCTGTATTCAGTCAGGTCCTATGCTGCTATATGTGTCCAGGTGCCCTAATGCTAAGGGTGCTTCTGTGGGATATGCATTCGAGAACGGGTAGACCAGATATACAAGACATAAAGCAAGAGGGTAATCACTCAGCTCCCAAGAAGTATGCATGGAAGAGCTGGGGTCAGACTCTGAAATTTCAGAGAGGCCTAAGTGCTTCCTCTTCCTGCCTCTCCAAGGATAATCTGCAAGTATCCAATGCTGAAACTGTTTGTGCTTTTTTTTTTTTTTTTTTAATAAACACTACCAAGAAATGAACCAAAAGTATATGCTAGAAATAAAGTGGGGCTCTCTACTTGTTTAAAATTCTCAAGAATGCTGAAAAATTCCAGTTTAGAACAGCTGCATTTTTCTTGAGAGAACTTAGGAAAAACTTAAAAAAGCAGAGTCAAGTTATGTCCACTCTAATCGTGAATGCGAAACAAAAAGCACATGACGAATCAGTGCAGTGAGTTTTAAAATTCAATTGTCTAGGCCCCAGCAAAAATGTCTTGGTATTTTGACCTGCCATCAAAGGAAAAGCAGAGCTCACTGTTCCAGGGAAACATTGCCCCCCACCCCCCATGTCTAGATTCGTTATATCTCAAGCATTTATAAGGGATAACAAAGCATAATCAATATTGTGAACAACGAAGAAAGCATAAAACAGTCATATGGCCCATCTTCTCATTTTGTATCCGGTTTTAGACAAATCTTCCTGCCCTTCAAGTTACTGAGTTAGAAAAAAGTTAAACAACGTATATACTAAAAAAGAGTAATTCCCACCGCAAAAAGCTTTCCAGGAGAAAAGTCTTCTAATTTTTTTCTTGCTCAAGATGGTAGTACAGAAACACTGAGCTGTGAAGAATTCAGGAAGGCTTGACAACATATAAACATCATCTGAAACATTTTCTACTGAGGGAAGCAATGTTCATTTTTTGAAAACCCTAACTCTAAACATAGTCTAACTGTTGCACGCACTCAAATCATGAGTCAGAAAGCAGAGACAGCTAAATTTCCAGAAAGATGCTTCATCTCTGTGTCTTTGAGCACTAATCACATATAAGGCAGAGATGACACTGGAACAGAAAGAACAGTAGAGAAAAACGGCAAGAGAAAAAAATAAAGCTGTTCACAATGCCCAGGTCAGGCTGGCTCTGCAGAGAGCAGGAGTAGGCACAAGGCACTAGGAACAAGCACAGCCTGGGGGATGGAGAAAAGATCATTTTATAGAGTAAATATATATTTCTAAAAAATAGTTAAAGACATTCCCTCTGATTCTAACTGACAATATATTCTAAAAAAATTGTAAAATGCTAAGTAACAGTTTAAAGCAATCTATGTGCTGGTGATAAGAGAAGAACCAGTCCTCTACTCACTGCCTAGATAACAACAATGAATGCCAGGTAGGAAGATTGCATCAGAATGAGGACATACTGGGGGGACCCTGTTAGGATCGCGAAATTGGAGCCATAAGCCACAATCTGAATCTAAGTATTCACAAAAGGTTCACTGAAAGCAAGCAAGCAGGAGGTGTTTGTGAAAAGTGTGGGCAATCTGTTATCAGTTATGTAATGGTAGTACTATATATTAGAGGTCCTGGGGGATAGAGAAGATGGACACTTTGCAAACAAGGCAGTGCATGGTAGAAAACGTACAGTGTAATAGGGAAAACTTAAATGATATTCCTGTCTCTGGTCAGAGAGAACTACTCTCCACACCAAGATAGCAGACAGTTTCTGACAAATTTCTAAAATCAAGAGTAAAATAAAGTAACAACAAAACCCAAGAAGGAAATAGATTTCAAATCAGGAAATAAAGGCTTTCTCTAATTTTTTTTTTTTTGACAATTTTACCTATTTGAGGTACACTCCCTTAATCTATAGCAAGTAAGAAAAAGCTTATAGGGTATTTTTCAAAAGAAACAATAAAAGCATATAATACAAGTTAAAATGGACTTATACTGAGTAAATTCAGCTTTTTTTGAAGAGTAACTAGATTGTATGCTTTAAAAAACAGGTCTTTTAAAAGATACCAGTATTTTTTTTTCCTTTGTTTTGTGTATAAAACCTCATCTAGATAGTGAACCTTTTAATGCTAGCAAATTTACTGCTTTTGACCATGAAATTCTGAGGACATGGGCTCAACTTTCTAATTCAAGAAGCCCATTCTGATAAATCACCTGTAGTCAACAGAAACCTGTTATTTATAGGTCACTTTGAGTCTTTCAAATTCAATTCTTCTTGTTGTTTACAGAAAGTAACACTTTAAGAGAACAAGAATCACACACACACACACAAGCGCGCGCGCCCACACACTCTCACTCAAAAGTACCGAATCAGGCTGGGGCAGCTGCAGAGAGATTACATCATAACTCAGCTGTGCCTGGATTGCTCACTTCACACTGGCAGCATTCAAGGTTAGGAAAATGAAATGGCAGCACAATTGGTCAGCAGCTTCTCTTCTTCTGGAATTTTTCCAGGTTCTCGAAACAAACAGACAGACAAACAAACGAATGAACATAAAGCTGCAATCACTCTTGCATTGATTTCAAAACAGTAAACTAAGCGGTTTCCATGGAGAAGCAGAGCCCGTCCAGAAGACGGCAACTAGAAGGTCCCCAGCCAGTGATCCTCAGCAGCTCTGCTGGGGCTTACTCAGGGTGAGGGAGGGGTGGCATCAGCCACCAGGGGTGTTCTCCAGGTGATCAGCACAAGGCAGCAGCGGGGGCCTTAGGCTGTGTTCATGTCTGAGCTGTTCTGGTTGGGCGGCAGACGGGCGTCCAGGTTCTCCTTGCGCCTCTCCAGGTCATGGAAGTATGGGTGAGACAGGGCACTGTAGGCTGATATTCTTTTGGCTGGATTGAATGTTAAGCACTTCTGTGATAAAGAAAGAATCATCGATTGATGTAAAACATGTCCATCTAAATAATATGTTGAGACAGTTACACATGTATTCACTACATGAATTAAGTGTGTCTAGAAAGAGAACGAGCATCTACTTCAAGGGACACTACAGGGCGCCTGGGGGGCTCAGTTGGCTGAGCGGATGACTCTTGGTTTCGGCTTAGGTCATGATCTCACGGTGGTGAGATGGAGCCCTTCATGGGGCTTCATGCGTAGTAGGGAGTCTTCTTTGGATTCTCTCCCCCCGCCTCCTGCTTGCTCTCTCTTTCTCTCTCTAAAATAAATAAGGGGGCGCCCGGGTGGCTCAGTGGGCTAAGTGTCTGCCTTCGGCTCAGGTCATGATCTCAGGGTTTTGGGACTGAGTCCCACATTGGGCTCCCTGCCCAGTGGTGAGTCTGAATCTCCCTCTCCCTCTGTGATCTCTCCTGCTTTTGCGCTCTCCCAGATAAAGTCTTTAAAAAAAAAAAAAAAAAAACTTAAAAAAAAGGGTCACTAAACAAAATGTATAGACACAGCCATCTTATATATGACCTCAAGGTATAAACTGCCCTTCAGGAAAAGGCAACAGCTTTTGGGGTGCCTGTGGACTGTTACCTCCCCAGGCTTTCCCTTCAACCCACACCATATCCTTTAAAATATACTATTATTATTGTAGTATGTACACAACTTTATTTAGATAGTGATTTTTCTAATGCTAGCCAACTTAGTGCTACACTCAGGACTAAGCTTTTAAACTTTTTACCCTCCCCCAAGGTTTACTGATTGAGTCAGGAATGGAAGGGGGGTTACCTTGCTCAGGGATAAAAGGCTAATTAATCATTAACAGTTTCTGACATATTTCTATAATCAAAACTAAACCAAACCAACAACAGAAGAAACAAAAAAGGAAATCCATTTTAACCAGGAAATAAAGATGTTCTCTATGAAGGAGAGGGCAAGTAAGGGCCAACACCTAGGACCAACTTTTCTCAATCCACCAGCCAGCCATGGACTCTGCCCCAGGGCTGGACCATCCTCCAGGTTCAGTTCTGGTACCGAACTCTATTCCGGGCTGTCAGCCCAAGTGCAGGCAGAAGGTCAAAGCGGGGGAACGCCAACCTCTGGAGCAGCAATCTCTACTCCCCAACTGCCAATTCACCATCAAGCAGGCAGAGCGCTTCTCTAACCTCAGCTCCGTTTCCACTCCAACCCTGGGTGTCCTTCAAATCCTCTTCCTGTCTTTCCACCAACACCTCCACAGCACCTAGCAGGTGGGCAGCACTAGTGAAGGATGAGTCAGACCCACCCATCACCCAGGAACACACAAGGAGCAGAAAAACCCTACCGGCTTCCCCATCCGTGTGATGCAGTGCACACTGCAGTGAGCTGGGGACCTGAAATGTCTGCCAGTTTCAGTCCTATCTGTCATCTAAAGACTTCACATTACCATGGTTACGCTGACCTCTTCCATTTAACCTGGGTTTTTGCTCTCGAGGAGCTCAGAGTCTCAGTCAGGTTCTGACTAGATTAGGACCCTCTCTAACATTCTGTTGAACACCACTGACCTGGAAAATTCTATATATAATTCCAGGCAAATTTTTGGGTCTCCTGAAATCTTAATTAAGCTGAGCTCCCCACCAGTCCGTGGATGGCGGTTTCTCACAATGTCTCCTGAAAACAAAAGAGCCAAAGGGCAAGCAGAGGAAGGAGCTTGTTGCTAGAATGGTCCTACTGTCTCTAATAGCAATAAACATCTAAGAGAAGTTTTACATGGGCTGAATTTCCTCATGACAGAAGAGCAGGGGCAAAATCCTTGAGCCTGAGTTTTCTCTTCCCCAGAGTCCAGGAAGGAGAAAATTAGGTAGTGACATTAGGAAAGGAAGCAGCCAGTTTAATCCCCAGGACATAGGGACGAAGAAAAAAAAAGTTGTGGGAACATGTTCAAGATAGAGAGACCTGTCCCTAGAGGACTGTGTGGGAGGAAGCCCATCCCCACAGCTATCCTGATGGCTTAGAGCAGGGAAGAGGGTGGAGAGGAGAACTCCTTAGCCTAATGTGGAAGTGTGTAAGAATCTCAAGTTGGAAGTCTCTCTCTTTTTTTTAAATGATTTTATTTATTTATTTGAGAGGGAGGGAGAGACAGAGAGAGCGAGCGTGTACCCGCACACGCGTGCGCAATGGTCTGCGAGGGGCAGAAGGAGAGGGAGAGGCAGACTCCCTGCCAAGTAGTGAGCCCAATTTGGGGCTCCATCCCAGGACCCTGGAATCATGACCTGAGCCGAAGGCAGACACTCAACTGACTGAGCCACCCAGGTGCCCCAAATTGGAAGTCTTAATACTTAAGTCCTACAGAAACATTGATAGACATGGTGGCTAAGTTCCATCACAGTTCTACCTCAACAGAGAACTTAGAAGACTTGAGAATTAATTCAAAGTCTTGTGTAAGAATATTGTTTCTCCAAGAAAATCTAATTTACTTGCCAAATAACTGATAAAATGAACTTCTGGAACTGCTATTTAGTCAAGAATTGACTACTGTGACGGACGGGATCATTTTTCAACACGTATCCTCCTTCTTCCCACCCCTCCCTTCATGGGAGAAGTATTCTTTCTTCTATTAGAGTTGGCCTTGGCCATGTAACTTACTTTGGCCAGTGGAACGTGGACAGAAGCAGCAGGGTGCCTTCCAAGCCTAGGCCATTGGGGCCATCATGTGTTTCTGCTTGCCCTTATGGGAGCATCCATCTTCTATTATGAGAAAAACATGCCCCAGGGACCCAAAGGCCCTCTTGTTCTGGGGCCCAGAATGAGACACACACAGAACACTTGTCCTTGACTCACAGGCCGCAGCACAGCGGTCTCTGCCAATCTGCAGACCCGTAAGCAAGAAATAAATGCTTACTGCTGTATGCTAGGGAGAGTTTTGGGTTGTATGTTATGCAGCAAAAGCATACTAATCCAAGGAAAACCCTTGTCTCCTAATATGTGCCTCAAGGCTCTGAAAACAGTTCGACAACAGAAACTTTTTTTAGCAAGAGCTTCATACTTGGAATAAGTACCCAGCCTCTCAAATTAATCACGATGAAGGGGACGAAACTTGTAAAGATGGGGTAGGTTTTGGATGTTAAAAATAATCATCCCCCTGAATGGTCTTATGACTGTGCACTACTTACGTGTGTAAGAGCATTTGTAAACACCAAGGCGGACATCCATCCGTACATGGCTGAGACACTGGAGTGTCAGCCTTGTTTTCAGATAAAATAAAGGACAATTCTCAGAGTGCTAAAACTAAAATGCTGTTTCTTAAATGAAACAACTTTTGGAACTACTTTTCCCTCTTTCATCCTTACTAAATCACTTTGAAAAAGAGGCAACAAATATGGCTGGGGTCTCAGCTGCCTCTCTGGTACTGGATGGCTCTCTTTCTTCTGCTCTGTATAGTCCTCCCCTATGTCCCTCGAGCAGGAAACAGTGAGATCTTTCAGGGGTTCTAAGCGTTGAGGTCCTGGGCTGTCCTCTCCTGGAATGCCCGTGAATTATTATGTTTTATCCTTATGTTTCTTCTAGTCCTGATGTCACTGGGGCTGCTTCTTGTTCCTTTGTTTTTTCTAATCTCTGCTGACACTCACTGTCGCCCTCCGCCTTGTGTCTCTGGTAGTCTCTTTGCACCTTTTTCTTCTCTATCTGCTACTTCTCTAGTTGAGCACTCGTGTGTCTTATGACTTGGAAAGCCACCACTAGTGGGAGACACTGAATGAGCCTGGGGCATTGTCTGCTATCTTGACATTTTAAGTTCCTCTTGGTGATTTGTCCTGATGTTGGAATTAACAGATACTCTGAGCCGTCTCTGGGTATCCCAGTAGCTGAAGGAGTGGGATGCTTCACTACTAAAATTGGCTATCATTGTGATTCTGTGTCCAGAATCTTCTAAGAGGAGCATTCCATTCAAAGTTCTTGCTGAAAAGGAAAGCCCATGGCGGCCGTTTTTTCTAACACATTGTCCCTACCCCTTCCTGGCAGAGCTGACTGGACCAGGAATGGTGACTCGGCTCTAGGCAGCAACTCTTATCATGGCTTGGCAAAAAGGTGGGTGTGTCAGCCACACTCTTCCTTTTAGGAATCCGATGTAGGAAATACTAACAGAACAAATGTGAGCAGTGGAGGTTAGAGCTCAAAGCATCCATGAGTTGGCTGAAGTTCTGAAGTCAAAGGGCCCGGCACAGCTAAGGGGGGCAGACAGTACTACCGAAAAGAGGCAGCGAGGGGGAGAAAAGGCCTGCAGGGCAGAGATAAGCAGACACCTGGTGATGCTCTTAGCAGGACTGAGAGAGCATTCACACTCCGGGTGGCTTTCCACTGCCAGGCCACATGAAACATTCCATCAAACCCCCTTTTCTTAAGGTAATGCAAGTACTTGTCTGTTATCTGAAACCCGGGAAAAATTTTCCTAAATAGCAGGTGAGCCAGCACGTGTGTCCATACAGTGAGCATCTGTACAGGAGACTATATTCTCCTTTCTAATGATAATAACTGATTTCCAAGGATGTGAGTCAAAGTCCTTAGTGAGTGTGTTAGGGAATAAAGCCGTCCTTCTCCGTAACATGGCGGTGCAGGGAATCTGAGTAAGCCGGAAAACGAGCCGCCATCAGGTGAAGATGGAATTACTGCTTTCGCTGGGAGACCCCATGGCTCTGCGAACATGCCCATGAATGGCTGTGTCCACGAAGAGCTAAAGTAGAACATTTCTACCAAAGCCTACAGACTCGTCGGTCTGCATCAGAAATTTAGACTGCTTCGGCAGAACGGAGCCCTGGTGCCTCCAGGTCCAGGAGCGCTTTCTTGGTGAGATATCAAAGGTTGTCAGTAGTAGGGAAAGGATACACTCATTACTCACTGGGTTCTGAACACCAAGGGTAGCTCAACAGGTCCACTCCTCTACCTCTGGTCTGTCCCCTGAGTGTAGGGAAGATGTGTAAGGCCAAGTATTACGAGTCTGAATCTCAAACAGAACACGAATCCTTATTTTCGGTGAGGTATTTTCTACCTGCATGCCACCTTCACTGCCTGTGGAAAGCGTGTGTCTAGATCAATCGAGAGGCTTCTGCGGCTGCGTTCAAATGAACATTTAAAGACGGCCCATTGAAAGCGTGTGGATCAGACTCTTTCTCTTTCTGCAGGAAGCGAAGATATTCCAGAATCAGAGGCCACCAGCTCCCGCAGGTGTGGAAATGAAAGCTGAAGAGAGGTTGCGGCCTCTTGCTCTGCGTGGCTATGGTATGTGATACCAAATGCTGCGTCCACCTCGCCGGGAACCAGCCAGTGGACAGGTCACGTCCCTCATCAGCACCACACAGACCGACTCCGCACCGCGTGAACTTACCAGAAGTAGGTCTTTGCCTTGTTCATCAATATCTGTTACAAACTTCTCAATCGGCTGAGGAGCTTTTGCGTGAAATGCCTGCCTGGGAAGGGCAACATCTCTAGGCCAGTCTTCTTCTCCTGGGAGTCCAATTACGCTACGAAAGAACCAGGTGTGAACATTAGCATCATTAGCTGCCATGCTGAAGCTATTTCCCCACCGAAATCCAGATGATGGTGAAGTCTGAGAGGCAGGTATGGGGTACACAGCATCCTGGGGGCCCCCCACTGATGTTACTGGCCAGTCTGTCATCTCTGTCCTCCTGCGATACAGAGATCACAGGGTAGAGGGCCGTCTCACAGCAGCATTGTAAAATTCACTGGGAAGACGTAAGAGAATCCTCTGGTGGCACATAGTAAACGTATGAGGGGATGCAGAAAGAGAAAACAGTATTATTACCAGTAAGTCCTGACATACTGACAGAGTAGGAGGCCCACACGGGCATTATTTTCCTTTATGCCCAAGAGTGCTTTTTGTGTTCTGATCATATTGACATGCTTTTATGATGCTCATTTAGTATGACTCATTAACAAATAAATTTGGTTGCACTTTGGGCTAAAGAATAATTCCCGAACAGTAATTACATATGTCAGAATCAGACCAAAAAGAGGCTAAAAAGGTATGTTAATCCTGTGCTAGGCAAACACTATTTTATAATTTAATTTCAAATCAAATTAATTTAGTTTATATATATTTTATATTAAAAAGTAATTTTTGTGTTTTAAAAGATTTTATTTATTTTAGAGAGCAAGCGAGCAAGTGGGGGGAGGAACAGAGGGAGAGAGACAAGCAGACTCTGGGCTGAGCACAGCCTGACACAGGGCTCGATTTCGCAACCCTGAGATCAAGACCTGAGCCAAAATCAAGAGCCAGATGATTAACCGACTGAGCCACCCAGGCGCCCCTACGAAACTATTTTACGGTATTCCAAAGTGAGCAAGCAATAAATAAAGGCAGTATCATTTATGTTTCCCCCGAAAATTATTCTGGGGTCAGAAACATGGAGAGAGGATCATGTGATACAGAAACAGTACAGGGCATTGTATGTCAACTATATTTAAATGTGAAAAATAAATTAAAAAAAAAGCATAGGTTTTGGAAAAGGCAGAACTGGGTTCAAATTCTGGGTACAACTAATTCGTAGGTAAGGACAAATTACTTAACTTCTGTGAGCCTCACAACCTTCTGTGTCTTTATTTATTAACAATCATAATTTACAGTGATAATTTATATGAAGTGCACAGCACAGTACCTGACACACAGTACTTGTCAATATCAATATATTACCCATTATTATTTTAAAGATTTTACTGATTTGAGACAGAGAGAGAGACAGAGAGAGAGAGAGAGAGAGAGCATGAGAGGGGGAGGGGCAGTGGAACAAGGAGAAGCAGAATCCCCTGATGAGCAAGGAGCCTGACATGGGGCCGGATACCAGGACTCCAAGATCATAAGCTGAGATGAAGGCAGATGCCCAATCAAATGAGGCACCCAGGTGCCCCACCCATTATTATTATTGTAAGAGGCAAATAATGTTATTAATCTAAAATGCAGAGGCAATGTATCACTACCACACTAAAAATACAAACTACTTGAGTCCTCTTGACGTGTGACTTGAGGTTCTTCAGAAATGTTATTAGGTCAGTGGCTTTACACAACTTATACACTATGGAGATTTTTTTAAAAGAAGATTTTATTGGGATGCCTGGGTGGCTCAGTTGGTTGGGCCGCTGCCTTCGGCTCGGGTCGTGATCCTGGGGTCCTGGGATCGAGTCCTACGTCAGACTCCTTGCTCGGCGGGGAGCCTGCTTCTCTCTCTGCCTCTGCCTGCCGCTCTGCCTGCTTGTGTTCTCTCTCTCTCTCTCTGACAAATAAATAAATAAATAAAATCTTAAAAAAAAAAAAGATTTTATTTACTTATTTGAAAGAGATAGCTCACATGAATTGAGGGGTGGTGACAAGCAGAGTCCATGTTCAGCACAGAGCCTGATGGGTGACAAGGGGGGCCACGTCCACCACTTCGAGATCACGACCCACTGGAAACCAAGAGTGGGATGCTCAATGGACTGAACCACCCACATGCCCCTGCACCATGGAGATAGTATTTAAAGTGTATGTATGTAGGGGCGTCTTGGTAAGTCACTTGGTTGAGCATCTGCCTTTGGCTCAGGTCATGATCTCAGGGTCCTGGGATCCAGCCCTGAGTCGAGCTCCCTCCTCACTGGCGAGTCCGCTTCTCCCTCTCCCTCTGTGATCTCTCTGACTTTCACTCTCTCTCAAATAAATAAATAAAATCTCAAAAAAAAAACAAACAAAAACAAAGTCTATGTATAGATAGTAAGTAGGTTTGAACAAGGGAAATCAGGGGGTGCAAGAACTTAGGTATCTTACTTATAGACTCTAACTCCAAACTGAGAAGTTATAATGTAATGGACAGCATATAAGGCTATTCAAATTGACCACATTTTTTTTTTTTAAGCTTTTATTTTTAAGTAATCTCTACACCCAATGTGGGGCTCGAACTTACAACCCTGAGATCAAGAGTTGCATGCTCTACCAACTGAACCAACCAGGTGCCCCTGACCAAATTATTTTAACTACAGTTAGAAATGGTGCTAGCCTGCATCAGAACCTTCTCCTTGGCCTGCGCTCACTGGGACAAAGGTCGAGATGTGTTCTCCTGCATGGATTTCCAGGTTTCAGGAAGATGTGGTGGTGAACATCACAGGCTCTCTGTAAGGCTCTCTTTCCTCCTCCCTTCCCTCAACAGAGCCCAGGTCACAGACCTCACCTGGGAAGAGCAGACACCTGTATTGTAATTGCACCTGTCACTGGGTGCCCAGGAAAAGACACTGTAATCCTACCTCTGTTGGACATGCTGGGAGAGCTATGGTGTTGAGGCAAATAAAGACAGACTCATGGACACAGCTACCATAACAAGTGAAGGGAAATGACAACTTGGGCAATACACAAATTTGCTGAACAGCAAGATCTAGAGAAAGAATAGAAAGAAAAGATACCACTATTAATTATGAAAGGACATAAATATATATATATATATATATATATATGCTTGGAAAGAATGGGAAAGGTAGAAGAAGAAGAGAATGCTAATGAAAGAACTTTATTTGCTTCATTTTTAGCTTTTCAGCTATTTTTATATATTTTTTGCATATCATCGCCAGTCATCTAGAAATCAATTATAAAAATTCTTAGTAATAATTTAAAATCTTTTCAAATATATTGAAATAAACCAGGTTATATGGGCAGCTGAAGGCCAAGAGCAAAGCCGAGTGCCTCTGTGTGTACATGTATGTGTGGTTACATGTGCAGCTAGCTGGCTATATAATAACTTTCAAAAGTATTTCTAAATCTGTTGCCTCCTCTGATCCCATAATGACCTCCTGAGACACAAAGGTCATTATTACTTCCTTTTTATAGATGTAGAAAGGAAGGGATGAGTGAAATCTATCAATCCACAGTGAGTTCAGCCACAGATCAGGAATGCCAGGGAACCCAGCTCTCCTTATTCCAAAGCCAATATTTTGTTTCCATTTAACTATGACTCTGCTCTGAAAAATGCTCTAAAATGTCACAAGTTCACAGCATTCAGTTTCACTTTCAAAGTACTTGCTGTTCTTTGAAGTATAAATCTTTCTAAATGCAGAAACAGTTCTCCCCGTAAGAGAATGTGAATGTGGCCTTCCTTTAAAAAAAAAAAAAATCCCTTTAATACCGAGTATGAACTTTAATGGCCCATACATGAGTGTTGTGAGACTCTGATAGGTCCATTAAAAAGTGCTTGCATCAAATTTCAGTATTTGGACAGCTGAATATAAGCCTTAAAAGTTGACATTTGTACTATAAAGACTGACAGCACAAAATCTATAAATGGCAGTGGGGACAGAAATCATTTTTCAAGTCCTTTAGAAATGACACTAGGGTGCAGCATTGTCCCTTTTCTTTATGCCAAAGTAACAAATGCAGAGTAAACAGAACATAATCTCAGCAAACAGTGCCAGAAACCAAGAAGGAAATGCTGAAGGCATAAGGCCTACAGAACTTCACGGCTTCTTATTTGCTGTCAACCTAGGGTCTTAGGCCTTTGCCACAGTGGGGCTGGCTTTCCCTTGGGAGCAAGGTCAAACATGTTTGTCAGAGGTTCTTTCGGGTCCATCTCCCTGGCTTCAGATATGAAGGGGCACTAACAAGGCTAACAAGTCCACAGAGCCCAGGGCTAGAGGCGGACAGAACGCCCAGGTCATGTCCGTAAGGGAAAGGCAGTGACGGGTTTAAGGTCTGGCAAGCTGGGTGCCGTCAAGATCACTTTTGCTTTTAACAGAGTCACTGGTGTGTCTGACTTTCCCGGTTCCTGCTTCAGGTTCACACTGCACACAAACTACATTCAACAGTGATGGGGAAGACTAGAGAGGGGTTCATCACTTTATGAGCACAGAAGTTGACATCCAGAAGCAGAGAGAACATGAGTTTTGTCCTGAATCTGTCCATCTTATGAAGTGGCAGGAGGAGGAGGGGGAGGAGCGGGAGTCTTGGCAGCTGCCCTGGGCCAGGGAAGCCCCCACACAGTAACACCAGCAAATATTGGGCCTTAAAGCCACGGGGTGTGATTCAGCAGCGGACTGGCATCATCAGTAAGTCTAGTGGAGCTTTCCAGTCACTAGAAGAACAAATTGAGGCTCCAGGTTTATTCCAACTGTTTTAGGCAGTCATGCTCCAGGAGATAGCGTTAACATATAATTAGTTTCTTTACGGGTATTTTTCACCAGTTTTATGGACTGAAAATTTCATAAAGATCACTGGAATTCCTACAAAAATGTTAAGGACCAATGATTGGGGCTATTTTTGGCTCTGGAACTCCCACTTTTTTCTTCACCCCGATCTGATGGGGCTTGGGAAGTACACATACTTCATGCTTTCTGAGAGGAAAAGCCCCTTCTTAACATTCTAGAAACATGAAAGCATCCATACTCCCACAGGCACAAACGTGTAGACACGAACAGAACTCTGCAAATCATTGCGCTAAGTAACAGACAATTAGATCCAAAGAATTTGAGCGCAAGAAAGGATCTTAGAATTTACGTCCAAAGTTTCATTATTCAGGTGAAGAAGTTAACGAACAAAAGGGTTAAACAATGCATGATGAATTATAACCACAGCTACCATTTTAAAAGCATTCACTATGTACCAGGCATCGTGTATGCACTTTACACAGCATTTTAAATGACTTTCTCAAGATCGCACAGAATTTAGCAGCAAACATACGGTTAGTACCTAGAAGTCTCATTTCCTGTGTCAGTGCTCCAAAGAAAGATGGCTTGCGGAGCCCACCAGTACCAACCAACCAAAACAAAACAATGCAAAACCAATCCAGATGACTCAGTGGGGATACTCAATGGGGATGGGAAGCCCAGAGGCCAAGGATGGGTTACCAGGCAACCAAGCACCCCACCTCAGCTGGTGGATGCACAGGAAATAGCCCCAAGCAGACAATACATCTGAACTCAAGAAATGTAGCTCAGTCAAGTGGAGAAGGAGGATCCTGGAAAAGATCCACACGAGCAACATACAACCTTCCAGAGCTTCTATGTTAGGTCACACATCATGATGGGCTCTGCGTAAAACAGCATGTCTGCCATGTCCCCACTCACCACACAAATAGTAACACCGACTGAGGGGGCAGTGTGGGGGAGGAAAGTCAAGAGATAAATATTTATTATGAATGTCAGACGAAAGGCACTGCGATTGCTTTAATGCTATGATGTTGATGTAAAACTACAGTTACTACTTACTCCAAGATTTTTCCAAGCTGATCCACGTCTGAACTTCCCCGAAAAAGAGGCCTACAAGAATAAAGATACATATTAAACAGGGAATTTTCTCAAGTTACCATTCAGTCATATTGGTCATGATACCACTGGTCACAGGAAGCAAAACATTCTTCAAGGGTGAGGAAGGTGTAAAGAAGCGAGACACCTTTCCTTTGGACAGTGAAGGTTTTTCTTGCATTTGACTTCACGGTAAGGATCTCTCATCAGTATCTGCGGGTCCCTGACTCCCTGGTTTTATCTCCGTGGTGGGTATTCTATTCACACTCACTGCAACGGCAGTGCCATTGGGGAGATACAGGCCTTGGTTTCAAAGCCCTACCCAACTTCCTGATAGCGTAGAACATATCACTGTTCTGGTTTGGAGCGTGGGGTACGTGGGCTTCTTGGAAACTTGGAAACTTCTTGGAAACTTGGAAACTTCTTCTCTGAGCACCCTTTCCTCACCCCTCTGCTATCTCAGGACTTCCTCAGGGCGAAACCTCTCTCTCCAGGGGTCCTGATCCTGCAGTGTGACATTACCTCAGGACCCATTTTTCTAATTTTATCACCTTCCTTTCTCACAGCATTACGGTACTTAGCCATCACTCCGGGCTTCAGAGGCTACCGTGAACACACAGCCCTCAGTGTCTACATTGAACATTTAACTGGTAATTAAATGAGCTTACTTGGTGATGTTTTTGGCATTTTCCCAAGTGGATCAATACCCCTCGAGGGCAAACCTCTAGGTTTGCCCTTAGCCTTTGGCCTTGTGCTTTACCCCTAATCTTTGGCCTAGTGCTTGGTTAATAAATATTTTATTTAATATTTTCCTGTGGCACATGTGGAAATGTTTCCTAATCCCCTGCTCAATGACCGACCGATATTTTTCAACAGTAATGTGCTTTAAAAAAATGTCTGTAGCCTCCTACCAGAACCCATGTTTTTAAAATGTTATATATCAATTATAAATATAAATATTATATATCAATTTTAGAAAAGCCAAACAATGGAATCTTAACAGCTGTTATTTCTAGAACACTAATGTTGAACCTGACGTGATGCCATGTGCTTCCCAAACATTATCTCATTTAATTCTCACAAAAATTTCAGGGGCAAGGTAGTATTATTATCACCCCTATTTTCTGATGAGCAGATAGGATTGGAGATGTTTCATGACTTACTGCATCAGGACAAATAAAATGCAGACTTAAAATTCAAACCAGGTCCGCCTTGCCCCAAAGCCTATCTACTTCATCATTATATCATAATATGCTTCTTTTGGTTACTAGCGTTCTCCACACTCACAGACAGCCCCTACAACTGAGCCTCTGGGGTGAAACAGTGCAGAGACCATGTGAAGAGCACTTTATAGAGAACCCAGCGTCTCGCAAGCAGGTGCCTGCGTGCTTCTGTACTCAGACTGCTTTGCCAATGTCCAAGTGTCTTTAAATTCTTCCCCTGCTCTAACAAGGAACAAAGCAATTCACCAGACTTGATGAAGTTCTCTATTCCTTCCATATACTTACTGTATTATGGCCCTTCTAAATATTTTAAATTTAAGTTTTTTGTTTGTTTGTTTTTTTGAAGATTTTATTTTTAAGGAATCTCTATACCCAACACAGGGCTCGAGTTTACAGCCCTGAGATCAAGAGTTGCACACTCAACTGACTGAGCCAGCTAGATGCCCCTTAATTAGGTTTTTTTATTTTAATTCTGGTATAGTCGACACACAGTGTTAGGCCCTTCTAGATTTTTACATTCTTCCCCCAGTGCACTCTTTTACAACTGTTTTGCTCTCATCTTAATGGATAACACCATTTTTCTTTTCCTTTCCAAAGCACAGAACTTGGCTTGCACAGAAACAACAGTGCCCTTTCTTTTCACACTCCTGTTTCTTTAGTATTAAGGTATAAAATTACAAAACTACATATAACCAGCATTCTGAGGTATGGACAAACACAAACGACCCCTCTTTGTGTCGCACGTATCTTGGATGGCTTGAGGGATGGGCACGCTGGGTCAGCAGGCACAGAGGGAACCGAGGACACGCCTTTAATCTGAGGAGCTGGTGAGGCGGCTTTGTAAACATGCCAAGCCCCTCACTCTGCATGAAGAAGGCTGGTACCCACAGGATCATGGAGCCCCTTTAAAGAAACTGGCCATGGCTACTGGGACACAAACAAGGCAGGCTACCTTGTGTGGACCTGTTTCCAGGCAGAAGCACCAGCCCTCCCTTTCCTGAGGTGGGTTCTGGGACCCCAGCCGGAAGCTCAGCTCTGGCGGGGCTCATGCCCTCACTGGTTTGCTTTGTGGCTCCCTTTTTGTTTTTCTCCCTTGGCAATATTGTAACATTTTTGCTCTCTCCACCATGCATTGAAGCAAATGCTTTCTATATTTTATCTTACATTCGCTACCTTTTAGCAGAGGGCTTTCAGATCATGTAGTCTACCATACTTCCAAAGCCTGAAGTCTTGCCTTTCTTGGCTGGACCTGGCCACATACAATGAAATGTACGTTTACATCCTTGAGTTAGAATTGGCTCATGAGTCTGGCCTGCTTTCATGAGTGCAAGAAGCAGAAAGGTCTGAATCATAACCACTTCTCTGTGACCTTCTGTGGGGAATACTAGAAACTCTGAAGCAACAATTCACTGTATGGCTCAGAATGACTTTTGCCACATAGGAAGACCTGGCATGGGACTGTGAGGTCTATTAATTGGGCTGAGGATGGATATGGATTGGCTTGACTTATACAGGACCACTACATCCTGACTGTACGCAGTTAACTCCTCTAAAACAGTTGGGTGCAAAGACACGGTCACAAGGTAATGGCAATGAGTCACATGAAGGTGGAGGGAAAGTCTACCTGGAACTGGTACTCTTAGTTGACCAAAAGGTGGTCATGAATGTGATCAAATTCTTAGGACCATCCATTCAGTTTGGGGTTGAGAAAGTTTAAGTTTGTATGTGATAGAAGATGCTATGTTCATTAGATGCATGCAGAGTTGACAATGGATTTAGAGGAAAGATGAAAGCTTTCATCATGATTACCTCTTCGGCGTGCTATAGTGGAATCCCAAAATGTAAGAATAAGATTGTCCCAATTCTATGATACAATTTGTCTTTAAATAAGGCTCCGTGGTCAAAAGTCTTGGCTGTATCAGGTCTGTGACCTGGACGCATCAGGTACTGAGGACTGTATTTTCACTAAGGTTATTTTGCTATTTCTTCCTTCCTCAGATAAGCTGAATTAAATACCCTTCAACTCATGTAATTTATGGCATATTTTAGGTGGACAATGATGGACATCTTTAACTACATTCTTTGGTTTAGTGGCAAGGGAGAGTTTAATTTTACTGCCTTGAATAATTTTATAATTGTAGGAATGATTCAGCTAAAACACACACATACATGAGTCAAACTTGGCTGGTTCTTTATTACCATGACATAGCGCTGAGCTGGAAGGAAACAGAGGGCTGAAGGACCAACATGGGGAAGAGCAAGACACAGAAAGACTGAAAGACAGCTGAACTAGAGATGGCCAGATAGAGACAATGTGAGGAGGTCCCAAATAACTCTGAACTCTTGTTTCTTCCTATTGCCTAAACACCTACCTTTCCTGGAAATCTCAGGGCATATTTATATGGACCCTTCTCGATGACTAAAGATATGAGGGAATATTTTACTCTGTATCATGAGACAGAGGCTCATAAAATGAAAAAGTCATACATTTTTAAGTCACTGCAGGGAGAGGAACCACTAAGCTAACCTAGAAACCTCCTGTCCCAGGTGACATACTTACTAATTCTTTTAAACTAATTACTTAAAAATAAAATTAACAAAAGAGATATTCTACTGAAAGCAGTTAAATCTGAAGCCTGGTTTTATATTTTTTTAAAAACACTTCTTTTTTATATACACATTTTTTTGGGGGGTTAACTAGCAAAATGGGAAAGATTATACCTACCAAGAACATCCCCAAATAAAAACTGTGCAATTATTTTATTGTATTAATAGACTAAAAAATCCCTTTATTATACAGGGCATTACTGAAGGACAGTAACTTTTATGTATTTTACTATATCCAAACCTATAATTAATTAATTACTTCAGATGACTTCTTTCAGTAATTTAACCAAATGTTTGGGTAACAGTGCATAAACATTATTGGTAAAAGTCTTTTGTTCAATCTACATTTCACGGATCCATTTCTAATTTTATACATTTCCTTTCTCTTCACCTCAGCTATGATCCTCCTTTTCCCTCTGATTTTCTCCACACTCACTTCTTGGGATGATGAGCTTCTTTTGCATAAACCTCCTCCCATCTCTCATGGCCCTCAACTTCTTTTCTATTTCAAATTCCCACATAAACTACACTGGACCCTACTGGAAGACTTGGCCATTCTACTCTTTGAAGTCAATTTATTTGACAAGATAAATAATATTTGGGGGAAAATATCTGAAACTGAACATTGTTATGTTTTTATGAAAGAGAATTTTAGGTTATTTCCAAGTCTTTTCTTCAAATACATTTCTTCACTATTATGCTTGATAATAGTTAATGCTGATAAGATAAACTTTCTGCAAACAATAAATTTTAATTTATACATCTAAGCATTTTTTAACTAAAAGGAGATTATTGCAAAATACAATGACTAACTACATTCATTTCAAACCAGAGCAAAGTCAATTTTCTTTTCATATGCTGCATGCCAAAACAGTATGGTTCTTGGGGTTTTCTTTAGCAAGGATTTTTCCCAAAGCTTTTTTTGAATTTCAGCCCTTAATGCACACCACTCCCATCTCTCCACAACATGTTGATTTTTCCGGATATTTGTCGACCGCAGAAAGGGCATAGGCTTTGGTGATGAACTGTCCTGGGTGTGAATCGCTACTCAGTCATTTCTTTCTGAATGACCTTAGGAAAGTCACTTAGCCTCTTTGAATCTTATTTGCTTTATCTGTAAAATGTCCAGGTTATAGGAGACCTACAGTAAGTGGCAACTAAACACACACATACTTTCTCACACTCATACATGGTAGACATCTCTCTTGTTCCTGGCCACTGCTATACACAAATGACAACAAAGTGTTTCACATAGTGAACAAGAAAGGAAAGGGACACTTGTCACCACACAGTGGATGCCCAAATCATAGTAAAGGCTAATAATTACTCCTCTGGGGTCACTATTCTCTACACCTGTTCCAACTCTTACACCTTTACCATCAGGAAAAGAAAGAATGAATGTCAGGTTTTCAAACAAGGTTTGATTGACTTGGAATTGGCAAGATCATTTCTTCCTCTGTACGTAGTTTTAGCAACACTCACTGCATCTTTTAAGTGTGAACTGATAGTTCTTGGGTCAAATTACAAAGGGCACCAAGTTTCAGATCACATGCCTTTTTAAACAAACTAAAAGAACATGTAACTATCATTCATAAGCTCAATAAACAGTGGAAAACATTTAGAAGTAGGGTATGTTTTCTAGCAGATGAGACGTGTATGCTGATATGTCTGTTATGGGAAGGAAATGATTCATGCAGAAGGGAAGATGAAAGGTTTCGTTTAGTTACAGTACTTTCATTGTACTAAACAGACGAGGAAGTCATGGATCACCCTATAGAACACCTCAGTAACCTGCATTTGACCTGCAGTTGTGCTGTAGCTGCTATCTTTCTTGATTAGCAGAGGAATTTTCAATTAGCAATAATTGCGCCTCGGATAAACCTCATTGGCTACGATACTGCCACTGCGCAAAGCTGGCAAAGGAAATTTCCATGTCCATAACATGACCTTTTGAAATATACTGCTTACTATTTTACGCTTGTTCCCATGTTCAGGTATAGAGAGAGCTGTTATCTGTTAAGTTAAAAATGTTAATTTATCACTTTACAATTACCACCTATTCAAATAACCAGATTAAGCAGAAAAGCAATTAACTGATTTGCTTCCTAAACACTAATTGAGTGATCACCCATTAGCACACAGGGCTGCATTAGGTGCTGGGAGATAACCCTTCCCCCAAAATATGTATTAAATATGAATATTATATAATATATGGTCTTAATATATAATATACATACATTTAAATTATATTATACATTTTAATACAAATACATTAAAATATAAATTTATAGTATCTATAAATATCTATCTATCTATATCTATCTATCTATCTATATAGAACAAACTACCATAATGATCCTTGCCTCTGTGGGAGACATGAGATACAAATGCAGGATCTTGAAATAAAGAAGTTTATCTCATGTTACTTTGGGAGACGAAAGCTCAAGGCAATCATTTAATCTTTACTAAAATGTTGGAAGATAGTCTGACTGACTGCCTTTTACAGATGAGAAGTAAAGAAACTTAACCAAGGAAGCTCTGCTCAGTGAGTGGTTGAGTTGGTCTGCTTGACTCCAACGGACAGCAAACAGAAGCAGTGTTTCAGAAAGATTGATTATGGCAGAGGTTTCCTGAGTCACTCAGAGGGGATGAAGACAGAGCCAGGGAGGCCAACGGGGAGGTCAGTGAATGAATAAGAGAGATCACAAGGACCTAACTCAGAGGGAGAGAGAAGATGGGAAAGGACGCAAAGACATATAAAGGAAGGTGATCTGAATTTGGTAAAAGACTCAACATGTCTTGCGGGGGAAGAAGCAGCATGGTTTTAAGCTTCTAGGCTGAATGAGAAAGGTGATGAGAGGGTGTGTAGGGAGAAGACCAGAAGATAACCGACTTAATTTTAAACATGTTCCTTTATAATAAAAAATAATGTATAAAACAGTGCTTTGAAATCAGAGAATGAAAAACATGCAAAAGATTAGTTAAGCATACCTAGATAAATACTGGTAACGTATGTGCACGCAAACACTTGGACATGGATGCATGTGGTAGCACTCTTCATGACAGCCCCAAAGTGGAAACAACCCAAAGGTCCATCAGTTGACAACGGGATAACAGAACATCGTATAGCCATACAACGGAGTGTCGTTCAGTCATGACCAGCAATGAAGCAGGGGTGCCAGTGGCTCAGTAGGTTAAGCGCCTGCCTTTGGCTCAGGTCATGATCCCAGGGTCCTAGGATCTACCCCACCTGGCATCAGGATCCCTGCTCACCGGGGAGTCTGCTTCTCCCTCTCCTGCCCCTCTCCCTGCTCATGCTCACACATTTTCTCTCTCTCTCTCTCTCTCTAAGAAATTAATATAATCTTTAAACAAACAAAAAAAAGGAACGAAGCAGTACTATGACATGAACAACACTTGAAAACAGTAGGCTAAAGAAGCAGCTGGTCACAAAATACCATGTATTTACTACACGATTCCATTCATACAGAAGGGGCAAAGCTAGGAAAGTAGATTAATGGAGCCGCCAAAGCCTATGAGGCTTGGAGGGAATGAGATGTGCCTGTTAAAGGGAATAGAGTTTCTTGGTGGGTTGATGAAAACATTCTAAACTTGATTGTGGTAACAGGTGCCCAACTCTGTGGATATACTAAACTAAAAACCACCGAATTTATATTGGTGAATTGTACAGTATATGCATTGTACGTCAATAAAGTGGTTTAAAAAAACAGTTAAGAAAATGTATTTTGCAGCAAACACAACGGATTCAGAAGGATGGTAAAAAACTGCTTTAGGGGGCACCTGGGTGGTTCAGTCAGTTAAGCGTCTGCCTCTGGCTCAGGTCCTGATCCCAGGGTCCTGGGATAGAGCTCCCTGCTCAGCTGGGAGCCTGCTTCTCCCTCCCTGCTTTTCCGCTGCCTGCTGCTCCCTCCCTGCTTGTGTTCTCCCTCTCTGACAAATAAATAAAAATCTTAAAAAAAAAAAAAAATCAAAAACTGCTCTAAGCCCAAATACATAAAAAAGGCATAAGTACATGGTGTTAGAGTGCAGTGACGTTTATTTTACCATATATTCAGTCAAGCACCCATTTGGAGAAATGTGCTCTGGAATTTCTGAGTAACCTACTAAGAAGATCTCAATTTCCCCCCAACACCCAACTCTATCAGAATAGAACTAATGTGATAAGCCAAAAAATATAATAAGCCAAAAAAGTCTCTGTATAAAGAAGGGTTTTAACAGAAGTATTTTTTTTAAAGGTTTTATTTATTTATTAGACACACAGAGAGAGAAATCACAAGTAGGCAGAGAGGCAGGCTCCCTGCTGAGCAGAGAGCCCGATGTGGGACTCGATCCCAGGACCCTAAGATCATGACCTGAGCCGAAGGCAGAGGCTTAACCCACTGAGCCACCCAGGCGCCCCAGAGGAAGCAGGCTCCCCGCTGAGCAGAGAGCCTGATGCGGGGCTCGATCCCAGGGCCTGGGATCATGACCTGAGCCGAAGGCAGAGGCTTTAACCCACTGAGCCACCCAGGGGCCCCTCTTAACAGAAGTATCTTATCTTCTGCTTTCCTCTGGATGGCAAGATTATGGGTGATTTGTCTCCTGCATTTTTCTATTATTCTTTCCTCAGCATCTTTATGAGCACTAATAACTTTTATAATCAGAAGGAAAAAACCCCCAGCTCCGTGACTTGCTAGATAGTACCACTAGTATGCCTTCTGTTCACCCCACCTCTGCATCCCCTAGTCGTATGCTAACTCACTTCTATTCCTCAGTTGCCTGTTGGTCTGTCCCACCAAACTGAAAGCTCTCTGTGGACAGGGCCAGCCCTTACTTGCTTCTGTATCCAGAGCACGCAATTAACTGCCAATTCTGTTCAGGACGGCACTCAGTTAATGAACAGGAATGGTTACTGTTCCCCCCTCCACTGAGAAGGCCTTCTCTCCCTTCTTCCCATCTACTTCCATCCCTCCCATCTCAAAATTCGCACCCTTGGTTCACCTCTGGGTAATTCAAGTGCGAGCCTGTGTATTTGCGTAGATATGTACACACGAACAGATGCATACACATTTAGAGCCCAAACCGATTTGACTGATATTGTTGTAACCGTTTATGCTTTAACTGGTCTGTGGCACTAGACGGTATTGTCCTGCAAATAAGGGGTATTTAAAAGGAGGGGGATGCTTGTTGACAATTAGTGTCCTACATGTAAAATCTCACCAAAACCATCAGAGAAGTAGCAAAAGGCACGGAAGAGAGGAACTTTGCCCTCAGGTGCTTTAGATCACCCAAGTGTGCAGGTCAGGGATGGGCTTCTTGGAAGACAAAGAAAGAGAAGGGTTGAGAAGAAGGGTAGAAGGAGGCCAAACAGCGTGAGGGATTAAAGAGGGTGTGGAGGGGAAAGAGGTTCCAGAAGGAAACCAGCCCAGAAAGGAAGGGGTGCTGGTGGGAAAGAGCAGGGAGAAAAAAAATTTAAAGCCCAAGTCATACATGGCAAGGACGGGAGCAAAAAGAAGAATCTGAGGTGAAGTTCTGTCCATGGACACAGAGACTGTCAGGAAAAAACCCTTACCAGGGAAGGGAGATGCTGCTGCCCTTTCTGTCCACAGTAGGGGACTCGGAGTCTGGTCGTCTCCTTACAAATAAATAGCTGGATTAATTTTTCCTTGTTACCAGCTGTGAATAATTTATTTCTCCACAGAGGGCTCATATTTTACTGGGCTATGTGTGAGTAACTTCCTTGAGAGCGAGCGAGCACTAAGAGAGGCAGACAGGAAAACCCTACCATTTTTTCAATTCAAAATTGAGAATTAAAATTAAACCAGACCTCACCAAACCACTGGAGACTCCTGAAACACTCACAAAACTTACAAATTAATATACTTACTGACTTAGTCAATTTTACAGATGACTCAAGAAGCCCAACTGGTCATTAAGATTAAAAAAAAAATGATTTCTAGCCACCTCAACAAGTATTATCTGTTGTTTGCCAGAAATAATTATGCTCTTAAATTCTTATTTAATTAAAGAATTGCCTTTCTGTTGTTGCAGTGCTATCTTTTCTTGTCTCAGTCGACTTGGGCTGCCCTAACAGAAAACCACAGGCTGGGTGGCTTAAACAACAGAAATTTATTTCCTCTAGTTCTGGAGGCTGGATGTCTTGGATGAAGGTGCCAATAGGATTGGTGTCTGGTGAGGACTGTCTCCCTTTGCAGATGGCCAATTGTTTGCTGTGTACTCACATGGTAGAAGGAGACCAAGCTCCCTTGGGTCTCTAATAAGGGCACTAATGTCATCATGGGGTCCTCATCCTCCTGACCTAAAGAACCCTAACTAATCCCAAATAACATCAAAGTTGGGGGATAGGGCTTCAACACTGAGTTTGGTGGCTGTGGTGGTAAGACACACTTTCCTCCTCATGTTACTAAACACAGTATCTTTCCAACCTTTAAAGTTAGAAACAAATTAGCCACCTGGACTCAAGTTGACCCAAATGAATCAAGTCCTCTCTCTGAAAATGTTCTTGTCCAAGAGGAGCAACAAACATGATCTGTCTCATTCTGTGTCTGGGATCCAAGTGCTCATTTTATATACTTTCTGGTAAGTTTGTTTGTTTGTTTGTTTGTTTTTACCTAATTATATGTTCATTACTCTTACAGTGCCTTCCTTATCTCTTGTTCTCTGTTCACTCTGCTCAGGTGAGTGTTGTTGTTGTTGTTGTTTTAAATTAACATATAATGTATTATTAGCCCCAAAATGTATTATTATTCACAGGTTTGTGAATCGTCAGCTGAGTTCTTTTTATTTATTTAACAGAGGGAGAGAGAGAAGAGTACAAGCAGGGAGAACACCAGGGAGAGAGGGAGAAGCAGACTCTTCACAGAGCAGGGAGCCTGATATGGTGCTCGATCGCAGGACTCAGGGATCCTGACCTGAGCCAAAGGCAGACACCAAATCAACTGAGCCACCCAGGTGCCCTGCTCAGGGAAGTTAAGGCAGGAAAGAAATGTCATACATCAAGTGTTTTCTACAGGCTGGGTTCCTTGTTGTATTACTACATTGTCATCCTCACTCTTACCCTAATATGAGAACAAGTACTACAAAACTTTGCATTTGAAAGAAAGTTTTAGCGGAGGGAAAAGAAATCTGAGTCAAACCTAAGAAGCAGGAACTCGCAAGGGTGAAGCATTTCTATCATCAGACCCCATCATAAAATCATCTGTCTACCATCCCTAACCTTTCTTTATATTGTGCCTTCCTAGGAAGGAAAGAAAAGCTGTAACTGGGAGTTAGTTAGTCCATGAGTGAGAACCTTGGGACCCATGTTCCTCTCTGTACTTGGCCATTTGGGTAGGGCACCCAGGAAGAGGGTGACCAACCACCGCAGTCTGCCCATGATGGCCCTAGTGTTAGCACTGAAAACCCTGTATCCCAGGAAGCCTCTCTGTTGTAGGCAGAAGGGGATCGTTGGCTACCCTCTACGGGAAACCTGGAACAAGAGGCTATAGAAAAAGAAATTAAAGAGAGAGACAGAGAAATCTTTTTTTTTTTTTTTAAGATTTTATTTATTTATTTGATAGACAGAGATTACAAGTAGGCAGAGAGGCAGGCAGAGAGAGAGAGGAGGAAGCAGGTTCCCCGCTGAGCAGAGAGCCGGATGCGGGGCTTGATCCCAGTACCCTGAGATCATGACCCTAGCCGAAGGCAGAGGCTTTAACCCACTAAGCCACCTAGGCCCCCCGAGACAGAGAAATCGTTAAAAAAATAAAATAAAATGAAATAAAAATATCATTATTTCTAAGGGCTGTTTTGAAAAATCAGATGAGCATCTTTCAAAACAGTATGAATGAAGGTGGTCCAGAGGTTTCATTCTTTTTTTTCCCTAACAACTCACTGCCATGATGTGATAAGGGACTAGATTATCGGTAAACTCCCTCCTCATACCATAATTCAAGATGCTATGACTCTCTCTCAGCAAATGACTGTAAAAATATATACAGTTGACCCTTGAGCAACACAGGTTTGAACTACATGGGCTCACTTATATGTGGGCTTGTGTTTTAACAGTACTGTAAACATATTTTCTCTTGTGATTTTCTTAGTAACATTCTCTCTTCTCTACCTTCATTGGAAGGATACAGTATCTAACACATGTAACATACAAACATGTTTTGACCCATGTTGTCAATAAGGCTTTCAGTCAACAGCAGGCTATTAGTAGTTAAGTTCAAGGGGAGCTAAAAGGTATACATCCATTTTCAACTGCTCTGGGGAGGGGTTTGTGCCTTCAATTAACCCTTGTGTTGTTCAAGGGTCAACTGTAGCCTAAGGAAAGAGCACCGCCAATCGACAAGGAGGAACAGTTCTAGGGCAAGTGCACCATCTACAGAGACAGCCACCAAGAGAAATGGGGCAGAGCTACTTATCGAAGACGACAAGAAGTATCTTCATCTTGTCCAATCTAATTCACTGGTAGCAAGAGGCTTCAAGCTGGGCTGAGAAAGGATTCTAAATGCTGCCTAGGTGTAGCAGAATAGGATGCTGAGATTAATCAGCAACACATAGGGAAAACAAAATAGCCACACGGACTCAAGGTGATGCAAGGGAATCAAGTTTTCTCTCTCTGATGCACCGCCCTCCAAGGAATAAAAGTTAGCAAATGTAAAAGTCAGCCCATCTGATGACGACACACCCCAAGAGCAAATATTACATATAATAGGGGTACAAAAATGTGGTTTTCAAAGCCACTTCTTACATATATTCTAGGAATCCACCAGGCTTTGTCTATGACACAAGATGTTCACCACGGAGAGTCTTACAAGCTCTACCGTGGGTATGCCTTTTAGTATATAATTCTGAGCAGCTCTGTGCTCATGCACACATGCTTTCTCTTGCAAACACTCCAATATTGACATCAACCATCTGTCATCGAAATGACGTAATCCAGGGCTGACGGTTTTAATGTTGATTCTGGGGGAAAATAATCACTAGAAATTTTCTCAAATAGAAGTGTCTGTTGGTTGAAGTGGCTTACTTTAAAAAAAGAAAAAAAAGCAGTTTTGCTCAAAAAAGAACCAAAAGTATCAACTCAGAGAGTATTACAAATGATCCAAAAATATCCTCAAATTGGATTCAATCTTTGGTTAAAAATACTCCAAATAGCAGAAGACTGATTTTCTCATTTTTCCTTAATAAAAAAAAAAAAAAAAAGTCTTCTTAGCATACAAATATGGGTGCTGGCCTTGTGATGCCATCCCCATGTGACACTAGTATTGAAAGAATAGTGCCGTGATCAGTAAAAGTTAGCATTTATTTTCTCAGGATAAAATTTTTCTGACCCAAGAGCCACCTTAATTTTCTTAAAGGCTATTTAGTAAATTTATATTTTTAATGATGGGTGGGTACTTTAAAAAAAAAAATCACAAGCATCACCTCAATTCTTTTCTCTTTTTATAAACACATGGATAAAATGGTATCTCTACAGATCTCCCCTCTTTTGCCAGACAAAGGATGGCACCCTCCCTCAGAGCAGGATCTGAATCCGGGCTCCAGAGTCCTTGGTTTGAATCAGAATAAAGAGACAAGAAAAGTGGCCAGCAGTCATAACAAAGCTGAGACTAAATACGATTTGAGCCTCTATAAAAACAAGAATCAAGGACATATTTAAAAAAAAATTATCTGCACACACATTTCTACCTACCCTTTTAGACAGAGTTTTATCTTATGACAAGAAGCAATAATAATCTTTTTTTTTTTTCCTTTCTGAATGGTACAGACAACTGGTATCCTGTATGAATATAATATTCCTATCTAGCCCATTTTGGGCAGAATCCAATAATGTGTGATAACTCAACAATTTAACACAGGAAGCAAAGCCCACAACATTCCTTAGAAATTTCACAGACTATCTGGACAGAACAGACCCATATGAATGGGATTTTTTCAGTGATATTTGAAGAATGCCATTTTTCAGGGTGGACACCCTGGGTTGTGACGGATACAAATTCAGATATGAAAAAAAAAACAACAACAGAATTAAATGATTCAGACTCTTGCGTTGTGTTTCCACAGACCTTATTTCTGCACGGGTCAAACAAAGGAAAGTTGGTGTTTGACAACTGTGGGTGACTCATCAGAGGAAGTTCTTACCATATGGATGTGCTTGCTGAAATAAAGCTGGTTAACAAAGCCAGCCTTTTTTCTCCCTGTGGGCCAGTGAGGGTTTCATTTTAGGAAATGGAAGTGTCAGTGTGGACAAACTGTCCTCAAGTATTTATAGCATAATGTGTAGTTTCCTTAAGCTGTCTTTGAACAAAGAATATGTGAATGAAAAATAAGATTGACATTTCTCTCCTTCTCTTGGGTTGTCTGAACTGCATTCTGTTTATAAAACCTACTTAGCACTGTGACTTGGGCATAATGGGACAGGAGAATGGTACAGCTACACTGAGGTATGCTATGGGTTTCCCAATACATTTTAAGAGCTTTTTATTCATTAAGGAAATCATGACTTTCCCTTCTTCATTGCATACATACATTTTTCTCCAAGATTACCCAGTCCTTTTTAACTTCGAGGTATTTTAATTTTTCGATGAAGTTTTCAATTTTTATACAGTCAGGTATATTAATATTTTTCTTCCTGACGTAGAAAAAAGAAGATTTATTTTATTTGAGGCAGGGGAGGGGAACAGGGAAAGGCAGAGAAAGTCTTACACAGGCTCTGCGCCGCAGGACCCTGAGATCATGACTAGAGCCGAAACCAAGAGTCGGATGCTTAACTGTCTGTGCCACCCAGGAGCCCCCTCTGTGACTTTTTAACGCGTTGAAAGTCTAGTCCATTCTAGGGTTAGAAGTATTTCCTACAGTTTCTTTAACCTTTTACGGTTTCATTTTTAACACTAAACTCTTTTAACTACCTCTTCATTTGCTCCTCCATCAGGAATAAAGACTCCAATGAGATTACCATTTCCCTCCCCCACCCCAACAAGTTGACTAGTTACCCTACCTTATTTATTAAACAAGCCATTCTGTCCTACAGGTTTTATGATTTTGACAAGTCACATCACTTTCTAAATTGGGGTCTTTTGCTATGATTTCTTCTGCTGGTACTAGATTGCTTTTTAAAAAATCTATATATAAATATAAATATATAATTATAAAATATAAATATAAATATATTATAAAATAAAATAAAAAATAATATATATATAAATATAAATCTATATATAAATATAAATTTTTTAAAGATTTTATTTATTTGTGAGAGAGAGAGAGAGTATGAGAGCGGGGAGGGTCAGAGGGAGTAGGAAGCCTGATGTAGGGCTCCATCCCAGGATCCTGACATTGTGACCTGAGCCAAAGGCAAATGCACAACCAACTGAGCCACCCAAGTGCCCCTAGATTGTTTTTATTATTATAGCTGCAATTTAGGGCTTTGGGGTGGAAAACTTCCCTTCATATATATATTTTTAATTTTTTGCTATTTTCACCAATTTAACTCTTCAAATGCATTTTAGAAAATCCCATTGGGATTCTGATTAGAGTTGCAAACCCATGAGTTAATTTGGAGAGATCCTGTATCTTTTCAATATCCAATCTTCTTATTCAGGAAAATGTATAACCTTCCTATCATTTAACTATTCTCCACATCTATGCGGGTATTTTATCCCTCTCAGTCAAACTTAACAGTTTTCTCAATATAGGTCCCACACATTTGTTTACATGGAGCCGCTACCAACTGGAGAAACTGTCCCTCTGCTGTCTGAGGTCATAATCCTGACTGCTCTCTCAAGTCATGGATTATTTCAGATTTGAAGAATGGAAGACGAAGGAAAAGAGGGGCATGTTGGGGGGTTTATACTCAGTAGTATGAAGACTGTAAGCCTCCCAGAAAGGCTACAAAAGGTTAAAAAAACATGTAACCCAAAGCACTGGGGGTTAGTAAAAAAGAGAAATAATGTGCTAATAAGCAATCAGAGTGATGACTCACTGCATTGGATCATCCCTGGGAAACCACCTACTAAGCAGAATTAGCAGTTACAGCGTTATTTTTGTTGCAGGATTCATCACTACTTCCTCTTGGGGGAAAACAAAACTTATTAAATCCCAGCTCCCCAGAACACTTTCAAACGGTCATCCTGGCAGACGCTCCTGTCAGGTAACAAGGCTATTTCTAGAACAGGGTCGGGTTGTGCTACCAGTAGAGAGACTTCTTTAGAACAAGATAGCAGCACTTAGACACGTGGAATGGAAAGGACCCCGGCTCCAAAGCTGGCTCTGTAACTGATTAACAAATCAAGGAGTGCAGGCAGGGGGCTGCTTCACCTCCTCCACTCCTCTGGTAAAGGACAGATCATCAGGGCTTCTGCCCCACTCTATACCCCAGACGCGCCACAGAAATAATCAACTACGTGGATGCAGCAGTTAGAATGGCTGGGAGGTAAACTCGGCTTCTCAGCAGAGAATCAATCAAGGAGCAAACAGAATGAACTCTCACTCCAGAGTCATTCGTTTTTGCTTAATACTGTGTTACCTACCCCCATCTGCACCCATCCATGGTTTCTCCTCTTTTTCTCACTGTGTCTAAATGTGCAAAGATTCAATGCTGTTGTTCAGGCCATATGTCTGGGCAAAATCTCTGAATTTAATTTACCCGTGATATTCTGCTGGGCTATTCACAAAGATCACTGGCTCAGAAAATTTAGAGATGATGCAGTCAGGAAAATCACAAATATGGGGGGAAATGTGTTTTCTTACCCGGTATCCAGGGCAGTAAAGCTAATTAGTTAGACCATTTCCTCTCTCCCCTTCAATAAGGTAGTAAATGAAATACACTCTCTCTTTCTGAACGCATTAATAAATTACTGTTAGAATGCATGTTTCCCCAATTAGCACTGAGTCTGAACATTTTATTTCTTATGTTTATTTATCATTTGCAACACTTCTGAGAATTTCTACTTCTTAATTCTAACACAGCCATATACATTTTGCTTGACGAAATGGGAGAAGAACTAGAGGTAAGACCCGTTTTGTTAATGCTTACTGAAGCAACTCTGAAACAGTCATTACTAGCCTAATTTTACAGAGGAGGAAGCTGGGGCTGGGGAGAGTTTTGTACCTTAAACAGACACAGTCATGTATGTGGTACGTGTAGGGGCTGGAATCAATATTGCTAATCATGACTGCCTATTGATACTATTTTATCATACATTCAGTGCAACCTACCGCAGCACATTAAAAAAAATGAACGGTACCAAACAAATATTAAAGTCAACCTTCGGCCTCAGCATGAAGTCTTTGTTTTATTCACGAAACAAATGAATTTTTAAGAATGAGGAGGTTGAGGGCATATGACTCTTATGATCTGTTTGCACTGCACATTCTCTAGGGGGGTATTGGGACAAAAGGTTTTAGGTCAGCCGTACAAATGAAACATTTGGTTAAAAAAAGCACTTTCAGGTTGTGTCGACTTTAGCGCCTATGAACACACACACACACACACACACACACACCTTTGATTACTTTGATTTCGCATGCTGAGAAGTCTAAAGGGCATTTAAGTTTTCCTTTATGTGGTAACCGAACGGTTCTCCTCCAATTTACTTAAATATATCTTCAGTATATCTCTGATGTCATTATTTTATTAGCATGAGTACTATTTCTTTTATACATGATTAATTTCAAAAGATAAACTGGTCCCTGAGAGAAGCCCCCGACACCAGGCAGGAGTCTGCAGGCTGAGCTTGGAGCCGTGGAGCAACACAGCCACACCGATCTCACAGCCCTGTCACAGAACGTCCTACTGTGTCAGGTTTCATCAATCCCCTCACTTCAGGCTGAATTTCCCTGGTACCTCTCCCCACTTGTTTGGGAGCCTTGCTTTGCAAGGCATGGGCTCTGACAGGTGGCAGGACAACCCACCCCGTGCGGCCCCTCCAGGCCAGCCAGGACTCCAGCCTTGCTCTGTCGCCTGCCAGCTGTGACCCAAGAGGGCGACATGAACTCTGAGCCTCAGTCTGCTTAGTCTACTCCCTGAATGTCCCACGGAACGTCACTTACAATAAAAATGTCCACAAATGAAATTTTGCCACTAATGCCCAAAAATGTCTTTTGACCCCCAAAGTTAACCAGCTCTTAGATAGCAATGATATGAAGAAAATGACTAACTTCTGCGTTTCAAGCAGAACTACCATGTCTCATCAGACGGAAGAGGCTACCAAATCAATCGCCAAGTTGCACACTGATCCAAAAACATTCAAATATGAGAAAAATGAACATCTCAGAAACAATGAACTATGGTAGCATAGCTGATAAAAGTTATTTTGTCACTGGAATGTAGTAAAATGTTCCACGTGTCTGTGTTCCAGATTCTCCTCAATATAACTCCAGAACTTATGTTTTCTGTTTTTTTATAGAGCCACTTAATTTTCTGGTTCACCGAATACAGGTATACTTAAGGTTTGTTTTTTTCTTTTTAAATTATTAAAAAATTTTGGATCTCTGGTGAAAACACATGGAAAGCCAGCAGTCTAAAGTTCTTAAAAGCAGCAAATGAGGACGCTGACTGCTAAGCACTTCTCAGTTACAATACACGTTTCATTTTCTTCTTCCCCTGCCCTTTTTAAAAAAAGATCTGTTTCTTTTAGAAAAAAGAGAAAGAGCCAGGGAGAGGGGGCGGAGAAGGAGGGGAAGAGGGCATTCTAAGCAGGTTCCCTGCTGGGACAGAGCCTGATGTGGGGCTCGAACTCAGGACCCTGAGATGATTACCTGAACTGAAACCAAGAGTCTGACGCTTAACCGACTGAGCCACCAGGCACCCCACAACAAGCATTTCTTGATCACTGATCAATGGTAGCAACTTCACTGAGTATTTGTTATACAAAATTCAGTAAAGAGGATAATGGTATAAACTCTTAACACAATTAGGTGACCAGACCTCCAGCCACCTTTGTATACCAGTGATCTGAGGAGCACGTTAGGAAGCTGATAAAAATAACTTCAGTTAAGCCCCAGTCATTCTCTTCCCTCAAGAGAAGCTTTCTTGCTCAGTATTACCAGAGAGCTGGGGTTTGGTACTTAAAGCCTTCCTGTTCTCACTGGAAGATTGGGAGTCCGTGCCTGAGCAACTACCATGATAAACCTCCTGCCTAGAGATCACACCGGACTGTGCAGGCTGACACTGCTTTGTACAATTTCCTTTGACTCCCCCACCTTTTCTCTAATTTTTTTTTTTGTTGTTGTTGTTGTTTCATTGTTATGGGTAGTGACAGTTTCTGGTTTCTTTCCTTTATCAACGGTTTCCTTTACCACAGCCTCTATTCCTTCTGCTGGAAGCCTGGCACAATTGGAAGCTGGAAGAAAAACCACAACTGAATAGGCTGGCACTTGCTTTAACAGTCATTTCCAACCACAGATTAATACTATTACTGGATCTGACTAACGGCTCTCACTCAGCCCAACTGTCATCACGGGAGCACATGAGAGCCGGTGAAGCCAAAAGGGAAAGTAGAAGCAAATCCACATCATGGTATAGTTCTACTGATTTCTCATCTTTTGGATCCCAGCGTAGTTCTCTGAATATCTTCTTCTTGGTTCTCTTTTATGATCTGTATCACGTATGGATCAGGACGTAACAGCCTCCTGCTCCAACGACCTGGAGGCTGAAGTCAGCTGGTCAGGGCTGCCTCAGGTACTAGCCTGCACGAAAGGGCAAACTGCTCAGTGGCCCATGGGGTACCTCTCTATCCTGCATCCTGCACTGTCCACCTCTGGAAACTGCACTGGGTGCTGGTGTTCAAGCATGTTAAGTTCAAGCGAAGGAAGCCCTCCTGGAGGTTCTGTGTTGACTGTAAAGCTGTTCAATGCTAGCTCATCACAATCAGGAACCTGGTTTTTCTCTCCATCATTTACCTTGGTGTGGCAGACTCTAGCCCCAGGGAAGGTGACCGGGTTTTCCAACAGATACTAAGAGAGGACTATATGGTATATGACAGGGCATATGACTGGATCAACAAAAATCAGATTCTATCCCACCTTGGAGCTTTTTGCATGAATAGAAATGCCATTTTATGTGTAAAGGCTTTGGGAAACTGTCAGTGGTCCTCATCTTTTGGCCCTGACAGAATCTATTTGCACACAGAGAGAAGAGAACTTGACCGCTATTATTTTCTAACTGACAACTGTAAGGTCCTACTCTGGATGGCGTTTCACACACATTAATCCCAATCTTTCTCCTTAAAACTGTAGTGAAAGGCATGTGCTTTATAGACCACTGGTGGGAAAAAAGAGTAGAAGAATCTTTCTGGGGGGCAAACAGGTTCCGTGCATCAGTTAGGTTTTTGTTTTTTACTTTTAAGATTTTTATTTATTTGATAGAGAAACAGAGAGAGAGAAAGAAAGAGAGAGAAAGCATGCACGAATGGTGGGGAGGCAGAGGGAGAAGTAAACTTCCCGCTGAGCAAGGGACCTGATGATGCAGGGCTCCACTCCAGGACCCTGGATCGTGACTTGAGCCAAGCAGACAGTTAACCGATTGAGCCACCCGGGCACCCTATCAATTAGGTTTCTGAATATTCTTTACCTCACTATTCCACTTCCAGGAATTAGTCTTGAGCAAACAGTCATGGGAATGTGGAAAACATTAGTTACCAGAACAGATACCACAATCTTGCTTTGAAAATCCTAGCAAATTGCTAATAACTATTTACTACATGCTTACTGTGTGTTGGGGAGAATTTAAATACACATAAATAAGATCAGGATATATTTTTATATGAGAAAAGTAGGTTACAAAAAAGCATGAGCTCACTTTTTGAAGAAAACTGAAACGTTATAATGTATAGGAGAACAGTCACAATATATTTGTTAAACCATTAATAATGATAATCTTCGGGTCAGCAGTTTATGGTTTAGTTTTCTTTCTTCTACTTTCTTCTTACCTTCCTAAAAAAGAAAGTATTTTGTGGAGAGCAGTTTTGAAATTATGTAAATCTTCTGATCTATATCAAATGTTCACTCAGAGTCTTAGCATTCACTGATGACTTCCTATCAATTCCTTCTGTATTTATTAGTTAGCATTCCACTATTAAGAAAGTTTCTTCTTAAAAAAAAAAAAGGAAAGTTTTTTCTTCCCTTCTATTTATCTATTTGCATCAGTATGGACTCATGGATTTTGTTTTAGTCAGTAAAAGAATTCATTATTTTAATGGGTCATAATCCACTGTAATAATCATGCATTTTTATGTTCAAATGGTCTCAGATTTGTCCAGGGGTCTCCTCAAGCCAACTTCTCTATTATTATTTTATTTATTTACTTATTTATTTGAGAGCAAGTAAGAGAGCAGGGGAAGGGGCAGAGGAGCAAGGAGAGGGACAGGCAGACTCCGTGTTCAGCACAGAGCCTGAGTGGGGTTCAGTCTCATGGCCCTGAGACCATGAGCCCCACGACCTGAGCCAAAATCAAGAGTCGGACGCTCAACTGACTGAGCCACCCAGGCGCCCTCCACTGTTGTTATTATTTTGAAAACATTTTCTTACCTTCTAGTACAGCAAGATGCTCTAGGCTTCTCTTACATTCTTTACTCATATTTAAAAAACTGTTGTACAATAATGTATTACTTTTGTTAAATGAAAGCATATGTATTATTTAAAACTAAAACTTAAATAGGATGTAAGATTATTTAAAAAGTCAAGGAATGCCTGGGTGGCTCAGTCTGTTAAGTGTCTGCCTTTGGCTCAGATCATGATCTGGGGTCCTGGGATTAAGCTGCTCGTTGAGCTCCGTGCCACTGGGGAGCCTGGTTGAGGATTCTCTCCCTTTCCCTCTGTTCCTACCACTGCTCGTGTTCTCGCTTTCTCTCAAATAAATAAATCTTAAAACAAAACAAACAAATGGGGCTCCTCTCTGAGTTCCAGCTGAGATGGTCTCGAGAGGGGAGCATCTGCCTTACAAACCAGTCTGAAAGGCAATTATATCCAGTGAGATCCTTAAATGCCTAAATCATGGCTCTTTTCTTGATTGAAAACAGTGAGGCAGCCACACAACCCCAGATATGAACGGAAACAGTTAAAGTACATTCTGTTCAATGAACTTCTCATAGCCAAATGTCTCTTTGTCACACCCCCCCCACCCCCCGCCTCAGAAGACTGCATTGAAGAAACAGTGAGACAAAATCATTTTCATCTGTGATTGCGTTTCTTCCTGCTGACTGTTTGGAGTTTCCCTATGAGCCGGCATGAGGCACTGCTTCCTGGGGCTCAGAACAAGTCTCCATGAGGGCTGAAAGGCCTCGAGGACTGCACTCTAGATTCTGTGAGGCACCAAGGAAAATAAAACCGGGCCTCCCCGCCCTCCCCATCCTCCCTTTCAAGGAGTGAGTAGACCTCTCACCGAAGACGGCCCTGCCTGGTTTCTCTCACCTTATTAGATGGGTTTACTGCAACTCATGGTATGCTATGTATGCTCTGCCTCTCGCCAGACACCAGGATCAGTTTTAGACTTTGTGGTGACTGTGGTGGGGCGGAGGGGACACAGGGAGCCCTGTGACATATTAGTCATTACTTCAGTATTGAGTCATTTGGACATACCACCCAGTCAGCTGTGACCTAAGTTCATGCTTTGTGCCCTAGGTGTGAGGTCCTGCCTAGAATCCCCGCACTCCAGGTCCTACCTGGACTTTTTGACTGACTTCTCCCCACGTCCGATGTTACTTTTGACAAGAAGCCACCACTTATCCTGTTCTAGAAAAATTATACACCAAGGTCCTTTAATAACACGAACCATAGTAACAGTGGCTTAAGTTTTCCACCATAGATGCAAGGAAGGACCGAAAGCTCGGTGCTTATACGCACTCTTTCATTTGACCTCAGATCAACCTGAGGTGGGAAGTCTACATTAATACCCTCATTTTACAGCCGAGGAAATGAAGGTTGAGAGATTATGGTTAACAATGAGTCAGTGTCACCCAACCGAGAAGTGGCAGAGGCAGAACCCAGTGCTCCAAAGCCCATTCTTGCGACGCTGTCACGATACCATGTCCTTTAGAGATGACTATGGAGCGCTTAGTGGACATGAGTCTCTGCCTGAACAAAAAGTCTGCTTTTTTTTAAAAAAGAAAAATGAGTGAACGGAAACCACCCTGGTGAGCCTGTTGAGACCAAGTCATGGTCTTCAGTTGAAGCTAAGAAGAGAGGAGATCCTGAGGCACTATGAGTCTGCGGGCAACTTGGGGCCGGTTGGCCACTCTGGCCTTCAGTAGCCCATCTGCTCCTTCTGCACATTTGTGGAACTGGGACGAACTCCTCACTGTGTTGAGCACAGGGACTATGTGGTCCCTGACCTCGTGGGGCTGGCAGTTCAGGGAGAGAAAAAGGAAAAGAACCGTTACGCAAGCAGTGAGTGCTGTGAAGAAAGTAAGAGGCTTCTGGTGACGAAGAACAGAGCAGCGAGGAACGGCCACCTGAGGAGCTGCCATTTAACCTGGAGGATGACCTCGATGAGGCAGAGCTGATGAGGTCTATTCGCGTCCCTTTCATCTGCAGTGGTAGCTGGAGTTCTCAAGTGCTTTTCAAGAATGCCTTCCTTGGGTTCTGTTAAGCAGGTCAACCACTACTTTACAGTCCGTGTGCTTTATCACCAGTGCTTTCTCCACAGTTCAAAACATCCCACATAAGATACAACCGAGGTGGGGGGACGCCTGGGTGGCTCAGTGGTTAAAGCCGCTGCTTTCGGCTCAGGTCATGATCCCAGGGTTCTGGGATCGAGCCAAATAGGGCTCTCTGCTCAGCAGGGAGCCTGCTTCCCTCCCTCTCTCCCTGCCTGCCTCTGTGCCTACTTGTGATTTCTGACTGTCAAATAAATAAATAAAATCTTTAAAATAAAATCTTTAAAAAAAAAAATAAAAGATACAACCGAGGTTTTACCATTCAGCCTAGGACTGTCCTCTTTCTTTTTAAATACAGAAAATCACTTCAGAAGCAGGGGTAAGAGAGAAGCTCTTTGTGCTTTGCGGAGTTCATCCAAGTGTACCATTTGTTTCTTCCCTGCGGAATGGTCATATCAGTTCTAGGAAAGATGATGAAAGAAAGAAATGGCTCCGGAGGGTCTTAAGAAAACAAGGCCAAGTGTGCTATTCACGTGGGCCCTGAGGGGGACAGGAGAAGGCAGAAAAGCAGGGAGAGGGGGCCAGTTTTTTGGCCATCAGTGCTGTCTGTGCAGTGGTCAGATGAGGCACTCAGAATCCAGAGGCTTTTTCAGTCAGAACTGCTGATCCTGACCCAGCTTCTTCCTATTTCTGAAAGCGGTCATTTTATCATCTCACAAGTGGAGATTCTAGAGTCTGCTGAAGGCAACAGCACTGACGACACAGGGTCCTTCTTTACTAGAATCTGGCTGTATTTTTTCTGGGAGAAGGGACGCTCCCCACAGATAGGGGGACACCTCACCTGACCAAAAGCCATTCCTAAGAAGGGAGTATTTTTGATGTTTAGAGAATTCAAATCACGATTATTTCCTTGTATTCCAAGCCTGTAATAAAAATGGTCGCGCGCTCTCTTCGTGAAGCAATTCGATATTCTGGGACCCTCTCCTCCCTGGCTTCCAGAAGTCTATTTTTAACTCCATTATACTACTTCCTATATGACGAATAATTAACCCTAAGGACTAATCCAGTCTCATAAAACAAAGGCTTGTGAAATCTGCTCCTGAGGCAGATTAAGCGCAGAATTACCCATCAAGTGATGTGTGCAGCCTGAGAAGGCCAAAATTCCTTTCCCAAGGCCTGCCCGACCGCCTCCACCCCCCCCAACCCCCCCAAAAGAGGGAGGAAATCCTGCACTCCAACGACTGGAGCAGCCATTTTGTTCCACACACGTCCAGGGCCTTTAAGGTTTCTTCCGTCACACAGAAATGACATGGAGTGGCATGCGGTCCCACTCTCTTTGTCTGCGGAACTCCACACCAACGGACCGAAGCTGTCAGCACCCGTGGCTGCCAACGTGGGCCCCCAGACTGCGAGGCCACAGGGTCTGATACGTGGCCTGGCGCTGCGCCGGGGCAGGGCTGAGTCTCCAAAGGGGCCGGCAGCCAGGCAAGAGCCCTTTCTGCCACGGCCTGGCCCCCGTCTGCGAGGGAAGACAAATCCGATTTTACGAGGTCTGGCATAGAAAGCAAACTGTCTGCCCCCGTTTCCAAAAGCACTTGAGTGGCAGAAGCAAAGGAAGAGAAGAGCACAGACCCCAGGTGCCAATATCAGAGTGGATCTCTCTGGAGATGAACCTTCTGGTTAATTTGGTTTGGACTCCACAGTGTTTTCTTTTTCTTTTTTCTTTTTTTTAAAAATATTTTTATTTATTTATTTAACAGACAGAGATCACAGATAGGCAGAGAGGCAGGCAGAGAGAGAGGAGGAAGCAGGCTCCCCGCTGAGCAGAGAGCCCAATGCGGGGCTCGATCCCAGGATCCTGGGATCACGACCTGAGCCGAAGGCAGAGGCTTTAACCCACTGAGCCACCCAGGCGCCCCTCCACTGTGTTTTCAACTCAGCTCTCTTTCACCTGAAACTGTCCTTCTTTAAGAAAGTTCTCTCAATGAAGTCACTCAAAGCCAGAGAAATGGCATCACAGGGCTTTGACCTTTCCTGCTTTTTAAAGGCCATCAAAACCATCATTCCCCTCACAGACCCATTCTGGAAGAAAGAGGAGGCTTATCTAGTTTTTAAGGTATCGTGTTACCAGCATTTCAATGGCACAAGAAAGATAAGTAAATGCTTGCAAAATAAGGTCTGGCCCAAGCCTCACCGGACAGGCAGTTTCCATCTCCCTGTGTGCACTTGATAGTAAGATTTCAAACTCATTAGGAACTGCTGTTCCATCCAGAAGCAGGCTTCTGTGACACGGGGAGGGTTTCTGATTACTTTGCAGGGAAGCCACTGTCACAAACAGGATTTCCTAAAGAGGTCTTAGGGCAAGGAAGCTTCATTCTCACTTCGGCTCTGCCATCTGGGCATTCCTGCTGCTCCTCCCCTACTGTAAACAGGCAGTTGGAGGGGCCCGGGGAGCAGGGGAACACTCTTTCCTATTGTTCTTCATGCCTCTCACTTCCCTTTCATCTCTGGTAATAGCTGGAATTTATGAGGACGCTGGATGACCTTCCAAGTCTTTCCTTTAGAGTTTATTTACTTCATGGATACTCCTTAGAAGGGCTCTCCAGCTTTTGGCCTCTCTCGTCCCAGCTGTATTTGCCCAAAGGTGTGGCTTCGTCGCTGTGCACTGTTAAACGGACTGGAAAGAAGTCATAAAGATGGTGTGTGCAGTTCTTACAGTCCCACAGTGATTGTGCACAAAACACACTATTTCCCAGCTTACACCTGACGCTCCAGCCAGAACGTGCTTTTCCCAGAACACACAGTTATTTCTCTGGCTTGTAGCATGTTTTCTGTTAAAGATCCAATTGCTCAGCTCCAAAATCCAGCTCCGGACTAACTTCACGAAGCCTCTATTTTTCCTAGTCCAGTTGAGAGCAGTGCTTAATTCTTCTAAGCTCTTGTAATATTTAAATGTCCCCACATTGGGTGGGAGGTTGGGTGAGCCTGGTGGTGGGTATTATGGAGGGCACGTATTGCACGGGAACACTGGGTGTGGTACATAAACAATGAATTCTAGTACACTGAAAAGAAATTTAAAAAATGCCCTACATAGCTCAGCACTTATGCACGCATGGAGTCATGTACTGCCTACTAATTATTACACGCTAACACGTCATGTCCACTTTTCCTATTTGCTCATGTAGGTTATAACCTCCTTAAGGTCCTGGCCACAGACCTTGGTATATGTTAGTGAGAAGTGGTCTTTCACTACTTTGCTATCTCCCATAGTGCCGAAAATAATCTTAACCACCTGCTAGGTTTTTTCAAAGAAAAGCCATAGGAATCCCTGGTTTTGGGAAGTTTCATTTCCTTATGATGTACGTGGGTTGAATATATATATGTAAGTGTAAACATTAGACTTACCCAGAGGAAAGAATGCTAGAACCAGTTAACTATTTAATACGCTTACATCATTTTGGTTAGTAAAATGATGTAACATTCCTAAATTTAAAATGAAGTGCTTTCTGAGAACACAAAATAAAATCCAAACTTCACTGAAGAAAAATTCTGAGATCGTGTGACTGGGAAGAAATACGGCAAAACTATTTTGAGGAAGGCAAGGACCGAATACTGCATTTGGTCCGCTTTACGCCCAAACTACTCAGAATGACAGGCTCTGAGCTGTAGACTTCTCCTTCAGTGCATTCATGCATTCATTCCTTGTTTGCGCAGGGCCTGCCTTATGCCACGCTATTAGATGCTAGGTGTATGGTGGTGAGCAAAACAGATGCCCCTCAGATTCACGAGTGACGGGATAAACAGGTTTCAAAGCAGAAGACACTATAATAAATAGGTCTTTGCGAACTGGGTTAAGTGCTACAAAGGAAAAAAAACAAGGTGCTACTGCAGTGAAGATATCACAGGGTTCCAATTTTATTCTGCATGAGAGAAGGCCTGTTTGAGGAAATGACATTTAAGATGAGACTTGAAGGATGAAATGGAGCAGTGAGGAGGTGAACTGAGGAGTCAGCGGGGAAGGGTTCAGGCGAGGACTTCAGGAATCACAGCGAGCAGTCTCTCTAAGGCGCTTATGTAACTGGTGCATCTGTAGGGCAGAACCGAGACATATATGGATCCCAGGAAAAAAGGAGCTAGGACATCCATGGGTGCCTTCAACAGATACTTAACGGAACGCCGACTATGAGCGAGATACAGTTCTATGCTCTTGGGCTATCCACGTAAACAAAGCAAATGTCCCTACCCTGTGGAGTTTCACATTCTGTGACAAGACATAAAAGCATTAACTAAAGCATTCATCTAAATACTGCAGGGCTGGCCACAGACCTTGGTATATAATGAAAGCAGAGCAAAGAACCCTGATATAAGGGATGGAGGAGACAGCTGTTACAATTCTAGATCTTTTGAGTTAGCTTTGGTCCTGGACTAGATTTTCAAGTGGGCAGTCTTGGAAGATAGAGATGGTGTGTCCTTCTGGAGTACCAGCAGGTCTGTTTACTCTTTAACAGAATGCATCCCGCTGGGGCAAAGATCAGAAGCGCCAGGTTCCCGAAGACTGGAGGTTGATTTGTGTAACACAACCCATTGTGTGTACAGGCATCGCTCAGCCCTCTTCTCATTTCCCTACGGGAGCTGGTGCACATGCTGGTCCGCTGGCTGCTGCTATTGCTGTGAGTATTAAACTGTCTTGTCTCTGACCCAGGAGTCTCGTGTCTTCTGCAAACATCCATGAAACTGGGGCAGGGTAATCTGTTAGCTTGCAAGGACGGTAAAATCTCAGATGCTTCACAGTTCTGGCCGTCAGTCAACAGACAGACTGAAGAATGGGGACTTGTTAGTTCAGAAAGGCAAAACCCAAGAGGGGGGATAAGGCTCAAGTCTATAAAATCAATCAGAGGAAACTTGGTTCTGTTCACCAATTCTGAACATCAAATTAAGGGTCAATCCCTAACATGTGGGAGAGGTTAAGTAGGGGACAAAGGAAAGGAATTTCTTCACATAGAGGACCCTGACTTTATAGATACCATCCCAATAAATGGCACTGGCTGAAAATACAAACTGTTTTAAAAAGGCCTCACTCAACTTAGAGATGATAGACCTAGAAGAGAATGCCCAATTCCATATGTATTTGGTGACTCAGTCTTGGCCAAATGGTGGAGCATGTCCCTCTAGAATATAATTCTCATTATCTGTCAGGGTAAGACTACTGGGAAAGATAATTAATCTGACCTAGCCAGGGCCATTTTTGATCTACAAAATAAGGATTAGAACTCTTCACTGCTTTATGCAAGTCTAATTTGGATACATATGCAGAGACACATATCTGGAATGTTTAACTACAAGATCTCCTTTAGAACAAGATGTAATTCGTAAAAATCTTAATTCATAAATCTGAAATAATCTTGGTAAAATATGCTCATATTTTAGAGCAGTTTTCTCCCAAATGGAGGTGCTAGAACACTTGTAGGAAATTTCAATAGGCATATATTGAAAAGAAAGTTCTGTGATAAAATATGTTTGAAGAGCCTTGCACTATGTATCTACTAATATCTACATTAAGAGCTCTGAGGAGTCCTGAGCAAGGAAGCTTATGTTTACCCTGGAATTTATCTTATTATTTTAGTATTATCCTACCATTTTACAGCACGCCTTATATATCACATCTTATGAATCAGTATTCTTCGAAAGAGCAGAGAGAGAGATGTCCTTTAAAGGTGTTAAAAAAAAGATTGTTAGGGTAAATAATGCACTAAATGGCAAATTATCTATAAAATCTTACTAATTTGAACTGGAAAGTAACAGTGGACAAGGACAGAAAAGATTTCCTGGTTTGGGTAGCTAATACAGGATGGTAGGGTCATCTCTACTTGGGGGGGATCCTGGGGATCTTTTGTTTCTTGGGTCCAAGAAGTCAGAAACCCCCAATTTCAGGAATATTTATATTTTTCAGCAAAGTGTAACAATCATAATGATAGCTAACATTTATTGCGGCCTATCAATATGCTACGTACTATTCTGAACACTTTACATTAAATTCTCACAATAAATTAGGAGAGAGGTTCTCTTATTATCCATTTCCACAGAAAAGGAAACTGAGGCACAGGGAGGTTAAATAACTGGCCCAAGGCTACACAGCTGGTAAGTGAAAGAACTGAGATTTCAACCCAGGCTGCCTGGCTCCAGAGGGTCAATCCATATGCTCTACTACATTTGGAATTACAGCACATATCTGCAAACTTCCATATTACACAAGTGCAATTCATATCACACTGTAATTCATCGTAACTTCCAGTTGGGTCAAAGCCTTAGGTAAGTAGCCTGTAGAACTCTACATTTACTGTTTATTCCACCGGCTTTATTGTTGTTGTGTTGCTATTCTTTTATATGTTGGTGTGTTTGTTAATTTTCTATTGCCGCTTAATATTTCTAGTTAATTAATTAGAAAATTATGTTACTTAATGTTAATTAATATAATTAATTAATATTTCTATTGCCAGAACTTCCATGGCTTAAAACAACACCCACGATTCATCACTGAGTTCTGTAGATCAAATGTTTAGGGATGGCTTGGCTCAGCTGGTTGGTTCTGTTAGGAGTCTTACAAAGCTGAAACTGAGGTGTTGGCCTGGCTATAATCCATTCAGAAGCTTCTGGGAGGACCTCGCTTCCTGTCTCATTCAGGGAATTGGCTGAATTCAGTTCCAAATAGTTGATGTACTGAGGTTCCTGCTTTTTTGCCGACTGTCTAGTGGAGGTCACTCTTAGCTCCTGGAGATCTCACTCTGGTTCTTGATGTGGCCCCTACATCGCAGAGGCAGCAACACTGGGCTCAATCCTTCTCATGCTTGGAATCTCTCTGACTTCCCCTTTTGCCCTCATCTCTTACCTCTAGCCTGAGAAAGGGCTCCTGTGATTTGATGAGGCCCACCCAGATAATCCAGAATAATCTCCCTATTTTTAGGTTCATAACCTTAATTACATCTGCCAAATTCATAGGGATTAGGGTGTAGACATATTTATGGACCACTGCAGGTACAACTTTTGGTGACTATTTCTGCACCAAGATTGCTAACAGTGGTGAATGATAATGCTACCCGATTCAAAAAACAAATGAAACAAAGGAATAATTTCACAGCTTCATGCTAAATTCCAGGTTTTACCGTTTCCAGAAACCTTTAGGTCCCGGAAATGGGGTAAAGATCAACAGCCAGTTCAGGATGGGTGGAAGGTCTCTGACATAAACTGCGTAATGAATTGCCAGAGATCAGTAGTTGGTCAAATGGCAGTGGGAAGAAATGATGGCCAGAAGCAAAGGATAACTTTCAGGGACTTAAAGAGAATATAGGGATTGCTGCAAATGTATATTCCTAGGAGTGCATCTCCACAAACTGATATAATAGTAAAAAACAAACAAACAAACAACAACAAAAAGGATTAACATGGAAGGGCAGGAGGAGGAATCTGGACCAACCCTGGCATGCCAGACAGTGACCCTTTATTTGGATCCTATGGAGGCCTTGGGGATCTTGGAAGAGTGGCAAGGGCATTTAGGAAGCTAGAATACTTTGGGTAGTGGCTTCTGCACCAGTGGGTATGGACATATGCCAATATTTTAGCAATGGGTATGCGATACAGTAATATTAACAACCCTAAGATATCCAACAATGTGACTCCCATTATACTCCTTGTAAGTTATACTGTACACTATTATTTTACTAAGCAATTCCACCAAAGCTGAACATTTTGATGGATTCCACTTTTTGTATTAATGTAGACAATCTTTAAACAGAAAAAGTCAGTGTTTAGGAAGAATGAGAATATGCCAGAAATTGTGACATCAGAAGGAACAAATCACCCACCTGAAAATTTAACCCAGTCTGCTTTTTGTATCATTTCAGCAATTTCCTTAAGTGTCAGTTCAGCTCTCTGTGTCTCCTCAAGGGGACTGTAATTTGGCCATACCATTTTACGTCTTTATAATTGTTCCTTATCCCATTCATCTCGGTTTCTATTTCATCTTTAGTTTTTCACTTTGACCTACTCTTCTCTTATTTTTTAAAGGTCTTTAGAGACCATTTCTTTCTAGTTATAGATGGGCTAAAACGAAACATAATTTTAGTCATATTTAATTAGACTTTTAAATCTGATGGTACACTCTGCCTGAAGCTTTTTCAGGGGAATTTCTGAAGTCCAATTACAGGGCTCGTCTCCTAATAAGGACTATTAATTCATAATGAAATTATTTGCTTTTAAGCTTCATCCAGATCCTGTTGTGAAAAATATGCTAACCTAACCACATTCCTATAGGGTCATTAGTATGGCCAGTACAAACAGGTGAGGTCTGTTGAAGTCAGTTCTCCTCAGAATGTGTGAAGGGTTGGGTGTTGGATCTAGACAGCTCCTCAGGGAATGCCACCAGTCCTTTCATACTGCGGTCTCCCATTTCTTTCTTTCTTTTTTTTTTTTTAAAGATTTTATTTAGCCATTTATTTGACAGACAGAGATCACAAGTAGTCAGAGAGGCAGGCAGAGAGAGAGAGAGGAGGAAGCAGGCTTCCTGCTGAGCAGAGAGCCTGATGTGGGGCTCGATCCCAGGACCCTGGGATCATGACCCGAGCCGAAGGCAGAGGCTTTAACCCACTGAGCCACCCAGGCACCCCTCCCATTTCTTGATGTGCTAATTTTGATACCTCTTTCAGTTAGCTCAAGTTTGCCCAAATTGTATTTAACAAAAAAACAATTAACTGCATCCTTGCACACAGGAACTTTTCTGTTGCCTTCATCTGTTTAAGACAACTCACCTGAGTACAAAGGTCTTGAGCACAGACTCCCTACTGCCCCAAAGCTAAAGATGTTTCTTTATTATTTTGTGCCTTTTAGTTAAATAAGAGAGAAGTCTGAGGCCAGCCTGATTTCCCTACTTTTTCGTATAGCTTTCAAATAAATGTGTTTGTTCCTTGTAGGCTTTTCTCTTTCTCCATGAAGTTCAACCATTTGCTAGATGTGTTCTGTGTGGCAGATTCCATGGGTTGCCTCCCCAGTATCCATTTTTCCCTTTTACCTTGTAAGAGAACTTGATGTTCTTCAGACCACCATCTATGTGGTCAACAGAATTCATGTCTCTGGTCTCAGTCCCTGGTTCAAGTGTAGGCATATACCAGAAGCAGTCCTAAGGATGAATTTTGGCACCTGTCTTGGGAGCCCAGGTAAAGAAGAATGTGTTCTTTGTCCGAGTGTCCTGGTGTTGCAGATGTGACACCTGGAACTGCTGTAACCACTTTGCCATGAGGGAAGAGAGTCTTCCAAGATGCCAAGACATAGCCAGGGGAATCTTAGAGAAATGGAGCTGTAGTTTCTGGATTAAGCCAATCCTGAAGCTTGCTTAGCTCTGGAATCACTGTTCATGTGAGCTAGCAAATTCCTTATTCTTTAGTCCATCCAAACTGAATTTTCTGTACTCACAGCCCTGAGCACCCCAACTACTACGCTCTCTTTTTCAATGATTTCCCCCCAAATGTTGTGAGATCTTTTAATCCACATACTCAAATCTTGTCTCTCTTCAGGAATGTGTTTCTGTAATTATGTTTCTGATTACTGCATTTCAAGGTCATCAATTTCTTAAGCCACGTTTCCATTCTTTATCCTTCCTATTTGTCATTTTCTCACCATTGCAAACTTCTTGTTCTTTTTCTAAGCATTGTGTGAGAACGTCTCAATACTGTCCTTTAAATCAATGATTCTGTGTCCCATAGTATTAATCCTACTTTTTACTCCTTCCAACCAGCTTTTCTTTATTTTTTTTTGAGAGCACAAGTTGTGTGTGGGGGGGGGGCAGAGGCAGCAGGAGACTCCTAAGCAGACTTCACCCTCAGCATGGAGCCCAACTTGGGGCTTGATACCACAACCTTGAGATCATGACCAGCCAGAAACCAAGAGTAGGACAATTAACTGACTGAGCCACTAGGACACGCCTCCCTCCAACCAGATTTTAATCACGCCTGTGTAGGGGGTTTCCTTACAACTGCACATAGCATCCACACCTCCCTTCCCATCTCAGTTTACATTTCAGAACGCTCAGCACTTGCAGCCTTTGCTTCTGTTTTAGGAGCATGTCTTCTAGTGTTCTTTTGAGTTAGTCTACTAATTTTTAGAAATTTTCTTTTGATTTTACTAATCCTTTTCAGTTTTATGTCTGTTTCTTGGGCTTCTGGGTAATGTTACGTGCCTTTATCAGCAGTATTTTTTTTCAAAAGCCACAAGGATTGTGTTCTTTTAGTTGGTGTTCTCATTCTGAGAGGGGCGATCAACCTGGACAAGTCTTGGTCAACAAAATGTAGGCATTACTTTAAACTCATTTTATAAATACGGAAATACTCTTTGAGTAGCTCTTAGATCAATTTTAACAGCTACCATGTTTCATCTAATATTGCTCTCATGGGTCTACCTCCTGAATATCCCATTCTTCTTAGCTCCCTTGCTTCCTTTTTGCACCTGTTTTTCTGGGATATATACTCATATGAAACAGATATAATGCTGATAGGAGAGGGGAGGCAAGACACTGTGGAGATCTCAACAGGAACAGTGCTTGGGAACAGACTGACCATTTTTTGAACTGGAGTCAACTTTGTATTTCTGAAACAAGGGAAGGAGGGAGGGGGGATAAAGATCTATTTTTAAGTGACCACGAACAACACTGAGTCACCAAATGGGTTTTAGATCTAGTTCTGGCTAAATGAGAATTTTTCCAAATAATTTTGATAATTATTTCAGTTTGAATTCTGGTGTTGGAGGGTTTGTCTTTTTAGTAGGAACTGAGAGAGGGGCAGCAGGTATCATTTTAAACCAAAAGCTCCTAACATGTTTAATGACTTCTCACTGAGGGCTTAGAGATGCAATACAAGAAGCTGTTAGTACGCAATCTTTAAAAAAGAGGTACCAGTTTAAAGAAAAAAAGTGCAAAATGTCCACATATTCAGTTCACTTCCAATTTTAATCAGGACCATATACTGCTAAACTGAGTGCCTTTCAAATTAACTTTACTGCATGTGGATACCTGTAGAATTCAATATATGACTGACCAGAAAAACACACAACAACTGGTATCAAAATATTAGTATGTCATATGATCATTAAATGGTGGGGCAACATAGCGCAAACACATTTGGCAGGCTCCCGATGCCTGACTTCCAAGGTTTTGGATCTTCTCCCAAGTCACGGATTGAGAATGTCCAGCGAACTCGAACTGTGCCAGTGACAGAAGAGCTAGTAGATCCAATTCAGCTCATAGTAAAATCTTATTTCTGATGAAAACCTGCCATTCTGAATTGTCCTTTGCAATACTTGAATTAGCAAATAAACGTAGCCCACGTGTCTACAGCTTTCTCTGTCCCGCCGTTCTTTCACATATTAAGATTCTGTGACATGTCGTAAGAAAACAAGACCCAGAAATAATAAACCAGTTTCCTGCTTCTATAAAAGTACACAGGCACATAGACGACACACATGTGTACACATAGGTACACCCCCCCACGGAGCTCTCAGGCCTATCCAGGAATAGATTCTAATCTCTGAAAATTTAACTTAGTCAGCAAAACTGGAACAATAAACCAGAAACTCAGTACTACCATATATTATCAGGGAGGCCATGGCAATGCCCTCTGTCTCCCATGGTTAAACTGGGGAGAAGGGAAGCCGGAGTGACTCAGGGAGAGTGGAAGGAAGAAAGAGAGAGAGGGGCAGAAGAGGAGAGAAGTCTGAAGGGAGATAAGAGGCGAAAGGGTGAAAGGAGAGAAAGAAGAAAAACTAGGACACTTCTTAAGTTTTTATAAGGAAAAATGTCCAGTGCTTCTCAGCGAAGCCAAACGCTGGGTCTTATCAGACAACGAGCTCCTCCAGTCACCAGGAGAAGGCCAGATGGGAGGCAGAAGCCCAGTGTGAAACAATGGAGCATGGGTATCAGACAGACCAGACCACCCCACAGCACTGGGCCACATGGAGTTACTGACAGATTGTCACTACACCCTATCTTTTTAGGACTAAGACAAAATGAAATCATTTGTCACATCTTACATTTGTTGTAATGTGGTGCCTTAATACTGTTCTGTGGAAAACTATCCAGGTATACAATAAAATCTCCTGAATTTATATTTATCTCAAATACCTTATCTTCTTCATAATGGTGTCTAGTCCTGTCTAGTAAATTTGCATGAACATTATAAAGCAATGAATGTAAACATTATACTTCAAAGAGATTACCAAGGGCAGATGCAACTCAGATCAGAGGTCCAAACTCAAGCTAAAGTAATTCTGCACAGGCCCAGTATTTCCATCTTGCAGGGCTGGGAGGTACCTCCTGTTCATGGGAGCCAGGGGACAACGAAGACAAGTTTGCCATGGACTGATCAGATTAGATTGGTATGCACTCTCACTGTAAAAAATAGCTATTTTCTCTGCTGATGTTTTATAATAAAAAGGGGATGGCTTCTTGTCTCACACCAAGTATTTTCATCCAAAGCAATGGTACAAAGATGTGACCAGGAAGACCTGAGCCTTTATGACCAAGGTAAGACGCAGACTGTGAGAGCGAATGCAAGTGCTTCCGAAAGAGACCCAATGAGTACACCCAGAAGGCAAAATCTGAAGCAAAGATGCCTGAGGTCTGGAGAAGAAGACTAAGAAGGGTGGGAAAGGTGAAGACAGGGCTATGTTCCAAGTCTTGCCTGGAAGGAAGATCACAGCTCAGGACACATTATACTCTAAGCCCAGGTACTCTGGAGCTCTGTAGAATAACCTTTATGCTCTCTGTGCACTGGAAAAAAAAACGAGTCTGTAGAACTGCTTGGGGCTTGAATTTTAAGATAATTTTTTTTTTTAACTGACAAAAGGAGGTTGATTCCTTCCCTATCACTACACAACTGATAAAAAGGAAACCCACAGTGAATTTTACAGTTGAAGAAGGTCTCTTATGCTTCAAGCCAAGCTTAACATAGCTTTTATGAAATTACCATATTCACTTATATTTCCCTCTTGATATTATTTTTAAATACAGATAAAGGAGACAGCCAGGGCTTACATGAGTCCTTGTCTTTTTAAATTTTTCTTTTTTTTTTTTTTTTTTAAAGATTTTATTGATTTATTTCAGAGAGAGAGACAAAGTGTACACAGAAGCACGGGGGTGGGGGGGTGGCGGTGAGGGGCAGAGGGAGAGGGAGCTGCAGACTCCCCACTGAGCAGGGATCCCGATGCAGGGCTGGATCCCACGACTCTGGGATCCTAACCTGAGCTGAAGGCAGACGCTTAACTGACTGAGCCATCTAGGTGCCCTTGTCCTGTTTTACTCTTGACAATGCTTCTTAATCTTTGAGAATCTCAATCCTATCTCTCACTTTAAAGTTAAAACAGAGTTTAATGGAAGCTCTTTGGAGGGCAGTTTGGTTTAGCTGGCAGAATTTTAAATATGCATGTTATCTGACCCTGTAATTTTGCTTCTGGAATTCACCATACAGAAATACGAAGACAAATGTTCCACAAAACAAGCACAAGGATTTTAATGCAGAATTGTTTGCAATAAGACCAAAACCAAATAGCCCCTAAATGTCCATCAATGGGAAATTATGAAATAAATGAACTGACAATTATTCAGCAGTTTAACCATGAGTTAGATCTCTATGAACTGATATAATACATTATAATAAAATAAAGCAAATAAGGCAATGTACAGAGTATGGTATATAGAGTAAGCCCACTTCTGTGAGATAAATTTATAGGTGTGCATGTGTATGTATATGTGTATGTATATATTTACCTATAAACACACACACTTTTGAATTTGCAATAAACTAGAAATCTGGAAGATGTGGAAGTATAGCCAGAGGGTTATCTTTGGGAAGTGGATTTTGGATGGGAGTACAGAAAAGATAATTCACTTTTTTTTTTTAATATTTTGTTTATTTATTTGACAGAGAGAGATACAGCGAGAGGGAACACAAGCAGAGGGACTGGGAGAGGGAGAAGCAGGCTCCCCGCTGAGCAGAGAGCCCGATGCGGGGCTCGATCCCAGGACCCTGGGATCATGACCTGAGCCGAAGGCAGACGCTCAAAGACTGAGCCACCCAGGTGCCCCAATAATATTCATTTTATAGTTCTGTGCCATTTGGCATTTTTTTCGCAACCAGACTCTTCTACCTTGTGGCTAAAAGTTTTTCTTAAAAAAAAAAAAAAAAAAAAAAAAAGAAGCTAATTGGTGTCTAAATCTCATTTGTTCCTGCCCTTAGCAATCCTCAATTCCACAAGTGGCATGTGGAGAGATCACAGTGCGGTCGAGGCTCCAGGGGCAAGCAATTCTAGAAGAGGACGTGGTGGGGAGGATATGGGAGTCTCACAAACCCTCTTGAAGGTTGGTGTTCAAGTGCCACCAATTCGGGGACAAAGGCCAAGCAGCTGCTCTACACCAATGCTCTCAGTTCTATATACAAGGACCCCAACTGTTACAGCCTTTGCCAAACTAGAAAAGATGTAGGAGAGAGAATGAGGAACCTCACTGAGGTCCGGCGAGCCTTGGATAGAAGGGCGCTGACTCACTTTCCTCCCCTTTCCAATAAATAGCAGTCTGGTTTTTCTTTCTTTTCCTTCTGTTTGATGGTTTAGACCTGTGCAGTCTAGTCCTATCCACAAGGCTACTGAGCATTTGAATTTGGTGAGTCTGAACTGACATGGGCTGTTAAGTGCAAACACACAGGGGCTCTGAAGACTGATTATGAAGAATGTAAAATATCTTATTCACATTTTTAAATATTCATTACACGTTGAAGTAATATTTTGGATATACTGTATTAAATAAAATATATGATTAAACCTAATTTTACCTGTTTCTTGTCACCTTTTTAAAGGGGGCTACTAGAAAATTCTAAGTTACACTGTGGCTCATGTTCTATTTCTTCCTTTCTTTTTGAAAGATTATTTATTTATTTATTTGAGAGAGAGAGAGAGAGAGAATAAAAGAGAGAGCATGAGAGGAGAGATGTCAGTGGGAGAAGTAGACTCCCTGCCCAGTAGGGAGTCTGATGTGGGAATCGATCCTGAGACTCCAGGATCATCACCTGAGCCAAAGGCAGTCGCTTAACCAACTGAGCCACCCGGGCATCCTCATGTTATATTTCTATTGGACAGAGCTGCTTTAGACCTTCTTGGATGGAATATCTATATATTTAAATGTTTATAAAAGGGAACAGCAGGGTGGAGAGGCAGGCATGAATGAACACACACCCACACACACCCTGACTGTTATAATGCTACTCTCTATGATCTTGATGCCTCTCTAATTTTTAGTGTTGCTTACTATAGTTCAGGGTACCTGTTACAGGTCTGAGTTGTGTTATAGCTGGTACATAGGTACCTATTATATATACCTGTTATAGCTCTGAGTTCACGTTCTGCCAAGGAGCAGATGTGGAGATCCTGGGACAAATCACTTGGGGAGATTTAAACTAAATAATGCATGTCAAGTGTTCAGGACCATATACAAGGATATGTAATAACCTCTGTCTGTCGACAAGCGTTAGCTGTATTAGACATGGGGGAGAGTTCCAGAAATCACCAAATCATGCCTCTACCAGAAGCAAACAATACCAGAGTTAGAATGAATCTTGGACAGTAGCCACTGGTGTGTGTTAAAACTCTTACAAATCTCAGCAGCCCGATATATAAAAAAGAGGAAATCAAGTTGCTTTGAATGAAACTGAGTGGCAGCAAGAAAGGATGGTAACTCCTGAACTCTCTGGGTGTGGGAGGTCTGAAGGCCACGGATGTGCTATCTTAACCTGGCCTCTCCCTTTTCTGGATAAAGACACGAAGCTCCAGGTTGATGACTTGCCTTCAGCCACAGAGCTGGTGAGGAGGCAGGGCTGAAGCAGAGCCAAGCAGCGGATTGCTAAGAAAGAACACTGTGCTGCATCACATGGTTCCTGCCCCCAGGGTGGGCAACCTGCACGCACAGGAAGTGGCTGAGGAAAGCGCCACAAGACAGGGGCAGCCGGAATGCTGAGGGGCTATGGAGGTGTGGGGGAGGGTGGCAGGTCTCTCTCTGAGGAACCAGCTTCAAGGTGCAGCTCTAGAAAAAGAGGGCAGGTGGGCCCCCAGGTCAAGAGAAGTGTGTGGGTTCTATGGGAGAAAACCCCCTGAGGCAAATTTTGGGGTCCAAAAGTAGGTCATTTTCATGAACATACAGTTACATCTTGGAGCAGAATATATGCTGAGACCAGAAGAGAGATGGGGCTTCTTTAAAAGGTCCTGAGAGCCAAGGATCCTATACCAGCTTTCACAAGTTTTTGCAAAGGGGTGACAACAGGAAGATGAACTTATGCTAAATCCATGAACAGGCAGGAGGCAGGAAAGCAGGCTGCTGCGTTACCGCTGTAGGCTGACTGTCAAGGACCAAACTGAGGTGACAAAAGTCCAGGTCTGAGGGATCCTGTAGAGACAGGGTCTACAGGACTTGGATGTATGAGAAGGATAAGGAGGGTCCCAAGTGACTTTAGGGACCTAGCTGGGTAACTGGGGGAATGTGGGTTCCATTAACGGGGAAAGAGATGGTGAGAGGAATTGCTGGTTTGGGGGTCTGATGAAGGTGGGGTGTCTGTGAGATGGTTGGTGGAATGTCATTCCCTCAGAGAACTGAAACGGGGCTCTGGAGCCCATCTGCATCTGATCTAGACAGAAAGTCTTTGGGAACGTCTAGGTTTGGGAGAGAAAGAAGAAGAGCCGGTAACAGAGATAAAGGCAGTGTGCTCTTCACCGACAGCAAGGGCAGGGAGGGTGTAATGGAACCGGTGGTCACGAGATTCAGATACCAAAGACACTGAGCAAGAGGAAAACGGGGAAATGGTCCTTATCTGCTCAGAAGGCAGCAGATGGAGTGCCAGGAGGATGGCGCGGTCAAATACGCCTGTGTTCAGAGCCTCTCCTCATCACTCATTAGCTGTGGTACTCTGTACTACTTAACCTTTTCAGACCTCAGTTTTCTTACCTGTAAAATGGGGGACAACAGTATCCCTTAAGGTTATTCTGAGATTTAAGTGAAATTATATATATATGCATATATATATAATTTTAAAAATTTATTTATTTACTTAACAGAGAGAGACACAGCAAGAGAGAGGGGGAACAGAAGCAGGGGGAGTGGGAGAGGAAGAAGCAGGCTTCCTGCTGAGCAGAAAGCCCTATGTGGGGCTCAATCCCAGGACCCTAGGATCACGACCTGAGTTGAAGGCAGACGCTTAAAAACTGAGCCACCCAGGTGCCCTGAAATTATGTATTTTAAGACACTCAACATAGCTCACAGCAAGTGCCTGGTAAATATTATCGGTCATTTTTATCAATGGAAGGATTTAAGGAATGGCACATGGTGAAGAAGTGGAGGCTGTGTGTAGAGACCCTGTTATTTTTAGAAGTTTGGTCATGAAGGGAAGGAGAAAGACTGAGGGCATAAAAGGGGGAGTGAGGTCTTTTCTAGGCTGGAGTCATGAAAGCCAGTGGACAGGGAGATTCTGAAATGGCAAATCAGAAGGCGGTAACACATGGTGGGGGAGTACAGAAGCAGGTGCATCAAGAACACAAGTCAAAGGACTTGTCTTTAAGGGGGAGAATGCAGCCTTCTTTGAAAAGGGAGAGAAAGGGGAGAGAAAGGGGGTTCCTGGATGGTTCCTGTCAAGCACCCAGCTCTTGATTTCTGCTCAGGTCACCATCTCAGGGTCTTGAGCCCGGATTCTCTCTCTTGCCCTCCCTCCCCTCCCTCACTTGTGCTCTCTCTCTCTCTAAAATAAATAAATCTTAAAAAAAAAAAAAAAGAAAGAAAGTGGAGAGAAGGAAGAGAGAGGGTGAGATAAGGAGAGATTTCTGAGCTGAACAAAGGCACAGAGGAACTCACTTTGGATAGCTTCACTCAACTCAATCAAGTGGAGATGTGGTTGAATGTTGGGTTGGGAGAATGGGAACAGACTGGGCTTAAGGACTGTGGGGGATAAAAGGGGAAGGAACTATGCATGGGACCAGGTCTGAGACCAAGGGAGAGAGAACCCAGAGGAGAGGACAGGAACCCAAACGGCAAGTGTCGAAAAACTTGTGGGCTCCTGTTGCCCTTACTTCTGTCTGTGAGTGGAGCTTTATTTTTAATGGTGAAACACTTGCGAAACGATGAGCCCTAAGGTGCAGTGAGTGCCCCTGAGGAGTGAGCAGAGGACACAAGTCCATCAGAAGGTCCGAAGTGCTTCAACACAGGCTAGGGGATAGGGAGACGGTAAGCTGAATGATGCAGCAAAGCCAGTCAGCACCCCCAATCTGCTATTTCCTCCTCCGTGCAAAGCACTTCCATCAACAACAGTTCTTCTTACTCTGGAGTAGCTTTAAGAAAGTGGCTATGGTTACACAAAAGCTCTATGTTTCAAAAAACAAACAAACAAACAAACAAAAACAAAAAAACACACAAAAAAACAAACCAAAATCACTGGTTCTCTATGTGACAGGTGATGTAATGAAGAAGAGGAGACAGAAGGGGGAGAGGATGGCAAAAAGGAGCTGGGAAGCTTTGCCAGAACAGTGCCCTCAGCACCAGATGGCCAAGAAAATCCCAAGAAAATTCTCAGGGGAATAGAACATTGACAGAAAAGGGCCTGAAGGAGACTGCGAGGAAAAGTTCAGTGAAGGGGGGCAACCTGTGGCTCAGAACAGGGATTCCAAAGGACAGAGTGGAAAGGACTAACAGAAGTTGGGGGAGCCAGAGAGGGAGAAGGAGGTTGCTCAGAATAGGGATAAGACCATGGGGAGAAGTCACAGACCAGTAACTGTCAGTAAAAGGGAAGCGAAGACTTGGGTAGCTGGAGGGAAGAACATGATGGCAGAACTGGCAGGAAGGGTCCTATTAAGATAAAATCTAGTTTGCAGAGAAGACCACAAAACAGGCAGCCCCAGGGTGCTAGACTGGAGTGGCCCTGGGTTGGGATGCTGGAGTCCCGCAGAGCTGCCCTGACAGGCAAGGGCCACGCCTGACGCCGGCTTCTCAGTACACATCACAAAAACAAAGGTATTTTTCAAATTCCTGTTAAAGTAAGATACGTATTAAGAATAAGAGAGGGGCGCCTGGGTGGCTCAGTGGGTTAAAGCCTCTGCCTTCGGCTCAGGTGATGATCCCAGGGTCCTGGGATCGAGCACCACATCCGCTCTCGGCTCAGCGGTGAGCCTGCTTCCCCCTGTCTCTGTGCCTATTTGTGATCTCTCTCTCTCTCAAATAAATAAATAAAATCTTAAAAAAAAAAAAAGAATAAGAGAAATAATGGGACAACTGGGTGGCTCAGTTGGTTAAGCATATGCCTTCTTTTGGGGTCAGGATCTCAGGGTCCTAGGGATCAACTCCCACATGGGGCTCCTTGCTTGGTGGGGAGCCTGCTTCTTCCTCTACCTGTGGCTCCCCTTGCTTCTCTCTCTCTATCTCTCTGACAAATAAATAAATAAATAAATAAATCTTTTAAAATATTAAAAAAAAAAGAAAGGATAAGAGAAATCAACATTGATTACCTTAAAAAGCACTCATTCATTCTTAGAACTACCCTCATGCATTATTCAACCAAGATCAGTTCTTTTCCTAAGTACCATCTTGGGTATTTCCTTACTCAAGATAATGCTTCTTTAAAGCTATTCCTATTTGGTTGGTTCTTTTTTTTTTTTTTTTTTTTAAGATTTTATTTATTTATTTGACAGAGATCACAAGTAGTCAGGGAGGCAGACAGAGAGAGAGAGGAGGAAGCAGGCTCCCTGTGGAGCAGAGAGCTCGATGCAGGGCTTGATCCCAGGACCCTGAGATCATGACCTGAGCTGAAGGCAGAGGCGTTAACCCACTGAGCCACCCAGGCGCCCCTGGTTGGTTCTTTAAAGAAAAAAAGGAAAAAAAAAAAAAAAAAGGCCTAGGAAAGCATCCAAGAAGAGATAAGAAATCTCAAGGCCCAGCGAAGTGCCCTGGTTTCCATACATGTGTTCTGACTAACCTGTGGTGACGGGTTTCCACTCACAGGCTAGGGCCTGGGTGCCTTGGTGTTCAGGTCAGTCTGTTAAAGACCTCATTTTACTGATGTCATTTTAGAGAGCACTCAAAGAAGGGGAAACACCAACACAATAACCAACGGGAAAATTGGCAAGATGCTCAGTGACATTTTAAAGACAGTTGTTCACAGACCATTTAGCCACAAAGGATGGTTTCACTGTCAGTTTCTCAGCTACTGGGTGTTTAATTCATAGAAATCAATGACGCCAAGCCGAGAGAGGCCACCATACATGGGATAATATAACCATGAAGCCTGGTTTGTTTCCTTCCAACAGTGACCGTTATTTATTATATGGTTCCTGGTGGTATTTGGCATTTCTTAGCTAGGGATCAGTAGAGCAGGCAACTCAGAACTTCTAAGAATTACTATCTGCTTACCACAATCTCCATATTCAAAGAACTAGTTTGAGAATTAGTTTTTTTTTTTCAAAGAATTAGCATGTTTTAATTTTTAAATGTGCATTTTCTTTTTTTGAGTTTGCTATAACCTGGAAAACCCCATCATTTTCAAACCACTAACAAGAAGTCCGAGCAGGAGCACAAGATAACCTGGATAGCTAGCAACTGTGAACTTAATTTGCTATGAAGTTAAAACCAATCTATCCTACCCATCCCTCCATCCCTCCATCCCTCCCTCCTATCCCATTGCATGTCATCCTTACCCTGACTAGTGTTTTTTGGTATTAAAATGTAACTCAGTGTGGAGTTCAGACGGACCACCCATAGGCAAAGAGGTAATGGACGAAAATAAAAGACTTTGACTCTTACTCATTTCATAGCTGCTGCACTAAGTCATTGGTGGCAATCACTAAGCCCAGATGATAGAGACAGAGAGTATTCAAACTCCCTGGCAACCTTTAATATCACAGAGCATCAGTCAACCTTTCTAATATAGGAAAAACTGGAAATCAAAACTATTAAGCATATGGTTTGCTTCTTGACCTTTCTAAAATGTCACGGCTGCCACACTGCAATAACGCAGAAAACACTGCAGATAAAAATATGACCTAGCAGGTAAAACAGCAGCAAGATCAGAAACATGACAGAGGGGGGAAAAAACAAAGCATACAGAGTCAGGCAACCCTGAGTTCAAATTTGGCTCTGGTATTTAAGAGCCGTGTGCCCATGGTCAAGTTATCTACTCTCCTTGCCGAAGACTTTCGTTCGTCATCTGGAAACTCTGGAGGATAGTCCTCAGAATTTGGGTTTACTGAGGTAATAACACATGTGAAGGGCCTGGCCCTGGGTCTGCCATATGACAGACAAGTGTTACCTCCCTTTGTTTCTTATTTTTCTCCCCAGGTTATGGAGAATGGTGAGCCTTAACTAATGCAGAAATGATCATTCCTTAACAATTTTACATAAACAACTAGGATGTGACCTCTAAGGAAGGTTAATACTGACTTCTGGCCTTCCACTGAGAAACCGCTTTCCCTCTCTGGAAACAGTATTCTCCTTATACCTATTCACAGAACCGTTTGCTTCTTCACAGGACTTACCCTGGCTGAGGTTAACCAACTAAATTGTGCATGCAATGCCTCTCTTCCCCACTAGGATTTAATTTCTTCTCTAGAAATGGGTCTTGCATATAGTGGCCACGAGTAAGTTATTTGTAGACTAAATGAAACACCTGTTATAAGGTTTCCAGCATGTGACATTTACCACTGGTGGTATGTGAGAAAGATGATTTTAGGGCTTGAACATGGACTAAGTTTCTCAAGAATTTTAATGGTTATGTATTTATTTGAGTGTGTACTAGACAATTAACTGGCTCATCAAATCTGCGATTTTATATATTTTTGCTTTGGATGAGACTAAAAAAAAGTAACTTGTCTAGAAAATATAAAAAGGAACCAAATGGGGCTGAAGAATACAATAACCAAAATGAAAAATACATTAGAGGGCATCAACAGCAGCTTTGAGGGTACAGAAGAATCTATCAGTGATAACGACAAGGTAAGTGGAAATTACCCAATTGGAATAGCAAAAAGAAAGAGGAATGAAAAAAATCAAGATAGTTTAAGGGACCTCTGGGGCACCATTAGTATACTAACATTCATATTATGGGGCTCCTAAAAAAAGAAAAGAGACAGAAGAGGACAAAAAACCTATTTGAAAAAATAATGGCTAAAAACTTCCCCAACCTGATGAAGGAAAAGACATGCAACTCCAGGAAGCACACAGAGAGCCCCAAATAAGAGGAACTCAAAGAGATCCACACCAAGACACATTATATTCAATGTGTCAACAGTTAAAGAGAGAATCTTAAAAGCAACAAGAGAGAAACAACTAGATATGGACATGGGAACCCCCATAAGACCATGAGCTGATTTTTCAGCAGAAACTTTATAGGCCAGAAGAAAGTGGCAGAATATATTGAGAGTGCTAAAAGGGAAATATTTACAACCAAGACTATTCTACCCAGCAAGATTATTATTCAGTATAGAAGGAGAGATAAAGAGTTTCGCAGATAAGCAAAAGCTAAAGGAGTTTATCAACACCAAATTAGCCTTAAAAAAATGTTAAAGAGATTTCTTTAAGCGGAAAACAAAATGGCTAAGTAGTAAAATCATCTAGAGCTACAAATAATCAGGCAAGGAATACAAAAAATAATATGTAGAATATAATGTCAAAAACATAAAACATGGATGGGAGGGATTAAAAATGTAGTGCTTTTAGAATGTGCTTGAACTTCAGCAACTGTCAACTTAAAATAGACTCCTATAATATATAGGATAGGATCTTGTATATGAACCTCATGGTAACCACAAACCAAATAGTTCTGATAGATACACAAAACATAAGGAGAAAGAAATAAAAACATAACATTAAGGAAAGTCACCAGGTCACAAGGGAAGAGAACAAAAGAAGGAACCAGAACTATAAAAACAATCAACAAAATGGCAGTAAGTACATATCTACCAACAATTTACTTTAAAAAGTAAATGGACTAAATGCTCCAATCAAAAGACACAGAGTGGATTGAATGGATGGTTGAATGGATAAAAAAAAACAAGACCTATTTATATGTTGCCTACAAGAGACTCACTTCAGATCTAAAGACATGCACATGCTGAAAATGAAGGGATGGAAAAAGATATTCCATGCAAGTGGAAATGAAAAGAAAGCTAAAGTAGCAATATTCACATCACACAGAACAGATTTTAAAACAAAGACTGTAGGGGCACCTGGGTAGCTCAGTCAGTTAAATGTCTGCCTTCTTTGGCTCAGGTCATAATTTCTGATCCTGGGATGGAGCCCTGCATCAGGCTGCTTCTTTCCGTAGGAAGCCTGCTTCTCTCCCACCTCTGCCCCTCCCTCTGCTTCTGCCCCCGCCAATAAATAAATAAATAAATAAATAAATAAAAATCTTTTTTTAAAAAGCAAAGTTTAATAAGAGACAAAAACATTATATATTCCTAAAGGGATCAATCCAACAAGAAGATAAATATCTACGTACCCAACATGGGGCTCCTAAACATATAAAGCAAATATTAGCAAACATAAAGGGAGAAACTGACAGTAATACAGTAACGGCAGGGGACTTTAACACTCCACTTACACCAATGGACAGATCATTTAGACAGAAATATCAGTAAGGAAACACTGGCCTAAATGACCCATTAGACCAGATGAACTTCATAGATATTGATAGGATTTAACATCCCAAGGCAGAAGAGTACACATTCTTTTCAAGTCCACATGGAACATTTTCCAGGCTAGATCATACATTAAGCCACAAACCAAGTCTTAATAAATTTAAGGATTAAAAGCATATAAAAACATCTTTCAAACCCCAATGGTATGAAACTATAAATCAATCACAAGAAGAAAACTGGAAGAAACACAAACACATGGAGGCTAAACAAGCTATTGAACAACCCACAGGTCAATGGAAAAAATCGAAGAGGAAATCAAAATATGCCTTGAGACAAATGAAAGGTAAACACAATAGTCCAAAATCTAAAGGACACAGCAAAAGCAGTTCTATGACAGAATTTTAGAGTGAGACAGGTCTACCACAAGAAGCAAGCATCTACCCTCACCCTTAAAGGAATAGGAAAAAAACAAAGTCCAAAGTTAGTGGAAGGAAGATAATAATAAAGATGAGAGCAGAAATAAATGAAATACAGCCAAATCTAAGGTATTGTGGGCATGTTTCAAGACCACTCTAATAAAGTGAGTTTCAATAAAGTGAATCAAATGAATTTTTTTGGTTTCCTAGGGCATATAAAAATCATGTTTTTATATACGCTGTTGTCCATTAAGTGTGTAATAGCATTATGTCTTAAAAAAAACCCCAATGTATGTACCTTAATTAAAAATACTTTATTGCTGGGGGGCACCTGGGTGGCTCAGTGGGTTAAAGCCTCTGCCTTCGGCTCAGGTCGTGATCTCAGGGTCCTGGGATCGAGCCCCGCATCGAGCTCTCTGCTCAGCAGGGGGCCTGCTTCCTCCTCTCTCTCTGCCTGCCTCTCTGACTACTTGTGATCTCTCTGTCTCTGTCAAATAAATAAATAAAATCTTTAAAAAAATACTTTATTGCTAAAAAATGCTGACCATTGTGAATTTGTGAGTTATAATCACTGGTCATAGATCACCATAACAAACATAATAATGAACAAGTCTGAAATATTGCAAGAATTACCAAAGTGTGACAGACACACGAAGTCATTAGCAAATGCTGTTGGAAAAATGTTGCGGACAGACTTGCTTGAGTCAGAATTACCACAAACCTTAATTTGTAAAAAAATGCAGTGTCTGCAAAGCACAATAAAATGAGGTATGGCTGTAGTTAGTAATATATAACAAGTTTGAATGGTGACAAATAGTAGCTAGATTTAACGTGGTGACTGATTTGTAATACACATGAATGTTCAATCATTAGATTGTACACCTGAAACTAACATATTATTGTATGTCAATTACACTTCAATTAAAAAAAGTAAATTGTTTAGGGTAAACAATTATGTAACTATAGTTATTTTAAGAATATGGCAAAAACCATGAAGGTATTAAGAAAGATGACAACATGTGGGAGAACTACCATAGTAACAGGCGGGAACCCAGAGTGGACACATGCCACGATTCTTTGATTTAGGGTTATAGCCTAAGGTAATGAGGGAGACTGCTTTCAGAATCTCTAGCTTGCAAATTCTCCACTGGACATTGCAATAGGTGTGTCAGCACTGACTCAGGAGTCAAGCTAGAGTCTGGTCAAGCTGGCGGTTGGACCCCCAGAACTCATCTGGCATGAGTAAGCAGCATGCACATTCAGATATCTTGGTGTAATCATAAGAAATACCAAACATGAACAGAGCAGGAACAAGGGTCAGATCCCATGGCCAGATTCAAGGTGAAAGCCAAACCAGCAGGAACTACCTAAGAGAGAGGGCACCTAGCCCAGGAACTATGTGTGGTAGGTCTGGATTCACTCTCCTTCAGCCATATAGGCATGTGGGCCTGGATTCTGATACTGCTTCCACCTTCAGGCAATTAATTCTCAATTTAGTACCTCTACACAAGGCTCCAAGAGAGAGGATAGCTTTCTTTTGTGCACATCTAAAGAGCCAATGGGTCTCTACCTACCATCTCCCTTTCTAAGCAAACTGAAGCCAGCTGTTGCTGCCATCATGAAAGGAGCCTTTCTCTGAGCCTCCAACATTAAGTTCCCCCTTCTGGTGCTGGGGTGAAGGGAAGGGTATCCCTGTCATCCTGGATTGGAACAGAGAATGAATTTTCCCATAGAAAAAAATGTCATATGGAGAAGATAGGTTTTGATGGATTAGCACAAATAGCATTTCATATATATTCCAGGTTATAGAGAATTCTGCAAGCTAGATGGGGCCACTTCAGTGGGAAAAGTTTTAATGCTATAAAATGAAAACTCAGGTTGTAATTGTTCTGTAAGTAGTGACCAGCTATACTTAGAAATACTGCAAATTCCTTACTAGTGAATGCTTAATACTACGTATCTTAAATTTTACTTTTAACATCTTTCAGGAGAATACTGGTTGTCTCATCAAGAGTGGCTGTGTTCAAGTCTTATCCTATTGAAAAATAACGGACCACTCTCCTCCCATTACAAAAGAAGGGCTCAATCTTTGTATTTGAGGACAATTCTAGACATATAAATGTAATTCTAATAGACATTTCTCTCATCAGCTCTCAGCTAAATGAACTTATTTATGGGATGAACTAGAATGACTATCCTCTGACTTCCACCCTGCTTATTTCCTGTTCTGACCATATTCCTTAAATTTTTTTTAAAGGTTTTATTTATTTACTTATTTGAGAGAGAGAGCACACGCGGGTGCATGCCCTCGAGCAGGCAAGTGGTGGGGAGCAGAGGGAGAGGGATAAGCAGACTCCCAGCCAAGCGGGGAGCCGGCCGCGGAGCTTGAAGTCATGACCTGAGTCCAAATTAAGAGTCGGACGCTCAACTGACCAAGCCGCCCAGGCACCCCTGACCATAATCCTATAAACTCATGTTTTCTACACTTGTCTGATGAAAAGAATTACATGACGTGCTTTTTAAAAGCAAGAATGCCTGGCTCCATCCCAGTAATGAATCAGAATCTCTAAGGGAGAGGTCTGGAGTTGCACATTCGAAGTCTGCTCATCTCTGGTGATCCTGTCATCCAACCCAGTGGTTCTTGCCCTGGAGGGTGAATTAGCATCACCTTAAGGGCTTGTTCAAACACAGGTTGCTGAGCTCCAGCCCAAGAAGTTCTGATGAGGTGGGTGGGCTGGGGGAGGTGGGAATTTGATTTCTACCAAGGTCTTTAGAGATGCTCCAAACCACTTGTTTGGCAAACACTAAAGCTGAAATCAACATTTTTTCCCTCCCTTCTTGGTACAGAAACAACACTGGGTTAAAACGCACAAGCTTCATTTGGGGCAATACCCCTGCTTTTTAGCTGCTTGATGTTGGACAAATAAATCTGTCCCTGCACCTCTGCTATCTTCCACGGTGAGGCATAAAAAGTAACAGAAGTGAAGAGGTTTGGTACTGTACTTGGCACAGAGTAGGCCAGAAACAAACATCTATGTACTCTGATTTCTTGGGCATGATCCCCTCCTGTGAGCTGCATTTACAAAAATGCTGAGTTCTAAAAATAGGTCCCAAAATTTATGACATGCACCAAACTTCATTTGGTTAAAACAAAGCACAGACAGACAGGCGAGTAATGGCCGACCAGTTCTTTTCCTTGTGAGCTACCATGTAACTAACATTTTGAATGTAACATGTACAAAAGGAATATACTCAGCTTTCCAGCTCCCATTTCCCATGGAAACAAAAATAGAAAACAAGGAGCTAATAGATTACGATTAGGTTCTCTGCTTCATTTTTGATTTGCTGAATTTAGTACCCATGTAAGGATTATTTTCTGGGCAGGTCTTTATTATATTGTTTGCCTATTTCTTGTGACCTAAAAATCAAACAAATGAATCACAGGTTCTCAGAGTCAGAGGTTCCTGGAGGTCCTCTAGCCCACCCACCTACCCTATTAATGCCACTGAGACACCTCCCATGTGTGGTAGTCCAATTTCTTCTTGGGACACCCAGTGAGAATGCAATATTTTCACAAACCCCTATCTTCTCTTCAGATAACAGTCCAATGTTAGATTTTTCCCTCGTCTGAGCAAAAACCTTTACTTCTGTCATTTCTCTATCCCTGGTCCCGGTTTTGCTCTGTTGTGCCTGAGTATGTCTAATCTCTCCTCATTCCGACAGCATTTTCAGTATTCTGAAGTAGTGCTAACATCTTCCTTGCCTTGTCCTTTTCATCCTGAACATTCTGTGTAAGCCACTACTCTCACCATCAAAATTTCCATACACGTAATAGCCCTGGTCCTTCTCCTGTGGACAAGGTCCACCTTGAGGATATTTCTAGATCCTATCATCAGCAACAAACGTAAGTTGTAAGAACAATGGCATGTTTCTTTCCAAACAGAGTTTTCAAGAGCTGGAAGCTAGAGTCCTACAAAAGTCTCAGTCCTACACTGTTCAGGACTGAGAAAGCATTTCCAGGACAGGCTTGGACGTGGCAGCCCAAAGCAGGGGGATCAAAATATCTGTGTATCTGTATATATCATGACTTTACTTGCAAAAGAAATGCTATGCTGACACTTAAATTATCGAAGACCCAAAAAGTCTTTCCAAGGAAGACAGAAGAAAACGAAAGGAATTTCTTACTTTCTACGAAACATTTCTGCAAATATGCAGCCAACACTCCAGAGGTCCACGGGGGTGGCGTAGCTGGACTGAAGCAGGACTTCTGGAGCTCTGTACCACAGCGTGACGACCTGCAAAGGCAAATGGATTGGAGTGTTACTGAGGGAGACAGCTGGTTGCTTCAACTTCTCATCTCAGCCGGTTTAATGCCAGCTCAGCAAGGTGGCTGGCATCATATGGGGACACTGAGATAGAAGCCGTTAAGTAACTCAGATTCATTGCTGACAGGCCAGGAAATGACATCATCCCCACAACCTGGGTTCCCAGCTCAGACTCTGTTTCTTACGAGGATGGTCAAACAACCGAGTTTTAGGAAGCAAAGCAAAGACTTAAAAAAAACAAAACCCACGGATCTTAATGCTGTTATTTTTTTTCTGAAGGGGCCTAAAAAAACAATACATGGAGAACAGGTGTCAGCAAGGATTCCAGCTCAGTTCCTACGTCAGCATTATTGGGAAATCTGAAGAGGATTCCAGTGATTGCTGGGTGTTGACCTTCAAGTATAAAGAGCACCCAGGACAAGTCAAAACTACTCTTATCATGAGACTGTGGGGAATCAAAATAAAGCCCCCTTCAATGCCACTCTTTTCAGAAAACAAATTAAGAAACCAAGAACTTGAGAATGTGTAACTCAATTGTCTACACCAATGTGTAAAAAGGTCATCCAGAGGATAGGATTCCTCAACAGGAAGAACCTCACTTAATACAAGAGTAGTGTCCACTGCTGTGGCTCTATCTGCAAGGCTGAGAGGTCGGGAAACAGACCGGAGCCCCTATAAGGGGTTCAAGTGCTTCTCTTTTGGGGACACAGAGATTCTACAGATGGCTGAAATAAAGGAATATTCTTTGCTGTCACACAAGGAATTCAGTAATTAATCTACTATATAAGCATTTTATATTATTCAGATTCCCTTTATCCTTACTTACTATTTGGTCTAATTGTACTTTTGTGGACATCTATCGAAATTTCCTACAATTCTCCTTTATGTATTTTGACGTTGTAGTACTTGGTGCATTCAGATCGCAGTTGCAATTCTCCAGAACATGATTGCCATCTGTTTCCTTCCTTCCTTACAGACACATGCTACCCCTCCCAGCAAGAGACGGAGGCTGGGGCGCCTTGGGGGCTCAGCTGGGGGAAGAGCTAGGTTCTTGGTTTTGGCTCAGATCATAATCTCATGGTCGTGAGACTGAACCCCAGGTCGGGCTCTGTGCTCAGCGTGGAGTCCGCTTCAGATTTCCTCTCCCTCTCCCTCCCGCTCTCTCTCTCAAATAAATAAATTTTAAAAATCGTGTTTAAAAAAAAAAAGGAGAGAGAGAGAGAGAGAGAGAGAGAGAGAATTTAAGTCACCTTCTGTTGAAAATGAGTTGGTCTTAGTGAGTTGGTTGCCTAAACTAACATAATGTATCTGAGACCACCAAAACTAGGTCAGAAGAAGCCTAGTAGTTTGGGCCACCTTCTTTAAGATTTTATTTTTAAGTACACTCTACACCCAATGTGGGGCTTGAACTCACAACCCCGAGACCAAGAGTCGCACACTCCACTGACAGAGCCAGCCAGGTGCCCCATAGTCTTGCTTTTGAATGCTCGCTTTTGAGACGCTTCCTCTGGAATCTAAGTATCATGTGGTAAGAAGCCCACAAAGATGTTCCAGAGGACAGCCCCAGCTAATTCTCAGCTGAAAGCCATGCAAGTGAGCCATCTTGGACATTCAAGTTGGACTGATCCCCCACACGACTGTAGTCCGCCCACCCCTGCCAATGTCACAAGGAGCAGAAGGGCCCAGCTGAGTCCAGTCAACTCACAGGATCATAAATGGCAATAAAGTGACTGTTGTTTTAAGTTTGGGCTAGATTATACAGCAATATCTAAATGAAAGAAGATTCTTGACTGGTTCCTCCTCTTCATCTCATTTAATAGGTTTTGTTTTGAATTCACACAAGAGATCAAATTTTGTGTAATGGATATCTGGTTGATATCTAATAGAGGAATGGTGGTGATGTAACAGAATTATAAAATTGTAAAAAAAGAAGCAAACAAAAACCAAATAACCGAACAGTTTCACTCAGTTATCACTGGCTCCAATATATCTTTCCAAAAGCATATCCTGCAGTATCTCCATAACCCTTCTAGCCTTGTTATATACTAGACCACAGCACTGGGTATCCACTCTGACTCTGCATCAGAATCATCCACTGGGATTGTAGAAAAAAATGTGTCTAGGGGCCCTTAGGTCGATCAGTCGGTTAAGCAACTGACTCTTGATTTTGGCTCAGGTAATGATCTCAAGGTCACGGGATAGAACCCTGTGTTGGGGTCCCCACTCAGTAGGGAGCCTACTTGAGATTCTCTCCCTCTCCCTGCTCTTGCTTTCTCTCTCTAAAATAAATAAATCTAGAAAGAAAGAACGAACGAACGAACGGACGAACATACGTCTTGCCCTTATCTCTCCCTCACTGAATTAGATCTCCATGGTGAGGGGCCTGGAGTTCTTCCTTTACTTTTTTATTTCTTTTCTCTCTCTCTTTCCTTTTTTTAAAACAAAGTTCTTCAGGTAACACTAACCCTTGGCTAGGTCTGAGCACCACTCAATGATATAAATAAACCCTCCAGCTCCTGTCTCCATGCTTTAGTTGGCACTGTTCTCATCTGGGAAGCTCTTCCTTCTCCTCTCCACATTTGGAGAGGAGAATTCTACTCCAAATTCTACTTATCCTACAAAGCCTAGCTCTGATGCCATCACCTCCCTGAACTCACGGACATCTGAAAATCATATCCTGCAACATAGTTCATAATATGGATCGTTACAGGCTGCATGGACCCAACTTTATCCAAGGCTATGTCTGTAAATACCCAATACAATATCACTCACATAAAAACTGGGTTTTAGCAAACACCAAATTGACAAATTGACAATTTTAAGGCAATCACTGCTAGAAGATAACCAGGCAAAATTCAATTATCAGTCATCCCCCAGAAAGAAGGTACTTACTACATTCACTAAAAAGAGCATCCAGTTCTGGGCTCTAGTTTTTACTTCCTTATTATTTTTCTATGCTTTGTCAAACTCTGGAAGAGAACTGAAATTTTGTTTTCCTTCTCCCAGAATCTCCTTGTATTTCTAAGGGTTTCTCTCCTGTACACATTGGTCTTATTTGGGTAAATAATACTTATGACAGCAAAAATATTATTAAGATATAATAAATTAGATGATGATGGACATAAGATATAAATACACAAATCCTATATGTCAGTTATAAAATATAATGTAAAAAGGATAACATTCACAAAACATTCAAAGATTTAAAAAAGCAAAATCTATATAAATAAAATGACATACTATTGTTGAAGAATTTAAAAACTAAATAAATGAGGGCACCTGGGTGGCTCAGTGGTTTAAAGCCTCTGCCTTCAGCTCGGGTCATGATCTCAGGGTCTTGGGACTGAGCCCGCATCGGGCTCTCTGCTCGGAGGCGAGCCTGCTTCCTCCTCTCTCCCTCTCTGCCTGCCTGCCTACTTGTGGTCTCTCTCTTTGTCAAATAAATAAATAAAATCTTAAAAAAAAAAACCTAAATAAATGAGACAGACTATGACTAAGATGGAAAAAACATAAAGATAATTGTCATTCCTATATTAACAAAGTTTAAGACAATGCAGTGATTTGGGGGAGGAATTTAACTTCTGACAATATGGGGCTTCTGGCAGAATAATGCTTTAAGAAGAGCCAAAAATAGTTTGAGAAATAAGGATGAAGAGGCTCTGCTCTCTGTTACCAAAACATACTCTAAGGTACAAAAAACAAAATAGTAGGTGCCAGCAGGTTAAAAAGAAAGTCCAGAAGAGAATGATCTATTTATGGGGTTTAACATTCTTACAGGTGCTGAATGTCATCTCAATGAGAGAAAAAATGTACTACAGGCCCAGACAACTGGCCTTCCATTTGGAAGAAAGTAAGTTTGATCCCTACTTTACACCATGTATTTTACACCACGTATAAAAAGACACTGTATATTCATACAAAATCTAAGTGTACAAAGCAGAGCTAGAAAAAAATGTATTACAGGAAAACAGAAGAGGACCTTGGGATATGGAGGCCTTTTTCAGCATGAAGGGAAATCTAGAAGCTTGAGATGAAAAGATTAACGGATCCCACTAGTTCAGACTGCAGTTCTCTTTGGCAAACACTATAAAACAAAGACAAAGACAAATAACCACCTGGGATGAAACACCTAAAACAAATTACATAAATAAAACAACAGAAAAACGGATGAAGAGTATAAAGATAGCTGACAAAAAGAAGCATGCTATCAAAGATACGTCACTTCATTGAAAGAAAGCAAGGAATAAAGGCAGAAAGTCATCAAAATAAAGGGTTATCCTTTTTGCCTGATCAGTAAAAGTGAACAGAATGACACTATTCCCGTTGGCCATGGTATGGGGAAACTGTTTCCAACCACAAACCGGCTCAACCTCTTTAGAGGACAACTTGACGGTATTTACAAGATGAATAGCACCGATGTCACCGAACCAGAGTTCCACTTGCAGGAATGTATCTGAAATACTCAGTCTAGTACACAAAGAGGTATTCACAAGGATGTTTCACCCACAATAATTTCCAATAGGGGACTCTTATTTGGCCATCAAGCCATCAGAAAGGATGAGCTGCTTCTCATTCCTACTCATCTGTGCTCCCATAGAAAGACATCTGTGATACACTGTTAAGTGAATAAATACGTTCTGGAACAGTGGGAAATATATTCTAATTTTTATTAACAGATTATGTGGGTGTAATACCATAATCATATCCGCATATAGGAATGTCAGCCAGGGCTCTCTCCGTGGACGTGAAGCTTTCAATGAGTGGCTGCTACAAAAACACGGCAAAGCAGGAGGTGGAACATGGAAAGGAAAAGGGGCTGGAGGATTTCAGGGCACAAGATCAGGCAGCTGCTGTCAGTAAGCACATTTTATAGCTGAGAACACTGAATTTCAGAGGGGCTGAGTCATTTGGCCAGAAACACTGAGCTGAGATGTGGAGGAGCTGGGATTCTCACCAGGACTGTCTGCTTTCAACTCAGTACTCAGCATCCAACACATTTCATTTCAGGATTCCAAATATCCACAAATCAACAGGCAAGCACGCAGGTTGTAAGCAGATAACTGAGAGGAAAATATTTTAAATTTACATAGAGATATTTTACTGGGAACTTCAAAAGACTTTACAGTTACAGATCTCAAAATTCAGCTATCCTTTGGGGTTAAATTATTTATTTAAAAAAAGGCTTAAGAAAAAGGTTTCAAAATATAGTTCTGAAGAACACCAGTGCTCTGAATGGTAGGACATCTATTTGTCAAATTCCCATTTAATAGTTTCAATTAAAAAAAATATTTAAAAAGCTCTTTGGTAGTCCTAAGATTTTTGGTTGGTCTACGTGTAAATCATTTTAACAGTGGGAGGAATCAGATTTATTAATTAGATGTGTGCTTAGACTCTATTTGAACTATTAGCATTTGACTACAGAGACACCTTTGGTTTAATTTTTGTGGAATTCAACATGCCTGAATTCCAAAAGAAAGTATGAACTGTATAAGACTTACATTTCTATTTAATTCTCAAAAAAAAAAAAAACAAACCCAACAATGTTCAAGGTCTGCATTTAGAAATAACAAATTACACTTTTTGCAATAGATGCAAATCTAATAGTTGTTCCCTAGTTTATGTAATATTATCTCATATGTCAGCTGTGTCCCCAGTTTTAATTTGCTAATTTATGTGGCTGTTCCACATTCTCTGATTTAGAGTCCTTCAGTCCTCACTTTACATCACCATAATTTAAAATATCTCAAATGATGACAATTTCTACAATTTCATGGGATTTAAAATATGTAAATTCCAAGTTTTTGAGAATAAATTGTAACAATTTTTCCTGACAGTAAAATAAAAATTCTATTTGCTTTGGAATTATTACACTTCTGTGCCTCTATAATTTTCTTCTGGAAGACTGCCTAACTTAAAATCAGTTTGTCACACGTAAGCAGATTTATTAATTTTTTACTCCAAAGTTTTTTAAGGAATGGACAAAACTGAAAAAAATGTTTCAAGGTTTTAGTGCATGAAGTAAGGAATGTTCTCAACAATGTAATCAATGCTGCCTGCAAGTTCTCTGTGTTTAATAATTCTATATATTCTTAAAAATAAAATATCACTGGGAGCTTGAATTGAAAAACATGTAGAGAGAATCCATGAATGCAATGTATAAAGATCAACATTTAGGGGGCACCTGGGTGGCTCAGTGGGTTAAAGCCTCTGCCTTCGGCTCAGGTCATGATCCCAGGGTCCTGGGATCGAGCCCCACATGGGGCTCTCTGCCTAGCGGGGAGCCTGCTTCCTCCTCTCTCTCTCTCTGCCTGCCTCTCTGCCTACTTGTGATCTCTGTCAAATAAATAAATAAATAAATAAAATCTTAAAAAAAAAAAATAGAAATCTATCACAAGGGACACCTGGGTGGCTCAGTTGGTTAAGCAGCTGCCTTCGGCTCAGGTCACGATCTCAGCGTCCTGGGATCGAGTCCCATATCGGGCTCCTTGCTCGGCGGGGAGCCTGCTTCTCCCCCTGCCTCTACCTACCACTCTGTCTGCCTGTGCTTGTGCTCTCTCTCTCCCTCTCTCTCTCTCTAACAAATAAATAAATAAAATCTTTAAAAAAAAAAATCTATCACAAAGGTAGCTTCTTTGATACATGATAACAATGCAGTTGTCTACTAAGCAAAGACAACAATAGGAACTCTGGACAGAGTTTAGTGGTTGGAGCCAGCTGGAACCAAAGCAAATACGATGTTTTGTACAATCATTACATGTATTAACAGCCTCTAGAGGTGCTGAATGGATTTGGCAACAGGAGGGGGGAGCGGAAGATGGGGGAAGGGGGACTTCAAGGATATTTACCCAAGTGGATGTATCTGTTTAAACTGCTTTGATCTCTATTCACTGTTTTTTGAACCAGTCCAATAACAGTGTGAGATAAAGTAGAGCCAAAGCCAACTCTGACTCAAAATATGTAAGAGTAAACCACTCTCACTTAATATTAGGTTCAATAGTCTTTTATTCATGTTCTTTTCACCAAGATCCTGAAAATATCTGTAGATGTTATCTGAAGCATCCTCACCATACAGCTGGTACGCGAAGAGTAGAAAAGCACGTCATGAATGCTGTGCGGGTCGTCTTTCCTTTGCCACTCTGGATGGTGTCTGCTCTGGGGGGTGGGGGTGGATCTCTACCCACCCACGTGCCTCCAGCTTCTTACTGGGTTTGGCCAATAGGAAGCCTAAGCAGGAGTTCAGGCAGTGGGAGAAGGGCGAGGCAGAGTTTCCCCGGTTTCCTCATTGTCTAGAGCTGGCTGTGCCGCCACTGCGAAGTCTCTGTCCATCCTGGGCACTACTTGATTCCAGGAACTGCTCCCCCTCTTCCCGTCAAGCTTGGGAATGGTAAAAGCTTGGCTGCAAATGGGACCCAAATTCCAGGACCATCCACTGCACTTCCCCTAAACCCCCTTTGTAAATCTTGTCTCTGTAAACAAAACTTCCTTGAATTATTTTGAGTTGTGCACCGGGACCCATTTCCCAGGGGGACCTTGACTAATACATTCAGTTTGCAAATGAAGAAATCAGCATGGATGGCAAATTCTTGTCTAAGCCTCATTTTCCTCTCTGTCAATGAGGGCATTTGGACTAGATGATCTGTAAGGTGACTTCTGTTAGAATTCGAAAAATCCCTACAAGTTGTGGCAATGGTCATGAAGCCTTAGCAAGGTACATATATAGTCCAGACCCAGGAACGCTTATCTTTGGACATCCTTGCCTGTCTTTTGGGTTAGGAATTACTTGGGGGCGGATATCAGTACAGTGATATTCTCCTTTTGGGGTCAGCTTCAACATCATGTCTTAAATGCAAACACAGATAAGGATTTCTGAGGAATATGGGTACAATGCCGAGGTGAAGGCTTTCTGAACTATGCTCTCAGCTGTTTATTTGCTTCAAACCAATATAAAACTCTCTGGTATGTATGTTTTTTCCTTTTGGAAGGCCACTATGGTTTTGTGAAATGAAAATAAAAATTAGTGGCAATTTCATGGACTTTTCATAAAGCGTCTCAAAATTCAGTCCTTTAAAGTTATATATTTAAGTTAATATCATAATCAGAATTCTAATTCTGCCAAGCCAGTTCAATGGAAAACTATTAAGAATTAAATACCAAAAAAACTTAACACACAAAGTACTTTTTAGCAAATAATCAAGGAGTCATCTCCAATAGACTCATTTATAATCTAAGGGCCAGCACAAGATATTTTGATAGATGAGGTGACAAAAAATTGTCAAGGTCTACACAAAAATGAGATTCTCAGTACTGAACACTGTGCCAATAACGATCTTGGCCTGTGCTCTCATGTACCCATTATTAGGAGCAAAGCCGTCTGTCTTTCCCAGGACCTAGAGTCGTCCCCCCGGCTCACAAATGGAGCTTCTGGCTCCCATCAAGATGTGCCGATTTCCAACCACCTGGCCACTGCTTCTGTGCTTCTCTCTGTGGGATATTCTTTCCCTGAGTCTCATCACTTCTTCCATGAAGCCCTTCCTGCTCTCCCCTCTGGAAATGATTGCTGTCTCCTCAACTTCAACCACATTTCTTTTTTATTTTTAAATTTAAAAAAATATTTTGTTTATTTTTAGACAGAGAGAGAGAGGGGAGGAGCTTGTGCATGCACAAGGGGGAAGGGGCAGAGGGAGAGGAGAGAGAGAATCTCAAGCAGACTCTCTGCTGAGTGTGGAGCCCGATATGGGGCTCCATCCCACAACCCTGAGATCATGACCTGAGCTGAAATAGAGTCAGATGCTTAACAGACTGGGCCACCCAGGCGCTTCAACCTTCCCGCATTTCTATAGCACTTGAACCTTCTATTTTCCATTACAGTCATTCAACTTATTGGTCACAGTGTACAATCAGTGTCGTGCCTGAAAGGTGTTCAGTAATCATCTGATGGCTAGGTGTATGAACGAAGCACAGGCAACTCTCCGGGGAGGGCTGACGGTGGACAGAGGCACCCGGCTAGCCTGGAGAATATGGAGACAATAATGTCTAATCATCACTGGGTACTTTAGAGTAATCACATGTCTTTCAAAAAGAAAGGGGATCTGTGGAGGAAGGTGAGGCCGAACCCAACTGGATTCGGGGGATGTGTAAGAAGATTTGAAGGGCAATGACATGGGTGTTCTGTCCACGTGGAGATGAAAGGAATCTTTGGGGACGAGTCACTCAGCAGTCAGGGGCCTGCATACCGTGCTCACAGGGCAATGACGATGAACCACAGAAGGACAGACAAAGGTGTTCAGGGATCCAGGCTTCTGAACTTTCATGATACCAGCGGTCCTTTACCATCTCCTTCTGAGTCTTATACCTCTCTTACAACTTCTGCTAATGTTTCAACAGATCAACCTAAACAAAGGTTCTACTCCAGACTTGAAGGCTTCAAAGTCCAAGTGAGCTTCAATCCAAGTCATCACACTAGTGCCACCGGTCAGTCCTTGACGGGGCGTTACAAACTAGGGAAGCAGCAAGTCAAAGGAGTTGGATGAAGAACAACGGGAGTGGGGAATGGCTGTAGTGATTTAAATGAAGAACACGAGGGTCCTGTCCTAGAGTCCCTTCCACTTGTAGGTCTCTTCCCCCATCAGTCCCTTAAAATAATTCTTTCCTTTAAGGTTAAGACCCTCAGGCGATTACTCTTCTTCCGTGATGCATACCCCCTGGGGAGCATGATAGGTGGAAGCCCTCCAGGATGACCACAAGGTAGCCAGAACTCTGCAGACCCACAGATCAAACGGCCTCCTGGACATCACCACTTAGTTCTCCCAGAGGTATTTCAACTTCAAAGTGCATGTGTTGTCTTCCCCCTAAAACTTGTGCTGCCAGATCTGGCAGTTCCACTGTGCACACCTGTGTCCTCTCCTGAGGGCCACAACAACTTCCTCTGGGCTCTTCCCCTACCAGTCGACCTCCTTCCACTCTGTCCTCTCTACTGCATCTAAAGCCATGCTCATGACACTTCTGCGTAAGATCCATCCACTCTCCAGCGCTTTTAGGGTCAAGTTCAAGTCCAATTTACCCACAATGCCCTTATGATCTGGCTCTCACCCTCTCCGGTTTTATCGCCTGCTCCTCCTTCACACGAAGGCTTTCCTCAACCTGCTCAGAGGCTTTATGGTTGTTCAATATGCATGCTGTGTCATGCCTCTGGCCTTGCCATATGCTGAGATCTTTCTCTGGAATGTTTTCTCACAATACCATGCTTGATTCTTGTGAACCATGCCCCACCTAGTCCTTCCTTAGTGACACGTAATCCCAGCACTTATCACAGTGTATCCCATTTGCTGTATACTTACTGCCTACAAGACCCAAAGCCAGTCCTTTGAGGGTAGAGACCATTTCTAAGTGCACTTTCCACCCACAGCACCTCCAAGAGCACAGTGTCTAGCGGGCACAAAATAAATGTATATTCCAACCAACGTGTGGGTAGCCAGAACACAGCCGAATGGAAGATTATGGGGGTAGGAGGTCAAGCTTCTATTATAGGGCTTCTATTACACCACAAACTTATAAATCATGGTCATGACCCCACATCTACACCAGGTATTCTGAGCGTCCACCAACACCACCTTCGGTCAACACACTTTTTAATGAAATTGAAGACCATTTTAGTTTCGTGAAGTGATGTTTCAAAATGCCCAAAGGGCCCATGTTTTCCTTCAGGCTGTACTGTTTAAATTTCATCTTGAACTTATGAGACTTAAAATAGTTAGCCCTTGTTAAATGTCTATTATGTTTCAAGCAACAAACCGACTCCCTCTCTCGAAGTATAGTATAGTGTAGTTTTGATTTTGACACTAAACAATCACACACTTGATCTCTCTCTGCCCTCACCATAGAAACCAAGCAAATATTTGTAGACATTCCTTCAACCTTCACAGATAAGTAGAAATGAAATTATTCTGCGCACAGGATATGGCAGGCTGTGGAGCTCATCGTTTCCTTTTGAACGTTGTTTTAACTCAAGAAAATCTATATGCTCCAGGAGGCGACCTAATCACTCAGATTTGTAAGAGAATTTAAAACCTGACTTCTTATCATGAAAAGAGTCAAATGTCTCTGAAGTCCATGCCTCCCCTGTAAACCTACTGAATGAGCACTGGGAAAGTTATATGGTCAGTACGAGTCACCACAGAAATGGAAAAGCACAGTTTTGAAATCTAAGTTCAGCCTCAAACATTCCTCAACATTTTAAAATTCACTGGGGGAGGGGGGCGCTGCCTTCCTTAAATGAGAAGAATTTGGAGATCCTTAGCAGGAAGGAGCTAAAAAGGTAATGGTTCCTTCTGCCGTCTTCCCCGTCCCGTCATCTCAGCTGCACATCTCCATCTACAAAGGCTCACTAAGATGCATGCAGGCAAAGAAAACCAGCCATGCAATTTCCACATAATCTGGGCCACCAGAAAAGAACTACCAAGGATTCTGGAGCTCCCACTCTATTTTGTGCTTTCAGCTATTAAAGGCAAGAATGAAAGAAAATACGCTTCTGAAGACGAGGTTGTCTCATGCTGTGCATTTAGCAAGAGTACAACTGCAAACAGAAAAGAAGTAGGGCTTGACCGAGAGAAGCAGTGGGCTTGCAGCATTAGGAACAGGGTAGTTAGACAGAAGGAAGTTATTTTCTGACAAGAACTGTTAAATGGCAGATGGATGATTGTGGGATTTTGTGATCCTTCCTCTAAAACATTTTTACTTTCATCCCACCTGGGAGCAAAGAAGTGGGCTAGGGAAGGAGGGGAAGAACACACTGATGGAAGTACTGTGTTGGACTCTGACTTCCTCTGTTGCCTTACCCAGTCTCACTTTAATGGTATGGGGTGAGCCAATGAATCTGTCTTTAGAGATGGGTAAATTGAGACTCAGAGAAGTGAAGCAGGGATTATCCAACTCAGGATGGTTCTCACAGAGCAGACTGAATGACCTCAGGTCTTTTTCTTGTTTGTCTTAGGCCTAATGAAAAATTTTAAAAGTCCGTATTTCCAGAACAATCACTTCCACAGCAGTGTAGGTTTAACAGAAAAGCTGACAACAAAAGAAACCGTCTTTCTAGAACAATGGTGTCCCAAGGGATTTCACCCAGATGGCCGCCACTTGAGGCATCAAGGTCAAGGATGTGCAAATGGCTGGGGCTGGGCGCAGGGCAGGGAAAGTCTCCCTAACCCACATGCTCTGCACAGGGACCTGGTCTAGTGCAGTATGCACAGTGTTTCTGCTGACAAACGCTTTCATGGCTGTCCTCTCAGAACATTCCTTCCCTGGAGACCACAACAATGTCCTTCCTCCCGAAGTTGTTCTTCTTTTGTATTCCCTATCTCTGTAAATGACGGCACCATCTAACCAGTTCCCCAAGTCAGGCTCTTCCTCAAACTCACCCCTCATCTGTCTATGGAGACCCAGTGTGAAGAGGGCGCTTTCTCATCTCTCTAAGAGAGCAAAACACATATTTGACTAGAGTTGTGGAAACAGGGACTGGAAAATACCATTTGGAGAACCTCCTCACTTTCATCACCCATTTTAAAACACTGTCCCCAAGTCAAAGAAAAAATTCCCCTCACCTGACACAAGAAATTTTCAGGTTTGACCACTCCGTGCAATTGTATGGATGTGACGACATCACTCTAGATTTTACTATCTGATTTCAAAGTTACTAAAAACAAGAAAAGTCACATGCAAACAGGTGTTCCAGCTCTCGATTTTCCTCCTTTCTTCTATAAATTTTATTCTCTTAATCTTTTCTTATTTTATGTAATGTCCCCCCCTCCTTTCTCTTATAAAACACTTTTCTACACTCCCAGGATTTTTAATAACTTTATATCTTCTCTGAGCCAAGGGGAAGGATCACTTTAAAAGCATGCAACTCTGTTAATTAAATAGGTAATTATAAGACATACAAATTCATCTTCTCTTGATAAGCTGCAACGCTTGTCTTAAAATTGTCTCAGTTTCTAGGAAGAACCACACTAATACCAAGGACCCTACAGAGTATTTCTAGGTACATCCGCTATTAGGAGAAATACATGTGTGAACATAAAAACCAGCGGAAGGCTTCTCACCTAGGCTTGGGGCTCATGCTGCACATGTGTTTGGGGTAGTGTGGTTGCTGCATGCGAACATGACTTGAAAGGAAAAGTAACCCTCCAGTTTGAGTAAAACTTGGCTTTTACCTCAGAACTAACTCAAAGAAATACTACTTTTCCACTTACAAACATTTCAAAGAATGTTGCTGCTTTCTAGAAATCCGTGGCAGGAAGATTCTTTTATCCTTGAAACTGCTAGGACTTTGAACTCGTCTAAAGTGATTATGGTGATATCTAAGAAAACATGTACATCATACAACATATTTTGATGAGCCTTTAATAACTGAAAAGTAGTCTTAAATCATCACTGTAGATGGTTAAAATAGAGAAGACCCTAATTTATGGTAAAAACAAAAAGCAGGGCCCAGCGACCCTTCTGTGAAAGGCTTCCAGAACATTCTCAACCAGGGAGAATATCTGTTCCCTGTTCTACACTTCCATTGCACACAGCTCTTACAGCCTCTGACGATGTGTGGTGTGACCACAAGAAGCTGCTTCCATCTCTGTCACCCCCACAAGACTGAATGACAGGGACTGAGACTTAACTATCTTTGGATCGCCAAAGCTTGGCACAGTGTCTGGTACACATCAGGCATTCAATGACTGTTTGTTAAATGCATGACCAGAAGTTCAAATTTGCTCCCAAGCTACAAAATCAAAACAAAAGCAGAAAGGAAAAAAAGAATCCATACATCTTTGAATTATTCCATGGATACAAAAGGTGTTGTGGATTCATAAATATGGCAAGAGAATCCAATTTAGACATAATATCCTAGAGGAAATTCCTTGTAAAGAGCAAATAAGTTGTAGCTACTTACTGGCTTCTATACATACAGATACGTGTATGTATCCATCCACCTACATACCTATCTATTGCTTAAAGCATTCATTCATTTACTTATAATAAGGTATACACAAATCCTGAAGTGTACAATGTATTTTTACATATGCACACATCTATGTAACCACCACTTACATGAAAGATAGGCACAGGAGGCCCTCTTACACCTTTCCTAGTCAATAGGAGGAATCCTGTATACTGATACTTTACGTATCAGTAGTTTGTTGCCTTTCACTGTTATGTAGGGTTCCATCGTGTCAACATGCCAGAATTTATTTAGCCATTTTTGTCTTCTGTTGATGGGTGTTTCTAGTTCTTGGCTATGCTGAATGAGCATTCTGCCATGAACATTTCTGTGTATGTCCACTATGTTGGACATATTCGCTAATTTCTCTTGGTTATCTCTCTCTCTCTCCCCATCCATCCATCTGAGAAAATGAGAGGGGGTAGGCGTATGTTTGGCAGATACTTGGAAAAAATAGTTTTTCCAAGCAGTTGAACCATTTAACAGTCCCATTAGGAACATAGGACATTTCTAGGTTGATATGCACAACCATTCAGGTTAGGGCGTAGTGTCACTTTATGTACTTCTGATTAGCCAATTTATAAGAATATACAGTTCTAAAGAAATGATAATAGAGTCTGGATTTATTAAAGCACTAATCAGGTTCTCTTTGTAGTGACAGACTAAATAGTGGTCATCATTTCTGAATAGATGTTCTATCATTTCTGTACAGATACATGACTCAATGGTTGAAGATAATTTTTAAAATGTCAGGTTTCTCTTCTCACTTTTGCCCTTGCTACAACTGACTTGAAGCAAATTCCCAACCCCTTAAGCATCTGCTTGTTCTCTTCCTGAGGTGTACAGACTACATATTTACACAGAATTCTTAGACAATCTGTGCACAAAACAGGGGAACTAAACTGTAAAGTATTTTGAAATGTTGTTGCCCAGATTCTAAGTTACAATATTAATAATGTAAACATTTTAGAAGCTGCTGGATGGTGGTTTTTACTAGATTTCCTCCATGGTCAAAGTTTGGACACATTATTATGAACGAAATGACAGGACCATACCTGTCAGTATATAGTCCCGTGGTTTAGTTAAGAGGCAAACCCAAAGCTATTAGCCCCTGTTGGCTCATTTCCTTCTGCAGAGATCATGCAGTCACGTTTCCATTTGTGGTGAGCCTGCGTTCACATTCACCCAGGCATGAAATTTAAACATGGGGAACCGCGGCGACAATATCGGGGGTGGGGAGGGCTGCGGGACCTTAATCAGTGTACAGGTGGCACCGTTCTCCCTTGTTTAGAAACTTCAACTGACTGTAGAAATTACTTTTCTTCGTTTAGTGGATAAACATTTGCAGAGTGCTGGTTGGTGTCTGGCCCCCAATGCTAGTGAATGAACCATGGTTCCTGCCCTGATGTGGCTTCTAGCCTGGCTGACCGCAGAAGTGGAGTGGGAAAGACAGGAAGGAATACTTTGACTCAGCCCTGAAAGTGAAGTTTATTGAGGTAAACCTACAGAATCTGTGAGATTCTACCTCCAACTTCAAAAATAAATGGATACCCACCAATATTTTCTATTAACAAAGACATTCCCGGGAAGAGGCAAATATGGACAGTATCTTAGAGAAGATGTGGGAAGAAGCCATTTGGTTATACCATTAAGTCTTCATTGTCCCACTGAGGACAATAATGCCCAGAGATGTTTCATGAGAAACAGTTCTAAATCAAACACATTTGGGAATATGCTGAATCCACTTGTGAAATTCACATTTTCACCCTGACACATTAAAGGCTCTGAGAAATTCTACAGTCAAAACAGAAACCTATGTAATGTAACATTCGCCAAGCATTGTCCACAGAATGATTCCCAACCGTCTCCCCAAACACCTATTACCATCCTATAGAATTAGACTTCCCTTGGGAAATGCTTTGAAAAGCAACAGTCTATGACACTGTACTGAGTTAGGAGCACAAATAATCCAAAATAAATTCTGGAATGTATGCACGCATGCAATTCAACATCCTATATCCCAACATCAATTTAAAAATTAAAAGCTGAAAAAAAAAAGAGGTGGGATATCTTGCTTTAGGCAAGCAACATTTAGGAAAATCTGGTTTTGCGCTGAAAATGAAATATAGAGGGGCACCTGGGTGGCTCAGTGGGTTAAAGCCTCTGCCTTCAGCTCAGGTCATGATCCCAGGTCCTGGGATCGAGCCCCGCATCAGGCTCTCTGCTCAGCAGAGAGTCTGTTTCCTCTTATCTTTCTCTGCCTAGAGAGTCTGTTTTCTCCTATCTCTCTCTGCCTGCTTCTCTGCCTACTTGTGATCTCTGTCTCTCAAATAAATAAATAAAATCTTTAAAAAAAAAAAAAAAGAAAATGAAGTATAGAATGTAAATAAAAGTTACAACGGTACCCGTCAGGGCTAATGGTATAACCACTGTAACATCTTTTATCACTATATAATATTATGGATGTAGATCATGAAGAAGTCTTGCTATGTCTGTATTAACTCTATTCCTTCTGTTAGTACAGACAGGCTCACATTTAGGAAGTGGCTGTTCTGAATAAACACCTCATTTACTTTCAATCACCTCTTTAGGGTAAGAGTACAATGCAGAAAAAATTCTGGTTGCTTCAACTTTCTGTCTGTATGCACCCCATTTGGGAAGAAGTTTATTGTAATATAATGTTGAAGTTAACCAACATTTACAGGGCGTCCTAGCATGAAAGGGATTGAGACTATAAAGACAAATGATAGATAATGCCTGTTCTGAAGGAGTTCATAGTCTAGTCAGGCAAATATAAAAAGAAATAACTAATACAGTGTGCTTGGAACTCTAATAAGGCATGGAGAAAGTGCCATGAAAACACAGATGACTTCATTAAAGAGAATGGGTGATTTATTGCTCCTACAATAAAGTGCACACAATCTGTATACAATAAAAATATGACTGCAATCAAGAAATTAATATTTATTGAGCACCTATTATATACTATAAATCTGCATGCCAGACTTTCTTAAATGTCAAATTACTACTAAGTCTCATAGAATTTCATATTGTTCTCAAAAGGAATGTAAAATATTTCTCAGATTCTTGGGCGATTTTATATCCAGAATCAGAGGGAGCCAAACTAAAGTTTAATTTTACACTTCGGAAAAAGTCTAAGGCAAAGGACATCATACGCAAGCAATCCCTGGGATGTGTAATCATTTCGCAGTTCGAGCCAGCAGAGGGAGTCAACCTTGTGGAAGAAAAGTCTCAAGTATATAAGGAGAAATTTAAGACTTCAGATGCAAAGTAAACATTTGACATAAAAGAAAAGGAAGGCGCAGAGACACATACTTCAAAAGTAGGTAAATAATTTAACTACATTTTAAAAATTCCTGAAACATAATGCCGGAGAGTCATAAGCCATCCCTGAAATAAACTAAGGATGTCATCTTACTACTCTAATGAGACCCAAAGAACTAAACGTATGAACTCTCCCGTCTGAAAGTGATGGCAATCACCAATTTCTGTAAAACGCATCCTGCCGCAAAATCTAACTAATTGGCATTAACAGGAAGGAACTTCAATCGTGCAGTCACTCATTAGCAAGAGCTACCGTCTGCAGAATGCCAGTGTCACTCTCAGGACAGGTCCATATACACCAATCACAGTACATTTCTGCCTCAATTTCCAAGACTGAGAAGCTGTCACCTGTGAAGAGAATGGAAGCTTTCACCGTAGCATTCCCAAATCCTTTGTGACTGTTAGAACAGATTCATTTTAAAACACAACTACATGGGACTAACCCTTTCTAGGATTTTCCTCATGGGGAATATTGTGACAAAAAAAGTTTTATTAATGAAGAGCAGGCATTTTTAGCCATTCACCTCTGGCAGATACATAATATTTTTATCATCGTCACCCCTTACAGGGCACCTCTTGTATCTCTCCAGCTGGTATTTTCCCCACATTTGGCTCACCCACCAAACTACGAACTTCTCAAGCATATTCTGTGTCTCCTAACACCGCATACCCCCACGACTGAGTTAGCTCCTCATGCCTTACACAAAGGTGAGGTGCGGTCAGTATTGGCCGAGAAGGACTTAAATAAAGGAGTTTGGAAAGTTCTAACCAGTATCTGTTTTGCTCAGTCCCAAACTCTTTTCAGTAGGCTGTATTTTCTCCATTCTCTTGCTTGTGTGAGAATGAATGCTGCATGACGATCCTCTTTTCTTACCCACGTTAATGGAAAGGGACACACACAGAGGGAGAAATGGGGGCACTGAGTTTGAGGACTGGTGACAGGCTGAGTTCACAGGAGAAGCCCTGAGGCTCCAGGTTCCTCTGATCAGCATTCCTTCCTATTCTATCTGATCCAGTCTTGTAGGTGGCCAGTTCTTTCAAGGACTCTGCTACCCAGCAGAAGAGCTGAGTGATATGCTCCCTAACTATATTCCCCTTTATCTTCATTAGCTTTGTCTGAGAATTGCCTTTGCTATTAGTCTTCATGAGGGACCAATTCTTAGGTTTATTTTTCCATTCTACTCTTATTTTGTTTTCTAATTCATTAATTTATATTTACTTATACATTTTTATTTATTTACTTATTTACTTTTAAAGATTTTATTTATTTATTTGAAAGAGAGAGAGATCACAAGTAGGCAGAGAGGCTGGCAGAGAGAGAGAGGGAGGAAGCAGGCTCCCTGCTGAGCAGAGAGCCCGATGTGGGGCTCGATCCCAGGACCCTGAGATCATGACCTGAGCCAAAGGCAGAGGCTTTAACCCACTGAGCCACCCAGGCGCCCCTATTTATATATTTTTAAAAGATTTATTTCTGAGAGAGAGCACATGCTGGGCATTGGGGGCGGGGGGGGGGGGCGGTGGGGAGGCGGGGCAGAGGGAGAAGCAGACTCCCCAGTGAGCAGGGAGCCCAAGGTGTGACTCAATTCCAGGACCCCTGGATCATGACCTGAGTCAAAGGTCAGCCTATGGACAGAGCCAACCTGGGCTCCCATCGTTCATTTTTATTTATTTGTTTAAAAGATTTTATTTAATTATTTGTGAGAGAGTGCAAGCAGGGAAAGCAGCAGGCAGAGCAGGCAGAGGAAGAAGCAGGCTTCTCTCTGAGCAGGGAGGCCGATGTGGGACTTGGTCCCAGGACCCTGGATCATGACACTTAACCGACTGAGTCACCCAGGTGCCCCTCATTCATTATATTTAAAACTTTACTCCTGTCTCCTGATATATAAAGGTACTTCTCTAATTTATCATGATGTTTCATAATGAGTATATATAACATTCGTCTTTAGAAAACAATACTATTCAACAGTCGCTTGCGGAAAAGAATTCCTTTTCTCTTATGGTCCTTGGGTTGAAGGCTTTTACCTTCATGTTCAATCCTTCTTATCTAGTCATAAAAGCATTTAGCGCTCTCAATTAGCCCATGTGCATGGCTCTGGTGATAGTGTCAGCTTTGACGTGGAGCTCACTGCTATACTGTGAAGTCACTAGCACTTGAGGACAAGTTAAACAGGCAAGAGAAAAAGAAGATCCTACGGAGATTGTGAGAAACTCATCGCAGTGAAATTGAGGTATGACAAGCCGATGAGCTGAACAGTGGAAACACCAGTTACCAAATGCCTCAGAATCAAGTAAAGACCGAGACTTCATGTTACCACCTGCTCAGTGTACGTAACATCTGCTCACAATCACTTAGGCGTACTTCTTCCTGCTGAGGTACACCCCAGATGCAAATATCAGATGTCTACTCATCTCGTCTTTGGTCATCTATGAACTCTGCATACAGAACAGGGGGTACAGGACTGGAGGGAATACAGGAAAGACTCCTGCATCGAGATCTGGAGCCCTGGGTTTCAGTCTCAGACACACCACTAAATAACCTCTGTGAATTAGCTTGCAGAAAAAAAAAAGAAGTAATTTTATACCACTGGGCCCCAGGTGCCCCAACTATAAAATCAAGAGGTCACATAAGATTCTTTCTTTCTTTCTTTTTTGGTCTGGCAAGTTTTATTTTTTGTTTTATTTTTTTAAAGATTTTATTCATCTACTCGACAGAGACAGAGATCACAAGTAGGCAGAGCAGCAGGCAGAGAGAGCAGGGAAAGCAGGCTCCCCGCTGAGCAGAGAGCCTGCCGTGGGGCTCAATCCCAGGACCCTGAGACCATGACCCAAGCTGAAGGCAGAGGCCTAACTCACTGGGCCCCAGGTGCCCCACGTAAGATTATTTCTGAAGTCTTCAACCCCAGAATCCTAAAATCAAGAACGAAGAATTTCTACATGCTCAGTGACACTCTCTGGACATTGTACTGTGTACCCATTCATCCAGGTCAATGACGCTATTCAGAGAAACTCTACATTTAAAGAAATGGACTGTGGATCAAGATGAACATTTAAAGGACATTAATTAGTACCAAATAGAGGTTTGGTTTTTGTTTTTTGTTAAAGATTTTGTTTATTTATTTGTGCAAGTGTGAGCTTGAGCAGGTGGAAGGCGCAGAGGGAAAGGGAAAAGCAGACTCCCCACTGAGCAGGGGACCCCCCACCCCACATGGGGCTCCATCCCAGGACCCTGGGATCACGACCTGAGCCAAAGGCAGACGCTTAACCGACTGAGCCATCCAGGCACCTCCCAATAGAATTTTTGACTCCATAAAGCAGAACTGGAATTCCGAAAGAGACTGTGAAGAATCATAATGAGTTATTACACTGAAAGGTAAAAGGCGAAGGCCTATTATCTCTTATCAACTGCAGTCATAGGCCAGATAGTAGTCATGTCTGCATGTCTGTGCAGTGCAGCAGGGGCTGTTGTCTGTCTTGAATTCTTTTTAGAATCCAGCATCGTTATTCACATAGGAATGCACAGTGACTGACTGCACTTCAGGCAGCCAAGCATTCACATTTGTTAAAAAATATGCTCATAATAGCCATTTCAGAAGAAAGGGGTAAGATTTTATAGGTCTGCCTGTGAAGTACAGTCCCTTCTTAAAAAAGGCCACAGGAGAAAGAAGTGGGATAGTGTGTACTTTTCCCTCCCCTACCTGCTATAACATATGGATCTCTCAACACAAATTCTCCATTCGTGTCTTTAGTAATTACTGAAAAGTTATTAGACCAAGTGACTGAAATTACTGCTAGATGGAAGGGTATGAACCCACATACAACATATTATTAAGATCAGGAGGGAGAAATTTAAGCTGCCCATGAGAGCTCTGGAAGTTCCATTCTGTTTCCATGCAACTCAATCAATGAAGGTTATTACAGTCAGTTGCATCGATAACAGACTTTTGAGGAATCAGGTATAAATGAGAGCATAAACCTATGAATCCCCTCTTGGTTTCTTTTAAACATCAAGAAGCAATAGTGGTCCCGAGGACTAAGACATCTATATGGAAATTTTAAAGAACCCCCACAACTTTTTGTTGGTGCCTGGAGAACTCCGAGTTTTAAAGAACAAAAACAAGAAGCAATGCTCAAGGTAATGAGTGCTTTCATGTTACTAGTTCGCATATCCAAGGGCACTGGATCAAGCGAAAGGACAAAGAGATAAGGGCAATATTGCTAGTTACTAACAAATGGCAGATAAAAGAGCTCTTCTGGGTTCTGATTAAGTGACAGCATTCTACACATTCTTTTGACTTGAGAAAGTCAGACCGAGAGAGAGCGGCAGCTCAGTTACACGGGAAACACCGCTGAATAAGCCTATCTGTGTGCTTTCACATTCCAGCAGGACAGGATTCCTCCCCTTGCACTGAACAGAAACACGTTCTCTGTGCTCACAGCAATAACGCGCCTTTGCTTCAGCTTCCATAAAAAAGCATAAATGTATATGCTGAAAGCACAGAGAAGTTTTGTGCTGTGGGACGGGGTGGCTGGGAGCCAATGTTTACAATCCCCTGGGTGGGAAAGGCAGGGTGAAAGGCTCAGGACGGCAGGCTTTAAAAAGTCTTTGCTGTTGCCGCCAGTGACCTTCGCCTCTGTTTTCAAAGCAGCTCTCAGGTTAACCCCTTGGGTTCTGTGTGCACTGGTGCTGCACAAAGGAAATACCTTTCTAGGAAGGACACCTCTCTCACGCACATCGGTTTCTGATTTCAGTCGGGGCAGCTCAGAAACGCTGGCTCGAGAAGCATGTATTCAATCTGCGATCGGACCCGCGGGCACGTCAGGGGTACTGGATCTGGATTTCGATGTGTGCCTTGTGCTACAAAGTGAAAGTTTCCAGCTTCAGGCAATGGACTCAAGCTTACAAGCCAGGGGACTGTGAAACATGAGCATATTCGGTCTCCAGGGGAGAAGGAAGCATCCAATTTATGCAGAAATGCTCTTTTCCCAGCTAGCCAATGAGAGGCAAGGCTATGAGAGGGGGGCTTCCTATAGGGATCTCGGGACTGGAAGAATGGTGCTTAAAATTAAGGACAGGCGAAATTGCTAACAGCCCAACTTAAAAAGCAGCGGAAGAGAAAAAGCCAATTGTAGAAATGGAAAGGGAGTTTTCCAGTTCTTAAGTTAAAGCTGACCACATTTGCCTTATTATTATAGTCGCTGTTATAGTCTTGGTGAGGGAGAATTAATCATCTTTTATTCCTAATGCTGAGAAGTAAAGATCCCATAAAAAAAAAAGTTGCTACATATGTGCATGTTTTATTGCAGTCTTTACTAAATGACTCAAAAGATTTGATTCAACAGGAATATTATTTAAGGCCTCAAAACATTTTCAGGATGTAAGATTTACTTTGAGAAAAGTTAAGTGGCATGCATTCAGGTCCCTTTTAACAAATGCTCCAGCCTGTGAGATGTTTTGTGGATTTACAAATGTCTGGGGCCCAGACGTTCATCATTAATACTGTCGTCCCTTTATTGAAGGGATAGTGCCCTGAATTCCTGGGGTATGGGAATGAATCACGCAACCCTAACGTTTTGAGTCCACAAACCCCCTCACACAGGTTTAAGGTTAAGGGTTAAGACTTCTGGGGATGCAAATGACCAACAGCAAACACCAGTGTAATTGCCCTGCACGAAAGTCATTAAAATAAGCCCTATGAAAATCATTTAATCAAATATGAGACAGTAATAAGGGAGGATTTTCCCTTAATGTTTGGAGATGAAGTCATGGCCTTTGTACTAGCAGGCAGCTGCCTCTAACATCAGAAAGTATGCGTATCCTGTAGTTAGAAGTCCATTCCCAGAAGAATGACGCTATTTGAGAATACAGCTTTTCAGTTTCCTCAACTAATAACTGGGTCATAATAAGGTCTTCTGAAAAGTTACTAAAAATTTTGGCTTCACCAAGAATGCTTTGGAATCATCAAAACACTGCCCCGGTTTTCATCACCCACTGAATGTGTTCCTTGCTGTCCCCGCAGAAGTCAATGGCAATGAAGTACATATATTCAACTCAAATAGAAATAATGTTTTGAGGATCTACAAGAACCCCCAGAGAAGATGTAATAATAACAGCTGAAGTTTACTGTGGATTTTCCATATGTCTGCCAATTCACCCAAGACTTCATAAACTTTAAGTCATTTAAATCCTGCAATAACGTGGGAGGTGGGCACTGCATTTTTTACCTGTATTCGAGATTAAGACACTGATGCTCAGAACATGCTAAGAACTGTAGCAAAGCCCCATGGCTGGCCACGTGTTGGAGCTAGCACCAAACCCAGTGTAACTCCAGGGCTGCAGGTGGAACCACACAGGCAGACAGATAACCACCTATGCAAGAGAAACCCCCAGCAGACATACTTCACAGCTCTAACACTGTGGTACAACATGATTATTATTATTATTGGCGACTCCAAGGCTTATCAATGTATCAAGAAGACAGCTGGGTGTAGCTGGAGTTTTCTCATTCTATTACTGCGTTAAAACAGTAACATACGATTTCTCACTGAGCTCGTGAACCTGTAACACTTGGTTTCTGCAAGAGATTTGCTAATATGTGTACATTACGTTTGCATTTCAAATGGAATCTCAAAGTAGCAAGGGGATTATCCCTATCATAAATTTTTATGTTTTATAAACCAGTTGGGCAATATTTTACGTGCGGGCTACAAAATCTCATCACTTTCAGTCTGGACCTGCTACTCCTATCCCAAGATTGTTTCTTATTTGTCTCCACAAATCAATCGACTTAAAAAAAAAAAAAAAAAACCCAACAACAACTTGCGAAATCGAAGAAAATAATTGTTGCCATCTTTTATACAGTAATGACATGTCACTTAAAAAGGGTTGTCGACTTAAGACTTCGTTTTTGAAGCAGCTTCTAAGTAACGAAGAGCGTAACAGCCAACCATGAACTTTAATTATTGCAATATAATTATCAGGAACAGCTAGTTACAACTGAGCTTCTCCACACACAGTATAAAGTTAAAACTGTACAAATGAAGCCAAAATATGCACAGCTAAAAGGAATGTTACAGGGGGGCCTCTCTTAGTGAACAAAGCAAGCTCAGTTTGGCTCTTTTTCCCTTGCGCTACCACATCCGCACATCGTTAGTTGGAAAATTCCTGATATATGCTGTAATTTTTTGTGCTTTTTTTCCCCCCAGTACGCTTGGGGCTTTAATGTCCAGATGCCATTTTCCCCCTTATCTGTCCCTGTTTGGTGCTCTGCCAACTATGGTCAACAATTAATACAGCCGAAGAAAAAATACAGTACGCTCCCTGGCAACCGGTACAGCCTCGCAGGAAATACCAAATAAAAACTTGATTATGTATTGTTTAACCATTTTGTTTGCCTGTAGGCCACCCCGTCGTCGGTGTAATTCAGACGAGCATGCTTCATCTGGACGGTCTGTGCGCGGCACCATTGTTCCCAGAGTCTGTCACGCACAATCACCGGCTTCAGCCTGTGGTCCTCTAAATGAAAGGAGCAGATTTGTGGCAGCTTTCCAACCTGCATTCCTTTTAATTAGTCAACTTGTGGCCCAATGTTATAATAGATAAGTAACCTCTTAATATTCATGTAATTAATTAATTTTTTTTTCTCATTCAGTTATAAGCCTTTGCATGGGGAGGGAAAAAAAACAAAAAAGCTCTTTCCTATATGGGCTCTGATTTATGAAATAAGCATGCTACTATTACAAAGAACATCGGGGGCCATGTTTCAGGGATTCTCCACAAGCAAGGACAGTTCCAGAAATCACCAGAGGCCCCTACCTATATTTTAAGCATATTATTCTTACATGTAAAATAGTAGCTGAAATCCTTCTGATGTATACATTTGACCTATGCAAGATGAATAATGTTGCTAACTTTAACTGGGAAGCATCCTTTCCATTTTAACTGATAAACGAATTTACCACTGGAAGATGGAAAGCTTACACTTGTTTAAGCTCTCTTACAAAGCAGAGCCAATATGTAAAGTGACCGGCAATTCTCAAAGTACGGGGAAGTCTGTCTGCTCTAGATCTCAATTAAATCAGTAATTAAACTGCCGACGCTGTTAGCTATTAGCACAGGAGGAACCCTTTAAAAGGTTACCTTTAAAAGGTAAGTCGTGTCCTGTAAATATTAACAATTTTTGTCGTTAACAGGAATAAAAATGACTTTATATAAAGCACAATATAAGTTCTTTCCACTGTTTAAACCAAACTCTCCTCAAAGGCAGTAACAACACTTTTACTTCTGTTAGGTCCTCATGAACAAAATACATGGTGGGAGAAACACACGAAATGGCTGTACTACCCCTACACACTCTTAGTATTACTTTTCCTGCAGCTGATGAGACATTTACAGTGACACTTCAATGATTCATTCATTCATTCATTCATTCATTCTCTCATTCATACACATACTAATGTGCCTGCTGAGTGACGCGGTCGAGACCCCAGTTACGGAGATGATACAAGAGGACAGAAGACACGGTATCTGCACTCAAAAGCTCACAGCTGAGCAGCGGAGGCACACGTGTAACTACCAACTGCAGAAGCTCCTGTGTCAGGTAGAAGTGTATGACTTAGGAGACTGGGTTCAGGTCCTGGCTCCTTTTTCATGAGCTGCATCACCTTGGCCAAATATCGCAGCTTCTCTGTGCCTCTGTTTTGTCATCTGCAAAATGGAGAACCATAGTACCTGCTTCACCTAACTGTGGTAGAGGCCTCAGAGAGGAGACGCCAAGCCCTAACTGGCGGGGGGAGAAACTTGAGCACAAAGTTCAGGAGCCTGACCGACGTGGACCAGATCACAAAGGATCAGATGATAGAACTGAGACTTTGTACTGAAGGGAAGGGAGGCCCTGAAGAGTATTACGCAGTTTTATGCAGAGGATGGATGTCATGTTTGCACTTTAGAATCGACATTCTGGTAACTATGCAGGATGAAGCAGGAGGCGACCCCTGAGGCAGGGAGCGTCATTAAAAGACTGTGACGATCCAGGTGCCCCGGGAAGAAGATCCACAGACCTGTAACAGTGAGGAGAGCAGAGGCAAGAGAAATAATCTGAAATGAGTCAAATGAAGCAGAAGGGGAGAGAAAAGAAATTTAGGATAAGCCCTAGATTTTTGGCCTGGTGTCAGAGTGGATGGCGGGGGGGTGGGGAGGGCGCGGTCAAGACCTGAATGGGAATCCGGAAGGAGAATGACAGGCCGGCTTGCTGCTTGTGATGACATCACAAGTCGGAGATGAGGGTCTGGGGCTCAAGGGAGAGGGCTGAGTTGGGAGTTGGACAGAAGCTGAGCTCTCTTCCTTCAGGATCATCTCCAGGAAGCAGAGGAGCCTCCTGAGGGAGAGAGCACATCTAGGACAGAACCCATGGGGACAACAGAGGAGGGCATTCAGCGAAAAGTGTGAGATAGGTAGGAGCAAAAGCAGGAAACTATGGTGTCAAAGAAGCCAAGGCACACTTTTATAAGAAATAAAGAACAGAGAAGTTGACATGTACCAGCAGCAGATGCTAAGCTAGATGAGGACCTCCGAGTGTTTACTGTAGTAACACAGTGGGAGCAGAAGGCTGTCTGCATGAAACCAAAAGGGTAATGGTATCTCGGGCGAGGGCCACTAAGTGCAACCTGATGGAAGGGGAAATGGGATGGATGGAGGTATGTGTGGGGGACCAGCTGCATTTAAAAAAATGCAATAATCTGCAATTAAAATAGAGACTGTATGAACACACTATGAGGGCCTTCCCTGTGGCCTTGGTGTGGGCTACGGCTGGAAGCGAGGAGCTCTGAACTGAAAACCCGTTAGGCACAGGACATCCACTTCTGATCATCCGGACCAGCCAAACTCTACTGAGTAATGAGTAATGACATTTTATTAAAGTTCTCTTTTTATACTGTATAATAATTAATGATACTACTACGCATTTCACACACAGACTGCAAATCTCAGGATGGGCAAAAACACATTTCAAATGTCCTCCCTAATCATTACCGTATCATTTCCAGTTAAGTAATGAAAGCACAAAATGAGTAGCCTCGATTCTCTGGATAAAAATGTCACATTTTCATGACACAGATGTGTCACGACAAGACTATATAGTGTTTGTGCGCATGCACGACTATATAATGTTTGTGCGCAGGCACCTGAGTACAAACGCGCCAGTAACCGATACTTTAACGTCTTACTTTCGTGGAAGATGAATAAAGAACTAGATACAATGAAATTCCCCAGAATACTTAAGTTTCTCTTTTTAAGCTCTGAAAATGTATTGTTGTAATCATTTACATTTTTTCTTGCTTGTTTCCTATTATCAATTGTCTTTTCTCCTGCTGTTAGGCTGCCTGTGTTTTTGGACTAGGATGCTATGCAAAGCCCTCAGGAGGCGTCCTCTAATACTTAAAATCAATTCAAACACTTTCAGTAGTCCCTCTCCCCCTCCAGAGCAGGAACCCCAACTACCTCCCTGACCTCAGCCTTGACCACTGGCCCTCTCACTAACTCCGCCTCAGCCATTCTGACCTTGCTTTCCTTGGGAAGCCCAAACTCCCTCCTGCTGGAATGTTCTTTGCTAGACCTAACCATGCGTCTGCCCCTCAGTTCCATCATGAGAGACCTGTTCTCTAACCACTCTCCCTCTTCGAAAGAGATTGCTGGTCTCTCATATTCCATCCCATCAGAAATTATCCTAGAATTTATCACTGCCTGAAATGACATGCTAGTTTGTTTCTCTGTTTATCCAATCCACCTTCCCCACCAGACTGAGGGGCGATTTTTATCTGTGTCCTCAACTGACACACTCAATTCAGTGCCTGGCCGGCTGAAACCATAGAGCAGAACTTTAAAAAATCACGTTATATAGAGGAATCTAAGTAAAAGCCCAAGGGGTAAGTAAGTGTAAGCCTTTCACGCTGGTGCAGCTCCTAGGTGCTGAGAGCCCTTCCCCCTTTCTGTTGGTGTATACTCCGCTCTCCTCCCTTCTTCCCCTGCTACTTTACCCCCGCCCCAACATTCACCCATGTTACTGCCTATAGCTATAGCTCATTCTCATTTTCTTTTTCTTTTTTTTGGGGGGGGGGTAATTTTTATTTATTTATTTATTTTTAAAGGTTTTATTTATTTATTTGACAGACAGAGATCACAAGTAGGCAGAGAAGCAGGCAGAGAGAGAGAGGAAGGGAAGCAGACTCCCAGCTGAGCAGAGAGCCTGATGTGGGGCTCGATCCCAGGACCCTGGGATCATGACCTGAGCTGAAGGCAGAGGCTTTAATCCACTGAGCCACTCAGGCACCCCTCATTCTCATTTTCATTGCTGTATAATTCTACTGTGTGAAGAAACCAGAGTTGACTTAATCATTCTTCTGTCCTTGAACACTGGGGTTGTTTCCGCTTTCTGCTGTTAAGAACAACGGTGCTCTGCATATTCTTCAGTGTGACTCTTGGTGTACATCTGTGCAAACTTTCATGACATACGTAATTTCATGCTATGCGCATGTTCAACTACATAGTTAATATCAAATTACTTACCAAGGCAGTGTACTACTTCACATTCCTGCCAGCAGAAGACCAAAAGCTGTAGGTGTTGCTTGAAAAAGCACAAAGTTGGTGTTGGGTAAATACTTAAAAAAATCCAATCTAACATTCTCTACCTTTTTTCCTTTTTTAAAAAGATGTATTTATTTATTTGAGAGAGAGAGAGAGAGATTGAGCGGGGCAAGGGGGAGAGGGGTGAGGGGAAGGGAGGAGGAGAGAAGCAGAGTTCCGCTGAGCACGGAGCCCCAGTACAGGGCGCCATCCCAAGACCCTGATATCATGACCTGAGCGGAGATCAAGAGTCAGATGCTCAACCAGCTGAGTCACACCCGTGCCTCCAACCTTCTCTATCTTTTAACTGGTGAGTTCTGTACATTTTATACTTCACGTGATTAACGACAATTTACTTGGACATTTTTACCAATTTATATCCTCACCATTCTTTCTTGCATCTCAGATACTCCTTTCGGGATTAGTTTCATTCTTTTCGAAGCGTGTCCCTTAGAAGTTCCTTTAGTGAAAAGTTGGTGGTAAACTCCCTAGATTTCAGGTTATCTGAACATGTCTATCTCGTGAGTGTATTCTGTACTTGGAATTCTACATATACACCGTAAGAGTAACAGAATATCTGGAATAGTGGTGGTATTTCCACTACAATGTCCTACAGGCACCAAGAGAAGAAAGTATAGAGAAGTCGTTATTTACCAAGCAATCAACTTTCTCCTCAGTCTCCGGCACACACCAATGATGCTAAACCTGCATAGCAAACACAAGTCATCATTCCTGAGCTCAAGAAGCTTTGAGCAGCATGGAAATAAAAATAAATAAATAAATAAAAATTTAAAAAAGAAGAAGAAGAAGTTGTTACAGGAAACTTAAGCCGAGGGCGAAGCTTCATGTCAAGGCTGAACTGGGTGGCTTAAGAAGGGCTCCACGAGTTCAGAGCAGGAAGTATCTGAAGAGACCTGGATTCCAGTCAGGTCATGTCGCAGAAGCTCCTGAATTACATTTCCACACAACACTGTTTCCGGGGCCAAGCCACACCTTTCCCCTGAATCGAAGAAAAGCCCAGAGTACATTTTCTTCAGAGACAGTATCATGATTTCATCTGAATCCTGAACTGGGCCCTTGGTAGGTAACAGCAATACTGAGACAAATGTTCGCAAGCAGCTGTAAAAAATTCCGCACGCACATTCCCTGAATGGCAGGCTGGATATGCCACTGAGTTATTAGATTTGTACCAACTCCTTTTGTGAATGGGGGGGGGGCATTCCTGAATGGCTTTGTAAAACAAAACAAGACAGTGCAGGTTACCTAAGGGCTGGGCTGAGAGCCTCAGGAATTTCTTTTAACTAATTTTTCTGAAAGGGTAATAGCTGAAGAGTTCTACTGGCATGCATCTTAAGCAGACTATGGAAGGAAGAGTATGTTATTTGTGACATTAATTCCTAATCCGGGGTTGGTACAATGAGTCACTTATTGACCAGAGAAGAATCTAACCTCTCTGGGAAATGAAACTTTCTGAATATTAACTATTGAGTACCTACTCCCAAGAGCAAGTGGTCACCGGCGTACAAAATGGTTTATTTAGTCCAGATTTAAGCCCATTTTGACTACCGTAAGGAAAGAAATTAACTTTGGTAACTTTACAATTGTTACTGTTCAGGGCGTCTGGGTGGCTCAGCTGCTTGGGCATCAGGAACTCTTGATTTTGGCTCAGGTCATGATCTCAGGGTTCTGAGATCGAGCCCTGCACTGGGCTCTGCACTGAGTATGGAGCCTACTTAAGATTGCCTCTCCCTCTCTTTCTTCCCCTCCCCAACTAACCCAGAGAGGGCTCTCTTTCTCTCAAAAAGAAAAAAAAAAAAGTTACTTTTCTGTCACCTACCTTCCTCTCTATAGAGATTAAATACAGAACATGTCCTTCCTGAAAAAACTTTTTCTTATATTTCTAGAGTCTGTCCTGTAGGTGGTAAAGAAGAAAGTAGACTCATGAAGGTTTTTGCTATATAGGGTCAGACTCGGTTTCTCTTTTCCTACCTTCTATTACTGGGTTGAAGCACTGTGTTTCTGGGACTTGGGTCTCACACTGAGAAATGGTGCCTGAAAATTAGTTTATACTGTCCATGAAATTCACCCACCGTAACATGCTCACCCATTCTCAGTCTTGTTAGTAAAATTCTACACCTATCTGGATTTGCATATTTGATTTTCGATCCCTGAAGACCCGGCTGTATGTACACTCTTGGAAAGAATATATTTTATTTTTCCTAAACTTAGCATTGTTTAAAGAATACGAATAGTGGAAAGCTTTCCTCAACATACTCATTTCAGAAATACTAGAAAGTCTCCCTTTTGAGAGACAGGTAATAATGAAAAAGGAGAGATGGTCTCCCTGGGATGCTAGTCATCTGAACTCTAATATGAGTGGTTCCAAGTAACTAGCTAGTAGGAGGAAAGTGATTTAATTAGTTATACTCATTTCTGTATCTTTCTTCATGTTCAGGTGCAAAGATGAATATCACCACTACGTAATTCAGTTATAACGCTGTACTGGGTGCTTATTCTTTTCATGTATTAACTTACTTAATTCCCATAATGATGCTATAATTTAAGTTCAATTATCTTCCCCATTTTAACAAACAAGAAACCCAGAGAATACAGAGACTAAAGAATTGACTCAAGCTCACTCAGCTTTTTTTTGTTTTGTTTTTTTAAGATTTTATTTATTTATTTGACAGAGAGAGACCAAGCAGGCAGAGAGGCAGGCAGAGAGAAAGAGAGGAGGAAGCAGGCTCCTTGCCAAGCAGAGAGCCCGATGCGGGAGTCGATCCCAGGACCCTGAGATCATGACCTGAGCTGAAGGCAGAGGCTTAACCCACTGAGCCACCCAGGCGCCCCCTCACTCAGCTCTTTCAATAACAAGATAAACTTCCAATAACAAGTCTGGTTCAAGAATCTGTCCTCTTAACCAATCTCCTGGACTGTGCTGTGTACAATGCTGTGCTGTATTGCCTCTTGAATGAAGCAAGATTTTTGGGAAGGGGAACCTCTTTGCTGATAGTTGAAAATGGTAGAAGAGAAAAAGGAGTATTCCAGGAACACATGAACAAATTTAAGACTTAGAAAACAATGCTGCCAAGAAGGAAAAGAGAAACAAGGGAAGAAATTCTAAAACAGAATCAATGGAATCACTGTTCAAAGAAAAGAAAGAACTTATTCTCTTGGGAGGGTGTGTATTCAACAATAACCTCATGAGATATAACACACACACACACAGAGGTAAACCACTGCAATATCAGAAAAAACACCAGGCATATATAATGTTTTAAATTCTGATATCCTCCCAAACTTCTCCAACTTAACAACATCTGGCCCCAAGAAAGTGACATTGTTCTTTTAAGAGAAACGGCTACTATTGAGTATATGCTATTTGGGGGAGGGGGGGGCGGTGGGTGCTGACAGTGAAACTTCTTAGTTTTTAAAAAATTCTCAAATTCAACGGACTCTTACTGGAATTCTATCCAATATCTAATTTCTAAACTTGATACTCCTTAGGAACAGGGAAGGAAGAAAGATGAAGGTAAGCAGCCCCAAGCCTAACAGAGGGCTGGAAAAATATTTTATACTTTTATTTACTGACATCTTTCTTTCAGATTTCACTTTGGCTTTCTGACTTTGAAAACTGAAAAACAAATCCACCTTACCATTTTCAAAAAATGGACAAACTAAACCAAAAGGATAGAGAAGGGATAACCCAAGAGTACACAAATTTGCCTATAATGAGCGTATATTACTTTGATATAGACATAAACATCTGAAAAGTACATCATCATTACCAATTACTGTTTGGTGAGCACAATATACGTGATGCCCGCAAGGTGCTTGTTGTCTAAGGAAGAGAGTAAGTTGCGGCATTTTGAGGCTGTTTACATTGCATAACCTCATTAGGGCTTAGACATATAATGACTACATGTGAGGTATATAATTTGCCAACTTCAGCAAAATCTGGATTATGAGGATGAAAACGGAGAAACAGAAAGACAGGTGGCTAATTAGCTAGAACATAACCATGCTACATGATCTTTAGTCCTAATAAGCTAAAGCATCTAAGTCCTTTTTTTTTTTTTTTTTTTTTAAGATTTTACTTATTTGACAGAGAGAGACAGCGAGAGAGGGAACACAAGCAGGGGGAGAGGGAGAAGGGGAAGTAGGATCCTCCCTGAGCAGGGAGCCTGATTTGGGGCTCAATCCCAGGACCCGGGATCATGACCTCAGTGGAAGGCAGACACTTAATAACTGAGCCACCCAGGCACCCCTAAAGCATCTAAGTCCTAATGAAAAGATGTATTTTTAGGAAAAGGTTGTGTTTATAATTGGAAAAAAAGTAATTTTCTGATAGACTCATGCTAAGTATAATTGGGATTAAATGTTAAACCATTAGAAAATTTCTGATTGACGCTACTAGTTAGGTGTCTTATGCAGACTCCACATTATACAATCTATTTTGAATGGACCTGTTCATCATACAGAGACATTACTATGTTTATTTATACAACTGCCAATAACAAAACAGTAATGATTACGTCAATTTGTTGCCACTGTGTTCTGAGCATGCTGTCTATGTGATTATCCATGGTAGGGTAATATGAAGAGAATTATGACCATGGATACTTAACCGACTTAAAGCTATGAATTATTTCTTTTTTTATAAGGTAAATTCCTATCAGACTTTGGCATGCGATGCGTTTCCCTCCTTTTCTCTGTATCTACACTGAAATATGTTCAATTTCTATCTCCTCTTTCCTGCCTTCATTTCGACCCTCATCCTATATCTCTCTTCAAACAGTCTCCACGCTGCTCCTCCTGCTCGCGATTTCTTAATTTACACCAAACCCTCCTTATCGATCCACGCATCACACTGCATTAGAGTGATCTTTCTGGAAAGAACAAAACTGAGAAAGAAGAGTCTGATCGTATTCTCTCCCAAGACACCTTGCTCACCAACTCACACACTTGTGCTTTGTGAACATGCTCTGCCCTTTCTCAATTCTCTTCCCAGGCGCCACATTGCTCCTTTGCCGGGCGGACTCCTCATTCCTGAGGACGTGGCTCAACAGTCACCTCCCCTGTGAAGCATTCCCTGACCTCTCAGGTGTAACAACATTTGCCTCCTCATTCACTGGGTTTATGTGGCCAGACAGAAGATGCGCAGGCAACTTCAGACTCACACCTTCACATGTTTTAATAAACACTTACCTTATTATTTGTTTATTTTTAAAAAGATTGCATTTATTTGCCAGAGGAGAGCAAGAGTACAGGAGGGGGAGGAGCAGGCAGAGGCAGAGGCAGAGGGAGAAGCAGGCTCGCGGCTGAGCAAGGAACCTGATGAGAGACTCGATCCCGGGACCCCGAGATCATGACCTGAGCCGAAGGCAGCTGCTTAACCAACCGAGACACCCAGGCATCCTCCAAATAACCTTATTTTAAAAACATATATTAATATATTAGTTGAGTAACAGAAATAGTAATATAGTAATGTATTTAAATAATCTTTTAGAAAGTAATTGGTTTAACAAAATATTTCTTGCTGCTTCGCTGTTCTAAAAACCACCCTTGGCTTCTGATATACCTTACCGAATTTGCATGTTAAGATATTAACCTGCAGATTACTTGCAGGTTATTAATGTTCCCTAAGCGTACGTTAATTACTGTTACTGAAGAGCAAGCAATCACAGTCCTGGTGGGCACGGTTAAGCATTCACTCGTAGCCTCATTAACATTCCCATAAAATTCTGAAGTTTCTGCTTATTAACATATGTGGAGCATGAAGGGAAAGAGCACTGTATGTCATAAAATATTTTATTAGGGGTCACTGAATATATCTGTGTACCTCTGAAAGGAACTAACAGTACAAGCTCCTACCTATATAGGGGCCCCAATGCCTTGGGGAATTTTCTGGATCAATGAAGGCCTGTCTTGGTGGGTTGTCTACCAACAGCCATTCCCCCTTTTCCTGTCTAACCTAACCTGATTTTCTTTGGGTAGCAGTATGCTTACCTGCAGTGCAAGTGGTCTACGGGTAGGTAAATGATCCGGTTCTGGGAGAGGAAATGTAAGGCAGAGTCTGAAAAGAGCCTTTGGACAAGACTGTCTTCCCCCATCAACCCTCTCTGGTGCCTGCTTCCTTACTCACTGCTTAGACTACAGCTCTATGAGGAGGTGATACCTGAGGCAGCAGCATCCTGACACCATGAGAGAAAACATGATTCACCGAGGAGGGAAGGATGGAACTTTCCCAATGTGGTTACAGGAGTCAAACGGACACTACTTAGGTCAGATTTTTAAATTATTTCAAGATACTTTATTTTAAAATTATTATTACTCAACACAGGTTTGACTGAGTAATTCTGCACTTGTAACCCAAATGAAATGCTGACACAAATGGGTCCAGAAGAAACCCTGAGGATCCTAGCTTTGGTGATAACTAGGAATAAGGAAAGGAAAATGAAGCAGAATTGCCTGGGGCCGTGACTGACATTTTTGTCATAGTCTTGTTTCTGTCACTGGTGGACACCAAGCGGAGATGTAAAGTCAAGGGAAGCAGAATTCGTCACCACAAAACACGTCACTTTGGCTAAAGTGACCAAAAGCATGTTACTTGGAAATCAAAGTATTTAAACCCAGCAGATTCAGGAAAAGCTCTTTACTTTCCCCTCCACTGCCTACATTTACACTGGAGAAGAGGCCTGCATCAGGAAGAGAATTATTACCAGAGATACCTTTACTGGAGAAACTTTCCGCGTAATAGGGGCTACCTTTGCTTTCTAAAGATCTCCTCTGCCTTCCTGGGAATGGCCTTCCTCTCTTCTGTCTCCCCAGACCCCTACACCTTTCCTCAGTGCACGGTAATTATTTTAGCCTCAATGATCTTGCTAGTGCCTTTTGGGTGTCATATTTTTATGGGATTCCTGTATGTACAAAATTTGTTTTTCTGCTGTTAATCTTTTATCCATTTAAATTATTAGACCAGCCAAAGAACCTAGAAGGGGGGGGTGGGCAGGGAAAATTCTTTCACCCCTACGGTTGGTGACCATGAAAGGATGGACCTTCAGTGGCTGGACAAGGCCGGCTCTGGGTTTGCTTACAGCTGAGAGATCCGGGGACCTCTGACAAGACTGGCAGAAGGTGAGAATTCTTGACCAAGTCAGTCTCTGAACCTTGCGTGCAGGGTCTGACAGAAGTGAAAGTGGGGGAGAGACCTCTGCTTTTTTCTCAGTTCAGATTAACAACAGAAAATACTTGGGTGAACTTGTTCCTTGAGTCTAGCGACTCTGGCAAAGATTTGTTAGGAGTACTAGCTTTCTACTGACACTTTTACTTCCAAAGCTGGCCACCGTTTTTGTCTTTTGTGTTGTTTGTCATTGAGGAGGAAAATGACAGCGTCTACCACAGCAGGCACAGGTCCTATGAGCCCACTGTCGGAGCTGGCCTCACGGACCCGTGAGTTCATGGTTCTTAGCAGACAGGCACTGTTTAGACAGACTTGACAGTGAGCTAATGGCACATGAGGTAAAGGCTATTTCTAACTAGAAGCAAAAAGCCACAAAACAGGTGGGCACAGGCTGAGCACTTAGCTGTTAGAGTGCTTGCCACCCAACTCTGAGACTCCCGTGATAGAGTCAATGTAGCGGCAGCCAGTGAGTCAGAATCACAGGTAACCTGGCCTCCCAACTCCATCTCTTTGTCTGTCATGAGGTGTCCTGATCCATAAAGGGCCCATACGGTCTCAGCCTTCACAGTCTCATTCTGGATCCTGGAGGGCTGTATCTTTTCTAGTCTCCATTGGGTTGCTTCTTGCGTCCACAATTAAGCCTTAAGAAGGCTTAATTGATTTAAGGTGCTATTTAGATTAACCTAAGATCCTACTTATCATTGGTGGAAATTGGACAATGGATCCTCAGACTTGGCTACATTTGAAAGAAATTTTTTTTTTTTTTTTTTTTTTTTAGAGAGCTCTCATCCTAAACAATTGTTTCATTGGTACCTACAGAAAGACCAAGTTGAAGAGTGAAGACAGTGGAGTATAAAGGCTAGCTGTAGGGACTTCCTTAATAAGATGGAAGAACAAAAATTAAAACCCACCATCTCATGTAAATTCCCATTCTCTACCCTCTTAATACAAGCCTTTATCCCCAATTCCCTCTCCCTGACACTCCAGAAGACCTCTGGATCTCTTGGCCCCTGCTCTAAGAACCCCCTTCTCAAAATCCAGCCCCACTGCTTCGGCCAATTCTCTTGGTCCCTCAAACTCCTCTCACTTCCACAGAAAATCCCTCAAACACCCAGCTGCCCATTTGACTTTCTTGTCTTTTTTATTTATTTATTTATTTTTTAAACAAGATTTACAGAAAGCCCTCCAGACTGATCTTCAGACGTGGGGTATACAGGTTACTCATGTAAATAATAAAAGCCAGGAGATAATTTAGCAGAAGTACCAGAGAGGGGTGGTAGGGGTAATGATTCTTCCTACTTTCCAGGGCTCTGTAATCAGGCTCTGCCAGCTTTGGGCCTTCCCACGCAATGTCGTCTGCAAAGGTACCCTGGACCCTCACCTCAAAGAACTCATGTCCTTTGGAAAAGAGCACATCTTTGAAATTACAAAGCCCTTTTAACCACTACTTTCAGAAGATCCTACCAAATTCACAGAGGAACTGGAGAGATGAGTGGCTATTCACAACCCTACTCACAGGGTCCTTGACTTACTGCGAAGGGGTGCTCTGGTCACCCATGATTATACTGCAGGTACTGGACAAGCGATGGCCTTCTAGGGAAAACCTCCCCTTCACAGAGGAAATAGATATCCGGAATTTCTCCCAGGCCCTCCTACAAATGATCCCGGACAAGGAACAGCCAAGGCCAATGTTCACGGGCTGATCGAAGCAACAGTAAAAGCCTTTTCCCTTAAAGGAATTGGTTCAACGCTGAACTGTGCACTCAGAAAGGAGGCCTCTATTACATACTTTACACAGACTTTTTGAGATGTACTGCATTAAACCCTGAAGCTCTAGAAATCTCTTGATTTCTGGGCTGGAAATCCCTAATACAAAGAAGCAAGTTTAAGTGGATGGCCCGGCCAATCCCTTGATATTTAGGATATAACCCAGTTTTTTGAGGAATCAGAACCTCTCATTTTGCAAATTCCGACACAGCCAGAAATATGGCTCTAAGAAGCCATTCAAAGCCGACCTATCCTTATGAATCACCAAACCTCTTCTTTCATGCAAAATACAGGTATTGTAAACATTAAACAGAACTGTCCAGCACTTAAGCAAAGGAAAAATTTAAATAGTAATTACCCTAGACTTCTGATAAAAGGCAAATATACTCCCAAAAAACCCATCCAGGAGAAAACCTGGGTATCTTCTTTGTGCCTTTGTGATGTAGATTTTCTACCCTCATTTTCTCTAGGCCCTCACAGCCATTCTTTAAAAGGCAAATTTTATGGAGATGCTTCTCTTCAGAAGAAACAAAAAGGTGGGAAGAAGTATTTGGATATTGGGCAAAGGGAAAAAAATCCTCTAAGTCCTCTCTACAAATATTTGTAAGAGCTTTAGCCATCTGAGGTGAACTAAAATCATTCCAACTGCCAAAAAAAAAAAAATGGAATTCAACTGTTCTATAAATTAGTGAGTTTTGTATTGTACCTGACTCATGGCTAAAATTTTATTTTATTTATGCATTTATTTTAAAGATTTTATCTATTTGAGAGAGAGAGAGAGAGGTGGGGGGCTGGAGAAGAGTGGGGGAGGGAGAAACAGACTCCAGCTGAGCAGGGAGCCTAACACAGGGCCCCATCCTAGGACTGGGCTCATGACCTGAGCCAAAGGCAGACACTTAACTCACTCAGCCACCCAGGTGTCCCATGGCTAAAAAAAAAATTTTTTAAAGATTTTATTTATTTATTTGAGAGAGAGAGAGAGCAAAAGAAGGGGAGGGTCAGAGGGAGAAGCAGACTCCCTGCTGAGCAAAGAGACGATGTAGGACTGGATCCCAGGACTCCAGGATCATGGCCTGAGCCGAAGGCAGTCGCTTAATCAACTGAGCCACCCAGGCACCCTCTGTGGCTAAAATTTTAAAACAAAAGCTGTAAGTCTCTGTTTGCATCTGCTTGTATGTTTATATGTGTATGTGTGTTATAGATGTGTGATATATTTCTGTCTCTGGATGTTATTGCCAAAATTAATACTGTAAAGAGCTTTAGTTAACAGACTTAAAATTAAGCACTTATAAATTGAATATTCCCTAATGTTCTCAGAAATATAACAGAAACTAACCCAAATATTTTTTAGGTTTATGTGATCTGAAAATACTAAGTATTAAAGCTAGTTTAAGTTGTTTTAATTAAAATAGACATGTCCTTAGAGTTATCAATACTGAATATAATGCAGGCATTTAACTTTTACTTGACTAGTAAACTCAGGAAGAGTAAGTTCATGTTATATGGCTGACAAAAATCTGAAAGCAAGAGAAATAGCTTGGGGTGATGGCAGACTCTGTCTAATGTCTCATGAAGTTTTTGTGGGGAGTTGAAACAATTGTTGGGAGCAAGTGATTTAGACAGATCTAAGTGAGATGAAGAGTTTTTGAGGTGAACTTTCTACCAATAGTTACGTTTTACGGTATGTATACTTAAAAACAGTTTTCCAAATCTCTTTGTTAACTTGAAACTTTCAAGTTCTGGTAAGTTAAATTAAATGATGGGAAGCTCAATGAATATCTAGATCATTTCCAAATAAAAAATAAAATAAAATACTGAACACTAATTATGGAATATTAGTTTATCTACTTTTGTTTTTCTTATTATAGAGGAACTGAAGATAAATTTGGGTCAGTTTGTAAACATGTCTTGTAACATAATGAAAGACTACTATTCTTTTTTTAAATTATTATTTATTTGAGTGAGCAAGAGCGGGTGGGTGGAGTGGAGGGGCAGACGAAGAGGCAGAAGCAGACTCCCTCCCTGACCAGCAGAAGCTGGATGCAGGGCTCTATCCTGATCCCAGGGCCTCTGAGATCATGACCTGAGCCCAAGTCAGACACTTAATCAATCGAACTACTCAAGCACCCCTGAAAGACTATACTATTAAAAAGCACATGCTTCTAGAAATCATGAAATGTATTAATAAATCTCCCAATCTAAAGAATGCTGCTGTGAGAGTTCATAACTGCTCACTCACTAGTTTTCACTAGAAAATTAAGGCTTCTAAAGGTCTAAAATTTTAATTAATACATGTAATTAAAGCTACTAGAAATAATAAGCGAAACACCTCTGTCTGTAAGGAAAGTAGCATGTGTTTTTGGCTTAAAAAAAAAAAAAAGCATACAAGGTATGGAGATTACTTTGTGAGAGAAAAGAAAGTAAATTTGTCCTAAAAATAAAACTGGGTTGTTTCAGAATGGGGAAGAGGAGAATAAGGGACAGAATGGTATAGAAAGTTGGCAAGAGAAAGAAAGAAGAGAGAGAGGATTTTACTTGGTGTAACCAAGCTGCCTAAAGCTGAATTGCTATAAAAGTTTTTAAAAATAGCTTTAATATTAATAGCTTGGCACTATCAGATTCTGAAATGGCCATATTCATTAAAGCAACAATGAAATACTACCAAGTACCTATTAGAAGGGCCAAGATTCAAAACACTGACACCACCAAATGCTGATGAAGATGTGGAGCAACAGGAACTCCTGTTCCTACTTGGGGCGGGGCATGGAAAATGTTACAGCTACTTTAAAAGACAGTTTGGCAGTTTCCTGGGGGCACCTGAGTGGCTCAGTCTGCTAAGCCTCTGACTCTTGATCTCAGGTCATGAGTTCAAGCCCTATGTTGGGCTCTATGCTAGGCATGGAACCTACTTTAAAAAAAATGGTGTCTGGCAGTTTCTTATAAGCAAAACATTTAAAAAAGGGAAAAATGTGCATATTCTTCATCTTTTGGTAATGCAATTTCTTGAAAACTAGCCTACAAAAATATTGGTATTTGGGTGAGAACCTATAAGGCCAAGGATGCTCACTGCAGCCAAACAAGGAGAAACTACTGCAAGGTTCATCCTAGGAGACCAGGTGAAAAATGTCAGGCATATTCACACAGTGAAAGTAAGGGAACAATAAATAAACTACAATGTTAGCTATGGAAAAATGTGAAAGTTCATTCACCAAATGGTTAACAGTGGCTTTTTCTGGGAGGAAACATTATTGAGAAGCTATTCTTTACCCTTTTTTTTTTTTTTAACCTACCTGGGTTGTTTGAATTTTAAAATAACTGCAGCAATTAAAAAAGAATGTAGATTTTAAAAATTGACTGAGGAAGGAAAAGGGTTTAGAGGAGGGTTCTGACTCATGCATACACATGCCACAAAGGCAAGGCAGAGGAAATGGCAGAACATGTCTCTGGATTTGGTGAATTGTGTCTTACAAATAGAGTGGGCCCCCCTTATCTGTGGTTTTGTCTTCTGTGGTTTCAGTTACCAGTGGTCAACTGTGGCCTGGAAGCAGATGATCATTCTGAGGTATCATCAGAAGGTCAACAGAAGCCTAAAGCTACGTCACAGTCATTCCCCTCATGTCATCGCATCACACAGGCATTTTGTGCCCTCACATCATCATCAACAAGGGGAGGAAAGACAAACATATGGTACAAGATATGCTGAGGGAGACCACATTCACATAACTTCTACACATATATTATTACTGTTTTATTTGTATTAGTTATTGTTGTTAATCTCTTAGGGTGCCTCACTTATAAATTAAACTTTATCATAGATATGTATGTATAGGAAGAAACAATAACATAAATAGGGTTGCCAACTGTTGGCAATTTCAGGATCCACTGGGAGTCTTGAAACGTATCCCCCGTGGATAAGGCAGGGCTAACTCTAATGCTATTTCTCTCTCAAAAATGTCTCCCGTCCCCCCTTTCATATGCATGCTCTCTTTCTCTCTCTCAAATAAATAAATAGTCCTAACTAAATTCTTTAGAAAGTCTCCTGATACCAAGTTTCTAAAAATAAAATTACAAAGAAAATGGATACTATAAATATCAGATGTTTAAAGCGATTGATGAGTATCATATGACTAACAATACTTGTGAACTATAATCAAATACTGGGAAAATTTGATGCCTTTAAAAACAGGAGCACATAAATCACCAACGAAAAAGAAACCTGATGGAAAATACAAATTTGGTGATACTCTTAGGTATGGTAGCAGCAACGTGCCATTTAGCTCCATGTCCTAAAATCAAAGAGTTCTTTTAGATATAAAAGTAGAACAAAAGATATAAAGACAGATTATATTCTGACTCGCTATAAAACTGGTAAAGAAAGTTCACACCTGAAGAAGCTTTACTCACCTCAAGTGGATTGATTATTCAACCTTGTCAAAAATCTTCAATGTTTTTTTCTTTCTTTTTTCTGTTTTAGATTTAACTTACTTGACAGAGAGAGACACAGCTAGAGAGGGAATATAAGCGGGGGAGTAGGGGAGGGAGAAGCAGGCTTCCCGCTAAGCAACGAGCCCAATGTGGGGGTCGACCCCAGGACCCTGGGATCATGACCTGAGCCAAAGGCAGATGCTTAATGACTGAGCCACCTAGCCCCCAAATCTTAAATGTTCTGCTACATTTTTAATCTCAACTTGCCAGCAAAAGGGACGACTGTGGCCAATTTGTGTTTGGGTAAAAGAAGAACATGTGAGTCTTAACACTTTTATTTCATTTTATTTATTCATTTTTTGGTGGGGAAGGGCAGAGGGAGAGAGAGACTCTCAAGCAGGCTCCATGCCCAGCACAGAGCCTGACATGGGGCTTGATCTCATGACCCTGAGATCATGACCTGAGCAGAAATCAAGAGTTGGATTGACTTAGCCACTTAGACAACCGCCCTCCCCTCAACCCCATTTAACACCTTTAAACTCCCAATAGACTTTTTGGTTATTGTTAACTACCGTTGCACATGCAGTAAGAAACTGAGTGGCCAGACAGAATAAGAAGCTTTACATAATATATATAATCCTGAAATGGTTTAAGGAAATGCATCTTATAAGTTATATTATATATTTTTAAAAGATTTGCTTATTTATTTGAGGGAGAGCAAGGGGATCAGTGGGGAGGGGCAGAGAGTATCCACAGCAGATTCCCTGTTGGGGCTGTGGGGCTGGATCTCATGACCCTGAGCCAAAATCAAGAGTTAGTCACTTCACAGAGTGAGCTGTCCAGAAGCCCCTATTAAATTATATTTTAACTTTGCACAGGCTCTTTTTGGAAAACCTTTGCCACAACCCCATCTGCAAAGTACTTGATTATTTATCTATTTTACACATGAGGGTTTTTTTTTAACTTAACACAGTTCTCTTAAAGCTGTATTATGTTTTAGAACACAAGATTTAGTCATTACTCTAACTCCACTAAAAATATTTCCCCAATTTAGGTTATTGCTGGTAAGTTAACTATTTAATGTTAAAAATGGTTATGACCAGATAAAGCATCATCGAGACCTAGCAGACTCTGATAATACCTAACCAACTAACTACCAGTCATGCACCTGAGCAAAAGCAATCAAGTCTTGGTTTTCCAGAATGCCACTGAAATATAATCACAAGGTTTTAGCAGTTGAGAGGGATCAATAAAACAAGTTTGATTCCTGGTACTGTAATTTCAAAATGGATGCAGATACAAGCTGTAATGACACCTTTCCGGGAAGCTGACGTGTAGGGGAAGCATTGCTTCCCAAATGCACTCAGTATCCCCCAGTGCAGCCTCCCTCCACCTCTCCTACTCTGAAACCTCTTATTTCAGAACACACACACACACACACACACACACATACACACACACGGGCGCCCCCTTTTACACACTCACAGAGCAGCATAGTGTGCCTGTGCGTTGTTACCCCAAGTGCTTAAACAGATAGGACAGCTCCTTATAGTAGAGGCAAATCAAAAGTGCACAGGAAAGGAATGCCCAACTTTATCCTAGAGAGTCTGGCTGACTTCAGGGAGGAGACAGCATCTGCATAGTCTTGAAGAATGAGTAGGCATCTGTGAGGCCGAGAAGGGGAAAGGCGAAGATCTAAGTGGAGAGAGAATGCCTAAGGCACGAGGCACAACATCTAATCGCATGCTGTTTCAAGCAGGAGGACAGAGGTCTGGAGTGGCGAGATCACAGGGCGTGCTGACGGGTTTGGGGTGGGTGGGACAGCAGGGATGGAGAGGAAAGTTAGGAACAAACCGTTGCAGAGTATCTAGACTTTCTAACCTGTGGGCAATGGGGAGTCTGTGGCAATTTTTACTCTTTCTTTCTCCTCAAGCTTACAGGTTTCCCATAGTGGGTCTATGCTCTGCGGCCCCTCCACAGCTTTTTTCTATAAGCCAGTCTTGTCTTTCCAGGAAAAAGCAGCTCTGCTTTCCTAACTGACTGTAATCCTGCTCTTTCATCCACTCTGGAAGGGTGGGATTTTACAGTCATCTAAGGAAATGTTCATGCACATATGTGAAGACCATCATTTTTGGAATGTATCTCATCTTCTTCACAGTAACTTTTTCCATTCTTTGGAAAGTTTTAATTGTAATTTTTCTAATCTGCTTTTCCTAAACTAGTAAAAGCTAGTTTTCTGGAACTAGGTTACAGACAGACTTTGGCCCATTTAACAAGGTCAGACTGTTTATTCTTGACAGAATTCTTTCCCACTGTAAAAAGGTACTTTTAAATGCCACATTCCAAGAGCGGTGCCAGTAAGCCACTGAAGCATATTTTCCCACAAGAACTGATACCATGTGCGGTCCCCACCTCACTGAAATCACCCAGCGTTACATAAGGTACAGATAGTATTCAACGTCACTGTGAAATCTATCAACCAAAGTCTACCAGCAAGCATTCAGAAAACACTTCTTTCCATGCGTTTCAAAGCATCGTAACCTTTCAAAAGTAATCAAAACATAAAGAAGAAAGAAGAAAGGGAAGGGTGGCTTTAGAATATTAAAAAACATTTTTTTTTAAGATGGCAAAAGAATAGAAACCTTAAGTAGCTTTATATAAGTATCCAAACCTAGAAGTGGTAGAGACTTTTTCTCCCTTATTTTGGGGCTCTTATGGCCAAGTTGTTAAATTTACAGCCCCACTTTTAGATTCTGCCAACCTTCAAAATAAATATATGAGCAGCGCTAAAGTAAATTCTCCTACGCTTTCCCCTTCTTTCTTTTGGATGTTTCCCTGAGACCTGAAGGTAGATTATTCCTCCACAGCCAACTGTAAAATTTAACATTCAAATTTATGAGGGATTTAAAAATCATCAGTATCCTTACAGACACCCGGGGCAACGATGCCATTCAAATTCTGTGCCTCACTCACTGGAGGAAAGGAAAACAGAAAGCGGGAACAACAAGAGGAATAGCTCAGCCACCCAAAGAGCATCACTCAGAAACAAACGTGCCATCTTAGCAATAAGGTTGATGAAAGAGTAAAGATAATCCATCATCACAAAGCAATCATGTAAAAGTCTGAGCTTTACTTTTAGAAAGACCTTCACAGATGAACACAACCACGTACCTAATCTACCTCATCTCCCTAAGAACCCAAGTCAACTAAATAAGAAACTATAATGCAGACATTCTCAACCTTTTCCTGTAACATCATGGTGGTTCCAAAGATCCCAAGAGATCTTAATTTTTAATTAAAACATACCATACATAAAATGTTAAGTGTACAAGCAGAGGAGGTATATGAAGGTTTACGATCTTGAAGAAGGAGGATGAAGGTCAATGATTATCTGAAAGTTAGGAACGGCCGCCCAGACAGACATTCAAAGCGCAAATGCTACTTCTCAGGGCTCAAGTTGCTAAGAGGAAGTGAAGCACGCAACTGGGAAGATTTGCTAATGAAAGTCGTGTCTAAAGCAAAACAAAACAAAACAACACAACACACACAAAAAAACAAAACCCCCAAAAGACCTCCCCAAACAAAAAAAATCAAAAACAAATAAAACAAACAAAAAACAAAAACAACCAAAAAAACCCCTAACCCCAAACCAAAACAAACAGAAAATAAAGCAAAAAAAAAAAAAAATACAAAACCAAAAAACAACCACACACATACAAACACAAACACTTTAGATGCTTATAACTGATGATGCTGTGACCCCAGCAGCAACATGGAAAATGTGGCTGGAAATTCATTCACTGATTCACTGGTGAAAGCCGCGAGCTGGGGAAGAACTTAATGAAGTTCAAGGAGTAGTGAGAAATTTAGTGCGTTTAGACAACAGGGAATAGGCGTTTATGTGAATGGGGCTGGTCTCTGAGTGGGAGGGCAGGAGGGTAGGGTTGGGACTACACTACAAAAAGCCTTTGCATGGCATGCTTACAGGGTTGGCATTCACTCTTCAGACACTGGAGAATCGTGAAGATTCATTTTATTAACTCATCACGTATTTATCAAGTGCCCACCACGTGTCAGGAAGGTGCTGTGGGAAACACTAGAATAGTATAAGATGTGGACTGAAGGAATAAAAATGAATATTTCCAATGTAACAGAAGTTCAGTAACATATCTCAACATAGAAACGTACACCAGGAGTCTGTCAAAACCTAAGCAAAGTGATGACACTGCCACCTCTCCTCACCTGGGTGTAAGTAACAACATTTATAAAACCACAGGAAGCTCACATATCCAAAGAATATGTGAAAGAGGAGGTAAAAGTACAAGTTACAGAAACACTGTTTTACATTCAGTTCCAAGGACTGTGCCTTCTACTCCTTTGGATGAACATGAACATATCCGAGTTAGGCAAATTTGGGGGAGTTGAATGAAAAGATCTCATTAAATAGGCTATTCCGACCAGCCCCTGACCAAGCAAAGAAGGCACATTCCCGTAAGAACGTTAAACATAAGACCCAACAAAACTTCTTCCATCTTCTGGATCCCTGAGAAACCCTTTGCCCGCAAAACCTTTCTATAGTACTTGGTCTTGTCAACCTTAAGTCAGTGCTTGGTTTGGACACTCAGATTGGGCCTCAGGTTCTGAGATTTGAATGGCTTCACACAGGGTGTCTCCATAACAGTATATGAAAAATCAGGTGACAACCAGACCACGTCCATATGGTATCTTGACAGGACATGGTGGCCAAACGGATATACGGAATCAAAGAACATCCTGTCCTTTCTTCGAGTAAAACACCCTTCAGGCAATAGCATTACAGTTAAACTGTTTTCATCCAGAATTAACTGGCAACAGTGATCACTTAGGAAGGAGCTAGAATTAGGTGAGTCAAATTAATGACTATCATTTATAAACAAGGAAAGCAGTCATTTGATTAACTTCACAAGTACACATGGTACAGCTACACACCCACGTGAACAGACATACACCCACACAGCAGCCTTCCATACAGCATGGAGATGCATCAGCTTCCGACACAGGGGAAATTCTCACTGCAGTCATCAATGCTTGCCTTCACTGGGGAGGCAGAGATCACCTATCAGATGGTAACTCAAAATGGGTTTTGAGTTACTGCCACTGAGAATGCGTGCCGAAGGATCTGGATGGGTTCTCATGTTTGTGTTGGCTCTGGCATTTTCCACGTACCCAGCCCTGGGAATCCTAAAGAAAACGTGTCCTGTTCCCAGCTCTGTGCACTGCCCCATTGTGTTCCACTTCCCTCACTGGTGAAAGTGAAAACGAAACCAGCACAAACACTCCATTGTTCACTATGAAGTATGTACTGGCAACTGGAAATGTTCACAAAACAGACCTGGTTGTGTCATGGCAAGGGGATGTGGAGTGGGGAGGGAGTTACAGGAGCCTTTCCGGCTTCAGAGGTGTGTCCCGCACTTTCGCTGAGGTGCTGAGGCGACAGACCTTTGGGTTTTTTCCATTATACTTGACTCAGGCTCCTGGTCTGATTTACTCAGTATGCACTGGCAGCGTCTGCAGGCTTCTGTGGGAGCAGCTCGGCTGCCCGAGCTGAGGCATAGACCTTGCCAGGTCTCCATAGGAAATACAACACGCACGAAGAGGAAACAAGCATCAACAATTTATTTGCTCCTGTAAAAGATGACATTGTTCTGCCATCTCTGGTCCCACTTCACTTTGTCAACTTGGTGGTGCGGGCGGGGTACTGTGAAGTGAACTATTTCAAACACAAACAGAGAAAGTGAGTGCAGGCTGGGGGCTGCTGCGTTCCAGCAGGTTCCCTCAGGACAATGCTGCTGACCTCTCTCAGCATCTCACTGCCCTGCAAGGGCGCGAGGAGAGCTTCCCTGATCCGCAGCCTACGAGGGTTCCTCGGACACAGGACCCAATCAGACTGTGTCCCTTCCCTTTACTGGATGTCAGTTTCTATCTATTCATTTCTTTTTGTGATCATTGTGATGAGATGATGAACTCCATGAAAGCAAAGACTGTGTCCATTTCTAGTCCACATCATCCCTCAGGTTCCCCGACAGTGCTCGGCACACGGAAAGTCAGCAGCAATTATCTGCTGACTGAATGCTACAGTCCATTTCATTACTCTCCTCCCTTAGGCTTATCGTAAAGTTTTCGAATATGCACTGGTTCTCTAGTGTTTACTAAATGCTACCAAACTAGGGTTAGAGTAGGAAACCACCCATTGCTGAAGGTGTTAGAGTGGGATGTGAGGAATTCGAGTTTTTATAATACTTGTGGTATTAAATAAATGATCTTAAATAATTTGGGGAATCACTTACTCTCCAAGTGAATCCTTCTAATTTGTAGGGCTGTCAAATGAAGTCTTCCATGTTTACTGTTTATTTGTTGTTTTTTGGTGATTTCTACAGAGAGGAAGATGTTTTCAGAACACAAGTCTCTCTCTCTCTTTTTAAGATTTTGTCTGAGAGAGAGAGAGCGAGCGAGCGCAAGCATGGGGAGGGGTAGAGAGAGAATTCCAAGCTGACTCTGCGCTGAGCAGGGACCCGGTTGCAGGGCTGGATCCCATGACCCTGAGATCACAATCCAAGCTGAAATCAAGAGCTGGACGCTTAATAGACTGAGCCACCCAGGCAGCCCCACAGGTAACTCTTAATAGGATAGATGATATGGGAAAAAAAAAAAAAAAAGGACCCTTGGAGAGGGGAATAGAATTCATTTAGTGAGAATTTCATTAAGTCACTACAAAAACGGGAGAACTTCTTACTCTTCCATTATGGTACAAAGTGGAATTCTCCTCCAAACTGTGTATTACACACAAACACTGGAGGGAAAATGCTATTTGTACCTTTTGTCTAATGGTTGTAGAAAGGCCCTCCAATTGCCCTGAAAAGTCACCGTAAGGCTGTTCACTGCAGAGCAGAGATAGGTGTATGGTAGGCCATTCCTGGACTTGAACTCAGCATGTGAAGTTACAGAGACACTAAAAGGCACAACCTCACTTTAAGGTATAGACTCCTCTCTCTCCACAGGCAGCTTTCTGGTGACTGTCCTGGGGGAGTGTCTGGGTCTTCTGGCAATAACATCTGGATATAAAACCGTTAACACTGGCATTGCTCTGGATGGTCCTTGAAAAGTTCCATGTTCGGTGAGTGTAGCATGGTGTGTGCACTGCTGTGATTATGCCCCTGGGTGATTTTAAGGGGGCAGACACACACAGGAGTGAATCAAGAGAATGTTTGGTTTTGCCTAAGAATCCATTTATAAGATGTTCAAGTCTACACACGTGTGGCAGAAGTTTTATTCTGAGGTCTACATAAAAAAAATCATTGAGCCAGGGGAAGCCTGGGTGGCTCAGTCCCTTGAGCATCCGACTCCTGATTGCGACTCAGGTCTCGAACTCAGGGTCATGAGACTGAGCCTATACTGGGATCTGTGCTGGGCATGGAGCCTGCTTGAGATTCTCTCTCCCTCTCCCTTTCCCCTCCACCTGCTCTTCCCTTCTTTCTCTTAAACAACACGACCACCACTACCAACAAAGGTAATTTAGCCAGGAGGTACAAGTTCATGCCTCAGTGTTCTCTACTGTGTCAAAAATGTGGCATGAGTTAGTTGTTTTTAATAAGACTTAAAATATATTTTAAAAAACACACTGTTGGAACTTTTGTGGACTCTCTGGATGCCCTTTGTAGGACCTAGTAACTCCACAGAACACAGTCTCACGTCCTCTGAGGTACTGGCCTACGGTGTGGAGAGGAGGAAGGGAGCGGGGACGGTATGTGAGAGCCAGAATATTGACGTTAGATTTCCCCAAGCTGTTTACAATCTGTTTGGTGAGTTCAGACTCAACCTGGTCACAAACTGCTTGTCTGAGTCTCAGTTTCCCCACCTGCCAAACGAGGCAGTTGGTAAGGAGTTCTCCAAACACTGCATCCAATGGCAATAGTACCGTGTCCCCTCTGCGTAGACCAATTCAGGAAAACAGTAATAAACATTTGACATCACAGAACCATGAAGACTGTTCCCTCCCTGGGCTGCGGGTCACAGTGCTTCATGATGATCAGAGTCATCATCACACTGTGGTGATGTCCCAGGTCCTGCTCCTCAGACTCTCCACGGCAGACCTGCGAGCACAACCACGTGTGACCAAAACTGCTGGCTGAGTGGTCGGTCGCTCTTTCTCTCTTTTATCCTGACAGACAAAAATGAGTCGTACCATACACTGCATATGACATGGGAAGTACTTAGAAATGTCGACTTTAGAACGACTCTAAATATCATTTTAGCTAGCCTTGTAGTCATTCCACTGAATAAGCATGTATTACTGAAACACTTCTGTCACCAAGATTATATAACCCATGAGTCATGATTCTTACACACGTCACTTACATGCAATGGAAAGAACCTCCCTGTAACCTACTCTCTTCGACCACAAACGTCGTCGTATTTCAATACTGGTCATAGGAATTGATGCTCACGGTCTCAGAGACATTTCTGATAAAAATAGCCCACGGCAGGTATTTAGGGGTAATGGGGTCCCACCGCGCTTCACAGCCCCAGCTCCTTCCTGCAGCACAAGATCTCACACACATAGTTACGTGCGTCCCAAGCCCAATGTGCCTGCGAACTGTTGCCCTCAGACTTGGGTGAACACATAGGTAGTACGATCTACCATCAGGAGGAAGGACCCATTCGGTCAGGGAACTGCAATGCCCTGAGTGTGGTGGGGTGAGGGTGGGGGTCTCGGACTCCAGTCGGAGTATCTCCAGCTGGATTCGATGCTCCACGGACGGCGGCCCAGTTGGCGCAGGGCCAGTGCAGGCCCCCCACAAGTACAAGATCCAGGCCAGGGGCCCCTCCTGCCTGAGTCTAAGGCATTCACAGTAGCCATTCGCATCTTCGTTCTACAATCTTTAAATAAACAGGTCATTGTTACACAGCCTAAGTCACGCACCACCCACAGCTATGACCATGGTCCACTCTTATAATAACCGCCCTCAATTTTTTCTCAAAAAAAAAAAAAAAAACAAAAAAAAAACCCAACAATTCCTTCAAGGAGCATACAGCCTGATCCAGAGGACCCTAAAAATAATTACAAACAAGCTAGAAAACAGTATTATGAAAGGCACGAATAAGATGTCACTCTGGAAACACTGAGGGAGAAAGGTGGGACTGATTTCTGCAGGGAGTATGAGAAGGGGACATCTAAGTCTGGCTTTGGAAGAAAACGAATGTAGTAGCATTTCTCATGGCCCTAAGATGGCAGTTTCGAATCAGTTAACTTGTAATTCCTTTAACATTCCACAGATTAAGTTGATTCCCAGGTCCTGTATGACATAACCCACTAAAAAATGTTTATTTCCAGGAAGTGGAGTGCAGTCTTTTCTCTTCAAGAAATTCTAAAAATAAATACCAGTTCAGTCTGAAAAACTGATTTTAAGTCTTTATATATCACCACGTATATGCTAACTAATGCATCACTAAACTAAAAGGACTTGTCCTTAAATAGAAAAACAGAAAACAATGGGAAAAATTTTAAATGCAGTACCCTTTAGGAATCATAACCTTTATTACTGACATTAAATTCCAGCTATCATTCTTGCAAATAACGTCCAATTTGTTTCAGTGTCTTTCCCAGTTGCTAGTATATTTTACTTTCTATCACCACAGGAAATACAGAATATACAGTACAAATTAGACATTGAAAAATCAGGTATTTATGACAACCCTTTCCCTTTTCTCTATGAAATAATTTGTCTACATTTTCCTGTCTGAACATATCAACTTTCAGCAAGAATGGAATGTTAATTGATGTTACGCACAAGCTGGGCTATCATTCCTCAAATTTACTAAGAAAAAAAAAACCAAAACCCAGAAAACAAACAAAAAATCCCAAAACAAAACCAACTGGGTTTCCTGTTTTTATTTATGGTTTTTTGTGCCCATGCTTCCCTCAATGAAAGTACCTAAGGAGTCAGCTCCTTCCATTTGCTCCCCTGATAACCACTGGAATCACAAAACCTATTTTAAGCTTTTCCTCAGGGACTCCAAACACCACGCACAACTATATTCTAGGGAAGCCCACAGCCTACCTAACCCTTCCCACCAGGGAAACCCACAGACTCAGCAGTTCGGCTGTGATCATATACGAATACAAGGGCTCACTCGACCCAGCCCAAAGCTGAGGCGTATCCTTTAAATACAATCTAGTGCCTTGTCTTCTCAAAAGTATGATTTATCTTTCAACAATGGTGACACACTCCAAGGAAGCCTCTGTAAAAATTCTGATGCCCCAGGTAAAGCATAAAATGCTGAGAAAGTATGTGGTCTTACGTGTCCAGATATAGTATCCATGTTCTGGGGGTGGGGAAATGGAATACTTTTGTAAACTGGAGTTTTCTTAAGACAAGTTATCTCAGTGAATTTCTAACTGCCCTTCTGTCTATTTCTCAGCTGAGGCATTACTGGAATTTGGGTAAACAATTCTTTGGTGGGCAGAGTATCAGCCTCCTTGTAGCCGCTGCCATCCCTCAAGTCATTAGGATGACCAAAGATGCCACCATAAATTTCTCAACAGTGCCCTCCACCCAGGACCATGTGGCCCCTCATTGAGAATCGCTTCAAGGCTAGAGGTGGACTATGTGAAAAATGGCATACTGACCCAAGAAGAGTCTTTTTCTTAAGGCTTAATCTAATGCTTTGAGGACAATTTTTATAATCTTCGTGGACCCAAGGGGATTCTCAGCATCAACCTCCTACCCCAAGGAAGTAGGACAGTAAAGGGACATTCCTTGGCTTTTTGTATCTCTGCATGAATTCACTACATGTAAAACAGGTCTTTCAAAGATAAATGTTACCAGTGCCTACTGACAGGCAGAAGTGTGGTTGAGGGGGTGTGAGGGATGGGTGCTGCTTGTTCATGGAGCATCCTGGTTCACTGTAAATTTAATTTCTTCTTCATAGTCAGCACCAGAGCTTCAGAAGAGAGCTTTCACACACCTGCACAGGCACCTGGCTGTTTCTCAAACCAGGACGCTACTGACAGATCAACATTCCTGGGGCTCTTCCTCCCTAACTCCTTGAGCTGTGTTTCCCCAGACTCTCTGTATGCAGCTCTGAAAACAGTGGTTATGAGAAAAAGCATTTGGAAATTTTTAACTGATTCCTTTCTAGTGGCGACAACATAACAGACTATTTCTGCAATGGACCTTGTCCATGACGAGCCAAGTCTGGATGTGCCTGTAGTTGTAAGCAAAACCCTTTCCTTCTAGCCCTGCTTTTTAAAGAGCGCAAAGACATTTTGTACCCCAACTGACCAGAGGCAGTAATAATCTCAGTGGTATGGTATGGGGGCAGTACATCATTTAATAGAGGAAATATAAGCTTAATGAAACAATAGCACATTCTCACTCACCACTGAGGTAAGAGCCATCTGGAAACTGTAGATGCGGGCAAGGCCGAAGTCAGCCAGCTTTATTTGTCCACTGCTGGTCACCAGAATGTTCTGTGGTTTTAGGTCACGATGCACTACTCGGTGAGAATGAAGAAAATCTAGACCTCGGAGAAGCTGAAACATCATGTCCTAAATAAAATGAAAAAAAGAACATCAATAAACTGTAAAAACAGAATTCAACATGCGGAATCATTAGCATTGGAAAGCATTTGACAAGTATTTACTGAAGAAATCAATCTGTCTTCCTTCCCACCTCTCCAGTCTCCCATTCTCAAGGTCACTAACAAAAAATTTCAGGAAATTTTAAAATAGTTAAAAATTAAACTATTAAATTTAAATAAAAGGAAAATGAAATGAAAGGAAAATTTAAAAATAGTTTCAGGTGGCACTGGAAATATTCTGGAGGAAAAATATCAAACTGGTGTCTGTAGTAAACTGGGGAGAGGAAGTAAGCGGTTAAGACCGAGACACTTTTTATTTCATGTATTTTTATATGGTTTAATATGTTATTTACACAATTAAAACCAAGTAAATGGTAGTAATATAATGGTAATCCCTATTACTTTTATAGTACCTAACACTAAGCAATCACTACACGTCAAGCACTGTTCTAAACACATTCTGTTTAGTAACTCAATACACAACGCAACACTGGGTGAATAACAGCGTTACCCCCATTTTATAGGCCAAGAAACTGATTCACAGGTATATTTAATTATCTCAAAGTAACACCACTAGCCAAGAAGTCAGTCTTGATTCAAACCATAGTCTAGAAAAAGTGGCTTCAAATCCCCAAAGCACTCCTTTATTAGATCAATGATTGAATGAATACGTAAAGCCAAGTAAGCCATTTAATGTCCCCAAGCCTCCATTCCCGTCTGTAAAATGGGAAAGCAACAAAACTTCCTTCACAGGATCACTGTTTGTAAAGCACTTAGCATAGTAGTAAGCACTCAATAAATGGCAGCTCTTAATGCTATCACTACCAACCAGCATGGATCCGGCAGTAGGGGGGACTCCCAAAAAATAAACCAATGTCCCATCTTTCTCTAACTTTGGAACTGGTAAAATGAGAAGTTTTAAACCTCAGAAACAGTGTGCGAAAGTAGGAATTCAAGATACTGACTATGTGATCCTTTGAAATCTTGGGTTAACCAGACTGACCTACCCTCCCAAATATTGTACAAATGGTGTATACAAAGGAGGATGGAATTATTTTGCTCATATAAGGATTAGACAGATGGGAAGGCAGCATCATGGGCTTCAGAGCTGGCAGAGGCTGTGAGGACATCCTTGTTCATCAACTGGACCATATTTGGTTATTGGTTGACAGTACTGGTTTTTCCTTCAGAGCTGGGAGTTCTGTCTTTCCGTGAGGTCTTGTGGAAAACCAAAGCCTCAGTTTTCCAGAAGACAGTGCTCACTTTTTATAATATCATGAAATTACATGAAGTAACATCTGCCAAGGGGCCGGGGGGGGCTTTGTGGAACATGGTAAGCATTCATTCAGTGACAATCACTCACATGTCCTGTTTCCCCAGGGAGACAGTCACAAACAACTCTAAGAAAATGTGGCCATTGACAAGGTCAGCGAATCTGCTGAATCCTTAGTATTGGAAATGCAAGGTCACAGGTATCCTAGAATCCCTCGGAGATGCCCGTCCGTGGACATGCTGAACGAGGAGGGTTTACCTTCTAGGTTTTCAAAGGCAGAACTCTTAGCAAAAACTGCACTGTTGAGGGTCATTCCTTAATGCCTGAGAACCACTGCAGGTCACACACCTCACAATGTACACACTTCCGGTGTGAAAATGAAGCATGCGGTTTACAAAAGTAGTGGGGCCAATCAGTCATTACCGGAAATGTATGCACGTGACTTTTAAGGCCTGGATTTTATTTTATTTTTTTTAAAGATTTATTTATTTGACAGACAGAAATCACAAGGAGGCAGAGAGGCAGGCAGAGAGAGAGGAGGAAGCAGGCTCCCTGCTGAGCAGAGAGCCCGATGCAGGGCTCGATCCCAGGACCCTGGGATCATGACCCGAGCCGAAGGCAGAGGCTTTAACCCACTGAGCCACCCAGGCGCCCCAAGGCCTGGATTTTAAACAGCATGATTATCCTAAAGTAATGGCATGCTAGCCTATCATCTTTCCCTTCTTCTACCCTAAATACCACCCATTTAACACTGCACAAAGAATAAATCGGTTTGGTTCATTTTTCAGTGCTCTGATAGGTTAAGCAGACCATTAACAGAATAAAAATTTTAAAATTTGAACTAATTAATTAAAGCCCATCTAAAGTTTATAAAAGCCTGAACCACAGAGTTAAAAAAAAATGTGTATGGCCTTTATTTGTGTATTTATTTATACAAGATGTACATCTTTCTTAACTACTAAATCGGTACATGCTTAATGCAGAAATTGTTTTAAAAATCCAGAGGATGGGGGAGCCTGGATGGCTCAATCGGTTAAGCATCTAACTCTTCTTTTTTTTTTTTTCTTTTTAAAGATTTTATTTATTTATTTAGCAGAGAGAGAGAGAGAGATCACAAGTAGGCAGAGAGGCAGGCAGAGAGAGAGGGGGAAGCAGGCTTCCCGCTGAGCAGAGAGCCCGATGTGGGCCTCGATCCAAGGACCCTGAGATTATGACCTGAGCCAAAGGCAGAGGCTTAACCCACTGAGCCACCCCAGTGCCCTAAGCATCCAACTCTAGATTTCTGCTGAGGTCATGATCTCAGGGTCACGAGATGGAGCCCCACGTGGGGCTCCACGCTCAGCATGCAGTCTGTTTGTCCCTCTCTGTTCCTCTCCCTGCTCTCTCTCAAATAAATAAATAAATATTTTTTAAAAATCCAGAGGAAGAACATGAATCACTCAAAATCCTACCATTTAGAGAACAGAGAAAACATCACCATTAAACAATGTTTGTCTTTCTGGTCTTTCAAAAATTACAGATGTTGCTATAGTTATAGGAATAAATATACAGTATTTACATATATATACAACATATAGCACATATAAAGAATATTAATATACACATGTATTTATAAATAAAAATGATTATTATTCTGTACACATTACTTTGGGGTTGTTTTAAAGGCATTTAACAATTCAATATGAATATTTTTGCCATGTCAACAAAATTCTACTACTATATATATATTTTTTTAATGGAACATTATTTTTTAAGATTTTATTTATTTGACAGACAGAGATCACAAGTAGGCAGAGAGGCAGGCAGAGAGAGAAAGGGAAGCAGGCTCCCCTGTGAGCAGAGAGCCCAATGTGGGGCTTGATCCCAGGACCCTGGGATCATGACCTGAGCTGAAGGCAGAGGCTTTAACCCACTGAGCCACCCAGGCGCCCCTAGAACATGATTTTTAATGGCTGCATGGTTTTCTTCCCTGGGATATGCCATCATCATTATTTGGTTTTAGTTACGTTATTTTGGAACTTCTACCAAGAGTCTAGTCCCCCTTCATTTAAAGGCTGGGGTACTTAAACTATTACAACCAGCACAGTTTAAGTAGTGTCAACCCATGTAAATGCACTAATGCTGATTCCATGTAAATGATGCTTATAGATCTATGGGAAGATGATTTTATGTAAGATTACTATTCTTCAGATTTTACTACGCTATTAAAATTTTTTTTTGTTTTTTTTTTTTTTGGTGAGCAAATAGGGTTTTCTTTTAATCCTACAATATTCAGCTACAAAAGAGTTTTTAACTCTGTGAGCTTTGAATTAAATGATTTAAAAAATTTTTGCCCAAGTCTCATGATCTTCAGTAATTCAACTGTGAGGTAGTTTGAGGCATGTTATAGACTTATAGTAAGTGTGATGTGGGAACCCTCCTCAATCTTTAGTGTCTTTCACTGGAACGCCTAATCTCAAAGGGAAAATACACTCAGCTATGTCAGGGACTCCAGTCACAAAGAAGAGTAAGACATGGTCCCAATTCTTGAGAATGGTATGAACGAATAAAACTGTTACACTAAACATGGCAGGAAAAAACACCTTTCCTTCAGAATCACAAGAAGTGCTTGGATCAAAGACATTTCAAAGGACTCTTAACCTTGTTACCTGTTCGATCTCAGTTTACAGTATTGTGAAACATACTTTTAAATTAGCTCCTCAAGATTTTAATCTAAATTAATCTATCTTATATGAAACACATATTTCACAGTAATCCTGGTGATATAAGGCAATGAAACTACAGATACTGCCAATTAAGGCTCTTTAAGTTAAATACAGATTTAAACCTTTTAACATTACAATGCATAATTCTGGTAGAAAAGGTTTAAACATCTAGTCCTGCTTAGGATAAACAGTCACTTGGGGCCCTCACTCGAAGCAGGTGTCGTGGAAGTATGTTTCAACAGGACACCATCATGGAATGAAGTCTGGCTCCCAGTGACTTTGGGTGGTGTTTTGTCCTGGGTGACACCCTCTTAGAAGATTCTGGACTTTACTCTGAATACTAGAAATCTGTAAAGCTGTGTAATCATTTCTTAAAGGTGTTCTAGAGTTTCAGTTCTGTCATTTCTTTAAAAACAAAACAAACAAGCAAACTGAAAACTTACCTCGAGCTTTTCTAATGGGAAAAACTTTTATTATTGGGTCTTTTTCCAATTACAAGGTGTAATTAGTACCAAAAGATACTAAAACATCCAATTTATACCATACAGTAAATCACAGAAATGACAACTTTCAATGGACAATTCTGGATTTTTGGCTTTATCTATGTTGACATAGTCATGCCCTCAAGGTTTAAGTGACAAAAATATACATCATCAGTCTAACTACTTAAAAACCAAAAATAAGGCATAAACAACCACAGTCAATGATAATCATTTTTGTCCTCCTTATAATGTGTAAATTACAGTATTTTCAAATTTGTTATTCAAGTTTCAAGTATCTTCATAATGATTTGTCATTTCCTCCAAAGTCCTCCTATCTGGTTTGTTTTGTATGAAGGGTATTATGGGAGTCCACAGTTTAAAATGGATGACATAGGACAGGGGCGCCTGGGTGGCTCAGTGGGTTAAAGCCTCTGCCTTTGGCTCAGGTCATGAACCCAGGGTCCTGGGATCCAGCCCTGCATCGGGCTCTCTGCTCAGCAGGGAGCCTACCTCCCTCTCTCTCTCTCTGCCTTGCCTCTGCCTACTTGTAATCTCTGTCTGTCAAATAAATAAATAAAATCTTTAAAAAAATAATAAAAAAATGGATCATATACGACAAAGGTACTGTACATTAAACTGGTAACACATTGGTTTAAGGTAGAGGTTATGATTAGGAATAGAAATAAAAGATCACGATCATCTACACATAAAAGGTGATGGTAAAAGCCATAAAGAAAAGAAGAGCTCTTTAATAATAATGAGGGCTGGTCCTAGTATCTTTTTTTGTTTTTGTGGATCAAGAGTATACACTTTAAAATTCTTAATCATGTAAAATACACGTAAACATTAAACTGACCAGCTTAACCATTCTTGAGTGCAGAGTTTAGTACTAAGTATATCCACACTGTAGTGCAACCAAGCTCCAGAATTTTTCCATCTTACAAAACTTAAACTATACCCATTGAACAGTTCCCCATTTCTCCCTCCTCTCCGGACCCTGGCAACCACTCTCCTAACTCTCTGTCTACATGAATTTGACTACTCCAGATACCTCAATGTAACTGGAATCATACTGTATTTGTCTTTTGGTGACTTGCTTATTTCACCTAGTATAACATCCTCAAGATTCAACCATGTGGTAGCGTATGCCAGAATATCCATCCTTTTTAAGGCTGAATGATATTCCACTGTCTGTATTTTCCACATTTTGCTTATCCATTCATCTGCTGATGGACCTATGGGCCGTTTCTACCTTTGGCTACTGTGAATAATGCTGCCATGAGCATGGGTGTCCAAATATTTCTTTGTAACCCTGCTTTGAATTATTTGGAATAATATACATATATTATCCCAAATAACACACACACATCTCCATCCAGAAGTGGAACTGCCAGATCTAGTCCCAGCATCTTTTAAAATCACAGTTCTCCCATAAAGTGTGGTACGGTGTTACTACATAAAGCAATGGAGTAGAGACTAACAAAGCCATGTCTGGGTCGGTTGGCAGGTCATTTCACTCACTCCTATCTCTGTGTCAGGCAGAATCTGCTGTCTCCACATGAAGCTTACTGTGTGGCACACACCTTTAGCCTACTTCAAAACCTGACAAGTGTTCCTTCATGCTTCCACTGATCAATTCCCAACAAGAACAATGGGCCGCAAAGACTGCTTTATAAATAGGTTCTCCCCACTTCTCATTTTGATCAGAAGTACCCAAAGAATGGCCATCCAAAATCACAAAGGGCAAAACAAATTCTGACAAAGCAAAGTGCGGGAGGTGGGTAAAGGAGGTCCTTAAAACTTCAGATGACCTGGAGAGTTGTAATTCATGAATTCAAAGCAAGCAATAAATGGGGAGACCTGGAGAGGAGCTACAAGAGTCCCATGTGAGCTCTGTTCCAGTCAAGCTGTCTGGTCTTCCTGTCACCTCATCACACCGTGCACCGGCTGGGCTAGGGTGGGGTGGGGGATATGGGATAACTGAGTAAGGGCAACACATCACTGTGGGACTCTTCAGCAGAAACAAAGGCAAGGCCTCTAATTGCAAGTGCTGACTTTCTATTTTTACTGCTTCTAGGCAACTGGATAAAAGCATAATAGAAGTGGCTTTGTATGCCAATTTTATTAATAAAATATGTATTCTAAAGAGGGAATGAAAAGTATCCATATATTATTCATTCCTGGAAGTGATGGTAATGCCAAAGTAAGAAAAGAATCAGTCTCAACTAACTAGAAATAAGAAAAGAACAACTAATTTCACCAAGCCTGAAAATGTTGGTATTTGAAGGACAGTGTCATGACTAAATGGACAGTCTGAAAGAAGGAATCATTACGTCACCATGATGGCTATTATTAACCCACAGTGAAAAGTCATCGGGAACTGAAACTACAAATAGCAATGTTAATTATAACTTTTTTTCAGAGCAGGATATAAAAATCAGCATTGCATAAATAAGAAAATACAAAGCACAAGTGCCTAGAGGTTATTGACTAATGATCTAAATGATTTTTGTCCCTATGCACACTGTTTTGTGATCTTTTTAAAAACATTTAACAACACACTGTCGATATTTCCCCATTTCAACACATATTCTTCATAATAATTTTTTAAAACAATATGCTTTTTAATGGCTACATCTGGAAAAATAACTTATCTTTCCCCATTCTTCCTTCTCATTTCCCTCTTTTGAGAATTTTCCCCTCACTTAGTACTTCCCTCCTCTCCAAATGAGGTAATGTGTTACAAAAGTTGGTTTTCTGCTCCGAAGTGGAGCATATTATTATTTGCCTACTGTAGTAGACATTGTTGGTTGTCAGCAATGACGAACTGATCCAAGGTAATCATACTCCCATTTGTTAGAAACTGATCCAGGGATGGACATGAGACCTGGCCAATGAGACATATGGGCAAATTTGCTCTAGAGTTTCGGGAAGCTTTTCCCCTTTATAAGAGGACCACAGTAGAAAATTCTTGCTGTACTCCCTCCTCACCTCCCAGCCTCCACCCCACCATCTGTGCATCTTACACTAAGTGCGACTGCTTGAGGTTATTAACTTGCAGTTGTAGTAACCATCTTGAAACAGAAAAGAGAGGCATCATCTGCACTCATAAAATGCCTGAGTGTAATGAGATCAAGGATCTGGGTTTTTGATGATACTGTGGAATAGCTGAATCAACTTTGGGGCTGCCCACCTCTGGCCCTGTAGTTACAGCAATAATGCCCATGTTCAAAGCTATTTTTTCATTGAGTGTTCTGTAATTCACAGTTGAAAATTATTCTAACAGGAGTGCCTGGATGGCATACTTGGTTAAGAGTCTGCCTTTGGCTCAAGTCATAATCCGGGAGTCCCGGGATCAAGCCCCATCGGGCTCCCTGCACAGTGCAGAGTCTGCTTCTCTCTCTTCCACTCCCCCTGCTCATGCTCTCTCTCTGTCTCAAATAAATAAATAAAATCTTGGAGCACCTGAGTGGCTCAGTGGGTTAAAGCCTCTGCTTTCGGCTCAGGTCATGATCCCAGGGTCCTGGGATAGAGCCTCGCATCGGGCTCTCTGCTCAGCAGGAAGCCTGCTTCCCTTCCTCTCTCTCTGCCTGCCTCTGCCTACTTGTGATCTCACTCTGTCAAATAAATAAAATTTTTAAAAGTAAATAAATAAATAAATAAATAAATAAAATCTTAAAAAAAAAGAAAGAAAATTATTCTAACAAATCACACTTAACTAAAATTATATTAACTAAAACCTGTTAAGGTCACTATCTCCTCATTTACAGCCCTCTTTGCCTAACACCCCCCCCCCCCCCCCCCCCCACCAAGGGGCTTGTCCCAATATTCTTTTCTTGTTGCCCAATTATCACTTCCAGGTGGTTATCTTTTTCTCTTTGAGACTTATACCTCCTTCGAGTTACTGTCACCACATCTTCTTCCTCATCACTATCATCTGCTATCAATCCTCCATATTCCTCAGCGTCTATGGCTCATCCTCTCTACCCTACACTCACCATTCTCCGGCAGGACTTCAACATTATGCAGCTAGGATGCTCTAGGGAGCACCTTAACTTCAGAGACCTTTGACTTCTTTGACCCCATTCCATTATTCGCCATTTAGTTCCATGGCTAAAAATCAGGAATGTGTGATCACTCAACTTTGATGTAAAATATATATATATTTTTAAAGATTTTATTTATCCATTTGACAGACAGAAATCACAGGTAGGCAGAGAGGCAGGCAGAGAGAGAGAGAGAAGCAGGCTCCCTGCTGAGCAGAAAGCCCGATGCGGGGCTCGATCCCAGGATCTGAGATCACGACCTGAGCCGAAGGCAGCGACTTAACCCACTGAGCCACCCAGGCGCCCCTGATGTAAAATATTTTTAATTAAAAAATGTTTACACTAATTACATTTATTGGGATATGAACACATAGCTTAAATTTATATAAGCTTATTAGACAGTATAACTAATTAAATTTGGAGAGCGACTTCTTCATACACCATTTGCTAGATCTGCCAATTTGCTCATCTCTCTTGTTGGTCATTTTATCTTATCTTCTATACAAAGCTTAATCCTCCATTAGCCCAACCACTCTTTCTTTCTTGGCTGTTATACCTAGGTTGCAGAGCACTGTTTGCGGGGAGGGGGAAATGATCATGTATGTGTCCATTATCAATATGAAGTCAGCCTTCAATCCTGATTATCACAGTGCCACCAGGCAATCCTTCTGGTCCCTAATAAACCCTCCTGCTGTCCTTATAGGCCAGTCTGAATTTTTATGGCTGTCTCCCTACCTTATCTTCCTTTCTTCTCTTAGCACTCTGGCCTACACTCCACTACAGGGAGAAATGCAGACCATCAAGGGAATGCTATTACCTCCCTTGCGTCCACCTATAAATTTACAAGCACTGGCATCTTGCCCTGTCCTTTATCTTCTGATAGGAAAGATTTCTTGGCTTCTACCCAGTATTCACCTTCCCGCTATGCTCTGGGTCTTATTCAATTCAGTTTATTCAAGTCACCATTGCTCTACTAGCCATTCCCCTACCAAACCATCTTCCCTCTCTATTGTCCCTTGACCAATAAATGACCCAAACGACTCCCTTCTTTTTTTAAGAAATCTCTACACCTAACGTGGGGCTTGAACTTACCATCTCGAGATCAAGAGTCACATGCTCCACCAACTGAGGCAGCCAGGCATCTCTCCCCTTCTTTTTTCAGACCATGATCTTTACACAGCAATGCACATTTTCTATTTCTCATCCACATCACATCACTACAGTGAGTGGAGAGGCAGCAGCTCATGCAAGATCACCAATGACCACTCGTCTGCCACAACCAATGGGACATTCTACTCCTAACTTAATCTTGCCATGGCATTTCATACTGGGTCCCTCTCCCAGCCTCACTGTTCTCCAAAAGAAAAAGAACTTCTATGTTTCTGATTAGAAATTTTAACCCATATTCACTGTTAACATAAAAAAAATCAAAACACAAGGCAAAACATAAATATCACCCACAATTCTCCCATCCAAAGATAACCAAAATTAACATACTGGTGTATCCTCCCCGAATATTTCTATATATATATTTTCATATAAAAAGTTATTTTCTGTTTTATAAATGGTGTATTAGTGTATGTGATTTTGTAACTACTTTTTTCACATCACAATGTATACTGAAGTCATTTGCATGTCAAGGAATACAGATCTATTGCTCAATTTTTAATGGTTGTATGCTGTTCTACTTTTATTTGCACACTATCTCTAGCTAAAAGGCTTTTAAAAGAAGATTTATTTATTTATTTTTAGAGAGAGGGACAGTGTGAGAGAGAGTTGTTGTGGGGGGGGGGCTCTGAGGGGGTGGAATCTGGAGCAGACTCCCTGCTGAGTGTGGAGCCCAAAGCTGGGCTCCATTCCTTGACCCTGAGCCTAAATCAAGAGTTGGCTTTTTAACAGACTAAGCCACCCAGGTGCCCTTAGACTGATCTTTTTAACATGCAGACCTGATTCCATCCCATCATTCTCATGCTTGAATGCCTTCAGACAAAGCCCACCTGGCTCTCTGGTCTTGGACTCCTGGGGCCTTCTGTCCATCTTTACTCACTCACTGCTCTATGGCCCCATCTTCTTAAAGAAGGCTCTGCTTTAATCACTCTCCCTTCAGATGTACTATACTTCCTAGGACACTGTATTAACAGGCATCTATAAGCATTTAATGGCTTTTCACAGAGGAGTGAGACCCAAACTCAACTTGAAATGATGATGAAATCTATAAAAACCATGAGCTTAAAAAGAACTCACTGACTCTTCCCAAGGAGGAATAGTTTAGCAGGTGATAAAAATCTAGGGAAATCAGAAAAAGTAGTTTTGGATAGGGGACAGGGACCAAAGAGGCATAGCAGAAATCAGTATTCCTACCTGCTAGCCATTAGAGCACCTTCCTACGAGTGTTAAGACTTTTGGTTCATTATTTCAGAAATACAATACCCCTAGGTCTATAATGAACACTGAAGCATGGAGTAAAAACAGGGGAAGATGTTTTCTTTTTATCTTACCACCTCTATCCAAAATTCTTGCCACCTGACCATCAAGAGACATAGATTTTAGCACTGTTGCAGAGTCAGATGTATGACTCGAAGTCAATCACTTACCGTCTCTCATCCCTAAGAGTAACAGTCTATGGATCAAAGCACTTTGCTTAACATATCACTTAGGCTCAAAATTAGACCACTGGCTAAATCTTCATATCACCACATCAATGTTTCTCTAAGTGTGGTCTCTTAACCCAGTACTACTGAGTTCCATTTCAAACTGACTAACCAAGGCCCACCTATTCTGAACCTAGTTTTTTATTCATAAAAATCAGGATGGGGCGCCTGGATGGCACAGTCAGTTAAGCGTCTGCCTTCAGCTCAGGTTATGATCTCAGGGTCCCGGGATCAAGCCCCGCATTGGGCTCCACATTCAGTGAGGAGTTTGCTTCTCCCTCTGCTTGTGCTCCTATTCTCTCTCTCTTTAATAAAATGAATAAAATCTTTAAAAAAAAATCAGGATGAATTCTGCCCTGCCTCCAGGGATATTATTATTATTAATATATATTAGATATTTGATTTGTTTTTTAAATTGTCAAGTGTTGCTGAGCTAGACTGTAAATTTCTTGAGAAATAGGAATGCCAGGCTTGTTTATACTCTCCATGGAATCCAACAAGGCACCTTCCACAGAGGCCTGCTGATTTTACTTGATTTGATGAATTACCTAACAGTGCATAGACAGGCATGAAGATGCAGTATAATGACTTATGCTCTTTTATCCACGCACAGGAGTTATATAAAACATCCTCACCAATTACGCTGATTCCTGAGTCGTTAGTGAAAAGGCTACAATCCTCCACTGTGGTTCACTGGGTATTCACTAAGAATTTATCGAGTTGTTTGCCAAGTGGAAAGACAGAAGAAAATTCTCTTGGAGATGTATATAACCTAAGCATGCCACCTGCATGTGGGATCTAAATTTCCATTTTTGAGGGCAGTATGACTTAAAAGAAAGGCCAGTGAATTTAGAGCTAAAAGCTTGCATCTGAATTTCTGCTTACTAGTTACATAATTTAAGGCAAGTCATTTGCAACAGTTGTGGGCCCCGGTTTTCACATCTATAAAAATGGAAATAACCTTGGGGAGACTTAATAAGATATTATATATTTATATATAATTATGTATATTGTAATAATACATAATTACATATAATAAGCAGGACATGAAATATTTAAGTACTTTATATGGTGTAAAGTGCACACAACACATTGCTACCACTTATTCCAAAGAAGTATGACGTCCCTACTGTGTGTCAGGCATTGTGTAGGTGACATTATACACACACACACACACACACACACCTGAGACAGAGACTCTGGGGAGAGAAGATAGAAATCTACACCCACGAGCTTCAAGTCAGTACGGGGCAAGGACTACAAATGGCATAGGTGCCATAGGCACTGACTTTAAGCACCAAGGAAGAAGCAGTGTGCACACTGACCTTGGAGTACTATCAGGTTTGATGCTGGGGAAGCATCTGCCCAGAAGACCTCAGTAGCAGAGGCTTCAGAGAACAAGTGCCTATGTACATTTGAGGACCAGCAATACCTCTAGACTGCTAAACAAGACCACCTTGCAAAGGGGTTTACGGCTGGGCCTGTGTAGGGAATTTAGAGAGACTTATCTTGTAGTCAGCAGGAAACTAGTGAAATTTTAAAAGAATGGTGTGTTCTTACGGATGCTTTAGCACACAGAATAGATGGGAGGCACTTTAAGGAGGTTATTACTCTACTCTAGACCTAAGACAGTAGAGTCTGCACTAGAACATCAGAAGGGGGAAACGAGGAAACTCAAGAGCCAAATGCAGTGTGTGAATGTTTTCACAGGTCAGCCTTAACAGGCCATCTCCTGAGGGCTCCGCTACATCTCTAGGTTACATGCTGGGGGACCTTGGGCCCATTACTTAAGCTCCCCTCCCCTAGCATCCAGCCTCAGTCTCCTCATCCGTGAAATGGGGATAACATTTTCTGGTAGGGTGGTTGTGAAGATTAAAACTTGTGTGTGAGCCTCCCAGCTTGGGTAACAGTCTCCGGACTGGTGCCACTTAGTCAAGAAGAGGACCCATCCTCAGCAATGGCATCCGCCTAAGTTCAGAGCCATCTAGTTTTCTCCTGTTAGTACATGGACAGCCTCCCATCTTTCCAAACAGTATCATTAAGATCAACAAACACTACGGTATGCATATTAGATGGCACAAACCTTAAAAATATTTATTTTAATTAAATCAAATGTTATGCTGCCTGTTCCTTATTTTGAAAACCTAAAGACTGCAAGCCATCTTAGATCTAGAAGCATCCTTAGAAATTAACTGTTATTATTCACTGAATGCATGACAGGCCTCTTTTTGTAAATAACCCAACTTTCTAAGGGGGTTTTAAGTTGCTTTTTACCTTGTACCTGAACTGATTTATCTATGAGGCCCCCAACTGGGGAGGTTCCCTCAGTCTGATGGGTTCTTTCATGTGCTCTTAACCATTTACTCTAAGAACGCAACATAATTTTTTACTTCATCAACAGATATATTCAGAAGCTACTACTGAGTAGGGAAAAACATTACTAATGAATTTTATTACATAATTAACTTTGGTTGCTTCCCCAGTTTAACAAATAAGAACTAGAATTTGTGATATTATTTCCTTATGTTATCCATTAATGCTGAACTCTGTGCATTCCAATACAGAGAGGGGGAGAGGAGCAAATGAGGACTCTGAAAAGAACACTTAGCTTCATTTGGTCAAAAAATGGTCTTTACAAGGGTTTTTATTATAGGTCATAAAACACTGCTTACCAAAACGAACCTCCTTCCTTGAAAAAGAAAAGACAACCTTGCAGTGGTGAGAAGCTGAAAACAACACACTGCGTATTCATGCTTCCTTCCCATAAACACATCTGTGCATATTATCTGTTTTGGGTAAAGCTGCATGCACAGCTGTTTATGCAGGCTCAACATTTTTTATTCCGTGTTGTTGCAAGGACTGAATTTTTAAGCTGAGCCTGTTGGGAGAGAGCAAATGCATCTCCAGGGGGAGGAGAACCATATGCTCCTCACTAGTAACTCCTTCCATCTACAGGAAGAAGAGGCTCTGGGTGGTCGTATCTTGTCAGGAAAAGCACAGAGGTCAAGAGCAGAGGGGATCTTTAAGCTAAATGGAACTGAAGAGCTATGCACCAAGGCAAAACTGAACAAGAGGTTAAGAATCTAATGACCGTCTTAAAAGAATTCAGCAAGTTCACATTAAAATAGGCAGTGCAACAGGAATTGTCCAGGGAAAGGTGGGTGGCCCTATTGGCTAGAAAACGTTAATATTAAGAGTATCCAGGTGTAGGTACATAAAGACACTGAGTGCTGCTCTGATTTAAGGATGTCCCTCCCCCAAACTTCTTGGACTGATCATTGTCTTAAACAGGACCCTCTTGCCCTCAAGTCCTTTCCTGGCCCACCCGGAATTCCCAGTCGGTATTTCTGATCATTTTCTTTCCAGGCACCACAAAATCATCTCACACTTCTCACACCGATCCTCCAAGGTCTCACCCTAGTTAACTGTCTGCCCATCCCTACTTCTACAATTAAAGCTGCTGAGAGAAAACCACCATATCACGGTCTCCACTTTCATCTGGGCTTTCACTATTACCTTCTCTGGGTTTCTAGTAAGTTCCCTGTTCTTTTACCTACAGTGCTTACTACATTCGCCATTTGTTTGTGTTCCCAATTATGTGTCTCAAAAGTATTTTAAATTCTAAATTCTGCCTTAACCTCCTCACTGTATTCATTTATGGCTCCAACATTTGGACATATTCTGAGGTATCACAAGTCATAATGGTGGTGGGGACTGCTCTCTTGAGTTTCAGACATGTAGATTTCAAAGCTTCCTATTCATGCTTTCTAGAATATTCCACAGCAACTGCAATCTCAGTATGTCCCTAAAAAGTAACAATTTTTTTCATCTCCATCAAACTCTGTTCTTCAACCTCTGTATTTCTTACCTTATAAATGATATCACCCTCCACCTAAATGATCAAGTCAAAATCTGACATTTTAGACTCCTTCTCTTCTTCTGACCATACAGCTAATCAGTCACCAAATCCTGGTAATTCTAGTTCCTAAATTACATTTCAAATCAGTCCTTCTCTCCCATTTCCATGGTCATTGTCAAGTTGCCAGTATCTCTTATATAGTGTTCCAACACAAATAAGCTATCTATCTCTGGACTGAACCATCTTTAATCTTTTCTCCACAGTGTCGACTCAAATATATATCTAAAATATAAGTCTGAATCATACAGAAGTCCTCTACTGTTCACTATAAGACAAAGGCAGAACTTAGCTTGCGACCTAAAGCACTTTAATATCTGATCTCTAACCACCTCTGGTTTTATTTCTGGTTGTTTCTCTGGTCCAAAGGTGATAGACTCTATTATATTTTTTTTAAAAAAAGATTTTATTTACTTATTTGAAAGAGAGACAAAGAGCGTGAAAGAGAGAACATGAGCAGGGGGGCGGGGCAGAGGGAGAAGCAGGCTCCCCACTGAGCAGGGAGCTTGACATGGGGCTTGATCCAGGATCCTGAGATCATGACCGGAGCTGAAGGCAGATGCTTAAGCAATTGAGCCACAGGAGCCCCAATACCTTGCCCCTTTTCAATGCTGTTTCCTCTGCCTGGGATGTTCCCTCCATTGCCTTTTTTTCCCTAACACACACACACATCTGTCTGTCTGGCTCTTTCCAATTTATCTTTGAAGACATACTTTAAGCAGATCTTGGCCAAGTCCTGGGCAATTCTCCTCACACTCTCAGGCTAAGTTAGGCGCCCTCTTCTGTCATCCCAGAGCCCTCTAAGTACGGTTCTATTACAGAACTTACCCTACTTCGCTGTACCAAGCTGTCTCCCTCACTAAGTTAGAGGCCCTTAATGCTAAGGGAGGAACTGGAAATGGCGGTGGATGAGAAAAATAAGCATCCCAGGCACTTTGCAGACGTTGTTTCATTTAACCCCCCTCACAATAAGCCCTTCAGTAAATCCAGAGTCATTCATTCTAAATTCATGTCACAAATCACCTTTCCTGGCAGGTGCTGGGCCACAGTGGGGAACAACAGTGCCTGGTGTCATGACTCGGACAATGGAGGGGAGGCCGGTTCTGAGAGGTCCAGCATGGTGTCTACACTGAACCATCAGCTCCGCCCAGGCTCCTCCTGACCTGAGCTTCAGACGCACCTGGCCCTCAGCTGCCCATGCCGTGGGCCCTGGTGAGTAAGTATAAAGGAACTGAACAATGTTTTTAAAATATGCTATGACCTAGTAATTCCACTTCTAGGAATTCACCCTACAGAAGCAACAGCACGAGTCTATAATAAGTCAATATGCAGAGGATCAATGGTAGGTTGTTTCAAAGAGTAAAAAAAATGGAAATACCTAAGATGTCTACCAACAGGAGGAGAGAGATAAGTGATGAGTCTACGCTGCCACATGAAGCAGCCATTAGGAAGAACCTTGGTAATTCTGTAAGCTAGCTAAGTCAACAGCAAAAGACGTAAGCCTCAGGGATTACATACAGCTTGATCAGAGTCTGATAAAAGGCAAGTGTACACGTTAACGTATGTGTGGCTATGTCTGCATCTGGGTGGCCAGATAAAACACAGAACACTCAGTTAGATTGTCATTTCAGATGAACAACAAAGACTCTTTGAGTTTAACTATGTCCCATGCAATATGTGAGATTATTTATATGGAGAAGAAGTTGTTTATCTGAAATTCAAATTCAACCGAGTGTCTTCATCTGCTAAATCTGGTAACCTTATCTGAACACATATGAAAATATTGGGAAGGAGCTACAGTTAAAAGTTGTTACCACTGGAGGTGGGGGTAGGAAGGAGGAACAAAAGGAAGAGACTTCTGCTTTTTTCTGTCAAGTGTTTAAATTGGTAGGATTGTGGGTGATTTTTACTTTTTTTTTTTGAGAGAGAGACATGACCATGGGGGAGGGGTAGAGGGAGAAGGAGAGAGAATCTTAAGCAGAGCCCCACCTGGGGCTCAAACTCAAGACCCTGAGATCATGACCCCAGCCAAAATCAAGAGTCCACACTTAAACCACTGAGCCACTCAGGTACCCCCAAACCTTTTTCCTTAAGTGGGCTTCATACCCAGTATGGAGTCCAATGCAGTTTGAACTCATGACCCTAGGATCAAGACCTGAGCTGAGGTGAAGAGTTGGGACACTCAACCAACTGAGCCTGATTTTTACTTTTTGGTGTTCTTCTGAGTTGCCAGTTCGAATTTTTTATATATATATATTTATTTATTTATAAAAATATATTTTAATATCATTTTATATAATGAAATGATGTATAATTTTAATATTTAATACAAGTTAATATGAATATACATATAAATGTCCCTTCTGCCAACCACGTTTAAGTTAATAGGCAGCAATCTTTGGAAAATATAAAAATTAGGGGCACCAGGCAACTTTCAGCACAGATTTCCTAGTCATTACAATGTCAGACATGACACGTATTGGGGTTTGCCAAGAGGTACTAAGTCTGCCAGTGCTTACTGGTGTTTCCTTAATACCTTATACTTGTGATTTACTTTTATTTTATACTATTATACATCTAAGAGCAATATGGTATTTACACCCCCTAACACACACACAAACACACGCATGCACGCGCGCGCACACACACACACACACACAATGTATTTATAAAGCAGAACAGTGGTTAAGCCGAAGGAATTGTTCCTCATACTTAAAATTCTTAAAACTCTTCTCATCTGGCATTTTATTTTCAGCATTTTGGGGGTACATAAAATGCACACTGGAAAAGTTTCTAAGATAATTGTCTAGTTATGAGGTTTCACTATCTGTCACATGTTTAGTTTGTAGTTAAAAATATTTTACTACATACTTAAAATTGTCAAAATAGGCTAAAAAAGCACTAGGGAAATGTCCTGCCTCTCTATATTTTAAAGTGTTTGGATAAGAGGGATGCCAGTGATGATCAAATCATGTTTGATGCATGGAGTGGAGAGGAGAAGGATCCCATTCAAAAATTCCTACACACTGGGGAAAGACTTTAGCGCTGTAGATTATCTGATAAAGGACTTACAAATATACAAAGAGCCCTCAATACACAAAGAACTCCTAGTAATCAATCAGAAAAAGGGCATACAAACACAATCTTTAAAAGTGGTGGAAGACGTGACTAGGTACTTCACAAAAGAGGAAATCCAAATGTCCAGAAGCTTGTGAAGAGGTGCTTACCCTTATTAGTCACCATGAAATTGAAAATCAAAAGCATAACTAGACACCATTACAATGGCTTAAGTTGACAACACCAAGTGTTGACAAAGCTACGGAGCAACTGACCCTCTCATGGCACTGATGGAGAAATACAAATTAGTTTAAACCACTTAGGAAACTGGTACAACTACCGGTACACAGAAAAATAAAAAGTTCTCTCACAGATATGATGTTGAGTAATCAAAGCTATACACAAGAAGGTGCACACTTTTATACGAAAAAGCCAATGTTGTCATTACCTCTAGGGAGAGGGAAGGGGCATGAAGAAGCCTTTGGAAATTTTCTCATTCTTGATCTGGGTGGTGGTGACATTCAGGTTGAATATACACTTGAGATGAGTGCATTTCTTTATTGTATGCTTCTTTGACCTCAATTAGAAAACAAATCCCTGGCTTTCCAATATCCATCCAAATCTGGGATGTTATCCAGTGCAGTCATGCTTTTCAGGACCTGTCTGGCAGGCTGAACGTTAGAGGCTTCGTGGACTACACTCTCGGTTTTCCTTTGGGATCTCTTCATTCTTCCTTCTTAGCAGTATAATCATTTTGCCTAATTTCCACTTGTATCAGTGTCTTCACTGGTCAATAGGAGGAGGACACGGGGTGACACATCCTGTTACATAATCAGGTAATGTGCATGTATGTAAGCGCACTGGAAAGTACCATATGTGTTATATAGATATAATATTAACCACTGTATATCTGGCATTTGGAGGACTCAAGGTTTCTCCAAATAACGTTAAAGACACAATGTTTTGTTTTGTTTTGTTTTAAAGACATGAGATTTTTTATCACTGCCATTTCCCTGACAATTCTCAAATTCTTGAAATGCAAAACATTATTATGTTAATTATGAGTAAGGTTAAAAAGTGTCCAATCCTATTCCCTACACGGTTCACCACATTGCCTCAGGGGATGGGCTTATGAGGTTCTGACTGTACCTTTCCCACTAGGTGAAACTAGGCAAGTTTGTGTATTTCACTGAATCTGAAACACTACAATCTATTTTAAGATTTACTATTATTTTAATGGATCACTAAAGAAGGAAGACAACTGCCAATTAAACTGTGACAAAACTCTTTCTTATCACATAGAAGCTTTAGTTACACTTAGTAAAAGGACTCCTTAGACTTTTTCAGGTTTGGATTTTTATTATGTATCGTTCTTGAACATACACCACAATTAAAATTTGAGTGAAATAATCGGGTTAAAATTTTTCTCCCTCACAGTTCTGTTCTCTCACATCACTTTTCCATTTAAGAGTTTTTGATGTCTGTGTTTTCCCACACGATTCTGTCCTCTGTGAGATCAAGAGCACCCCTGTATCGGCAGGATTTTCATCCAAGTCACTGACTAATTAGGCAAGTTCTCCAGCACGTGCGCAGTCAGTACCAACTTGGTCATGACTGGAGCCTATTGGCAGTGACTGTACAGTGCACTCCAAACGGACATTTTAGAAGTGATGAAATATGACAGTTACCCTCTTCGAACCCCAGTTTCCTCTTTAATAAAACAAGAGTCATCCTCACAGAATCATTTATTTTTCAGAAAGAGAGAGAGAGAGAGAGAGAGAGACAGCACAAGCAGGGGGAGGGAGAAGCAGACTCCCCACTGAGCAAAGAGCCATGATGGAGGACTCGATCCCAGGACCCTGGGATCATGACCTGAGCCAAATGCAGATGCTTAACCTCTGCTTAATCGACTGAGCCACCCAGGCTCTCCTATACTAAACATTTTTGTTGCTGTTTATCTGATACTAGAAGTTAACCAGTTATCTTTTTTTTTTTTTTAATTTGCTACATCCCTGTCCAATTTCCCACCTATTCTAACCTTAGTGCCTTCCAAAGAGATGGCCACTTATCATCAGTTTGTTGCACACTCTTCCAGACTTGGTTTTATAATTATATGAGATACATACGTATTTCAGAAAAATGGAACCAAGCTGTCCTTACAGTTCTAAAACTGGCTCTTTTCTCCTTTACCACATTCAACACTGTGCTTTAAAGGTAATTCCTTACAGATTAACAGCATGCTTTTTAAATTGTCACACAGAATTCCATTTGGTATCACAGTCTATTTGGCCATCACATTACTGATGAGCCCTTAGGTTATTTCTATGTTTTTCCCTTATAGTTAATGTTACAGCAAACTCTCTTATTCATACCTCCTTTGGCACTAGTGTCAGGGTATCTCTGAGAGGTGAAACTGCTTGGTCACTGAATAGATATTCATTTTTAGTTTTAAAAGATACTGTCACATTGCCTCCAAAATTCTGTATCTGTTCATATTCCCACCAACAGTACACCACTGCTATCCTGCTAGCAGAGACCTTGATCGTCTCCTTCTTAAACCATTGGAGCAACTTTGATCGAACCCCTGCTTTATCTGCTCCTAAATGAGTATGTCACCACCAAATCAATCTGTTTAAAACACGACGACAGAGTCAGCCACTCACCCAAACGCCTGTCACTATTTCTCAGTGCCTACACGATCACATTCGTCTCTCTCTTGCTTAACTGACCTCTTGTCCTTATCTCTCGGGATGTGCCCAGCCTCATGCTGTCTTTCCTCAAGTGGAAATGGGCCACTCTTGAGACAGACTCCCCAGTCCTGACTTCTGGTCTGTGTCACTCGTGCCTCAGAGCAACATGGCCGACGTACCAGACCAGTGCGAGCTTCTTCCTGAAGCCCGTCTTTGTTCTTCCCTACTTGGGAGTTCCTGCAACACTTCTCATCTGTAACCCTCATGTGGCATTTGTCATGCACTGCTGCCTTATGTGCTGGCTAGTTTTCTCTCTAGTTTACTCTCCCTTTCTGGATTTTAAACCACGTATAAATTGTGTTCACATGACATATTCATATTATTTAGCCCAGTGGCTTGATGTTCTGCTACACAAGAGCTTACAGAATAAATTAGATACACAACTGGAATGTATCTTCTGGCTAGAAAGGCTTCCTTGTTTTTGTTTCAACTATAAAATAAAAGGTGCATCTGAGGTATATCCAGTATTAGAATATATATTTTTTAAAGATTTTATTTATTTATTTCAGAGAGAGAGAGAGAGGGTGTGAGCGAGCAGGGGGAGGAAACGGGAATCAGAAGCGGATTCTGCACTGAGCACGGATCACAGAGCCCGATACAGGGCTTGCTTGATCCCAGGACCGGGAGATCATGACCTGAGCCAAAACCAAGAGTCGGACGCACAACTGACTGAGCCACCCAGGCACCTGCATCTCAATCTGGTCAGCTGCCATCAGGAAAACATAATTAAAAACTGAGGGAAAATGCACAGATGTGAAATATACTATTCTCGGGCCTTTACCTTTTAGGTGTGCCAGAACATAAGACAGAACTCTTAAAACCAACTCCCCAGTATCATGAGGGCACACTCTGTGTTCTATACTTGGAAATTTTGTAGGTAAGTTTATAGGATTTCATGTTCCAGAGAATCTGAAGATTGTTTTTTGTAGCAATTCAGGAGGTAACTGTTATAGTAGCAGCGAAAAATACACGGAAGGACGTGAAAAAAGGCATTTCATAATCAATGAAGGTCCAAACTGAGGGAAGAAAGACCATTAGCAATACCACACAGATCAAGTGATCTTTGTGGGTCACTAAGGCCTCCATGCATCATCTGCTTGGTATCATTTTAGAGAAGCCACTGTCACTGCTGGTCAGATCTTGGTGTAGTGCTATGATCCATTTGGGTCCCTACGTTTGAAAAATACACACAGGTAACTAGAAAGTTCCCTAGGTGAAAAATCACCACCCCTTCTACGAGTAAGAGGCTGCACCCTTTAACAATATTTTATACATTTGTAACTAATTTGACTTACACATTTTAATCCTTATTTATAGATATGAAAACCGGAGGTTTGGAGAAGTTAAGTAACTTGCTCAGGTCACATGGCCGGTAACCATCTTGTTGCCATGGGACCCTCTCTCTCCACATCAAATAAATAAAATGAAATAAGCAGTGTTTCCTGGGCCTTAAGACCTTCAAGTATTGTAGTACTTCCCCAAATCTAGTTGAAACATTGCTTCCTGAGACTCCATAGAAGGCAAAAATATATAACTACTTCTACTCCCCTCCCCTACTTCCCTGTCCACACCTGTAGAATTAATGAATGTTCACGCAAAGTTTGCAAGGTGAATTTTGATTCTAACAAGCTACTTGCAGCTGCTCACAGCACAGTGTTTTTCAGTGAATGGAAGTGATACAAATTCCATAATGTATGTAGTGAAGCCTTTCGAAGGGGCTGTAATAAACATGTCCTTAACAAAGGTTTAAAAAAAAAAAAAAGGTCAACTGAGGAATACAATATATGCCCATGTCCAAACACAATACCTGAAATTCCTCAAGGCAGGCATGCTAAATTTTCATTCCTTTAACCACGTGTGCACTTTTTAAAGAAAGATTACTTATTAGAGAGAGAGGGGAACAGAGGGAGAGGGACAAGCAGACTGTGCTGAGCACTGAGTCTGATGCGGGGCTCGATCTCACAACCCTGAGCTCATGACCTGGGCAGAAACCAAGAGTCGGACAGTTAACTGAGCCACTCAGGTGCCCCACATGTGCATTTTTGAACCTTCTAGCTTCTATTGCACTTCCTTTCCCTCCTTTACGTATCCCACTGAGACTATCTGATGCTCGACAGCACCTGTCCTGGGCGCCCTGTGAGACTGAGGGCATTCTGCTTTACTTATTTCAGACATCTCTAGTCCTAGTCCTTTGATGGCGCGGTGTTTCGCATACAGTAGATGCACAATAAAGGTTTCTTGAATTGAATAAAAGCCATGTGTTAATCTGACATATATCCTTACTTGACAAATGTGGTGGCGGCTGTGCTAGAAGCTACCAGGGAAAGAGTAAGAAATAACTTCTGCATACGCATGACTGAAATGAAACAGGTAATGCAGAAATCACTACAACTCTTCATGGACCAAAAAGAAGCACATTTAGAAGGAGGTTCTAGTCGAAGAGACTAAAAATGCTAAGAATGAAAGTGCTGGCAAAGGAAACATTACAAATTCTGAGGTTAGGTCAGTAAAAACAAGGGCAAAGTTCAAACTAACATTGTTTTTAGAAGAATGTGCAATTAAGTATGGTAATTCATTCCAACCAATAACAAAATGTTTCAAGGATAGGTTATTACAGCAAGTAATTCTATAAAAATGAGAACAAAACCACATTTGGAGAGCCCTTGGGAAGTCTACCGGGCTAGAATAATAGGACTTGGGTTACTATTATAGTACTAGTTTATCTAACTACATGACTTTGGGCAGCTCGCCCTACTTCTTTGGGACTCATTTCCTTAAATGTATTGTGTGGAAACTAGACTAAATACATTCCAAGGCATTTTCCAATTTGAAAATTTTATAATTTCATTAATTTGTGTGTAAATGATGCCTTCAACCCTCTAAAAAGACCCTCCTGAGTAGATTTAAAATGATTCCTCCAGTTTTGTTGAAGATCCTACTAGAGAAACCTGGTCAACTTCTTGAAATTTCAAGTTGAGTTGGTACCATGCCATATTTAGAAAATTACCAGAAGGAGTAAGATGGGAATGGTCTGGAGGAACACCCTCTGTAAAGAGTAACACAGAGTCCCGATGACAATTCCGTACTACAACAAGCCATTTCTGAAGAAAAGTAGAACAAAGAAGTGGATTTAGTCACAGGGTAGAGGTGGACCTTTTTCAACATTCTAGCTGCCTTCGGGGACCTGACAGACCAACTAGATTGCTGCCTAGAAAATCTGTCCTGTTAACATTCGCGATGGAAATTTCCGGTGCATTCTAACAGATTTTTACAAAGTGTGCTTTGGTTTAGCACAGCTATCACCATGGAAGAACTGAGCCTGGTGATGGGTATTAAGGAGGGCACGTATTGCATGGAGCACTGGGTATTATACACAAACAATGAATCATGGAACACTACAACAAAAACTCATGATGGGGGCGCCTGGGTGGCTCACTGGGTTAAAGCCTCTGCCTTCAGCTCAGATCTGATCCCAGGGTCCGGGGATCGATCCCTGTGTCCTGGGATTGAGCCCCACATCGGGCTCTCTGCTAAGCAGGGAGCTTGCTTCCCCCTCTCTCTCTGCCTGCCTCTCTGCCTACTTGTGATCTCTTCCTGTCAAAAAACAACAACAACAACAACAACGACAAACCCAAAAACTGTGATGTACTATATGGTGACTAACATAATAATAATAATAATAATGATAATAAAAAAAGAATTTACCTGGAATAAATTAAGGTTTTTAAAGAAGGATTTACTGATATTTACTGACAGATTTTACAATGGCTTGTTAAAATAACTCCTAAATTTTGGATCACCAGCGAAAGAACTGTAAGATCTATCTTCTACAGGAGCACTGGATTTGCTCCTTACAAAAGTTGATAGTAAAAATTACAACCTGCGAGGCCTTCCTATTTTTAACAAAGGAAGCAGACACAGATTCTACTACCTACAAGACACTAAATAAACAAAGAAATCCCAGGAGTGGTTTCTGAACTGCGTGCAGGGGGAACAATGCAATACAATAATTCCTTCAGAATACTAAGACTCTATTTTCAGGGGTCTCTCACAATCTTCATTTGTGCTCAAGTAAAGGCATAAAATACTAAGTCACACAAGAAAAACTGCTAAGAACTCTTCATGTGATAATGAATCTTCTTTTTCAGATGCTGCATTATGACTGATATTTTAAGGAGAAAAGGGGTAGGAGTGGGATAAATTTTTGTCTTGAACTAAGCTGGGCTCTAATTTACAACTGTGTTAAAGTTCCCCTGTCATTCTCCTAGAATTAAAAAAAAAAAAAAAAAGGATAGGGCAGGATTCTTTCACTGGAGAGTAGAAAACTTCACTAGAGATTATCTTCATGTGGACTCTTCTCTGGACAGCAATACGGCAACAGCAACCACAAATGAGTGATAATTTACAGATTTCTGAAGAAGCTCATACAAGTAGTGATCAGGTAGGCAATTCTGCTAAATTTCTACAGGATTCTTATGTTACAGAAACAAGCTGTATCTCTGAAAACATGCTACGTATTCCTTAATGGTTTAAAAGTAAATCTGCAGAAGTAAGGGGATGTTCTTAACTCTGCATCTACTTTTCAAGGTGTTAAATAAAACACAATCTATGAAATGAACAGCCAGTATCTACTGAAAAGCTTTTATTTTGGAATCCTATCACTGACACCACTGGGTTTAATAATATTAATAAAATTAAATATATCTGTCTTCATTTTTTTACGAATTTATTTTATATACATAGAGGCTTATAATAATTAAAATCATAAAAATAAATTGCCTCAATGACCCAGAGGGCATAGAAATACTAAAACATTTATGTAAATAGGAATTACTCATTAAATAGCACTGACAAAGCTATATAAATTATATTTAATTCTACCATGGTGACTTAGATTAAAACCATCTAGTGGATTGTGCAAGAGTCACAAATCTAGTTCCTGGCTTTTTACTTGTGTGAACTTGGGCAAGTCATTAATTAGCTGGTTATTCCATCTGCAAAATGAAGACAGTGCTACTTCTCAACTGCATGAAAATGTCGCAGGCTCAGCTTCAAGAAGCTTCCCCCAGAATTTAATCCTTTCAAAAAGCCAAATCTAATTAAGATATAAATGTACAGGAAATATTAATTGTCCTTGTATTTGCAGACTAGCTAATGTCTTCCAATGGCATTACTGAAGTTGAACTCTTCAACTGTTCATGAAAATAGTCACACTTATTGATTCCCTAGGCTCGGGTCTACTTGAAAAGGCTGAGGGTAAACAAGGGATATGTTCTGGGGAAAAGAATGCAGTGAATCATTAGGACTAGAAGTGAAATGAAATGCTATACCAAATCCTGTCGAAACTTTAGAGCTTCAAGTGAGAAATAACTTTTTCCCATGAGAACTCAGTAATTATAATTGTAATGAGTGCTAGGAAAGGTTTTCAAGTTCTTGGCTGACATGTAAATATCAGCATTTTCAAGGAAATCTGCCATTTTATAAAATATAGCACTATTAATTAGTTCCAAAAGCCAGAGAATTTTTATGGAATTACATATTACAGATCCATGACTACCAAAGTGGTTCATCATGATTGATGTTATGATTCTGAATACCATGGGAGTTAGTAATGATTCGGTGACTTCCCATGAAATTCAATCCAGTGTTTTTTTGGTCAAACTGGCTCATCATTGTTCACCAAATTGGTATTTTCTCTGCTATCCTGTTTCCAATCATCTGGTATTCTTCTGGAGCCTACACAATCTTCAGGTATGGGCTTTAATTAAAGCCTGATACTGTATGACAGACCCTTAAATCAGGCCTAAGGAACAATTTTGACAAAACAATGCTATTTCAACATGAGTAACTAGGGGCACATGGGTGGCTGAGTTGGTTAAGTGTTGGCCTTCGGCTCAGGTTATGATCCCAGGGTCCTAGAATCTTGCCCCACATTGGGCTCCCTGCTAAGTGGGGAGCCTACTTCTCCCTCTCCCTCTGTCTGCCACTTCCACTACTTGTGCTCTCTGTCAAAGAAATAAATAAAATCTTTAAAAAAAATAATAAAGTAAACACGAATAAGTATAACTTAGTTTCTACATCTTTTCCTTTTTAACTGAAATAAAAATCTACTTTGTAGTGAATAAATCCACTTCTGAACATCAAAATGGGACATTTATTAGCTTTTTAAATTATATGCTTCTATATTCACCTGAGCTCAAGAAGAAGTCAATTAGCGATCATCCCTAAAATCAGAGATCAATAACATGAATAACAGAAAAACTCACATACAGTCTACTCATCTACAAGACAAGAGATCCCATAGTTAGGGACTGAACATATATTCATGGGAACTCACATTTACATATACTTCACTGATTCTCCTTTGCAATCTACTTTGTAAAATATTACGAATACCTAAAGAGGCAAATTTCCCTAGGTCTATATATTCTTTTGACACTAAAACTAAGAAATAGGGATGCCTGGGTGGCTCAGTCAGTTAGGCCGCTGCCTTCAGTTCAGGTCATGATCCTGGAGTCCTGGGATCGAGTCCCACATCTGGCTCCTTGTCCAGCGGGGAGCCTGCTTCTCTCTCTGCCTCTGCCTGCGACTCTGCCTGCTTGTGCTCTCTCTCTGACAATAAATAAATTTTTAAAAATCTTAAAAAAAAAACAACTAAGAAATATTTTTTGTTACTAGATACATTCAAAATTGTACAGGAAGGCCATCTTTTAAAATTAGTATCTCTTGTACCAACAAGGCCAACTTAAAATGGGTACATGAAATATACAGCCTGACATTATGGCACAAGTTGACTGTGCCCTTACTGAAGACAGTCACCTCTACTCCAGATTTGTGGTTCCCTCTCACTCCCTGCTGTCAACAGGGCAGGGGGACCCCTCTGTTGCAGCTGAGGTTGGCTAGGAGTCCTGTTGTACTGACTCAGCCTATGGAATGATATGAACAGTTCACCTGTGAAGGAGAGCCGTGAGTGCTCTCTGCTTCACTGTGAGCTCTCAGACAAGTCCCTAACCTCTCTGAGCTTGTTTTTTAATCTATAAAAGGAGGGTCTCCCAACTAGATGATGCAATAGAATTGGAACAGCTCTAACATTCATCAGTGACATCTCCAAGCTGTCCTTAGTGATCATGCCACCACTTCTTCCACAGAAGAAGAGATGAAGTTCAGATAAAAATGACACAGTGTTGGGTGCCTGGGTGGCTCAGTGGGTTAAGCCTCTGCCTTCGGCTCAGGTCATGATCTCAGGGTCCTGGGATTGGACCCTGCATCAGCTCTCTGCTCAGCAGGGAGCCTGCTTCCCCCTACCTCTCTGCCTGCCTCTCTGCCTACTTGTGATTTCTCTCTCTGTCAAATAAATAAATAAAATCTTAAAAAAAAGGACACAGTGTTATTTCTACTCAATTATCCTACTGGTTGCTTCTAGCCCTCACTTAAAGTTATGTTAAATGGTGCCAGGATTTTCCTGAGGAACGTGAAGAACTCAGTGAAAACCAAAGTATGATTATTCCCTCCAGTGTTTTGTCCTCGGTGCAATCACACAGATGACCATGAGTTCATAGTCATAGATCATCACTGCTGTTCATTTTCAGAACACCTGTCTGATAAACGCTCATTCCCCTCGAGCAAAACAGTATCTTTTCAGAAGAGAAACATTCCAAGGACACAAATATGAACTCAGTCACCTGTTGGGAGGTTAAAAACTGTAATAAACATTCTCTATTTCTCTCTAAACCACTTCTAATGATGAGTTCAGACAAATAAGTTTCCACAAACATAGTTCCACAGGGAACTATCTCATTATCCATCCTTCCATACCGGCAATCAGGTCTTCACGAGAGAAAAATCTACCCCAACGCGAAGTATGTGCTTACAAAAAGGTCAGTCACAGGACTCTATCTGGATAAGAGCACCTTAAGCATTTCCATCTTTCAAGAACTAAAAACAGTTTTTGGAAGCTTCTAAATTATCTCAGAGTTTTCTCATCTTGGATGGCCTGCCTCCTCTAAAACTGGCTCTCATTCCCCAATGTGCTGGTCTGTGTTCTCAAAGCCGCCACAGCTCTTGGTGAAGACGGCCTGACAAAAGTCAGTCAGCAAGATGGATCTCTCTGGAAATGGAGGCTGTCTGGAGTCCACCAACTTTAACGACTTCGGTTTGAACTGAAGAGGAGTTTATTGCCCTCCAGCCCCTGTCCCTGGGGCAGTAAATTACCCACGATTAAAGGACCAGTTTCCCCTCACCCTCCTCGCCTCCATCACTCTCCTCTGCTCCCGGCAGAGGCATAAAAAACGCTCCCCAAAGGACAAAACCTGCCACCAAGGCAGCAGCACTGTGGTAATTTCCCAAGGCATTATGATTGATAATGATCAGCAGAGCGTGGGATAATAGCTCCCCTCAATTTACCGGTCCCTTTGAAGGGTTAAAATCTGGCAGATGTTGATAGCTGACACTCCTTGCTAACAGGAAAGACACATTGCTGTGGGGCCCACTTCTAGGCTTTCCCGTCCCTGCAGCTGTCTGTGTAGAGCTAATTGTATCCACTTGTTTAACCTCGGGGAACGTCTGGAGGGGACCCAGTGCCACAAGGGTACCTTTTTTTTTTTAACGGTCATTTCCTCTCTGGTGTAACTTGCATGACAGTATGTGACAAGCAGAAATTAATGGGGACACTGCTGTGCCAATTCCTCCTGAATTGCTGACACTGGCTACAGGCTGCCTGTTTGCCACCCAGCCAAGACCTCACATGAAACATGGCGAGGGGCCCACAGCTCTATTCACCAACCAGCCAGCTGGTCAGTGATGAGAGGAGCCACAACAATGTAGGGTGCACAAACCAGGAAGAAAATGCTTTACAAACCGCTTCACACCAAGGAGGTAGCATTTGCTGGGAGTTCATATGCCGGTTTATTTTCCTGAGTGACAAACAGCAAGGCTCGCGTGGACAAAGTACTTTCAACAGAAGAAGTATTCCTCTCCCAAGGTCTTCTCAGGTTTGGGGCCGGAACATCATCTGGGCAAAGGGAAGCCACCTGAGATTCATCTCCAAGGAGGCTTTTCCAGCAGATGGCTTCCGGGAAGGCCTAGGCGCCAACAGGGTATCTCTTGCCTCTAGCTAACTACCATGCTGCTGTCCACTTTAAAAATTCTAGGCATGGGGGTCTCTTTCACTCTTTCTCACACACACAGGCACACATACAAAAGGATCTCGAGTTCAAGCCCATTATGTGTCTGCAACATTTTACAAGGTTGGGGAATCTGCCCCAACCTTGGCAAGATCCACTTTCTCCTCTTAATATAATCAGAAATCAAACTCTGCCGGTGGTCACTTAAAATGGTGGCTCCCTTAGAGATCAGGCCCCGCTGATTTCAGCTCAAACAAATCAAGGCTCATAAATTTAAAAACCAAAACAAAAGCCGGCATGGTAGAAAAGTCACCTAACCATGATTTTGGGTACAACTCAAAAGTCAAGCTGAGGGAGAGACAGGGGAAGTTGTTACAGGAAAATTAGACTAGTTCACGTTTTATAACAAACTTGGGAAGCCCTAAGGGCATTTCAAAAAGGCACAACAAAGAGGCTCCTCCATTTTGTGTCTGGACATGGCTCGGGGTGAAATTCTGGTGCTCTGAAGTAGTGGATACTCTCCTATAAACAAGAATATATTCAACTCCCCTTTTTCTTCCATCCCAAGTTTTTTTTTTTTTTTTAAAGATTTTATTTATTTACTTGACAGAGTGAGAGATCACAAGTAGAGAGGCAGGCAGAGAGAGAGAGAGAGGGAAGCAGGCTCCCTGCTGAGCAAAGAGCCCCATGCGGGACTCGATCCCAGGACCCTGGGATCATGACCTGAGCCGAAGGCAGCGGCTTAACTCACTGAGCCACCCAGGTGCCCCTCCATCCCAAGTTTTAAAGCGTACTAGATGATACAAAGATGGAGCCAGGTTCTGAGAAAACAAGGAACACTCACAGCAGCCAGGACATCCAGCAAAATGAACAATGTGCAGATTCTGATCTAAGTGAGAGAGGCCTCTCGTTTTTGCGGGGGGGAAGGAATGAAGGGCGAAGAGAACACAAGAGCCTAGAGCATCACCAAGCTGACCCTGCAGATTAAGAGGACGTGTGTTTCCATTCCGAGAGGACCTCTCAAAGCCAACATGAGAGTGGGGTCCTCAGGATGGTCATTCCTTGGCTACAAAGAGTTAGCTGCAGGGAAGAGGCATCCTACCTTTCCACCAGCAAATGAAATTAATAAAATTCTCCAACTCACCCTGACAAGAAGCACAAGACCAGAGAGAAAATGAAATAGTATGCATGCCCCCATCCACCAAATAGTGGATGAGCTGTTATTTCTATAAATTTAATCTGTGAGAGATCCACTGCATTTATGAAAGGTGTAAAATGTTTCTAACTCAGAACTGGACCACAGGCCTGGAAAAAACACAGAGGAAGAGGTTCTGGAAATGGAAATGCTAATTTCTTAAACAAGCACATTTCCAAAATATACTATATAATGCTATATACTATACCGTATATTAATAAACTGAGCCTTTTAATTTTTTAAAAGATTTATTTATTTATTTGAGAGAGCGAGCGAGCGAGCAGGAGAGAGGAATAGAGAAAGAGGGATAAGCAGACTCCTGTCTGAGCACAGAAACCGATGCAGGGCTCAACCCAGGACCCTGAGATAAGGACTTGAGCCAAAGTCAAGTCAAACCAAGTCAAATGCTTAACCAACTGTGCCATCCAGGCACCCCCAGAGTACTACACTGAACCTTTTTAAAACAGTCACTGCTGGCATAGTCTTTAAGGACCCCTGATTTCTCATCAATAAGTGGTATTTTAATTTAAATTCAAACATTCTAAATCCAAAGGATGCTGAGAACATACTATCTAAATAATAGGTTTTTATGGCCAAGACCAATGCCGAAATGTTAACAGACAGGAATCCCATTCGACTTCAGACATTCCCTCTTATGTGACAAGTGGGTGGCATGAATTGGAATCTCTCAGAATCCCTTCCACAAATGTTACTAAGAACCGTGCAGGTCCTGAGCTCGAGGTGTGAGGCCCACAGGCTCTGCTACAGCTCTGTCAGGAGGGGTGCTGTGGCGGGGGTGGGGCCTACTTCTCACCTTGTTTCCCATTAACTACAATAGTATTTGCATTGATAAGTTTAGCTCCAGCTTACATTTCTGAACTCCCAAGTTTTTCCAGAGTATAAATACCTGATTTAACAATGCCAGAAGGAGTAAAAGAACTCTGCATGTCTAATTTCATCACAGAGACATGTTCTAGAAATGCGTATTTTTAAGTTAAATGGGGGGATACCTGTACTTATTAAAATAGCCCCTCTCAGCTCAAATGCCACATTGCAGTGGTCAAAAAGTTGCACAGCTTGTTAAAGGCTATTGGCCTGCACACACGTTTGATTTGTGAGTTAGGAAACTACAAACCGTATTTTAAAAGGCAATGCAGCAAGCAGCTGGATATAACATTTCCAGGCTTCCCAGCCCTTCTGGATGCTTCGTTAGGCCTCTTATCAGAAGAAGAAGAATAGAGATCTCTGTTATGGCTTTCCTGTGGCAAGGAAAAGACAAGGCGATGATTTTCCAGTCCATTTCCCCTGGTAACATGCTCATCAATCACTAGAGGCTAGGACTTTGTTATTTGGGCTAGAGGAAAGAGAGCTCAGTGGTTTCTATCCCAGTGGAATGAGGCTCTCTCTCTCCTACGCAATGCTTTAGGTTACTATCAAGGGTGTGTTGCCTCTACCTTAAGAGTATTTGCCTCTGACCGCTTGGGGTTCACAGGGCTCAGCGGGAGCACAGCAATGACTACTGACTGACATCTACTGCTGATTCAGGCTGGGATAAAAGTGGTTTTGGAACAGCTTGCTTGGTGAAGCCAGTTTTCCAAATCCAACAAGCGGACTACCAAAGCTGTAGGGATTTCTTGTTCTGAAAACGATGTATCCTTAACAATTTTCATTTACTATCACCCACGCTGGTCTATGTTCATCTTCATATGTTCAAAAGGACTACAATGGAAAAGGATGACAGACTTTAAAGGAAGGTTCCCCTCCCCGCCCAACATTTAGAAAATAATAAACAAACATACATCCAAATTTTTTTGGGCAGCACTTCCCCTGCTTTAACTTTGAAGAAATACAGGTTGTCCTAAGCGTTATTCATGTTCTTGTGAGGGCAAGTGCATCTTCCAAAGATCACTGTTAGTGTTTCCAGTCTCAAATATTCTACTTCAGGAAAAATTGGAAGGACGTCTGACAACCCTTCATTAAATCAATTTTGCATTCATTATATCTTATCTATTTATCTATCTGTGTCATCTACTTGGCCTGTATAGGTAATCTCCCTGTATAGGCCAATCCAGGGTTTGAAAGAAATGTTCCATTTTTATTTTTTAATTTTTTTTGCAGGTACAGAATAAACACAAATATCCAAAAAAGCCTTTCCTTAACTATATAATGTTAACTGTTAGGAGCTCATTTTAATAAGAGGATGAAAAGCTGATCTGAGGTAAAAAACAGTGAAAACATTCAATGTGCACTAAAGAAATCCACGCCTATGCCTGCCATTGTAGTAAAAATAGACTTGTAAATTCATTCTATAGAGTTTACTACTCAGTAGTAATTACCTCCATTTATAATCAAGCAAAATTCCCCCATAGCCCAGTTATTCTATTTAATGGTAATATGACAGTAAGATTAAAGGAGACAACAATGGTGTCAATAAGTCTTATTAGAAAACCAATCATTTTTTTTCTACTCTTTCAATGTTTGTCGTTTTATCATTATTAGCATCAATAGGCATGTACTAAATGCTTTTAATGTATATACATTGATTATTTTACAAAATCCGTCTTACTGTGTTGCCTAACAGCAAAGGAAATGATACTATGTTGATAATTCTTATGTTGTGCCATGAAGAAAAGATTCAGATGTAAGAACTTAAACTTCTCTGTAACAGAGTGTATTCCCCATAAAAAAATGATGCTGAAACACCCTTGTCAAATGTTAATATCAGGCTGAATTATAGGAAATTTCTATTTTTGTAGGGCAAAAGCAGTCAACTACTGACAATTCATATGACCTCATGTAGTAATAGTACATGCTCACTTTAGACTTTTTTTGTTTATATATATAAACAACCCATAACATCTCCACAGAGATACATGTTTTTAGTGTTTTAGTATATTTCCTTCTGGTTTTCAATATATGCACTTGAGATGGACTTCAAACTTAGGATCATATCGTATAAACAGTTTGAAGCTTGTCTTTCTTTATGCAATTATTCTTCAAAAATATTTTTTTGCAAAAATCATTGTTAGATGAATTTTTGTAATTTATTTAATCTTAGTACATCCTCCTTTTTCATGTGTATTTCTCTGATTATCTGTAAGGCTGAGGATTTCCCCTTTCAACCATTCCGTGTAGATGTGTTTCTTCCTGACTCTGCACATTCCTCCTCTATATCTAAATTGGGTAATTTCTTATTGGATTATAAAAGCTTTTTATATGTTAAGGATACTAAACTTGTCATATTTTTGTAAATCATTTTATTTGCCTTTTAGTTTTATTTATAATAATTTAAGTTTAAAATTTTTATAGTCTAGTTCATGAATTGTTTCCTTTGTGATACTATCTATAGTGTTTTGCTTAGAAAACTTGACTCCCAGATCTGATATTTACTTATATGTTATTCTATTTATTAAAAAAATTAACAGTGACCCCCCCATATACACATGCCTTCCAAAACTATAAAGTGTTTATTAGACTTTATACAAAACCATAAAAGAGGGCACTTGCTTGGTATCCAAAGCTGAAAGTGCTGTCTTCAGTCTCCTAACCAGCACTAAATGTTACTAAATCAGGCCTGTTTCTAGCAAAATTTACAAGCAAACTCAGCTGTCTCTTTTCTAAGGAAAATTTCCTGCTGTACAAAGGGTTACCTCTGAACAGTATCTCCATTATTTCACCCATGACTCCATTCCTAATTTTCTGTTTTCTGGCAGCTGCTCTCTGACTTACAAATAATGCGTGTCTTTGTTTAGAGTTCCTTAAAAAAACTGTATATTCTAAATGTGGAAGAAAGCTCAATTTATTTTACTTTGAAACCTGAGAAATCAATAACATGAACCATATGTTAATTATGGAACTTAGTGATAAATAAAGTAAGAAGGTCCTGAGAAACCTTGCTGGTGAGAGTGATGGTAGTATTGAAACAGAAAAGGAAAGAAGTCCTTTCTCTCAGTGGGTGATGCTTTCATAAATCTCTCTGCTTGGGAGGATACCAAAATGCAACTCTTTTCTTAATTCATTCTAATGTAATTTATATTTCACTTTCTTCCGGTTCCTAAGTGTTTTCCATCAAGGCCTTAACAGTAATGATGAGATGATTACCAAGGGCCATTAGTACAGGAGCCACGTTTAGAACAAATGATGTTAAAGACAAAACTTAACTGGTATTTTTGTCCTTTCATGTCATTTATTGGCATTATACAGTTTTTGCACTGAAGACATGCATCAACCAATCCTTAATATCTGGTGGAAAATATTAGAGAACTTACTAGGTTTACAAGATAAATTGCTGTGACTGGGGTAATAATCATAATGCGGGAATAAGAGTCATATAATGTTTCAGATATTTACACGCGACATAATCACATGCTTTTTAAAAAAGCTACTTTTGGGGGGTTATTGTGGGTTATAAATATCTTCTTTTTCCCTTGGGCCTATTCAATTAATTGTCTTGTTACCACCAACTCATTTCTTCCCTTTCTTGTACCCCGTCCTGCTGAGAGGAATATATTTTCATAGGAGGGGGCAGAGGGAAGCAGGGCCCTTGCCTACGGCCTTTACACCAAATTAGTCTCAACAAACACATCAGGTCTTCAGCTATGGGTGATGTGAATTTCTGAGTTCCAGATTTGAACATTAAAACGTCATATATAAATGAAATTAAAATGTCAACGAAGAGCACTTCAAGTGTTCATTCCATACTAGACATAGCCAAAGAACATCTTAGACTGAGGGTAACTGTTTCCAAATCAATCAAAATCTCACTGCTCAATGTAGACTTAATTAACCGGTAATGTCGCAGTTCCCAAACTTAATTCACAGTGAAAGCTCCTATGCCCTGTGGTCCCCAATTTCCTGCTATGTTCTATTTTAGCCTTCCAATCTAAAAGTGGTATGACTCTACTGGAATAGAATGATAAATATTTCTTTGGTTTGTCCAAGAAAGGAAAAATGAACAAGTATGGTTAAGGACAGCAGAGAGCAATGGTAAATATAAAAATCAACAAAGCTACCAGCTTGTATTTGTTAAAAGCTTCTAATGACATGATCTCAGGGTTCTGGGATCGAGCCCCATGTCGGCTCCGTGCTCAGTGGGGAGTCTGCTAGAGATTCCCTCTCTCCATTTCCCTCTGCCCCCCACCCCTGCTCACGTGCCTTCTCTTTCCTTCTCTCTAAAATAAATCTTTTTTAAAAAGAAAGTTTATAATGACAGCTGGAAAAAATTCTGAGCGCTCATTGCTTCTAATATGGGAGGTACCTGAATACTATGTTTGGCACTGCTGTCAGTGCTAAAAAAGCTATTACCCACCTAACTTTCACATGGATTTGGTTCCTTACCTGTAAAACAGGTTAAGAATTCTGGACCAGTTACATTTGCAAGTCTGGTAACAGTTTATTAATTCAAAACCACAGAGAACTGTGAAAACATAAGTGAAATGAAACAAAAAGCGTCTTTCAAAGGTCAAATCGTGATGTGTCATTAAGAATTTTTTTTAAAGAGTAAGATTTCAGAGTGGCTTAAGAATTTCTAGTTAGAGGGGCGCCCGGGTGTAAAGCCTCTGCCTTCAGCTCAGGTCATGATCTCAGGGTCCTGGGATCGATCTCTGCATCCGGCTCTCTGCTTAGCAGGGAGCCTACTTCCTCCTCTCTCTTTGCCTGCCCTTCTGCCTACTTGTGATCTCTGTCTATCAAACAAATAAATAAAATCTTAAAAAAAAAAAAAAAAGAAGAATTTCTAGTTAGAATTCTCATGTTCCCAAGTGTTTTCTTTTTAATTTTTATTAGTGAGTTAGCATTGGTCAATAGAACATCTTAAGGAATACAACTTCAGTGTTCTCTCTCTTTTTTTTTTTAAGACTTTTTTATTTATTTGACACACAGAGAGAGAGAGAAAGAGCAAGAGCAAGCTCAAGCAGGGGGAGCAGCAAGAGGGAGAGGGAGAAGCAGGCTTCCTGCCAGGGAGCCGGATGTGGGGCTCAATCTCAGGACCCTGGGATCACAACCTGAGCAGAAGGTACATACTTAACTGACTGAGCCACCCAGACACCCCTAAAACCTGGGTGTTAGTAAACAGGTGTTGTACGTATGGATGACTTTAGTTAAAATGCCACACCGGACTTCATCTGGGCTGAGATCTGAACCTTCTGGTGGCTGGCATTACTCAGGCATAGCAAGCAAATACTTCAGAGGTTTGAGTCATCTCAGAATGTATTCCATTCCCCATGCCAGTCCTGCCATAAGTCACACATAAAGATAATGAAGGAGAATATTTTTTAAACTGTGGTGTCTAGGGGTGCCTGGGTGGCTCAGAGGGTTAAGCCTCTGCCTTTGGCTCAGGTCATGATCTCAGAGTCCTGGGATCGAGTCCCGCATCGGGCTCTCTGCTCGGCGGGGAGCCTGCTTCCCCCTCTCTCTGCCTGCCTCTCTGCCTACTTGTGCTCTCTGTCAAATAAATAAATAAAATCTTTAAAAAAATAAATAAATAAACTGCGGTGTCTATAAGCATCACCAGAGGGTACTTACTACACACTCCTTCCGAGAGCAGGTTGGAGAATTGGTTAGGGCAGGACGACTGTTTTAAAGGAGCACTCGAGGCAGTGGTTATGTAGCTGATTCACGACCACGCTCACGACCACGCTTGGAGAAACAGAATGTCATGTTTACCCACCTTCATTAACCCTTTATTTGGTGGAACTCCTTTTTTGCAAAATGTGTTGGGTTTAGTCCATTTTCCAGGCATCTCAATTAAGCTTACTATTGCATGGCAGTAGTGAGAGTTTTTAGAGATTAGATTTATACTTGATGATTTCTAACAGTCCAAAATTTTTTTTCGCTTCCTAAGACTTCAAGTGTCACAGCATCCAGATGCTTGGCATCAGCCCCTGATTTAGATACAGAAGTCCAAATTCAGGTCAAGTTCTCCTCATTTCATATTCCACTGGAGTCGATCTTTTTGGAGAATTTTTCTCTTTGAGAATGATGATGAGGAAGAGGAAGAGCAGAATGAGAAAAATGGCAACAACAGTTCATACACTGGAGGTAGGTGAGTCTCATGACTGCCGCTATCGGGTTTTTAAGGGCTCGTTACACAAGTGTTTGTGAAAGCATTATTCATTTGACAAATATTTACTAGAACCAAGAATGATTTTCTTAACTGCAATGAAAGGACTGATTAATCCTTTCCACCTTGCTTAGGAATGAGGAATAAAATGCTTTCTTAGATAACTGGTGGATACCATCTTTATAGGCCTTTCACTAATTTAAAATGTAGTGACTGTAAATTGTTAGCAACTGTTCCAGCGGAATGGTGCTATCTTAACTTCCAAACTCCCCAATGCACAGGAGTATCTGTAATTTGGGGGTAAGAAGGATCAAAATGCAAATGAATAAATACAGGACAGTATTTTCAGTTAGATTTTGTAAAGTCACTTAACTTCAAAGCTGTGACTTCTCCTGGTGGGGATGAGGAGGAACTTTGGACACAATGCTGAATGTATCCTTATGGCAAACTTAGCTTCAAATTTTAAAAAATGTGTAACTACTGTATTATCTTTTAGATATATATCCCAGGGAGATGAGAAGAGGGTCTGCACTTCATAGCATCAATCATTCTCTTCATTGGACTTGGTTTCCGATCCTTAGTATAAAACCTATTTAACAGAATCCAACATGGAAAGATGATAATTTCTGGAATTTTGGTAAGTCAGTACTACATGAACAGAGGAAACATTTTATAGTTCTAGTGGAGATCAGCTATTGGCTTTAGACTACATCTAAACCAAGCCAATGAAGTGAATCCTTAGTTATAATGTGGATAATCCCAACGCCCCTGCTCACTGTAAAGAATGTGCAGGCACAAAGTGGATGTGTTGAGACAGGACGTACCACATGGGCTTATTCTTCTATGTGTGTGTGGATGCATAATTACATACACAATCTACCCTTGAAAAAGTACAATTTACTAACTTGTACCATGGGTCCATTGATTCCTACATTTCAGAATTAATTAGAGGATTAGTGAGGTAAGCACCTTAGTACAGTGACCAACATCTGTTCATCAACCTAGAGGTGTCCCTTACATTCTAGACAGCACACTAGTATTGGCGTAAGTGCAATCAACTGCAGTCCTGACCCCAAAGCTCTTACCTTCCAGTTGGGAAAGACAAACACACATAAAAAAATGAATGAGATAACTTCAGCTCAGAGTTATGAAGAAGATAAAACAGAACGGCGGGGGAGGGAGAGGTGTGGAACATTCCAAACAGCACTAACAGTCAGTACATTACACTCCAAGCTGGAAGCATGGCAGGAGAACAGAAAGAAAGCAGGTGTGGCCGGAGAACAGTGGACCAGAGAAGGGTGGAAGCACACTGGAATTTGGAGGGTGGAGGAAGAAAGAGCCCTCCGTCATGTAGGACTCCTGATTTTATTCTACAGGTCATGGGAAACCACTGGAGAAAAGTTTTCAATGGGGGAGTAACACGTTATATTTTAGTAAGGTCCCGCTGGTTGTTATACCGAGGATGATCGATAAAGGGGCAGGAATGGAAGACAGCATACTGGGTTACAAAGCTGATGGATTAAGACTAGAGCTTTAGCAATAAAGATACTGAAAAGTAGTTGGACTAGGGGATATCTTTGGGGGAATAAAGCCAAAAGTACTTTCTCATGGACTGGATGAAGACTGTGAAGGAAAGCAAGAAACCAAGAATAATGCCTACGAGTGGGGCTCAAACAATGGGGGCTCCTGGGGAAGGCTTCAACTGGCAAGAGGATCCTTGGGCAATGTTTTGGTTATGAGATATCATATGGTGCACTGAGAGCATGGGGGAGAGCTCAGGCTGGAGGATATATGATATCTGAAGATTCTGGATGGAATGACATCACCTGGTCAGAAAGTATAGACAGCAAAGAGGACGGAGGGTGAAGCCTTGAATGTTACAACACTGAGAGGAAGAGAGCCAGAAAAAAAAAACTATAACCAGAGAGCTTGGGCACATGCTAAATTTAGACGAGGAATATCCCTGTTCTATGCAGAGCCTCTCTCTGCTATGTGTCACCACGGTGAAACACACTGGGTATACACTGCCTGTGACTTTTTAATGGGCTCTATGAACAGATTCAATGCCTAAGGTGAAGAAACATTTTCTAAAGCGATTCCAACTTACCTGTTATTAGCTTGATCAAAGTGTCGTTTGCTTACTTTAGTGAGTCAGTATTTATTTTAAGTGAGTCAGTCTTACAGTACACCTTTAGAAAGACATTAGCTTTTTTTTTTTTTTTAACCCCTATTTCCTGTTAGGAAAAAAAAAATCCAAACCAGCAAATAACTGTTATAATTGTTATTACCTACTTTTAGATAATCATGTATTTGCATAATTCTGTCCTTTGTCTCCTGATGTTTTCAGCTTACCCCAGGGCTTGGGAAACTGACTAAGGATTTCCTTCTGGGGAAGTCCTCAAAATCCAGATTATCTAAGTATGTTCTTCCTGAAGAAGTTTCTTGATTCACTGAAAGTTACCACAAGTTTAGCTCATACACTCTATATTTCCCCCCAAATTTGGGGAAAACTCGGAGTTGACTCACTTCCTTCTGAGGATCTCTCCTCCTGGAGTCAATGGCCAACTGTGGGTGCTACGCTGCTGGCTGCTCTTGGACTGGCTGCTTACCTCTTCCTCAGAGCAATGGAGCTGATGTTCCTCTTAAAGACATCCCCTCCCAATTCTATGCTTATGTGTCAGGAGAACACATACATAGGGAAGGGTGTGGTGTAGAAAACACTGCTGTTGAGTCAAAAGACTATATTTGGAGCTGACTTTCCATAGGAAAAAAATCTATCATCTAGGTTGCATTCCTGATGGAAAGTCCAGATGCCTGTTTTGTTTTTTTTTTAAAGAATACTTCCAAGCACAATGGTTAATACATTGTGAATGATGTGCCTTTTTAAGATTTATGTATTTTTTTTTAGAGAGAGAGAAAAAGAGAGAGCGAGTGAGCGCATATGTGTAAGCACGGGGTGGGGGGCAGAGGGAGAGAGAGAATTCCAAGCAGACTTCCTGCTGAGCAGGAAGCTGCACACAGGCTCCATCTCACAACCCCGAGATCACGACCTGAGCCAAAATCAAGAGTCGGACGCTTAACCAACTGAGCCACCCGGGCGCCCTGAATGATATGCTTCTTATAGGGCATCATAAGGGTCTAGAACGTGCATACATGGATTAGATAAAACACTGTAACAGCGGGTCCTATCAAGTATTGTTACCTTGATGTGGAAGGGTAGCGGAACTAAAATGAAAGACTCCTAGGACGCAGGCTGGAGAGAGCCCAAAGCCGGGGACAGAAGAGAGGGCTGGTGCAGAGCTATGCAGAGCCCAGTAAAGCTAAGCATGTGGAGAGTGGGGGTGTGGTGACAGTGGTGGTGGTGGGGAAAGCGACAGGTGGGAGAAGCAGTGGAGGGAAAGGGTATAGGGAACATAGGATCTTGAGTACTAAGAAGAAAATTAATGGTCTGGGAAACAGCACTGGTGAGCAACGAGCCCTGAGGGATCCAACTGTACGACAGGAGTGAACTATCTGAAGTTAAATTGCTGTATGTTGGGGTCCATCACAGAATAAAAATCAACACTGGCGTGACTGCCCTATGAGCTCCTTTGCCCTAGGACTAGTGTTATTAGGACATTCTACTTTGCTTATTAAAATTAATTTTATTAAACAGTCTTCTCAGACAGCTTTCCCATGGGCGTTTTCTTTCAAAATTATTTCACGTTACTACAAAAAGCAGCATTAAACACAAGGACAGATGTGTGTGCGTACATGTGTGTTTTTAAAAACATGGTCTATTCAATTAGTCCAGCCATGACACTAGATGGAAAAAACTGTCCTTCCAGGATCCTTATCGTTATTGTGGAGTATGTGTTCTTTGAATTTCTTGCCTTGTTTTTGGGATCACCTTATTATGCAACATCTGCTCTGAATTTCCAATGTGATAAACAGAGTATGAGTGTCGGTGGCAGATGGCTAATGACCAGCAGCGACGGGGCATTCAAGCCTGCCTTGTTTTCTGAGAAGCGATATTTTCATGTTAATTTGCTCTGTGTCCTGCAAAGATGAGACAAATCACCTGCTCATAATTCAGGCAAAGTGGAGACCACCAGGAACCGAGAAGGGGCAATGGCTTGATTCCTTTAGGGGTGAGAGGAGAGAAGGGTCTGGGGGACTTTTCCTCATCCGTAGTGGCAGGGGACCCATCAGTCACTCTGCGTTATGTCAGATGGAGAAAGAAGGCGCAGCCCCGGGCATCCCATACTGACACCAGAGCCACTGTTTACTGCAAGCAGATATTATTCATGAAAACAGATATTTCCCAGAGGCAGAAAACAGGTGCTATTAAGAGTGTGTGTCAGTCTCTGAAGTCTGGGTTTTGTAAAATAAACCAAATAGTATATTTTATCTCCTAGAGAAGAGATCACAACCAACAGAAATCTGTAAGAAACATTCAATTGAAGATAAAACGAAATCTAATTCACAGGGAAAATGACCCAAACAGACACATAAACCTTGAGCTTTTGGGCCTTCTCAAGCCCTATAGAATTCATTTATCATAGAAATACATAAGTAAAATGTAATTTTTATTCCAAGATTGAGTCATACAAAGGGGCCATATGGTCCCGAGCTAAAAGAACCCTGTCCTGTTTTGGAGAGACAGCTGATCTTTTCCGACTGATCTTTCAGTGCCTTGGATTTCTACTTGTGAAATTATACTGCCAATTTCAACAAACATGTTATAGGCACAGAATGTCCAAAGAAGGAGTTTATAAGATGTTGAGAAGCCATTCCATATACTAGGAAATACATTGTACTATTACAGGCAAGCCTAAGCACCAAATGAGTAGTTCAGTAAAACAGGGCATTTCATTTTAAAACCCTATAAAACAGAAGACTTTACATGGAAGTCTCTCCTGATACAAACCTGCCATATAATTCATTTTCTGGGTAGCAGTTACAATGGTTAAGGAACAAGAAGACAGATTTTATTTACAGGTTCTTTCTGATTCCCTCTTACAGGGCGGCTGACAAAGGCATGAAAGAGAAAAAAAAATCTGGCAGCCCCTTTTTCTCATAAAGCCCTCATAAATGAAAAGTGCTATCTAAGCACAGAGACTCTAAATTTATCTTGAACCCTAAAAAAAAAAAATAATAATAATTAAGGTGTCAATTATTGTCTCCTAAAGTTTAACCATGGAAGTCTACGAAGACAATGTCAAATCTCAAAGAAAAATAAAGATGGCACTGACTCCCCCCCATAATCAAGTACATTGAGAGATAACATTCAGAATTTAAAAGATGAAAACAAGATATGGCAATGACAAGCCTATGAATATTTGCTGACTTTAAAGTACAACAGGCAACAGGCTCCTCTAAGCAAATGTCATTGTCATCACCAACACATGCGCCTTACGACGTCAAGAAGAGGTGATGAAGATCTCAAGATGAAGTATGCACTAGATGTATGTATGCATTTATTTATTTTTATAATACAGTGTATTTTAAAATGTTGGGAAGAACCACCCATGATTTTATTTTATTCTCATGAGCCTCTCAATGGCAAGTTCCCGTTCAGGCCTCTACCACACTTCACTTACTTTATCAAAGCCTAACGTGAATACCACCTAGTCATTGCAAAATATTCCCTGTGAGTTCACCCAACTATCAACCTTCACAAATACGTAGGGCTCCAGGGTGTTTTTCCCTTTTTGTTGTTGTTGCTAACAAATGGTATTTAAAAGAATTTGAAAAATTGTTATGTGATCTATGTAATAAGCACATCACATAAGCCCATCCTGGGTTCTTTTCTAACAAATTATTTTGTTCATGAAAATACTAAACAAAAAGATTTGACCTCTATCATACCTAGTCAGAGACCACAAGAACATTTCAGTTTTATCCAAGTACTGCTCACCTCCTGTAATTTATGTCCTGAGTGGGCACCAGAGTATCCTGAACTTAAGTGGGTAACAGGTAAACAGTGCCCCAGAAAACGTGGTAGAGGACAGAGTGTTGAGGAAAACTCCCTTACCCTAAATGATCTTACAGGAGGTCTTTTCTTGATTTCTGTTTTATATTTATTTCATGTTAAGATTTTCTTGCATATTTATGATTATTTTATAGTATGGCATGTTCTGACACTTGTAAGACTATGTCAGTACTAATATCTACATTTTTAAAGAACATTTTAGAAAATATTTTGGTACCATAATACAAAGAATCAGCTGTAGACAGTGCTCATTCATGAGCGAGTCTTGTTTGTTTGTTTGTTTTTTTCTTTTTACCTGTAAACACTCCCTAAACTATTGAAACAACCATAAGAAAATGTGTACTGCATGTTTCTGGGTATAGAGTAAGCTTCTTGGCTAATTCATTTTTGTTGTTCCCCAAAGGATGGCACAAAACTCTCCTTAAATATTCAATAAATATTTGTACCAATATACTCAGAAAAACTCTTACTACAACAAAACATTCTATGTAAGAATCCGACTGTGTTCCCAACAGGTTGTTCATAAAAGCAATATTCTCTTGATTTAGTTATCTAGTTATTGAGACTGCCTATAAATAAGTCTATATAACAAAATATTTTCTGTTTTCTGACTGAGTCCTTACCAAATTGAATTAACCAGAACCCCAACTAACCAGAACCTCCTCCTTAGCAGATGTTTATCCTATATACCAACTTTTTTTTTTTTTAAAGATTTTATTTGTTTATTTGTTAGAGACAGAAAGAGAGAGCAAGCACAAGCAGGGGGAGAAGCAGGCAGAGGGAGAAGCAGACTCCCCACTGAGCAGGGAGCCTGATGCAGAACTCAGTCTCAGGACCCTGGGATCACGACCTGAGCCAAAGGCAGATGCTTAACTGACTGAGCTACCCAGGCGCCCCTATATACCAACTCTTTAAAAAAGAAATCAATCACAAGAACAAAAATACAAGTTTTTACTAAAAATAATTTTGTATCATTTCCATATAAGGCCTAAAACTATACATCTAATGGTTTTATAGTGCTTTTACCATGATTATTCATGTTTTAAATAATGGCCTTACCAGATCACAAACACTCAAATTACTTTTAAAACTCTTATGCTTGATAAAGAAGAAAAGCAGATTAGCATAGTATAGTTCAGAAAATTTTTAAAAGTTAAAGATGAAGACAAAAGAGATCTTTTGATTAGCCTTTAAGTTAGGAAAATGTTCAATTAACCACTGACATCTATATTAATTGCCTAAAGTGTTCCATAATTCACTATGAAATCATCAATATACGATTAAACACTAACCTTAAATAACCAGACCCCCTTGCCTCCACCTCCACCTCTACCAGCAAACTTGGTCTCTATATGATCAGTGGGGGTATTACCCCTAAAGGCTGAAGAAATTTAAGAGACTCTGGAAGAACTTCCTGTTCAATACAGAATGAGTGACATTTCCTTTTCCAGGATATAGATGAAAAACTTGGAAATCCTTTTTTTTTTAAAAGGTTTTATTTATTTATTGGACAGAGAGAGAGATCACAAGTAGGCAGAGAGGCAGGCAGAGAGAGAGGAGGAAGCAGGCTCCCCGCTGAGCAAAGAGCCCGATGCGGGGCTCGATCCCAGCACCCTGGGATCATGACCTGAGCCGAAGGCAGAGGTTTAACCCTCTGAGCCACCCAGGCACCCCCTTGGAAATACTTTTAACAGTTCATCTCATCAAAACCTTCTGATAACCAGCATTATTTCCCCCTCCTGCCCTCCTAAAAATAATTTTGAAGTAATTACATCTGAAGAAAGGCTGTCAATGTGTCTCACCTACTGAGTACCTATGTGTAAAAATCATTGTGTAGCTACTGTCAGGATACAAAGATGAATGAATATGGACATAAATAATCACAATTAAAGGTAGAAAATAGGACCAACAGGGGGAGATGTGTAGAACAAGCGCTGTTAAGACCAATGAGATTACATCCAGCTGTGAAAGTTGATCAAAAACTATCTGGGGTGGGCCTGGTAGTTCAGCAGATAGTTACTGGTGTCGGGGGGGGGGGGGGGGGGAAGCAAAGAAATGACCGTGAGGAGGAAGATGACACAGGTAAGAAATCATGAACCACACAGAGTCTAACTTGGCAGGTAACAAAGTTCACAAAAAGGGGCTCTGCCCTGTGGGATGAACATAGGGTTTCAGACAAACTCATAGAGGAAAGCACTGAAGCCACACTGGAAAGAAAGTGAGAGGAAAGAGGGATGCAGGGATAGAGGAGAAGAGGGCCAAGACAGGTAAGAAGGAATACCTACATTTTTTTTTTTTTTTAAGATTTTATTCATTTAGAGAGAGAGAGAGAGAGTGAGCCAGCAAGGGGTTGGGGGGCGGGGGGAAGGGGCAGATTAATCTCAAGTGGATTCCATGCTGAACGCAGGGCTTGATCTCATGACCCTGATATCATGACCTGAGCGGAAATCAAGAATCGGACACTTAACCGACTGAGTCACCCAGGCGCTCCAGGAATTCCTACATTTAAAGGGCCTTTAAGTCCCTAAAACTGCTCAGGAAGAGACGAGTGCACACTACTGAGCATCATATTCTTTTATGAAAGGCAGATGGGAACATAAATCCTTTATCAACGTAAAACCAAAGGAACAAATCATTCAGCATCAAGTTCTAAATGTGTCAGCATCTGAAAACACCACCTTGCTATCACTAGAAGTCAAGTATTTCCATAAAAGTATTTCCACATAAAGTATTTCCAGCTATTACCTCTTATCTAAAATGATGCTAAATTTTAGAACCCATTTCTAAACATGGAATGATTAGGTAAGGGGCCTGTTTCATTAAGTCACCTAATACACATAAATGAAAAGGTCATCTTAAAGACCCGCCCACCCACGACACTCACTGATCCAAGAGATATACTGGGAAGTTCCATTAAGCAGGACGGAAGTATGACCAACAAAATTTCCTAAGTAGGTTTTCCTGCTAGGGTTGAAGGAAGAAAGAACTTCTGGATGATCTCTAAGGAGTCTTAAGTCATTCCTGCATCCCAAGGGTTTAGGACCGTACCTGGCACTGAGGCTTCCTCTAAGTGTTTCATGAGTGAGAAAAAAAAATGGAGAACCAAGGGTCTAAGAACCAGTATTTCAGATTTACACAGTATAACTTACGTCCTGGAGTCATTATACAATTACAATATGCAACGTGCTCAAGGCAAAGTTTCAAATTATGTCCCTCAGAGTCTGTGAATGATCAGAAAAAGACTGAGCTATATTGACGACACTATACCTTCTAAGATTAGGGCCAGATAATGTACATAGAGATACTTTTCAAAAATTTTAATACGTATTAACACCACAAAGGTTTTTTCACTCAGCTCTATAATTAATGAGCTAGAATATACCTCATTCTTTGAACATCTCACTTAGCTGGTACATTTAATTATCTACAGAGTTCCAAAAGCTCTAATTCTTGCAATATTTTTTTTTTAGAGTAAGCTCTACACCCTGAGACCCTGAGATCAAGAGTCACATGCTCCACTGACCGAACCAGCTAGGCACCCCCTGGCAATTTTCATAGGAAAGAAATGTGACTGAGTAATGGACTATAATAGTGTGACTATTTAATCAAGCAGAGAGATGATTCTTGGTACCTTTATGGTTTCAGTGGGCACGCCAGGTTCCGGGACTTTATCCAAGTAAGTGGTCAAGTCTTGATCGACATGTTCGAACACTAATGTCAGTTTGGTTTCTCTGTCTGTTCGTGACACTGTGCATACATCAAACAACCTAAAAGAAAAAAAGAAAGAGATATTAAGTCAGTGACAACAGGCAAAGAAGTAACTTGTACATCTTACATATATCCTGCAATTCCGTCATACAATACGAAAAAAAAAAAAAAACGGCAGTGTTGATCACTGTGATATGTAAGGGTACCTAATGGGATCTGATACTCTAAAAGTAATCTGAGATTCAGGAGAGAAGCACTTGGTTAAGTGATGACAAAATCCATAGCAGCAAAGAGAAAACAACATGACTGGAGCATAGGAATGTTTGCCTGGAGAGTTTCCTTAGTTTAAGACCTTACTTACGTACAACTTGCCAATGGAGATAGCTTAAAAAACTGCAGCCTAGGAAAAATAGGGTTCTTTTTCGCACACAGTTCAAGAATTATTAAAGGGACAGATTAAGTATTCTTCGGAGTTGCTGGGCTCTGCGATGAAGATTTTTCTGGAATTTAAGGTGTCACAATCGGGCCTATGAAAATGAGGATGATGAAATACAGAGAAATTTGGATTATTCCTAAGAGAGACTTCTCATTCTGGTGAATCAAATCATTTCCCTGGAAAGGGCATAAATACTTGGTTTAAAAAATTCCAAATAGCATGCTAATGAAAACTGAAATTTTAACATTTTCTGCAGGAGAGAGGCAGTATTTGAAACTGCATTAGCAAACTACATTACCCTTAAATAATAAAGACTGATTAACAGACTTTATAATTAAGTTCGGATGGGCCAATCTAATGTCTTCCATACAATTCCACGACTAAGTCAAAACTCAAGTTTTTAAAAGCAAAGCCGTCAGTAGTCGAGAGCATTTTCAAGCCCAAGGACAAATTCTTCTTTACTTTGAACCACAGACAGTACACTATCCAGCACATGAGACGCTCACCACGTTTGAATAATTAAACAAACCACCCGTAAACAAGCTGTAAGTAAATCTGACAAGAATGTAATATAAATACTAAGGCTAATAAAATGCTATTCTTAGTCTTTTCTTTCATTTTTAAAAACCGAATAAACACTCTTTCTCTTCAAAGAAACTAACCATAAATGTGCACATAACCCGTCACTAGAATGCAGGGTTGACTCTCAATTATGTACTTTGTATATTACCTCTGTTGAATTCTTAATGCCAAGCTGGTTCACCATGTCACCCCACTGCATTTCTGGGCTAAATGGGGCCCCACAACATTTGGTACTTTTCTGTGAATTTAAATTAAACTGTAAAATAAACTAAAGAACACTATCATTAAGTCTGGTGGGATGAACACCACCACCAACCACACACACTTCACAGTTAGATCCACACTACTCTTTAATGATGGGCAGTTGGGAAGAGTTCTACAACTCCACTAAAATCAATCAAGATCAACTGAATTTCTTCTCATGTTTATCTACTTCTAAATATTCTGATTTTGGCTCAATTGGTTAAGCGGCTGCCTTCAGCTCAGGTCATGATCCCAGGATTCTGGGATCAAATCCTACATGGGCTCTCCCTCTGCCTGCCGCTCCCTTGTTTGTGCTCTTTCTCTCTGACAAATAAATACATAAAATCTTAAAAAAAAAATACTCTGATTTCTGTTTTTGTTTTAGTTATTTATTAGAGAGAGCACAAGCAAGAGAGAGAGCACAAGCTGCGTGGAGGGGCGGGGAAAGAGAGAGGCAGATTCCCTGTTGAGCTAGGAGCCCGACGCAGGGCTGGGTCCCAGTACTCCCAGGACTGTGACCCAAATCAAAGGCAGCTGCTTAGCCGACTGAGCCACCTAGGTGCCCTGATTTCTAAGTTTTAAAGATTTCATTTTAGTATTTATTTGAGAGGGAGAGAGCAAGTGTGCACACAGGCCTGGGAACAGGATGAGAGGGGCAGGGGGAAATAGAGGGAGAGAGAATCTTAAGCAGAGTCGAGCCCGACTGGGGTGGATCCCAGGACTGGAAGATGATGACCTGAGCTAAAACCACTAATTGGATGCCCAACTGACTGACTCATCCAGGTGCCTGATTTCTAAGTTTTATTATAAAAAAAAATTTTTTTTTAAGATTTTATGTAGGCAGAGGGAGAAGCAGACTGCCTGGTGATCAGAGAGCCCGATGTGGGGATTGATCCCAGGACCCTGCGATCATGACCTGAGCGAAAGGCAGATGCTTAACCGACAGAGCTACCCAAGCACCCTTATTTCTAAGTTTTAATCAACTACTTCTAAACTTGATTTTTTTGAAATCCCAGAGTCTTCTGATGTCACTAATGTGACTTATTCTGGAAAACTATTCTGATAAAGCAAAAACTCTTACTAAATTTATTGACGATAATGCCATTAATCATGTGAGTGCCATACTGTGACAGTGATGACTGCCATTACGGATGAATTCGCCACTTGGGAAGTTTATCAAAATAACTCCATCAGTTTGGTAAAGTGGGACAACTACCATTTATTCATGGGCTCCTTTGAACCATCTTCTTTCCATTATAAAACCCACATACTTTGCCAGCTTCGCCTTTTTCCTTCCTTTTGCAGAAGAAAAAGCAGTTCCACAATCACCAAGCTTTTTTCTATAGGTTACTTCTATTTTTGTAAATGAGATAAAACTCAGTGAATCAAAAATGACATGTACTAAATTCAAACACAAACACGGAACTGCAGCACTACAGTAGTGCTTCTTAAATGTTCCTTTTAAAATGTTTCCACTATAATTAATACATTTCCTTCATGAAAAAAATATATTTTTTTTACCACTGCCTCAGGGCAACACTGATTTTAGCAACTCCAATTTTTCCTGCACTTACAGTTTTGAATATATGACATTTGAGTAATTTCCAGAAGAAAAGAAAAAATTGGACGGGGACGTAACTGGATATAAAAAAATCATAAAACGCTGCTGAACCAAAAGGTCGCCTGCTTCCAAACCGTTGTTGTTACCTAACCGCCGTGGCAGCAGGCTCTGTTGCTTCATTTTACTGTTCGTGTGACACAATTCAAGAATAACATCTAACCCACCCAACTTACTTTCCTCAAAGTTGTATTATTCTCTTCAAAATATGAAGACTCACTGATGGTACCTAAGGCAACTGGACTCCACACATGAGACGGGCAGAGGTGAGGTCATGGAAACCACTGCCCATTGCTCGCGACGATAAGCCATGGAAAAAAGGCACTAATTTTAACGGGCAATTTTTAAAAAGATTTTATTTATTTGAGAGAGTGAACAAGAGAGAGCGCATACAGGAGCACAGGGAGGGGTGAGGGAAAGGGAAAACTCACAGCTGAGCAGGGAGCCCGATGCGGGGCTCCATCCCAGAACCCTGGAATCCTGACCTGAGCCGAAGGCAGAGACTTAACTGACTGAGCCACCCAGGTGCCCCCAAATTCCACATTTTAAAAATTGCCAGTTAGGGGCACCTGGGTGGCTCAGTGGGTTAAGCCTCTGCCTTCGGCTCAGGTCATGGTCTCAGGGTCCTGGGATGGAGCCCTACATGGGGCTCTCTGCTCAGCAGGGAGCCTGCTTCCCTCTCTCTCTCTGCCTGCCTCTCTGCTACTTGTGATCTCTCTCTGTCAAGTAAATAAATAAAATCTTTTAAAAAAATAAAAGAAACAAAATGTGGAATTTTAAAGAGGTATGTGTGACTGTGCATACATAGCATACAACATTCCTGTATAAATTTTAATGTATTTAATTGTTTTATTCTTCAAGGTTACAAAAAAAAAATGGTGTTAGGTAGAAGTGGCTCATGCTGGTTCAAGGAGCCAATTCTTTTGATTTTTTTTTTTAAGATTTTATTTATTTATTTGACAGACAGAGATCACAAGTAGGCAGAGAGAGAGAAGAGGAAGCAGGCTCCCTGCGGAGCAGACAGCCCGATGTGGGGCTCAATCCCAGGACCCTGGGATCATGACCTGGGCCGAAGGCAGAGGCTTTAACCCACTGAGCCACCCAGGCGCCCCAATTCTTTTGATTTTTTTTAAGGTGCTATTATTTTGGAGGGTGGGCATTCTGAGATCAGATTTTAGAACTTTATTTTACAAGTGGAGATCGTAGTTTTCATTTTGTACTAACACTTCTTCTCTACAGATAACAATTTGACATTCACATCTTGAAAGCAAAAAAAAGAAATCATCAAAATAGAAGATCACCACAGCATAGTCACATCCTACTGATAATGGTTACACATGCATGTTTTTTATTGGTCTCCTAACCATTGTTTACCAAGGTTCTCTAAGCTTTTATCTGTATGCAACCCCAGAGAAAAGCAGTTTACCAATTTATAATTTAGTGATCATGATCAGGGTAAATGACACTTGCAGTGACTAAATACATGTCACTCACTGCATAGGTAATTTAGGTCTCTTCTATGTCTCCACTAAAGTACTATCGAATTATCTAGGAATCAAATTTAAATGAAATATCCTAAAGGTAGCTCACATGATGGGTATAAACTAAATGATCTTACCCTAAATTTATTCCTTGCTCCTCAATAAAGTACAGTGACTCCAGATACATATTCCACAGGTACAATGATTTCTTTTCTTCTGCCAGTGCAGAAATGTAATTTGTACTTCCCAAAAGTACCTTTCTCCATTTTTCTGTGAAGAGAGTTTCCTTTTGTTTGCCTTTGTCTTATTTTGATATAATTCACAGGTTTATAAACTTTTCCAATGACTTTACTTCAGCATTTACTTCATCAGGTAACATTTGAGAGGATATTTTTATTTTACAGGTTAACTATTTTAAATTCACTGCTAACTAAGTTAATAGTAGTAGACAGTTTTCTTGTAGAGAGTGATTCTACATACACTGAACAGATGCCTGGTAGCTCTCATCAACAGGTTGTAGCTCCTGTCCTTTCCCTGTATTTGAGAACCACATACTACTTTATTGCCCATGCCTCAGGTACCAGGCCACAAAGGATTACTGGAAGGAAAAGGAATATGGCATCAAATTGGTCATTTCTTCCCGCCCCTTCCAAAAGGCACAGACATTTCAATGGCGAGTTTTCAAGTGTTCTTAACTAGAATGAAACATGAGTTTTAGGGGAATTACGGATTTAGTTGAAGGGAGAAAGCAACAAGTAACACAGTATTTTGGAAAAGTGTAACAATTTTGTGAAGACTATGTATCAGTTCATGTTGCCCTAAGCTTTGCCAGTTTTTAAATGATTTTTTTAAATGGCAAGGGAACGGGTTTAAACTTGGGAACTAAAATACAGGTCAGTCCATTATCTACATATTCTTCATCTTGGCCACTATGTCTTTCAAGCTTTCACCAGAATCTTCCACAGTTACCTCAGGTATAGAACCTTCTTGCTTTTTGGGAATTGTATATGGCAAGGTCAATCCTTCAGGTAAGTTGGGAACTGGGCCTGAAGAATTGTGCAATTCCTCTTCTGAAACCTCAGATACCAACTCAATACCTCAACACTTGTCTTCACCTATTATCTCTTGCTCTTCTTGAACAACCTTCTGTTCTTGTAGTCTTCCTGTTGCTTCCTGCAATTTCTGTCAACACACTAAGGATTTGGCTTCACGGACCCAGAAGGGAAAAGAATCGTGCACTGCATTATATCCAAGGTAAAAACTCAGAGTACCAAACTTTAACAGAAACTTTTAACACATTTTGCACCAAGATCCCAGCAACTATGCCGACAGTGGCGGGAAGACCGGCTGCACAGCACCATCTCATCTGAAGGTCTTTTCATCAGTATTTACAGCAATTTGGTGGAGCCCATGCCAAACAAACAGATTCTCCAGGAATTATGAGCTGTATATGCCCTGAAGCTGCATTTTCACTGACCCCAGACTCTAGCCACGTTTGCCCAAGTTCATCACAAGCCATGTTTATTGTCATCCAAGCTTCCAAACTGTCCCCACAGCTAAAAACTGGGTCAAGGGGTTTTCCCTCTTCTCATCTGCCATTACTTATTCTTACCCATGCAATGCTGAAGGTCTTCTACTGGGGTTATACTGTAGTTGTCTACTTCCTAAAGAACATCAGGATTAATGTTCCTCAAAGCATATACTGCTGCTTGAACTTCACTTAATCCTGCTTGATTGGAAGGACAGGTTGGAAGAAAGTTCTATTCATACTGGCCAGCTCCTCCTTGTCGTGGCCAGAGAGTAGCAACGTAGCGAGGCCACCTCAGCGGTCACACAACTCTGCCAACACCTACTATCGCTACAGCAAGGGTACAGATTTCCTCCCCGCAGTCCATTCCAATTCCCATTCGGCTCAGTGCCATCAGGAACCCTGTAGGGGTTGGAGTCCACCGCCTCTGGGCCCAGCTTCTTGATGAGAAGGCCGCCCACAGCCTACCGACTTCTCTCCTGGGTGGGTTCCCACTCCAGCTCCTGGGCCCACCGCTGCGACCACTCGCTCCCCAGATTCAGCCGTGGCTGGGACCCTGGTCGCAGCTCTCCCAGCGCTGAACCCTGGGAAAGTGCTCCCAGGTCTCTGCCGCTCCTGCGGGCCTCCCACTCTACCACTTCCGGTGCCCCGCAGCCATCGCTCCCCCCAGAACAAACCCTCTGAGTCTCCCTCCTCTATCAGGTCTTGAGAGATGGGCCACAGCAGGGCCAGGGTCATCAGTGTCTGGAGCCGGCGGCCCTGCAGGGTTGCCTTTCCAGCTGGTTAGGATGCGGATATGAATTTCATTAGGAAAATGCAGCATATTACTTTCTCCTTAGGAATTCCCAAGTGAGGGCGCCTGAGTGGCTCAGTGGGTTAAGTTGCTGCCTTCGGCTCAGGTCATGATCTCAGGGTCCTGGGATCGAGTCCCGCATCGGGCTCTCTGCTCAGCAAGGAGCCTGCTTCCCCCCCCCTCCCTCTGCCTGCCTCTCCATCTACTTGTGATCTCTCTGTCAAATAAGTAAATAAAATCTTAAAAAAAAAAAAAAAAGAAATTCCCAAGTGACATCAAGAGAAGGAGAGGTCCTGGGAGGACCCGTAGGACACCTGTCTTTTTTGGCTCCAGTGCTGATGGTTAACCCCTTACAGAGCCATGACTTCACTGAAGACATTTTGGAAAATGCTGCTCTATGCTAATGTACAAGATCCAGTCTGACATGTTTAGTGAATACTATCATTGTAAAAAAAAAAAAAAAAAAGTTATATTAGTCTATATAGTTTACACTATATTATGTGTAGGAAATGCATTCTGAGTCAACGATTATAAATACAGGTATCCCCCAGTCTTTGAAAGTGCACGCCACTACCCTTTTACTTTTTTACCAAAGTCCTACATTAGTACACCTGTTCTCACTAACTGAAGAAATCTCAGAGGATTTTTTGCTTTTAGGAAAAAAGGAGAAAAATGAAAATAGCACTCAATATGTGAGCCTTTACAGGGCAGCACGCACCGCAAACAATGAACAGGGGACACCCTCAGACTCCTTCTACACAAGGATACTCAGCCTCAGGGCATCAAGTCGCCTTAGCTTTTGGAGGCTCTCTCTGAGCATCTGTGCTTTATCTTGATTTATTTTGTGCACCCGTTAGCAAGATGTGTCCTAAGGTATCAGAAAACCCAAGAGAGGTTCTGGGAACACTCAAAAGACTTTCCACACAAATTAATGGTAACTGATTCTTCACTTTACACCATTTCAGCCTACAAAAGCTTTCACAGGAACATTCTACTTTCAAATAGCAGGAAAGGCCTGTATTCATCTGAGGAATTTTAGAACATAATATTTATGATGCTTTATTGTCTACAATGACTCCCTCTGGAATTACCCCAAATCAAATAAATAACAGTCAATGTGGTGGGCAATAAAGAGGACATAGATGTTTTAATATAACAAATAACTCTCACATAAAGCAACTGAGCTAAAGCAAGAACTGAAATCCCTGGTATTTGGCAGGAGGTTAACAATCTGTAATATATTTATATAAAATCAATGAGGAATGTGGCCAGGCTGCCTAGAACCCCTACACTTGCAAAACAAAAGAGCCAGACAGGTCTGAACATCTGAACAGAAAGACTGGAAAGTAACTTTAACTATGATTCCTTGTGTTGACCAACATCTTGAGACTTTCAAAAACTTTTTTTTTTTTTTTTGCTATTCAGTAAACTGACAAAAATACCATTTCAGTGATTACATGACTGCCGTTCCATAAGCAAAATACATTCGCACTGCGTTGAATGTGAACAAAATATCTCAGATGACTTTCAGAGGAAATCAAAACCACCATTCGATATGCAACCGTGAGAGCTTAGCTTTCTGTGATCCAAGGGAATGTTCAGAAGTGAAAAGTGGTTCTCAGCATTCACTAAGTCTCCGAACCCAGCTGAGCTATGAAAAATGCAATCCAAAAAAGCCAGCTAGGTCATTACCGTCTCACAATTAAGCCAGCCAAGCCCCTAACTCTCCCATAAAGTTGAGTTCTCTCCCTGTCTCTGTAGTCCTGACCCCTCACAGCCCTCAGCTTTCCAGCTGTCCTAGTGATGTCATTATCTCATAACAAAATATCTCCGCGAATTAACTCTGCATCCTACCCATTGTAATTCTTAATGACTGCTTCCTGTTCATATTTTCCATTTAACTTGCTGTTCTGGATCTTTGTGGCATAGGCAAGCTGCCTTCATCTAATGGACGGGATTACATCCAACAGGCTTGGGATTTCCAAAGATTACAATTTACAGAGGTCTCCCAAACAACGTGCTTTGTAAACACAAGACCTGCCTTTCTGCTGTGGTTATAATAAAAGGGAAATCTGCATTATTTGCTGTGATTAAACTTTGACCTGTCACAGGAAGTTCTATGAGGATTTTTTTCCTGTCACTTTTTTTTTCATAGTCTTGAATGTTTGGACATCAAATAGTTCAAGAGCTGAGAGATGTCTGGCACAGCTGCCTAAGGGCGCTAAACAAAATTTTATTTGAACTACAGCCAGTCTTTGGAATTGAGAAGAATTCTTTTTTATCTTTCTCTATAGTCCATGGAGCACATTCTGTGCCTATAGCTTGCACGCACCCAAGGTTACGTTCACGCATCCTGCTTGCCCTATGTGGTGGGATACTGGCCAGGGTGTTCTCCACTTGCTCATTAAATGGGCTGTGTGTGTACTTGTTCTAAACCAACACTGAATGGTGTTAACTCCAGAGGTATTTGCCACCAACAATAATGAAAATGCTCCTAGAAGGAACCTGCCGTTCCACAGCGTCCATAAACCTTTATGAGTACCTACCACATGCAGGTATAGTACTGTATGTTTTAGAGATTCCGAAAGATCTAAGGTGGGTATGGTCTTTAAGATCTTTACCATCTAGCTGGGGGAGAGAAGACCGATACATAAAACCATAAGTAATGGTGTACGGCTGTGTATCAGTTCCAAACAAAATCTATAAACGTAACATGAAACATCAAAGTAAATTCATTCTGCATTCTAATATTCAGTAGACATCTGTGATGTCTGCCTTCCCTCTTCTGTAAACCATATCCTCATTTGTTTTTGACGAACCCTTCCTACTTAGTTAATATGGCTGTGGGGACAAGAGTGTGTCATGGCATGTAACCTCCCCTGTAGAGAGTGAGTGACATGGGCTGATTCAGGGATGGACAGGACCATGTGAATCAGTCCCAGGATTTTTACTAGGACTTTTGGGAGAGTAGAGCTCTCTTTATTCTGGGATTACCAAACTGGCAACATCTAAGCCTGCAGCTGCCGATGGCTGTCTTTGCCACCACTTTAGTGAGCATACCATGGACTGCAGCCAACAGGGCAGACAGCCAGCGAGGAGAAATGACAGGCAAGAGATTCTGGAGAACAGTGGTTAAGCACTGGCCCCAACTTGTGCCGATACAACCAGGGATTTATTCGTTACGTTAGCTAGTAACACCACTTTCACACTTACCCAGTTTGAGTTGCGCTTCTCTTACTTACAAAAAGAAAATAGTCCTAAAACATTTATACGTATCTTGAAATGATTAAAATTATTTTGAAACATCAATATCTGACCTCAAATATGTCTTACATTATATTACATATTACATTATATTAGAAAAAATGAATTAAGGTCAAGCATATAAACAGCAGTAGTTTCCTCTAGGTGACTGAACCATTCCTGACTGGCTGGGACAATTCCCCTTATATTGTCCCTCTAGGCATGTGTCCACTGGACAAGGGTAACTGACAGCTCCAGAGAAGACGAATTCATCTCTCCTAAGGATTCCTATTTGAGGTTCCTGGTCTGACTACAGAAGCATTTTGTGGAGAAAAGGCAGAGAAAGGCAGAAGACAACATACGGACGAGTTCACAGCATATTAGGAATATATAACCTAGAGCAGGAAAGGACTCAGTGGGGTAAGAGGAAATGAGGAGGCAAGGAGAAGTATTTAAAAACAACATAAAGGGGGCGCCTGGGTGGCTCAGTGGGATAAGCCGCTGCCTTCGGCTCGGGTCGTGATCTCAGGGTCCTGGGATCGAGTCCCGCATCGGGCTCTCTGCTCAGCAGGGAGCCTGCTTCCTCCTCTCTCTCTGCCTGCCTCTCTGTCTGCTTGTGATCTCTGTCTGTCAAATCAATAAATAAAAAATCTTTAAAAAAAACAAACAAACAAAAAAAAAACAACATAAAGTTTTAATTTAAAGTTTAATTTAAAGGCTGCATCCCGATGAGATATGTTCTCCTAGAATCCTGATTTACGCAACCTCGATACCTACTGCTGAAAAGGGGACACGCCCAGGGAAGGTGACCCTTGGGCAATGCAGAGCTTAGGGGGGCTGACCTCCCTGTAGTCAAAAATCCACATGTAACTTTTGATTCCCCCAAAACTCAACTTCTAATAGTCTACTGCTGACTGGATGCCTTACTGAGAACACAGTGGAGTAACACATATTGTGTGTGTTATATGTATTACATACTGAATTTTTTTTAAGTAAAGTAAGCTGGCGTTCACTTCTGCAGCACATATACTAAAATCGGCCCCCATGCAAGGATGACAGGCAAATCTGTGGAAATGGTCCATATTTAAAAAAAAAAAAAAAGATAGCAAAGAAAATGTTATTAGGAAAATGATAAGGAAGAGAAAATACATTTACAGTACTGTATTTACAGGGAAAAATCTGCATATATGTGGATGAATGCATTCAAACCTATGTTAATCCAAGGGTCAAGTGAAATGTCAGATCATAACTCCAAAGCAGGGAATCTCTGGTCATGCTGCTAAGGTCAAGGCTACCATCATCTTATGAGGGAATGCAAAGTCAGCATCTCTGATTTACTAAATCACTTGGTTCTTTATAGCCTTAGAGTGTTCATAAGAAAGTTTCGTGGTTCATATTCTTCTAGTTCATCTTCAGAGTTTCTACTAATCTGAATTTCTACTAATTCAGAGTTTCTACTAATTGGGTTCTGGTGAACCAAAAAATGTTTTACAAGTTAAATGGGAATCCCTCAAATTGGGCAAGCTTACAAGATAGAGGCTTGCATGACAGTAAATATTTAAAACAGAGCAAACAGTAAAACTCCTATATATGGAAACACACTGCTACCATATGACGGCAGATGACAGGACAAAACTGGTATACTATTAGTGAGGACCCAAATAAGCTCTGTGGAAACCTTAATGGGCATATACGGGGGCCTGCGGACAACTCTGCTCATTTTCAAGATTCCTGAAATGGACATTAAGCAACAGAATCCAAACTTCTTCCCTAATCCTACAGCAAGCACCAGAGGCACTCTTGCGTTATCAAACAGTTCTTTGAACTGCTAAGGCATTTTGTCTGAATGAAAGGCAGAGAGAAGAATGAGGTAGTAGCATCACTCTGTTAGGCTAACTGTATGCTATTATAGGAAAAAGGAAACACTACTTCAGAGCTCAAACAAATGAGGAAATCATAAAAACATATTTGTTCTCTTACAGGGCAGAGAATGGTGGCAGAGGCAAAATAGTCAACACGTTTATTCTAAGTCACCAAGCAAATCATTATCCACACGAAGTCAAGAGACAGAAAACACAGGCAGCCAGACGATGCTGAGCTGATTATTTTTGCTAAGTCCAGTACCAACACAAAATAGTTCCGTATGTTCAAAAAGAACGTAAAGTCAACTCTACAAAAAAGAAGAAACCTGCAAATTGAAAAAATTAGGAACTTCTCCATAGGGATTAGAATAGACACCATTGGTCACCCCCACAACAGCACAGGAATGAGCTACTAACTACCTTATTACCTGTTGGGTTCTGCACTGAGACTCAGTTGCCTTACTTCCACAACAGTCAGCTTCCATTTGCCTCTTGACAAACATTGATATGTTGGTCAAAACAAGGGCATGACAAGAGTGAAAGGATTAAGAGACTCCCACACGTGTAGCATTTGGTGAGAAATGGGGTTCAGGGGCCCTAAGTCCTAAACCCTCCTGGCAGGTCAGAGGTTGCAGATTAGCAAACTAAAGACAGCCTTTAACTGGAAAAGCTTCTCCACACTTTTGTTTACCCTGTTCTTTTAATTCTCCACAGCACCTGGGACAGCAGGTGTTCAAGAAATGTTTACTAAATGAATTAAACTTCTCAGAACTGTAACTCAGGGAGAAGTCAGCAGTGAAGTAAAAGAGAGGATCTTCAGAGATGTCAACACGAAAGAAAGCATGGCACCCAAGTAAGTCAAATCCTGTCACTGAGGGGAAGCAAGGACATACACTCATAAACTGCATTTATTAACTAACACTGTTAGTTTGCTCCCTATCTACTCACTACTACTACATTATTTGGACTTTTTCAGTCCTCACAACAATTCTATGAAATGGTGCCCACTTTACAAATAAAGAAACAGATGTACATAAACAAATGTTCACCATAGCCTCACTCAGAATAGCTAAAAATGTAGAAACCACCCACGTGTCCATCAATGGGTGCATGGATAAAGAGAAAGTGGTATATCCATGAAACAGAGTTTTATTTGACAATAAAAAGGAATGAAGTACAGATACATGGTACAGCATGGATAAATCTTGAAAAGATTACACTAAGTGAAAAGAGCTGGTCACAGAAGGCCATATATTGCATGATTTCTTTTATAAGAAGGGTCCGGAGTAGGCAGGTCCATGGAGACTGAAAGTGGGTTGGTGGTTGCCTAGGCCTGAAGGTGCTGGGGCAGGGAGAGGAACAGAAAATAACCACGAATGGGTACCGGGGTATTTTCAGGGTGATAAAATGGTCTAAAATTAGATCATGGTGATGGCTGGACAACTCAGTAAATAGACCAAAAACCACTGAATTGTTTATACAGATAAATTTGATGTAGGTAGTAAAGTGTATCTTAATAAAGCTGTTTAGAAACAAAAGGAGGAAAGAAACAGCCAGAATGAGGTTCAGCACTTTGCCTAAAGCATGGGACCGTAAGTGGTGGAGATAGGATCTGAAGTCAGGCTGTCTGGTTCCAGAGTGGGATTTCCTAAACCACTGTGCAATCCTGCCTCTGCAGCGCTTGGGTCAGAGACCTCTCTATGGCACAGGAGGCACACTGGCTGACGGGAGCTGGCCTCATGCCAACCCCCAGAGGCCTCTGGTAAACCTGGACATAGTAGAATATGCTTTTCATGCTGGACTGAAAACAATACGTGTTCAGAAAATTCACAGGAAAAATAAAGTGGAAGACTATTGATCCCCCAGGTCCTCTTACATCCTTCCCTTAACTAGTTAGAAAAATGACCCACTTCAGTTCCCCCAACAGAGCCAGAAAAAGATACTCTAATCTCAAAAATACAAGAGTTAAATGATCTTTTTGAAAGTAAAGTCAACAGCTCTGGCTTGAGTCAGAGAGAGTGCTGGATTCTGGAAAACTTTCAACATTCAGTTCTGTCTCCATTTCTGACCTGTAAAAGCCCCGTTCTCCAGCTCTGGGCCTCTCTTGAGGAAAAACGACGAATCAGCCCAAACTAGGCAGCTGTCTGTGCTGAAGGCTGTCTGCTGGGTCTTAGAAGAAAGCTAACCAAACTTTACCAACACCATAAGCCAAAAATCTTTCATAATCACATCCTTATGAGGTGAGTAAATTTATCCCAGCACTAAGTCACTCAGGTACTTGGGATTAGGTTCTTATCTAAAACAACCACCGAAGTGAGTTCCTTTTAAGGAAACATAAAGGACTGTAAACATATGAGAAAATGTTAAACTACAGTAATAACTTAATGAAACATAAATGAAAATATCAGCAATACACAATTTAAGTTCCTCAAACTGGGTAAGGAATTTTTAATGATAAAATGGCATAGCATCTGGAAGGGTTTGTGAAATGGATCCACATCACTGTGGGAGTACAAATTGGTAAAAACAACACAAAAAACCACAACCAACCAAACAAACAAAAACCTTTCTGGAGAGTAATCTAGCAAGATAGATGGATACATAAATAGATACGTATAGATCATATGGCCTTTAAAAAAATGATTCAGATTCGTATTTACTGATCTGGAAAGGTGTTCATAATATATTAAAAGAAAATGAGGGTTTCAGAAGAATATGTACAATTTGATTCCTCATGTATGTACACACAATGGTTGAAAGATGAATCAAGATGCTAACGGTGGTTGTCTTTGGGTGATGAGCTTACTGAGCTGTGTTTCCTGTTATTTGCCCAGATTTTCTACAATGAGAGCGTATCAATTGTTAATAATAAAAAAGAATCATCATTTTAAAAACAAGAATTATAAAAGCTTCTTTTCTCATTTAAGTTTTCTTTCTCCTATCACTCACATACTTTTCTTCAATATGCTCCTTTGCGTTACTGACAAAATCCTGCTCCTCAATCCTGAAATGGCAAGTTTTTAAAATTAAATTATGTTAACAACGTAAGTTCTTAAATTGGTTCTAGGAGAAAAAAATACTATGTATGTATTACTGCCTCAGTGAAGGGATGAGATTTTAATCTTTCTCCAATATGTAGCAACTCCATAAAAGAGCCTGTAGGAAAAATAAAACTACTTTCTGATCCCTGGCTAAATGTTAGGGCAAAAGTGACAGAATTATCATGATATAAAAGAGAAACAATGACAGCCCATAAATTCTTTAAATTACTCTAATGTTTATCATAGAAGCCAGAGAAAAGTCCTACATGACAGAATTATGGAATTTTGAAAGTATGGGGAACTTCACAGATTATCCGGTTCCATACAATTGTTTTACAGAGAGAGAAGCACAGGCTAAGAGAATGCAGATGGGCAAAGCAACAGAAGTTGTAAGAATCCTGGGTCTCATGACTAAGAATTCAGCGCCCTTTCTAATAGAACAAGGTATAAGCAACCAAAATAACAAAAGCATGTTTTTTCTTTAAAAAAAAAAAAAAAAAAGTCATTATAAAAATTAACATCTAACATCTTACATTCTATTTTATTTTTTTTAAGATTTTTTTTTTTTTATTTATTAGAGAGAGCGAGCATGCACATGTGCACAGGGGCAGAGGAAGAGGGGGGGAATCCTCAAACAGACTCCCCAGCGAGCACATATGGAGCTGATGTGGAGCTTGATCCCAGGACCCTGAGATCATGACCTGAGCTGAAATCAAGAGTTGGCCCCCCAACCGACTAAACCAACCAGGCCCCTCTAACATATTACATTCTAAAATTAGATCTGTTAGAGCCAAATTTCCAAAAACTACTGTGTTAAGAACTGAAAAAAAGGGGCACCTGTGTGGCTCAGTCAGTGAAGTATATTCCTTTGGCTTAGGTCATGATCCCAGAGTCCTGGGATCGAGCCCCTTATCGGACACCCTCCTCAGTGGGCAGCCTGCTTCTCCCTCTACCTCTGCCTGCCGCTCTGTTTACTTGTACTCTCTCTCTCTCTCTCTCTCTCTCTGTCAAATAAATAAATAAATAAAATCTTAAAAAAAAAAGAACTGAAAAAAAACCTATAAATAAAGGATACCATCAGGAAACTATATTAAAAGGTAAGAAAACAGAACACTGTTGGAAAAGTTAAAAGAACTGACAACTCTATCAACTGCCAAACTTAGGCATCTGAAATTAGGTTGTTTTGTTCAGATGTAAAAATGTGTAATATTAAGTTATGATTTAGTATGCTTACATATAAATTTTATTTTAAAATTTTAATTTTAAAGTTTTAAGAGTTTAATCTTTGTTCTGGGAATATTTCATATAATAAGGTAAATATTTCATGTTGAGAGCAGTTAAAAACTAAAGAAGAAGAATTTGTACATGTAGCTCCAACTACATGTCCCCTAAGGAACAATATTTCTTTTGCAAAGACATTGGAACAACTCATATTTAGACTCTGTAAGGGAATTACCCACATAAGTGAGAATTTTTCATACCTGATTCTTACCCACTTGTAAGCCCTCAAACAATTTTTAAAAATAAAAGTTTTTAATGGGATTCTCTGTAGCATGCATTGAACATTTTCTTGGCTTTTTAAGCACAATATACTGATTGTGTTCTACCCATGGATCATTTGTAGTCATTATTGTTATTACGAAATACAGTCATTTATTTAATTTGACTGCATTATTATGATCCTTTGAGTGCTTTCTAGGTACATTAACGTGAGGCCAGGAGAGCCACACTGAGAGACATTATACATCAAGCTGTCAAAAAGCAAAAAAAGAATGTGGAAACAGCAAGAATAAGCTATTCACCAACTACAAAGGAAATTCAGTACATTAAGAGCCAACACCTCATCAGAACCACGGAAAATAGGGGCCTGGGTGGCTCAGTCGGTTAAGGGTCTGCCTTTGACTCAGGTCATGATCCCAGAGTTCTGGAATGGAGCTCTGCATCAGGATCCTTACTCTACCAGGAGCCTGCTGCTCCCTCTGCCCGCCCTTTCCCTGCTTGTGCTCTCTGGCTTCCCCCAATGCACCACCCCTGCCCTGGTCAAATAAATTAAAAAACAAACAAACAAACAAACAAACAAAAAAAAAACCATGGAAGACAGAAGGCAGTGGATGACACATTTAAAGGCTGAGAGAAAAAGCTGTTAACCAAGCATTCTATATCCAGACAAACTATCCTTCAAAAATGAAGGTGAAATTAAAACATGCTCAGATGAACAAAAACTGAGGGAGTCTGTTGCCAGTAGATTTCCCTCAAAGAAATGCTACAGGGACTCCCTCAGGTTGAAATGAAAGGACAGGAGAGTTACTCAAAGCTGCATGAAGAAAGAAAGAACACTGGCAAAGGTAACTAGATACATAGGTAAAAACTTAAAAAGCCAGTATTATTGTAGTTTCTTTTTGGAACTATTTTTTTCCCTAATATGATTAAAAAGACAAATGTATATGACAATAAGTATCAATCTATGGTCGTACAATGTATAAAGATGGAACGTGTGACAATAATAGCCTAAAAGGGGGTGGACGGAGTTGTATAGGAAAAATGGTTTTCATACACTATACAAGCTAAGTTAGTGTTATTTAAAACTAAATTGTTTTAGGTTTAAGATGTTAACTATAATCTCCAATGTAATCACTAAGAAAAATTGTTTTGAAACTATCTCCAGGTCCTGAGAAATATTTTCATGAATCTTTTCTCTATCATTTATGAGCCCCTAGAGTGAGCCTAGAACCGCACCTGAGACTTTTCACACGCAAACTCATTGAATTCCTTTAATAACCCAATTAAGTGGTTATTATTACTTTCATCTGATAGATGGAAACTGTAAGACACTCAACCAGGATTTCAATTAGAACCTTCACATGCTTCTTTCTCCTTGATCTGGACCTCCAGTATCTAGAAGCTCGTGGTCCCATTCTTTTCCCACCCAATGCACCACCACCTCTGTGACATAGCCAACAACAAATGATAATTATCTCCCTTGTGGCCAAGACTTTATATAGTACCTACAGGTTGCAGAATCCCCAGTCTGTCTCTCCAAAACAGTTCTTTCCACAAATGCCACACTCAGTCACCTCTTGGACAACTTGAACAAATAAATATTCTCAACATCAATTTCAAAGTGTCTAGAACACAGCTTACCCCCGTTGGTGAACCACACCACCAATCAACCAATTTCCTAAGCCCAGAAACCTTCAAGTAATCCTAGGTTCTTCCATGACCTCATAATCTAATCAAACACCAATTCCACCACCTAAATGTTTCTCTATCCACTGCTACTTCCTGAGTTCAGGTACCCATCACTCTTGCCTAAACTTCCATAGACGGCCTTTATCCCATCCCCTGCCTCGCAGAGACCTGGTCTGGTCCATAAACCTTCTACATTGTACACCCAGTCGTAATACCAAGCAAATGCTTTTGGCCAACAAACATTTACTTAGTATTTGTTATTTTCTAGCATTGTATGGGGTGTGCTAGGGATAGAAAGATAAAAGGAAGAAAGACATTTTCTTAAGCTGTTCAGAGTCTAGTGGGCAGGCAGATATGAAAAGATGAATTATCAACTAATGTGGAAATGCTGAGGTAGAGAGATATACAAGGTATTTTAAGAGTAATAAAGGGAGCACCTAACTCAAACTTGTAGGAAAGAGTTCACAGAGGAAGTGACAACTGAGCTTACACAGGAGTTGCCCAAGAAAGTGGTAAAGAAAGGGCAGGAGACAGTGTGGACAGAGGACAGCAAGAAGTCCCACTAGAGAAAAACCTTGTATGCCATAAGGAACTTTCATCCTGTGGAAAACAGATTACCTACTTCTGATTTTTAAACGGCTCGTTCTGATGCGCATGGGTAAGAGGGGAACAGTGGCAAGAAGACCGGTCAGGAGACTGTTGCAGTTGTACAGAGAAAATAAAGAGGGCCTGTCCTAAGGAATTGGCAGCAAGGACGGAGAGGAGAGTACAGATTCCAGAAATATTTAGGAGGTTGAATTGGCAGGACTTGCTAAGTGTCTGAATGTGGCGGGGGTGGAGGGATGAGGAAGGAGGAGAAGCCAAGGATGACTCATAGGCTTTTGACTTTGGGGACTTGGTGCCACCCCATGAGATACAGCACTGTTCCCAGACCTTTGGTTTTCAGGGAACTGTAAAATTTCCAACAAATTTTGGGCTCTGACAGAATGTTGTCAACTGAAGACATAAATGTACCCTACCATCTACTACCAACATCATTTCATTAGAAAAAGCACATTTTAACACCCAAAATGTAAACAGATTTAGCTTTCTGAAAAATTCACCACAGGGCCCTTATTTTTCTAATTTCATCACAGATGAAAGGAAATTGGTACCAGGCCTCAGACCCAAACTGGCAAGCCCTGACAGGGAGATAGAGCAGAAGTCTGGTCAGCAGTAAGATGATGAGTTGAAGGCAGAAGAATATAGAGTCCCTGCCCTCAATTAACTCACTAAGCCCTAAAGAGATGTTTATCTCCTATACATTAAGGGTTACAAAAGAGTTCAGGAGTTATGGAAGCCCTGAAGAAGAGGTACTCCTATGTCCCTAGAGAGGGGTGTAGCTGGGGCACAGGATCTCAAAGGATGATCTGGAATTTGCCAGATAAACAAGGAAAGTTTGGAATGGTCTGGGCAGAAGGAACAGCATGTCCAAGGGTATGTAGGTATGCAGGAAAATTCATATTTGGGGAATTGTGGATAGTTTGGCATGACGTGGTGATTATCTTGGAAAATGGCAAGAGAAGAGCTGGAAAAGTACACAGAAGTGAAATTACAAAGGGGTTGGTAATCCAGGCTAGAAGTCTGGAAATTATCTTAGGAGCACTGGGGAAGAACCAAAGGATGTTACTTACAGTAGGCAATGCCATGGCCACATTTACCACTTGGAAATACACTCTGACTGTAGAGCAGAAGTTGGACTGTAGGGGATAAAACTGGAGGCGAGGAAAACAAGTTGGAAGTGTCTGCAGAAGCCCAGGTTAAGAAATACAGACAGATTAAAGCAAGAGAAGCAGTAAAGAGAGAGAGACCAATATCACCAACAAATATTTACTGAGCTCCTCCTCTCTTCCAGAGGTATCAATGTCAGTGAGACAAGATCCCTGCTCCCGTGAAGCTTATTTTCTATTGTTGCTCAACAAAGAGAGAATCACACTTTACATAAATGTTTTGTAATTAAAATATTTCACCAACTATCAGATGCTTTCACAAGTCTCTCTATATGCATGTTTACATATGATAAAACCACTTTTAAATTGCACTAAATTTATGTGACTTATTCAACCATTCCCCTATTCTTGTAACATTGGCTCATTACCTGATGGTAAACTCCTGTACGTGACATTGCAAAAATCAAGAGTTACATACTTTTCCGAATCAAAATACACATACTTTAAAAAAGTTATTGATCCAGGGGCACCTGGGTGGCACAGTCAGTTAAGTGTCTGATGCTTGGTTTCTGCCCAGGTGGTGATCTTGGTGTCCTGGGATCGAGCCCCACGCTAGGATCCACGCCCAGTGTGGAGTCTGCCTGGGATTCTCTCCCAGCTCTCCCTCCATCCCTTTCCCCTGAATGTGTATGCACACGCTCTGTCTCTCTCAAATAAATTAATAAATCTTAAAAAAAAGTTCTTGATCCAAATGGCTCTATAGAAGAATTGCATTAATTTATACTCCTATGGTAACATCTAGGAGGTAGAATCCCTAGGATGTGGTGGTCAACCAGGATGTAAAAGCTGAAAGAAGGGAAGATTAGAATGATTTTCAGAGGACATCACCGTAGATAGCGGTGCTATTTCCAAACAGCAGAAGAAAAGAAAAGAGAAAAGATATGAGGAGTAGTTAACGAGTTCGTTCACAAAGAGATGCATTTGAGAGGTTTATGACATTCAGGTGGTCATGTCCAGGGAAGAACTGTAAACACACACTTGCAGCTTTGGACGGGTCCAGTAACAGTTTGGAAAGTCAGAATCCGGGGGGACTGTAAGATGCAACAGAAAGAGCAGCGCCCCTGAGCGAATCAGAGACGAGCAAGGACGCAGCTGAGAAAACGATGTCACCAAGAAAACAAGGTAATTAAGAAAATAATTTCACTTACAATAGCATCAAAAAAAGAACAAAATAAGAATAAATTTAAGAAAAGAAGTTCACTGCATGCTGAAAACTAACAATGTTAAGAGAAATTAAAGAGGATCTACGTAAGTGGAAAGACATCTGTATTCACACGTGAGAGGGACTTGGTGTTAAGGGGCAGTACTCCCAAAATCGATTTGTGGCTTCCATGCAATCTGTATCAGAATCCCAGACTGTTAGCAGTAACTGACAACAAGCTGACCCTAAAACTCATACAGAAATGCGAGGGGCCCAGAATAGCCAAAATAATCTTGAGAAAGAAAAAGCTGGAGGACTTCTCAATTTTAAAACTTACTAGACACTATAGAACTCAAGACAGGGTGGTACTGCCATAAACACACACATATAGAGCAACAGAAGAGAATGAAGAGTCCAGAAATTAACTCTAGTGTGTATGCTCATCTGATTTTCAACAAGCGTGCCCAAAAAAGATGGGGAAAGGATAGACTCTTTGAGGAAAAATGCCAGAATAACTGGACAGTCACACACAAAATACTGAAGTTGGATCCGTACCTTACAACATACATAAAAATTAACTCAAAATGGATCACAAACCTAACTGTGAGAGCTAAAACTATAAAACTCTTAGAAAACAACGTTAAGAGTAAAGCTTCATGACCTTGAGTTAGGCTATGGTATCTTGGATAGGACACCAAAGGCAAAAACAACAGAAGAAAGAATAGGTAAATTGGATTCGTCAGATGACAGCCCTTTGTGCTATAAAGGACATCATCAAGAAAATGAAGTGCCGACCCAAAGATGGGGACAAACTATTTGCAAATCATGTATCTGGTAAGAGTCTTGGAACCAGAATATATTAAAAACTCCTTGCAACTCAATAATCAAAAGACAACCCAACTCAAAAATGGGCCAAGGTTATACCTCAATAAAGCCGAAAATAAAATAAAATAAAAACAGGGAAAGGATTTGAATGGACATTTCAATAAAGAGAGAATAAGGGCCAAAAAGCATAGGAGAAGATGTTCACACATCATTAGTCACTAGACAAATGCAAAGCAGAACCATGAGATACCACCTCATATATACCAAGACCACTAAAATTAAAAAGATAATAAAAATATTGGCAAAGATGGAGAGAAAGTGGAACCCTCATATGGTGCTACACCAGCGATGTAATTAGGTGCAGCCACTCTGCAGAAACAGTTTGGCAGTTCCTCAACTCTTAGGCATAGAGTTGCCGTATTAATTCTACTCCTCGATATATGCCTAAGAGAAATGAAAACACATGTCCACACAACAACTAGCACAGGAAAGTTCACAGCTCCAGGATTCATAATAACCAACAACTAGAAACAACCCAAATGGTCTATCAGTGGATGATAAATAATAAAATGTGATAAATAAATAAAATGTGTAATACACATATTGTGAGGTACCATTCCATTCCAAAAAAGAAGGACCAATACATGCTACAATGTGGGTAACTCCTGAAAACCTTATGCTAAGTGAAAGAAGCCAGTCCTAAAAGACTATGTATTGAATGATTCCATGTATATGAAATGGCCAGAGTAGGCGAATCTATAAGAGCAGAAAGTAAATTAGAGGTTGCCTAGGGTGAGTGGTAGCAGGGGGACGGAAGAAACGGGGATTGACTGCTAATGGGGATGGTGTTTCTTTTAGGGGGAATGAAAATGTTCTAAAATTGGATTATGGTGATAGGTTGCACAACCCTGTGAATATACTAAAATCACTGAATCACCCACTACCAATGGGTGAACTGTATGGCAAATCAACTATGTGTCAAAAAGCTATTTGAAAAAGAAAAAATGAGGGAAGAGACTACCTCAAGAAGAGAGGAGGAGTTAATGCTACACAAGGCAAAAAAGTATATTCTGCTCTTTAAAATACTTCCATTATTGTTTCTAGCCCACAGGACAAAGCAGCAGGACAAAAATCTAACATTTATTGAGTATTTACTATATATGTCAGACATGATTAAGAACTTTATCTGAAAAAAAATTAAATAAAAATTTAAAAAAGAACTTTAAAAAAAAATTTTATTTGAGATAGAGAGTGAGAGAAAGAGTGCACAAGCAGGGGGAGCAGCAGGCAGAGGGGGAAGCAGGCTCCGCGCTCAGCAGGGAGTCCGACCCGGGGCTCCATCTCAGGACCCTGGGATCATGACCTGAGCAGAAGGCAGACGCCCAACCGACTGAGCCACCCAGGGCCCCTAAAAAAAGAAGTTTATCTGTGTCTATGTATTTAAACCTCTTAACCCTATAAAGTAGGCATCATCTCTTTTACAGATGAAAAGAACTAAGGCTGGAAGATTCAGAGATTGCCCAGTGTCATAAAGTTTATAAATGAAGGAGCCAGAATTTGAACTCAGATAATCAGGCAGGAGAACTCTCACTCTTAACCACTGTACCTCCCATTCCATAGCTTACTAAGGCCTTCAAGATCTCACCCCAATTACCAATCCATTCTCATCATTTTTTAAAAAACTTTTATTTATTTGAGAGGAAGAGCAGAGCAAGAGAGGGAACACGCATGAGTGGGGCTGGGGGTGTGGAGAGGAGAGCAGAGAGACAGGGAAAAGCAGACTCCCCGCTGAGCTGGGAGCCCAACAGAGGGCTCAATCCCAGCATCCTGGGATCACGACCTGAGCTGAAGGCAGCTGCTTAACTGACTGAGCTGCCCAGGCGCCCCTCATTTTCATCTTTTAACTAGATTCTAGCACAAACTGGTATCTCTGTCTATCCGGTAACCTCCTGCTCCTGTGCAAAGACTGCTCAGGGTATCTTCTCTGGTCCTCGCTGATCTTCCTTTTCCCCTCCCATTTCCAGGGTCAGACTCCCATGTGTCACCCCAGCACACCTGACTCGCTGAAGGCACTCAGCCTCCATCACTGAGTGAATAAATAAATGAATAAAAATATTCAATTGTCCTATCAAAAAGCACACTGTACTCTGGAAATAGCCTGAGCCAAGTCTGATAAATTAAGTGGGGGATGAGGCTGAGTAATATTCTTTTGGGTCCAAAAAGAGGTGTGATAATAAAGTAAAGATGTTGATTTTGGGGTTTGGCTCATAAAACGGTTCTGAAGACAATTCCAAAAGAGTCTGAAAACGTTTTGCTCAATTAGAACAGAGCTAGAAAAACTGGACTGCCTCCCGTGGGACAAGATTTATTTGGCCATATAAGCTCTAGTATGGCGTTTTTCGTTTTTTTTCTTTGTCTTCATTATTTTCGAGTCACACGGTATATAAGGCAATTGCACTTTTATTAAATATATTTCATTTCCTAAACAGTAAGCCCCTAAATAAGTTATCCCCATTTCCCCCCCCTTTCTTTCCTCAGTAACTATCTTGACATGCTAAAGAAATATTTTATCATCAGAGGGTGATTTTGTGTATTTCCAAAAGAGGGAAACAATTTGCTACTCTTTAATATAAATCTCCCCTTATCTCCAAGGAATGTCTTGCTCATGAAAGGAAAAACAAGGTCCAGAACCTACTAACCTGTGATCCATCGCCTTCAAAGCAATCCACGTTCGGCATATATTTGAGTTCACGTAGCTAGTAGAGCAAAGCCTAAATCCCCTGTGTGTTTGCCAGTACAAAAGTATCCTTAAGCCTAAACTGGGTCACAAAATGTTTTAACATGACAACATGTTTCACTCTTCCAACATTTTGAGAAATTTCCAAGGAACTACAGAAAGAGAGCTTCCGGAAACAAACAACTAGATCACATCCGAGATAACCCCTGCCCCAATGGGGGTTCAGAGCACTCTGAAAACAATAAAAGATGGCTAAACTGCACCTCAGCACACATCTGATCTTTCTGTTTCTTCCAAGTCTCAATCCTGACACACCAATAAACCCATCCATGGTTCTGTCCACTTCTCTAAGCACACCTACCCATGTATTTTAATGTAACCAGTTTCTCTTGTGTCAGAATTTTATGGATTTTTACATGATGCCTATGGAAGCAGTATACACAGAGGTTAGAGCTCAGCACTGGCTGACTGAACACGAATCTGCTAACGTCAGTCTAAGCGTTTCCTGGCTGTTAATAGGATATCACTTAAAATATTTCCATTTTGTTGGATAATGAACAATAGTTTTGAAAACTAGGACCTTGGGTGTAGACAATACTTACACAACTTCTAAAAGGTTGCAGACATGTAGATAGTTAATCACTGCCCTCTTAGCTTCTATTTCTTTGTTAAAAGTAAAGCCAAAAAGCAAAACTGGCTACACAGCCCCCTTTATGTAACAGAGAAATGAGCAGGTAACAAGTTGCTCTAGGACATCACAGTTTTTACTGACCTGATCTGACATCCTAGAAGGGTAATTAATACACAAGAGTTCATACAGTCTCTTCTCAGTCCTTCTAGGCATCCTTATTGAATAACCTGAGAGATAATCCTGTTTTGCAAGTGGCTAAATGTATAAATACTGTTTATTTACTGTATTTTATTGATCCTGACCTCCTTCTTTCATATTTCACTTCTCTTTTCTACATTTTTCAAATACAGCATATATTTCCCTTTCAGAATTAGAACAGCAGTTTCTTAAAGAAAAACTGAGCTGGTAAGAGTAGGACATTCCCCCTTCAATAGATACATCTTATTTTTTAGATACTCGGAAGAAAATCACCCATGGAAATTCTAGAGCAGCAAAGTACAGAATTTATACTTTAGTACCTGTTAACCACAGAGGTAAATAAAATACTAGAGACCTCTAAAATACTTCACTTATATACCATCTGCACATTTTTCAAATGCCACTTTTAAAGGATATGCCGAAAAGTTATCCGTTGGAGGTTAGTTTTCAGTCAGGGATCTCAGGTGAATGAAGAGACACAATAGTGTGCGTAAGGAGACAGAAAACATGTTGGCCCCCGAGTCAAACGAAGGAACAACTCTGAGAAGCCGGGAAAATCCAAATGTAAGTGACGAGGATGAGATTGCCAACAACCAAGACCAACAGACAAGGAGCACCTCAAATCTAAGGGATGGGGCTGTGATGGCAACTAACAGAGCACAGTTACTCAATCCAACTTACGTCTACAGAAAGCTGGTATTTCATCTTTACAAAAGCCAACTCTGGGAAAGACCCAAGTTGGCAGTGTGGCTCGGACCCTGTCACAGGTGAGGGAGTTTGTGCGACTAACAGAACTTCCTCCCCTCTAGTCACGACAGCTGCGCTGAGCGCAGGGCTGGAAGGCCCCCAAGACATTAAGATCCTTAGCCACCTCCCAGCAGGGGCTCCACACACCGGGTAGGACTGCCCCGCCGTCCTCTGGCTCTGCCACCGATAAGCGTACAGGGAAAGGCAGTGCCTCGGTTGGCAGCTGAGTACACTTGAGAAGTACAGCTTTTATTGGAAAAGAGTAAATTAACATTTTGGTTCAAGCCTTGGTTTCTTATGAGGCTGGCATGAATCTGTCATCTCTGGGCTCTCAATCCCTCTAGGTTTACTAATAAAATTGGGCTTCCAGCCTTTAATGCCAGGCAGATCCTGGAACATGGCAACCACACCACAGAATTGGCTCCCTGTCTCTGGGCAGCCAGCCATCATTCTCACTGACTCCTGAAAAGGCAACCGTGGTTACCTTGACCTTGAGACATACTTTTTCTTCACACTGTTAACAGAATGTTTCTGCATTTTGACTTCTAATTCATGCCACTTTTGAACTGTAAGAATAAAGACAGTACCTCGCACATATTCACCCAGGTTTGCTGGAAAAAACTTTGAAAGCGACCATCTCTTTGGGCAGCACATAGGAGCACTTCTGAGAAGGCAAATACTTAGACTTAGTTGATACTGAATGAACTGTCTCATGGGGTGCCAAGTGCTGAACGGTGAGGACCAAACAATATAGAATCCCTCGTGGGCCTTGTCGAACATTCTTCCTTTCCCTCCAGTGAGAATCAGCCAATTCATCAAGAGTAGGTTCCTGAGCACCTTGGATGTGCCAACACTGGAGATATGCCAATTAGCAAAACTGTCCCCGCATTACTGGGTTCACTATCTCGGGCAGCCACTATACCTTAAGAGCCTACTTCCTTGCCTGGGTATGCTGGGGTAGAAGGAAGATTGAACATGACTCTTCCTGGGTGAGATTCGACTTTTCAAGTGAATTTTTGCCAATGCGGTTACAGAGAATTTTGTTCCTGGCTTTAAACTATTCAAAACACAAATCTGTTCTATTCGTCTGATGTAAGACTAAACAAATCATTCATTAATAAAAAGCAGAGAAGACATAATGCCAAAATCTTTGTATATTTTAGAACATAATACATTTATCTTTTTCTAGGTGAATGGCAGGCAACTTTTTCTAATTCAAAGACAGATAATGGAAAGAACTGTTTACAGGAGAACCATCTTCAATAATTCAGAGCTTGATGATCTAATGAAATTACTCTAAAGTGTCAAATGTCAAAATGCTGTATCAAACCTCTTCTTTTGCGTTTCCGCACTTAAGTTAACATTTTGAGGAAAAAGGAATTCAACAAATAGTAGCTGTTTTATGGAAGGCTCACCCAATTCTTACTAAGCCCAATCAAGAGGATTAATTTCGTTTTTAATATGGATCACTTCACGAATCTACGTGTCATCCCTGTGCAGGGCCATGCTAATCTTTGTATCATTCTGATTTTAGTATATGTGCTGCTGAATTAGCATAAATTTTCACAGACTGGCTATGTAAGAGCTCTTTTATGAAGAGTTCTTACAAATACTTTATATTTTTTATAAAATATGTCACCCTGATTTTTACAAACATCACACCCAATTTTTAAGTGTCTACACGTAAGTTAATTAATCTACTCTTAGTATAGGCCAAAAAATTATCTGTGTGTGTGTGTGTGTGTGTGTGTGTATACACAATTTATACAACATTGTATACAATGTATACATATATGTACAATAAACAAAGACCACAAAACAAGAAAACTACTTACTTTAAGGTAAATTCATCCACATAGCAGAGTTGCTGTAAAGATGAAACCATTCAGAATAGGCAAAATCAGGTTTGGGACATGTTAAGTGTTTAGTTAAAGATTAGTTGTGAGATGGTAATGATGATGATGAACATGACTTATTCTCAGAATTTTAGTTTTTATTTCATTTATTAGAACAATTGTTTTTAAGCATAAGGCTTCTCTTGATGCATACATTTAGCACATTATAAAGCCTTCATTTCTAGGTGAATGAGAACACTCTCTCTAAGGCTTAGTAGGGACTTCAGGGATGTTAATCACTTTCAATTCCTCCACCTGTGCAGGTCCCCTTAGGACAGCCAATTTCTCCACTTCCTTGTCTTCAACATGTGGCTTTTCTTCCTCCATCGTCTCTACCTAATTCCAGATATTTCCTTCAGCCTTCACTTCGGGCTCCCAATTCCTCTCTGCTCTCTGCATATGGTGTTTTCTTGTAACAGAAGAAAATCAAAGCCATTTGTCTCATCCCTGGGTCTTCTGTCTCTCATGTTTCGCAGGAAAGTGTCCTCTTCGTCAAGAAGAGGTATCCCCCACCAACTGTGCCCTCCACCCTCTGCTAAGTCCTCATTTCATCAGTTTTTACTCTTTTCTAAAAAGATTTATTTATTTGAGAGGGAGAGAGAGAGCGCACACAGAGAAGTTAACGGAGAAGCAGACTCCCCACCGAGCAGAGAGCCCCACGAGGGACTCAATCCCAGGACCCTGGGATCATGACCTGAGTTGAAGGCAAATGCTTAACCCTCTAAGCCACCCAGGTGCCCCTCAATTTGTACTCTTTATCATTGCTCTCCAAGCTCTCCTCTGCATCTACAAACACACTCATATTTCCCTTGTATAAGGATGTTAAAAATGTTAAACCACTTTTATTTCAACCTGGTTGTCATTCTACCAACATTCCACCCCTTCAGTTTATTTAATCATAGTCTACTTTCTGTGGTACATGTTCTTATTCCTTTGTTATCTGTGACCTGCCCCCCCACCCAACCCTGCTCCTCCAGTATGTCTCTCAAAGACATACTGGTAACTTCCTACTACTAAATGCAATCTCTTCAACCTCCCTACAGTGCTGAGATACCTGTAATGCCTCCTCCTCCAAACTCTCCCCTCCAAGACTTCTCTGCGCTTTTTTGCATTTCTCCCTCTAATTCTTTGGTCTCTGCCCTCCCTGACCTTTTTTCTCCCTCAATCCTAAATGCAGGTAATCTCAAGGTTCCATTCTCAGTCTTATTTTTCCCCTCAACATATGGGTGCTCTTGCTCAGTCACTGACTTAATCTGGGGTATCCGATTTGACAGTGACCTTAAGGATCTACTACAGACAGCAACTGTTTTGAGGCATGATTTGAAAACACCTGTGCCTGTGAAAACTGATGTGTGTTAACAAGTCGTTTTAGCTGGTGACACAAGCCTACTCATGTGCTCAGTTTCCACATGGGGCATTTGTGGGTTGCTCCCTGCAGGGGGACACATTATGTGCAATATGGTATTCCAAATGTGGGACTCAGAAAGATCTAGAATCTCAGGAAACAAACTGAGGGTTGTTGGGGGGTGGGGTGGGGAGGGTGGATAGGGTGGCTGGGTTATGGACATTGGAGAGGGTATTGGCTATGGTGAGTGCTGTGAATTGTGTAACACAGAAGATTCACAGACCTGTACCCCTGAAGCAAATAATACATTATATGTTAATTAAAAATTTTAAAAAGATCTAGGTCTCCTTTAAGAATGTCACAGGCTTTCTGGACTCCTCTCTGGAGCTTGCAATTTCCTGTACTTCAACTCTAACTCTGCTTTGGCTACTTCCTGAGAGCACATATAAATCAACATGTTCAAAACAGAACTCACTGGTATCCCTCAAACCTGCTCCTTCTCCTGGGAGTCCTATTTCTAACAGGAGAGCCACCATTCTCTCACATAAGCTAACCACCCACAATTCATCTTGCTGACACTATGGCCCTGCTCACACCCAACCAGCTACCCAGACTGGCCAACTCTTGCACTCAACTCTCATACTTAACCCTTCCTCTCATTTCGAGGAAACTATCCCAATTTAGGCCACAATTTTTTCTCTCTCTCCCCCAGAAATGCTCTATCTCCTAACTAGCGTGCTTGTCTCTAGATTCTATTTCAACCTGGTTTATTCTATTATTCTATTATTATTCCTACCACTTGTGCATATCTCCACTACTTCCTTTCCCCTCCTGCTCTGGTCAACTCAACACCTCAGACTCAACTGGCATGCATTGTATGCCGTTCATCTCCACTTTTGTGATTCTGCTCATTGTCTACCTCTTCTGTGGAGTCTAACTTTCCTGTTGCCACAAGTTAAATAATTTTGCCTTCTGCGGTAGCCTAGAATTTTATATGTGACTGCGAATGGTCCATATTACTTTATTCCTTGTATTATAGTAATTTGCAGGGGTCCCATCTCTTTCCTCCTACTAGGTCCTGAACTCACTGAAAATAGGAACCGTTAATTCACCTTCTGATTTCCCAGTGTACATATTACTTACGGTGCTTATGGTAAGTGCCTTGCACTCAGGAAGTGTTTAGTTAACCTCTGTGAGGTGGAAAGTCATCTAAGGCACTATTTTATGACTGTACTGGACGTTACATAGTGCTATTCCCTGTAGGCAACGTTAACTCTGGGAATGAGATCCAAACTGTAGCTGGACGCCTTAGCATCTTTGGGTCGATCCAAAAAGCATCTTCAAATCAGGCAATCCTGATACCCAAGTTCTAGAATATGCCCCTGTGGAAACTGGAATATGCCAGAACCAACTTCCCAGTCTCTTCAGAATAGAGAGACACCACAAAAACAAGCTTCATTTCTTGGGATATTACAAAATCCCCAATTTTGTGAGTACCTGAATTGCCACTTTAGGAAAAAGGAGGATATTTCAAGGTTCCATTTCATTTTCCATGCAACAAACAGGAAAGCTTCATCCTTTCATCCAGAGCCCAATAACCTACTAAATGGTAGACTAAAAACCGTAATAAAGCTTTCAAATGTGTTTTACCTCTACAAATAGCAAATTTCTGGAAGCATGGAGCTTAACCCTAACTGTGTGAAAAACTCAGCATTATTAGTACTATTAAAATGTTTTCTTTATACTTAAGTATAAACACATCAAAGAAAATGGGCAAAATTTTCAAAATTAGCTAACAATGCCATCTTAAAATCAGCTGTAAATTTTATTCGACACTTTTTATTTTGTTTGGAGGTGGGGACAACTTTCATTTATAACAGGAATTCCTTTCTTTCTTCAAACATTGGGAGTGAGGCTTTTTAGAAAGGATTATTTCTTTAGTTTCTAAGAAACAAACTGGAATAATTGATGCCTTCAAAATTTCTCTCATAAAAGACTCTGCACAAACAATTTCTCTTTTTTTTTTTTAACTATCTGATACTAAAACTATAGGAACACAGAATTTTAAAGCCAAAGGTCATCAAGTCTTAGTCCTCCTTTTTGAAAATGAGGAAAGGGGGGGGTAGCGGGGAGGCAAGGTCAAGGTGACCTTCCTAGGATCCCTCTGTGAACTATCCTCCCACTGTATCATTCTGCCACTAAATGCAGCAAAAGTACCCAGCGAAGTTAATTTCAGGAGGGAAAGCATACTATTCTTATACCTTAAAAATTATCAAGTATTCTTCAAGTAAGCTTTAAAAATATTTGAAGAAACAAAGATGCATGCTTCGGCGTTCTAACATTAACTATCAAAACCCTCAGACGAATTCCAGCCTATTAAAAACGTAACTTTCAAAAATGCAATATCCAAATACATCTTTCTGGGTTAGCAAAGTCCCCTCATTTTCTAAAATCATGGAAAGGTGCATTCTGCCTTCAAAGAATTCTGTCAATTTATCGTCCTCTCCTCCCAAAGTCACGGCCAGACCCGTTTATTACACAAGCAGCTAGCTATCACACAGCTTTTTAACTGTCGGACCATGCTGGTTTACGTATAAAGCTATGGAGTTTGTAACATAGAACTGTTTCTTCCATATAAAAATAGGCACTGCTTTTTTGCTTGTTCTCATTCCTTTAGGTGAAGGACGCTCATGGTGGTGTCCTCACAAGTCTATGGATAGGGGTGTCTCAAATGCGGCACTACTCACATTTGAGGCCAGACCATGCTGTTGTGGGGAACTGCCCTGGGCATTTAGGGTGTTTAGCTGCATACTTGGCCTCTACCCACTAGATACCAGTAGTATCCCTCCAACTGTCAACCAAAGAGTATCTGCAGACATTGCCAAATGTCCTCTGGGGGCAAAATGTCCCTCGGTTGAGAAACTACTGCTATTCAGGGATAGCGTTCACTTCTGCATATGTTCTGATACTATTTTTAAAACCTACCATTTCCATGTAACCCCATGTTAGGACGGCCGGTAGTAATTAACCTTCTCAAGTTTTTTTTTTTCCTTAACTATCCCATTATTGTGACTGCCTTTGTGCATATTATTTTGATGTAATTTCTAAAGAAATAGAATATCTCACACAATCCACTAAACAATAAGCATGTATTAAGCACCTGCAGCATGCTAACCACCAAAGGAAGTCGGGAGCTCTATCCACAAAGATCTTTCATTACAGATGAAGGGAAGACAACATGCACACATGACACAAGCACGGGCCCCACAGGACAAGACATAATACAGAGTTAAACCAGGGGGAGCAAACTTAATAACCAGTGGAAGCACTCATGTTTCCAGAAATACTCTTAACGGAGCTGATGAGATCAGAGCCTAACCTTTGAAGACGAGTGCATATCAAACAGGTAAACCTCTTGGGCTTGGTGAGTATCAGACCAAGTCAAGCAGAAGGGAACCTAATCCTCTAGGTCAAGTCTAGATGAATATAAAAACAGGTGAAGCCTCAAGCTATTGATGCCATCTACTACATTCATAAACTTCAGAATCACTCGATTCATCTTACGAGTTCTTCTCCGCCCATTATTTAACTTAATCCCCTCATACGGGTTAATAACATTTTATAAATGGAGGCATTGGAAGGAAAACCATAAAACCTGATAGACCAGCCACTGTGGTAAACATAAAGATAATACAGCAGGCAATGAACCCAGAAGCTGGAGGGGGGCTCTAATCAGAGGCGTCAATTGTCTGGAACGACCTTAGGCTTTCTTGACTTAAGGATGAGTGTATGAGTGTATACTCCTGTAAAGAAGTGTACATGTCCTTAGTCCTTTTTCAAAAATCTCCGATTCCCTAGCAGGGATAAAATAAAACTGACGAAAATTCACTAAACAGACAAATGCACTGACCTTTAACTTCCTGCCCTTCATCCTGGATTCTAGTCCCAAACTACACCCTTAAGGAAATCCCAATTTTTCCAGTTGACCTTAGTTCCATCCATCTCAGCCATCTCACCTTGCTTCCAATTAAACAATTTAGGAAGAAGGTTATTCCTACTCTGGATTTTCCTCTTCTCACCCATGGATGGTAAGAGAAAGTACTAACGTCAGAGTGTAGACTGTGTGAATGTTACCCTTATTAATGCTAGATAGTGTTGGGCCTCTGTGTTTCCCCCAATTCATACCACAGTCTTTTGCCATCTTCTGACTCCTACAAATTGATGTTAGCCAGTGCCTTTCTGTAATGCAGGGCCTTCTGAACCTCAGCACTATCAACATTCTGCATTGTCTTTGCAGTAGGGAGCTGTCCTGTGCCTTGGAGGATATTTAACAGCATCATGACCTTCACCTATTAGATGCCAGGACCAACACCCTTCCCCAGCTATAACAAAGAAAATGCATCCAGACTGCTGAATATTCCCCGAGAGATAAAACCGCTCCCAGCAGAAGACCACTGCTGTAATGTGATCTTGGGAGAGAACTACTGGTCAAGCAGTGCTTGTACAGATAATCCCAGTTCAAAGATGGAACAAATGAGTACAAGCAGCTCCAAAAGTCTCTAATTTCTCCATCTCTAAACATATGGCCCTTTCTCTCAATTCAAGGGTGCTTGAAACCCCAATGGAAGAGAGCTCATCACATAACCAGTGCCCCCCAAAGCAGGCACACACGGAGTGGCAGGGCTAAACCTGGGAGGGGTCGGAAGCTGGTCTATGGCACTGCCCACCCTTCCAGCATCATTGCCATGTTGCTCCTTCTCTGGGCTCCAGTCAGTCGTCCAGGATCAGAAGAGAGGCTGCTCATTTGGGTGTGTTGACAAAAGCCATTGGCCAGTGAGTTAATTATACCTAAGGTGTCTCCTAGCCATCATGAAGCCACACAGCATTTCTGCTCCGAGGTTTAAAATAAAAATCCATTTTCTGTAATGATGTTCTAATTTTTCAATCTGAAGAGCAGGACTTTCCTGCCAAAATGAGTAAGCTCTATGCACAGCTGTGGCCAGGAACGGGTTACCCTCACCCGTGCAAATGAGTCTTCGTGAACATCTTCAGTGTTCTCAAGGTGAAACTTCTTCAAGTTTCTAAGGCTAAAAACTATTGTCAAGTGTTGGCATGCAATTTTAAACCTCTTTAGGAACACACAAATGGCTTTGAAACGCTTAGTCGAACGTCAAAGTGATATAAGAATTATCCTTAAGCTGCATTTTCATGACATTTGCTTCTTAAAGACTCAGATGTTATCTAGAACAACAAAGAATCAAATGTCAACCAATTTTCTTCATCATGTAAAAACAGGGTGAAAATTCAGTCCTTCCTAGACTGGGGCTTGCTTCCCCCACACGGTGCCTTAGAGGGTCTGAAATATGAACAAAGAACCACTGTCTGCAAGCTGGTGTGGGGTGCCACACCAAAAACCTCACACGGACCCAGAGCTGTAAGACCACCACAGGCCCCTGGATGTGGAGGTTATGAGGAAGCCCTGAGTATGAAGACACACAGGAAGTAGTGCGGACAAACACCCAGAGGCAACTCCCTGGTGCAAGACAGACCACAGGCACTCCTTATAGGGTCCTGCAGTCCAGAAGCCCTGTCCCAAGAAGACCAACGTGTAAAGATTCTCAAGAAGCGCCTGTGCATTTACAGTAACATCCTTCTTTCTTGAGCTAGCTTTAGTGGGTCTCTACTATCTCTATTCCTAACACCAAGCCTGCTGGCTAGATAATGAACTACTGCCTGGTTCTCATCTGGTGACAAAATGTCATTTACAAATCTATCTTCTTGGGGCGCCTGAGTGTCTCAGTAGGTTAAGCGTCTGCCTTCGGCTCAGGTCATGATCCCAGGGTCCTGGGATGGAGCCCTGAGTCAGGCTCCCTGCTCAGTGGGGAGTCTGCTTCTCCCTCTGCCCCTCCCCTTGTTCGTGCTCGCTTGCTGTCTCTCTCTCTGTCAAATAAATAAAACCTTTAAATAAATAAAAAATAAGATAAAATAAACAAATAAAAATCTATCTTCCTGTGAGAGAGGGGGAAATAAAATTCTGGGGCTGGATGGACGTCATGGGTCCACAATAATGTGGATGTATTTAATGTCACTGAATTGTACACCTGGAAATGGTTAAAATGTTAACTTTTATGTTACAAAATTTTACTAAAAAGAAAAAAAATTTTAAAAACCTACCTTCTTGAAAAAGGTATGATTACAATATCCTATCCTTAGAAGCTTCTTATCCTCGACATCAAGCAAAACTAGATAGATGGAAATTCTCCCCTTACAAAATATATATAAAATATATCTTCCTGGGTCGCCTGGGTGGCTCAGTCAGTTGAGCATCAGACTCTAAATTTCAGCTCAGGTCATGATCTCAGGGTCCTAGGAGAGAGCCCTGCACTGAGCTCTGCACTCAGCACTGAGTCTGCTTCAGCTTCCCTCCCTCTGCCCCTGCTTGCCCACGTGTGCTTCCTCGTTCTCTCTCAAATAAATAAACCTTGAAAATATATATGTATATATATATATATCTCTCTCTCTTCCAAACTCCCACCAAATTTAGCAATGTATTTTGAGAATGTATCTAGAACTGTTTAAAATATATCCCTTTAAAAAAATAAACAACTGTAGACTCTATTTTAAAAATAAATTTTTACCTATTTATTATTTGAGACAGAGTGAGTAAGCGTGGGCATGTGAGAGAGCATGAGCAGGGGGAGCAGCAGGCAGAGGAAGAGGGAGAAGCAGGCGCCCCACTGAGCAGGGAGCCCCACGCAGGGCTTGATCCCAGGACCCCAGGATCATGACAACAGCGGCAGGCAGATGCTTAACCAACTGAGCCATCCAGGCGCCCCTACAACTGTAGACTCATTAGTGACTATTTTTTAGTGATTCTCCACCACCACTATTCCTTTATCTTTATCACTACTTACTACTTGATTAGTGTCTTTATTAAGTGCAAAATGGATATGCACAGTTCCCACAGGAAGAGTGGCAGGGATGTGAAGGAGAAATGAGGAATCCAACATCCTAAACTGATTACCACTTGTATGTATGCTTAAAAGAAGTCAGTTCACATTTTAACATCATATGACAAGAGTTTCTCTGTAACTCCATAACAGGCACAAGATACCACATATAATAATGCCACAGGAATTTTACAACATGTAGAACAGACCAAAAACTCTTATTTGCATGTCAAGTAGAACAACATTTTTATCCATATTTTCCTACTCTAAGACCAAAAGCTGATGAATGCAAGATGAATTTACTTTATGTTTCCCCACCAAAAACATAACATGAAAAGAACAAACAACTGTAGGTTTTGGGTAAGACATCGACAATTTAAGATAAACCACACTGAAGTTGTAGCTCTTACCAATTCTGGATCCAAACTCATTTTAATTCTTAATTACTTTCTTGTACATTTAGGTGTTTTTTACTTTCCTTCTACTTTTTTCTTTAACATCATTTCTATCTGTCTAGTCTAGGGATACTCTCTCAGAAACTGCCATCCTAAGTTTGAATTTCTCGTGATATTTCAAAACTTTATTTTGAAATAATTTATTTAATTCGATCTCTTCTAAATTTTTTGGTCATTCTCTACTTTATTTACCTCTACACTTCCAGAATTTTCTTATACATTTGTCTTCCAGGTTATTCTCTACCTAAACTCTCTGCTTGCTCTTCACTACTCCCATCTCAGCCTTTCCCTCCATCTCTAGACTTAAAAGAGTGAAATTTTAGGGGCATATGGGTGGCTCAGTCAGACAAGCATCCGGCTCTTGATCTAGGCTCAGGTCGTGATCTCAGGGTGGTGAGATAGAGCCCCATGTCAGGTTCCAAGCTCAGCGTGGAATTAGCTTAAGATTCTCTCTCCCTCAGCCCCTCCCCTCCCTCTCTAGAAAACAAGAATGAAATTTTATATCTAACCAAAACATAATGCAACAGGTTTTGTTTCTTCAACAGACAAAACGTAAGGCCTCTCCTCTTTCATGGAGAGCCAATCATATAACCAAGTTAACATTTTATCAACTATAATTCTCTAAATAGTAGGAATAGGCACATTTATCCTAACTGTAGTTGGGAAGGATTATAATAGAGAGTAAATCTTAAAGTATTTCCTCAATGATCGATGAAGTATTAAATTACAAGTTTTAGTGTTCAGTGTATTTGTCATACTCTAATTCTTTGAAAATAGGTCTTAACGGTCAGAAGAGATGACAATTTTCAATTAACTAGGTTTTCCTATGAACTGGAGCATGCAATTCCTTAATTAGGCAACTAAACAAAAAGACCTTCCTGTAAATGTAAAAAATTACAAAAATTAGAAATCTCCTCTGGTGGGTGCCTGGGTGGCTCCGTCTTAAGTGTCTGCCTTCAGCCTGTCTTGACCCAGGCTCCTGGGATCGAGCCCAACACTGGGCTCCGGCCCAACACTCTCCCTTTGCTCCTCCCTCACCCCCCTACTTGTGCTCTCCCTCTCTCGAATAAATAAATAAAATCTTAAAAAAAAAAAAAAAGAAATCTCATATAGTAGTTTTCTTCTTTAGTGATAAGTACCCAATATGCAGAATGCTTACTAAATCAGCAGATGAGAAAATGCAAAAGGAATTGAAATGTCAGTTTCTGTACCGTGGGCAGCACCAGAGGCTAGAGTCTAAGCAAATGCTACCAACCCTCAGATTCCCACAGCAGCATCTCCAAGAACACCCAAGAAAAGAAGCGGTTTCATTAGTTTTGCCCGTACTGGTCATAATTCTCATACTCTTTGTAACGATTTGTGACGCTTCTGAATGCTCTATTCCCTAATGCTGAGTTGCCCAAAGAATCTGGTAGAGATGCTTGTAGACCTGTCTGAAACAAATGACCCTCACACTAAGTACCTTCTAGAAAGTAAATGCTCTTTAAAATAATTTACTGCTGACTGGACAGGTGTTCTGTCTGGCAAAACCTGGGTTTCTAAATTCTGCTTATTTTCTCCCATTATCTGTTTTTTATTTTGGTCAACTATGGAGTGAAATTCCATGTTCAATTTTGCCATGGTCTGAATCTCTCTGAAAATGTTGGGCTTTGGAATGAAGCTCTTCGTGTAATTTGTCAAGTATTTTGAGGTTGGGTGGTTAGATGAAACAACCAGAGCATAATTCATTTTCAGCTGGTAGGAGAGTCAAATAAACAAAAATATGTTTCTGAATGAAAGACATTCAAAGGAATACATATTCCAGCATATTTTCAGTATGATTATGTAACAAGACACTACTTCAAAGCTAACTTTTCATTTGGATTACATGTGCAAAAAGGTCAGGGCTATGTTTTCTGTAGGAATTTTTACTTTTGCTTACTTGGAAGCAGTTAAGTTCTTGCTATTTAGGAGCCTCTGTAAAGATAAAAACACATAAAGAAGCACTTAATAATAAAAGTCCGTGTGAAATACAGCATTGTTTTTGCTATAAGTACCTCTTCACTGTAAACTACTGTTTTAAAATTGTCTTCAATAATAAAAATTTATTTCTAGAAAAAGTTTATGTCTGGATAATGTATAAAGTAACTTTAAAACTGCTTCATAAATTTTTAAACAATTTGGCAGTTGACATGGATAAACTCTGAACTGTGTCCTATAATTAATGTTATAACAGCCCAGGAAAACAGGTAAAAACATTTCAAGGTTTTCTAAAATTTTCAAGGCTTTCTGAAAGGCTTCGGCCTCCAGATGTCTCAATACTAATAGCTTTTTAGTCTAGTAATTTTGGCTAATTCTAAATATAAAGCTAATTAGTAAATACAATTTGATCTCACAGAGGGGGCTGTGCTGGACTATTCAGAGAGCAATGAGGGGGACAATGGAACAGATCACAGTTTCCCTCCCTGCTCCACACCCTGGGTCCCTAAGCCTTGCCTACAATCAATGTAGCAAAGACACTGCAAATGTAGTTGGAACTTCATTTCCTCCCTCCTCTGCCCCAGTCATCGGACTGCACAGAAACAAGACCGAGTGAATTCTATATATAACAGGACAGCCTTACGTTGAGAGGTAAGGATGTATTTATTTATTATACTCCAGAGCCAAAGCTACTTCTGATCTTAAGAACAAAAAGCAGGCAATCTGGCACAAAATACAATGGCTCATCCCTAGTCCCATTAATTAATGTGCAACAGAAAGGAAAGAATGATTTCTGATCTCAAATGTCTGTTGATGAGGAAACCAAAGTTCCCTGAAATGCTCAGTCTGGACCAAGGTCATATGGTATTATTAGCCCTAGCACGGCGACAGAGAGAAACCAGGAAGTGCTGAGTCATCAAGAGCATAAGTGACAAGCTCGTCAGCACTTCTGGTGCCAGGTTCAGAGGTGAGTGTACTTCCTTTGACCTGCCACACTCTTCCTTTTCTCGCTGGCCTAAGGGAGGCAAGGCCACGGAAAGCGGACTGCTCCCATGTTGAGCAGCAGGAACCCTAACAAATAACTCTTATTTAACAGTCCCAATTCCATGAGCATCTGTCTCTATGTTGGACTATTAAAACCAATTATTAGAAAAATCAAAACACAGGTGGCATTTAATATGTCAAAATAAGTGATTATACCCTCAGCTCTTGGTAATGGAAGCCAGTTTCCTTCTTAAATAATCAGTGTTCCCTTGACAGCATCCAGTTTATTTGCATTCAATTCCCAAATTAAGTCATATCCAAATGATCCCAGCAGGACTGGATCACCTGGAGGACTAGAGAGAAAACTCTAAGATGTGGGAAATAACACCTGGAGTCGAGGTGACCTTGAACAGGCCACTTCAATTCTCTGTGTCAGTTTCATTATCTATAAAATGGGAGTAACAATCCCTACCAGCTGTGAGGATAACTCAATTAGTAGCACTTAAGCAGACAACCGCCAGGCCAAAAAGGAATGAGACTTTCATTATTGAAAAAACGGAACAAGGGGCACCTGGGTGGCCCAACTGGTTAAGCGGTTAAGCATCTGCTTTGGGCTCAGGTCATGATCCCGGGGTCCTGGGATCAAGCCCCATGTCAGAATCCCTGCTCAGCGGGAAGCCTGCTTTTCCCTCTCCCTCTGCCTGCCACTCTGCCTACTTGTGTTCTATCTCTGTCAAATAAAATGAATAAAAAAATCTAAAAAAAAATAAATAAATAAATTAAAAAAAAAAAAAAAACGGAATAAAACCAAATCTTGGTCTTAGGCTCCAAGCAATTCATTAGATGCGTACAATAATTTCGCTGGATTGAATGTTTACGTTGTCACCCAGATTAGAGTCCACACAAGAAGTAAATCTGGAAACACTAACAGTAGAACATGGACAGTATTCAGTAGTACTGGGCTATATAAAAGTGAATTTTTAAAAAGGTGATTATGTATGAGAAATACCACAATAATACTTTACTAAAGAAAAAGAAAATTTGAAGTGACATCAAAAATTAGCACTCAGCATTTTTTTTTTTTTTAAAGATTTTACTTATTTATTTGACAGAGAGAGAGGCAACCCAAGCACAGGGAGTGGGAGTGGGAGAGGGAGAAGCAGGCCTCCTGCACTCCCCCTCCTGACATAGGGGCTCCATCCCAGGACCCTGGGATCACGACCTGAGCGGAAGGCAGACAGACGCTTAACAACTGAGCCACCCAGGCGCCCCAGCACTCAGCATTTCTCTGCAGAATCTCTACGGGTCTCCAAAAACATATTCAAATTAAATCAACTTTTCCTCAATCACTGGTAATTAACTTTTAAAATCTTGTTTAACATTGTAATTTTGGTAACTGAACAAAACAAACACAGCAAGCATTACTTTTTGCACTATTTTATTGCACTGAGGTAATTTTTTTTTCAGTTATATTATGGAACAAAACAGCATTGTGAGCTAGCCAGGGATTCAACTACATGTACCAAGTTGCATCTACTCGGTATCTTGGATCGCCAAATCCCAGATATTGCAGTGGCCTTTGGACAATTATCTTTGCAGCCCCTCTGCAATCTCTGTCCACTTAGATGACCCAGACGTGACTGAAAAAAGATTTACATTCTCCAGACTATGTGTGAAAACAAAACAGGAAGATTGTCTCTTGGCCCTAACTCTCAAAAGGAAGAATAGACCAGGGTGACTTCATTAAATCTTGAGATTAAATGTGGAAATGATTTTAGCACCCAGAGATGACACAAGATGGAAAAGAATTCAAGATGACAACAGAACTCTACCAAACAGCTAACATTTGCTGAACAATTAATTTCCATATCCGCTATGCTCATATCTTAACTAGTACCTGATACAAGGTCTGCCTAGGGCTGCTTATCCAAAGGAAAGCTGGGTGGACTTGATGGAGTCTTGCTGGACTTAATAATTTCTGTCCAAGAGAATGAGAGCTGCACATTATACCAGAATTTCAAGAGGACTCTGTTGAGTTCGGCTACATACTGCATGAACAAAACCACTCTCCCTCCAAACATTCCAAGTAGCCAAATACCAAACACCAAGAATGGTGATACCAAGAAGGAGAGGCAGAGGCAGTGAGGTAACTAAGTATTTGCCAAGTGTCAAACACGTAACAGGAACCTAAATTCAGAAACATCATTTAGTATGTGTCCTAATTTTACAAATGAAGAAACTAAAGCTCAGACAGGTGAGAAGTACAATGTCGCCAAGTCACACAGTCAGGTGGGAGAACGTGAATGTGAGCACACATCTGACCTTGACTCTTGGGTTATCAATAATATCCAAGGCTCAATTAATAATAACATGGTTGTAGTTCCAAGACTCCAGGTGCACCCTCATGCTTTTTATTTAAAATTTCACAGTCAAACTTTTTAGGATGCCCCCATAGGACCTTCCCAAGAACACCATATATTACACTGCTGAACTGTAGTTCATGACACGGTTTACCCTACTAAGCTCCTGCTCAATCATTTCCAATAACATGAATAAAGTGGATGCCAACCCACAATGAGCAGAATGTATTTTCAACCATCATACTGACTGGGTGATCAGACTTTCTTCCATCACAGAAAAATATACATGTGAGATAATTAATAACCGTCTAGCACTAGGACTGCAGGCTTCTGACAGTAAGATTTCTTCTGCACAACTTTCGACTCAATCCCCAACCTTGGTCTGTGCACACACGGTCAAAAAACTTTTTCAGCCACTCAACGATGGCCAAGAAAGTATGTCCAATTCACAGTCATTTATGCTTAGGGTTTTCTTTTTATATAAAAATGGGAGAATTTTTTGAGGACCTCCAAGTCCTTCAAATCACATTAGGGTAGAATCCTACCTCTGCCACAGTCAGTTTATTGGAAATGCTAAGGAAAAGCCCGTGAAAAGGGGACAGAGGTGAAAATCAAGGTTGTAGAAAATTTGGGAGAGAGAGAGAAAGAGAATCAATCATACAGAACACTGTTAGGCTTAAAAAAAAAAAAAAAGGCAAAAAACCCCGACAAAACAAAACAAAACAAAACAAAAAAACAAAAACAACTGCACCAAAGCGGTCTCCATTTGAGCCGTTGGTTTTGTTCCCTGACTGCTCCCCCACATATCTAAGTGCAGTGAGTACATTCCCAACTCCTACTGCCAAGTTAAAATGAAAACGTTCTCAGTCTAGAAATGATTGAGGTGGTTTTCTTTAATCAAATTAGAGCAGCCAAATGTTCCTTTCAAAGGTAACTGTCTACTCTGCAGCTGTATGCAAACTACCACATCAAATGTGAGGGAAAAAATAGCGATAGAATTGTGTCCTTACAGTACAGTGCTGGTCGCAGAGACGGAGAAACAAAAGCATCAGTACAGCTAAGAATTACATTCACAGTGAGCTTCCAGAAATATGCTGACTTCACAAACTGCGAACAATGTCCTGAAACTTCAGTACATAATTAGCTATTTTGGGGAAGGGAGGAGCATGGGGGGAAATTCCCCCTTAAAAACAGCTAAGCGGCAATAGATACCTTGAGTCATTTACCCTAGCGACCAAAGCCTCAATGAGAAACATTAAAAGACTGGCTGAGACTTCATGCACAAAAAAAATCTCATAGACCTTGCTTTTTCACTTCCTGTCTCCATCAGAAACACACCACAGTGAGTAATCTTGAGTATCCAACAAGCTTCAATTAAGCTTGTAATGATTCATTTACATGCAGAATTTATTCTTTTAAGTCATCAGACATGGGAAATTCCTGCAAAGAATTAATTCATAGTGGGCTTATTTTTTTCAGTTGGTTTCTCTGAAGAAAAATCAATTGGCTAACATTCCCACTGTGATGTCAAATTAGTTTACTGCATGTTACGGGTTTGTACCAGCTGTTGGGATGCTACATGAAAACCTAGAAATGATAGTATGAAAACAAAGAACGACCATGATTGTAGATCACCAGGTGCAACAGGCAACTGGAAGACGGTGACAATGTTCTTTCTACATACACAGCTCTTTTCCAGAATGTCAGCAAAATTAAGGCATGCCACAAAAATCGGGGAAAAATCCATCTCACATGATTTCCATATGTCTCCAGAGCACATGTTCTACGTTTTTTGCTCCTGGTGAAATGTATGGGCTATTCCTTGAGTCACACTACTACGGATCTATCCGAATGTGAAGACTGCTACGTAAATAAAACTTCCTATAGGTTATAAGCAATTTTCAGGCCACTACCTTTGGCGACACCCTGCTGCTCCCACTCAGGAAAGCAAAATGAACTGCAAGAAATAATGACATTTTAGTTATTTAACGTTTTATTTCAAGAAATAGATTGGATGGGATTTCCACTTCAAAATGGCAGCTGCAAGGGCACCTGGGTGGGTCAATCCACTAAGTGTCCAACTCTTGATTTTGGCTCAGGTCATGATCTCAGAGTTAGGGGATGAAGCCCTGCCTAGGGCTCCATGCTGGGCAATGGAGCCTGATTAAGATTCAATCTCTCCCTCTGCCCCTCCCCTCCCTCTCTAAAAACAGCAACAACAGCAACAACAACAAAAATGGCAGACCCATTGCAAATACCTGCCTCCAGTCTTTCTCAATATACTGCTAAAGAAAAAGAAAAACCCATTACGTAAAGAAAGATGCCATCAAAAAATTGAGAGTTTAGTAGATTTTATGGATGACTGAAAATAAACAGAAGCAAGTTGATTGAAGAAACTGACAGAGAAAGTCACCAATAAGACAGTGGTCCCTAGATTGGTGAATATGTAATTCAGGAACCATATTAAGAAAATACCTTTTAATTACAGGCTATTTTTTTAATTTCTTCACTTCAAAATAATAATTTTTGTGCATTTTAACATATACATATTATATATTATATATAACATACATATTATTTATATATATTATATATGCGTGTGTGTGTGTATATATATCTGTATACAGAGGTAACTTTTGTAAGTCAGTGAGTATCAGGGGAATGCTCAAATATTTCTACTGAAGGGAAGGCCAGTGCCCTAGAACAAGCTATAAGGGCACTGTGGAGGAAGCAGGAGCATGACTGAGCCAGCAGATGTGATGGACAAAGGGAGAGAGAGATGCAGCCCAAGCAGGGGAGTCAACTGAAGGAAGGTCTGTAACAGGTAACTGCACTGGTCAGCGTCCCCACTGTCATCCCCATCCCAAGGACACTGGGATAAAACTGTTCTTATTATGGCATTTGGGGGCTCTTCCTCATCCTGACAGCCAGTTTTCCTAGTCACTCAAAAGTAAAGCCATTCACTCACCCCTACTCTAAGTGAGCATGATTAAAGATACCCCATCCCTGCTCCAAATGGGCCTCCCAGATTTTCTACTCAGAAATGAGATCTTGGGGCACCAGGGTGGATCAGTGGATTAGGCATCTGCCTTCAGCTCAGGTCATGATCTCGGAGTCCTGGAATCAGACAGAGCCCCATCGGGCTCCCTGCTCAGCTGGGAGTCTGCTTCTACTTCTCCCTCTGCTCCTCCCCCTGCTTGTGCTCTCTCTCTCTCTCTCATTCTCTCTCAAATAAATGAATTTTTAAAAAGGAAAAGAAAAAGAAATGAGATTTATCAGGGAGGAAAAGTCTTATTTAACAGCCATATCAGCTACCCAGTTTTTATAAAAAAGAACAAAAAAACACTAACAGATACACAAGGCAGTAAGAGAGCAACAGAGTTCAGACTTACCTGCCACAAACACCAGAACTAGAAAAATATATAAAACAACTGTTTTCAGACACCAGACTCTAGGTAGTATAGAACAGTGATCCCTGAGAGCAGGGAAATCAATGAGGGAAGCCCTCAACTGCCCTCGCGGCTTTCTGTGTGGACGCCATTTCCAGACCACAGGCACATGGAGGAGGAACCAAAGTGAGACTATAGTATCAATGAGTTGAGTAGGAAGATGTCAAGAAGCTAAGACGACAAGGAGGTTAAGGTGACTAAATTTATAAGACAGAGTACTGAACAAAAAGCCACCCAGAAAAAGAGCTTCAGAAATCTACATGGCAGGGCGAGGGTTGTCTACTGAGTCCTTTGCTGTATATCAACCTGCACAAACAGCACAAGACCAGGCAAAAACTGCTTCTGAGGCAAGAACGATGACTAGGAAGTTGTAAACTGAATAATTCCTAGAGCTCACAAAGGGCAAGAAATCTTCAGTTTGTTCCCATCAGCCGGAGAAGAAAAGAATACATAAGGCTAATGCCTTGGTAGTCAGCCTACACTAGCCCTAAAGTAAAGCCTACACTAGATGCCCTCCCCATAAAAGGAACAAAAACAAAAACTACAAATAAGGGTTGAAGGATCAAACTGAACCCCAAGTAACTTTACTGTCCACCAGAACAAAGTCCAACACCCTTTAAAAGAAGAGAACAAAATCCAGCAGTCAGCAATGTAACATTCATGTTTGGCATCCAATAAAAAGTATTAAACATGCAGACATACAGGAAAATGTAGCCCATAACCAGGAGAAAATTCAATCAACAGAAATAGACGCAGAAAAGACTGAGATTACGGAATACAAAAGGAATCAAAGCAACCCTTATAAATATTATAAATATGCTCGAAGACCTAAAGGAAAATGTGAACACAATGAGGGAGGAAAAGAAAGATGCTTAAAAAGAATCAAATGTAAAATGTACCAAGATCAACTACACAGACCAAAAGAAGTCTTAATAAATTGAAAAAGGATTAAAATCATACAGAGTTGTTCTCTGATCACAACAGAATTTTAGACAGAAAGGAATTTGAAAAATCCTGTACGTGTTTGGAAATTAAAGAACACAAATCTAAGTAACCCATGGGTCAAAGAAAAATCACCAAAATAAAGTTGAAGTATTTTGAACTGAATGAAAATGGAACCAAAATATACCAAAATTTATGGGAGGAAAATAAAGCAACATAAATGGTTACATTAGAAAAGAAGAAAATTCTAAATGAATGAGCTGTTTCTATTTTAGGAAGTAAAAGAGTAAATTAAACCCAAAGTAAATAGGAAAAGGAAATAAAAATAAAAGTAAATATAAACTGGACAAAAGACAAATGATAAAGGAAATTAATGAAACCAAAAACTGATTTATCATCAATAAAACTGCCAAAACTCTACCTGTATGGTTAAGAAAAAAAGGGGGGGGAGGGACATACAAATTACCAATATCAAGAATGAAAAGATTCTACAGACATTAAAGATAAAAGAGGATAAAGAATTTATACCAATAAACTAAAAAACCCATGAAACACTTTCACATACCTTGAAAAATACAAATTACAAAAAGTAATTCTACCTACATGGCCTGATGTCCATTAAGGAAATAGAAATTGTAGTTAAAACCTTCCCGTAATGAAATACTAGGCCCAGATAACTTCCCGGTAAATTCTATTAAAGGTATAAGAAGGAATTAATATTAATGCTACAAAAAATCTGTCAGAGGAGCTGTAAACACTTACCAACCCATCTTATAAGGCCAGTATTACCACAAAACCAAAATCTAAGACATTATGAAAAAAGAAAATTACAGAATATCCTTCATAAACACAGATGTAAAAATTCTTAGCAAAATTTCAAAAGGCAAAATTGCAAAAAAAAATTTTAAAAAACAAGAACAAAGTTGGAAAACTTACACTACCTAATTTCAAGACCTACTGTGAAACTACAGTAAATAAAACGTTATGGCAGTGGCAAAAAGACAGATACACAAATCAATGGAACAGAATGGAGTCCAGAAATAGACCCAAATGTATATGGTCAACTGATTTTTTACAAACTTGCCAATGTAATCCAAATTGAAGAAAGCACAGACTTTTCAACAAATGGTCCTAGGACAGCTGGGTTCTACACAAGGAGAAAAATGAACTCTTACCTCAAGCCACACGCAAAGATTTAACTTGAATGTATCACAGACTTAACATAAAAGCAAAAAACCAAAATTCTAGAAGTAAACATAAGAAAAAAATATATGTATGTGCTTTTGGGGTATGCAAAGATTTCTTAGATGGCATATAAAAGAAGGACAAACCATCAGAGAAAAAAATGGTAAGTCAGACTTCTGAAAAAATTAAAATCATCTGTTTGAGAGACATCATTAAAAAAAAGAAAAAGGCAAGCTATACGCCTGAAAAATGTATCTGCAATACATATATCTAGCAAAAGACTTTTCCAGAATATATAAATATCTTTCACAATACAGTAAGATAACCCAGTTTTAAATAATGGTCAAATATTTGAATAGATTATTTCCCAAAGGAAGGTAAGAGACCTGCCAATAAGCAAATGGAACGATGTTCAACAACATCAGTCATTAGGTAAATGCAAATTAAAACCACAATGTAGTATCAGTTCACACCCAATACAGAATGGTTAAAATTAAAAAGACTGACAACATCAAGTGTTGAACAGAATGCAAATCAAATGAAATCTTCACACATTACTGGTGGAAATACAGACTGGTACAACCAGTCTGGAAAAGTTTGGCAATTTCTTTAAAAATTAAACACACTTGCCATACAAGCCAGAAGACCACATCTAGGTAGTCATGCAAATGAAATGAATGCATATGTCATATCAACATAAATACCTGTATATGAATGTTTACAGAAGCATTATTCATAATAGCCCCAAACTGGAAGCAACACAAATAACTATCAACATGCGGAAGGATATACAAATTGTGGCAAAGCCACATACTGGGAAAGAATGAACTACTGACACAATAAACATGAAAGAATTTCGGAATTAGTGATGAAAGCCAGATACAAAGGAACACAATGCTGTTTAATACCACGTATACAGAACCCTAGAAAGGACAAATATAATCTGTAATGACAGAAAGAAGTTTAGTGGTTGGTTGCCAGGGGTCCAGGTAAACAGAGGAGACTGCAAAGGGGTCTGCGGGAACTTTCAGGGTAATGGAATTGTTTTAGATCTTGATTTTGATGGTGGTTATGTAGGCATATAAATTTTTCAGGACTCATAAAAATATACTCTTAAAATGGATGTCTTTTACTGCATATAAACTCCATTTCAATAAACTTGGTTTTTTAAAAACCAAAAGATATCCAAACATCACCAGGCACTGAAACAATCCAGCAATAGGAAAACAAAGTCAAAAACTAAACATTTACTAAAACAAAGATAATGTGGAGTTTTTAAACATTTAGAGCTATTCAAGGACATATTACACCCATGAAACCAGAATGAAATACTTAAAAAAAAAAAACAAAAAACCAAGCCGAGAACAAAACAAAACAAAAAAAGATACTCTGAGGTTAAAATATAATTGCCAAGAGTAAATTCAATAGACAGTTGGGAAAATAATAGAGAAGATTTCTTTAGAATACAGAGCAAAACAAAACCAAAGCAAACAGAATAGTTAGAAAATAGAGGAAAAAGAAGGCAAGACACACACAGAGATCCAATCTGTAAAACTGAACTTTAAGAGACTTTCAAGGTTCCAACTGAAATATCAAGTATCTGACTAGCAGGAGAACCTCAGAAAGAAAGAATAGAATAAATACAGAAGTAATTTTTAAAAGTAAAATGAAACAAATCTGCATATAGATCTCACAGAATGCCCAGCAAGTTAAATTCATCAATTAATTTTTTTATTTTTTAAAGATTTTATTTATTTACTTGACAGACATCACAAGCAGGCAGAGAGAGAGGGGGGAGCAGGTTCCCCGCCAAGCAGAGAGCCTAAAGCAGGGGCGATCTCAGGACCCTGGGATCATGACCCGAGATGAAGGCAGAGGCTTTAACCCACTGAGCCACCTAGGCGCCCCTAATTTTTTTTTTTAAAGATTTTATTTATTTATTTGACAGAGAGAGATCACAAGCAGGCAGAGAGGCAGGCAGAGAGAGAGGAGGAAGCAGGCTCCCTGCTGAGCAGAGAGCCCGATGTGGGGGCTCGATCCCAGGACTCTGAGATCATGACCTGAGCCGAAGGCAGCGGCTTAACCCACTGAGCCACCCAGGTGCCCCTAATTTTTTTATTTTTAAAGATTTATTTATTCATCTCAGAGAGCACAAGTGGAAGGGGCAGCGAGAAAGGGAGAGAGAATCCCAAGGAGACTCCTCACTAAGTGTGGACCCCAATGCAGGCTTTGATCCAATGATCCTGAGGCCCCGACCAGAGCCAAAACCAGGAGCTGAATGGTCAACCAACTGTGCCACCCAGGCACCCCCCAGCAAATTTTTTTTTTTTTACGATTTTATTTATTTGACACAGAGAGAGAGAGAGATCACAAGTAGGCAGAGAGGCAGGCACAGAGAGAGGGGGAAGCAGGTTCCCTGCTGAGCAGAGAGCCCAATCCAGGGCTTGATCCCAGGATCCTGAGACCATGACCTGAGCCAAAGTCAGAGGCTTAACCCACTGAGCCACCCAGGCACCCCACCCCCAGCAAATTTAATTTAAGAAAGCACCACACATAGAAACATATTTCTGGAGAACACATCTAGTAGTTCCCAGAGAGAAAAGTTACTAAAAACTAATTAGAAAATCATACTGGCAGATGATTTCTCATTGGCAACCTTGATCAGAGAGAGAACAATGGCTTTCAAGTTCAGCAGTAAAATTTTTCATCCTAGACTTCTAAAAACAGTCCAACTATAATCAAATATGAGGAACAATAAAAATGTTTTCAAATTGGTGAGGATTCAGAAAGCTTATCTTCCATACACAATTTCTTAGGAAGTTACTTGCAAACATATACTTGCAAAACAAGGGTGTGAACCACGAAAGAGGAAAGGCCAGGATGCAGGAACAAGTGGCTCTAACCCAAAGGGCAGTGAAAAAGTCTCAGGAAGAGAACTGTTCATCAGGCCCAGTAAATAACCAGTCCAGAATAAACCAAAACTTCAGAGAAACTTCAGGAAATGGGCAATTCAACAGAAATGGGTGGTATGATAAAGTGTTTGAAAAAAAAGTTTAGGCTGTGATAAAGGCGAACAGTGCATGAAAAAATAGAAAGGCAATTGTAAACTCTGGGAAAAACAAAACAGTATAAAAATGCCCTGGTCTAAACAAGAAGTCTACTAAAATAGGGTACAATTTTTAAAAAGTGATGCAGAATAAGAAATGAGAATCCAGATATCCATGTTTTAAGAAAGACTCCTCTGACCTCATGGAATTAAAACACTGGACCCGCAGTTGTGGTTGCAGAACAGAATGCAAATCTTTAACTTCAACAAAGTAGATGATAAAAGTTGTAATGTTAAAACGAATACAAAGGATAGGAGGATAAAATATCCTTCTCTTATTAAATGGAGAATCAAGAGATACTGCCAAAAATGAACAAAAAACTGACGTTTAAGGATAAATTATCTTAAGTTATTATATGAAATAAAAACAGCCCTAACAAAAGGTGAAGAAAATGAACAGGGAGTAGTATTAATGAGCTAAATCCTTATTTTTCAGAGCAGGAAGTCAACAGTTTAAATATCAAGAAATGGGAGTTTAAATATCAAGAAATGGAGGATAGTATTTTATCTAGATTAACAGATCCAACTACCAGAAGCACCAAAAACAGAGTTAAAAGAAGCTGTATTTGAGTACGGGAAATACAGATAATTGGGGTAGGAGCCTTGTCTTTTTTCTCTTTTTTTTAAATCATAATCCTTCTGTACTAATCACCAAGTACTAACGTCATGATGACAGAAAAAAAAAGAGAAAGAGGAAGACACAAATTCTTTAACAATCTTTCCAATAAACGACAATATATGCCCCATTCCTTTGTATCTGTAAGGCTTTGAACTCACTTGTCACCAACAGAATGTGGCAGAAATAACACTGCCTGTTCCCAGGGACACTGACTGGCTTTCAGAGCCATGAGCCATCCCTAAGTCCAACTACTCTGAAGCCTTGATGCTGAGAGGGAGCCCAGACCACAAGGAGAGGTAAGGTGGAACTACAGTCCTGGCTCTGGTCCTGTTCTACATCACCCAGCTCATAGGAAACAACAGATTTGAGGGTAAAGACATCTCCAGCTGACTAAACCCCCTAGCTGCTTCTTTAGCCCCACTTCAAGCATTTAGACATCACGAAGCAAGAGATGTAACATTCTCACTTACCCTGTCAAAATTCCCCACCCACTGAATCTTTGAGCCTAAGAAAATGGCTGCTTTAAGCCCCTGAATTTTGGGCCAATTTACTACACAGCAATAAGAACCAGAACAATTAACAGAAAATTTTAATTACTTTAAACAAAAACTGCTAACAAGTCCCCTAGAATTCTACTTTAGTAACAACTCCCAGCAACATACCGGATATTCTATTCTACTCCTCCTCCTTTTCCTTCCTTCTTTCCTTTTTCCCTTCCTTCCTTAGCCCCTCCACTGCCTTCTCCTTCTCCCTTTACTTCTTGTCATTATCACTGTTACTCTTTATAGGTGGTCATGACCAAGTAACGTCAGATTCCTTACACGATCACGATCAACTGATTTAAGCAGAGAAGGAAGGTGCTTGTAATGGTAATACCAAATAGGAGGGCTGGGTGACATTCAAGTTGGGACTGGTCACTTGGGCTTCACTACTTGCAAGGACAGCTAGAGCCACTTATACAAAGGCTTGCCAGCTATGTCAAATTCTTCAGAAGAGCATGTAGCAACCCTTTTTATAAAACTTCATAACTCACAGAATCTGAAACCATGTCTTAAAACTTCCACAAAAACATCTAAATAAATTCTGCTACAAATGATATAACCATTTGAGGTATCACTTAAAATTTTTACTTAAAATTATATTTTTATATAAAATTGTAACTCAGAATTTCACATAAAACTATAACTCATAACTAATGAAAACATTAATGGAAGAACTAGTTTAAAAGGAATATTATCTTAGTATCCAATCTACTTGCTAACCATTAAATTATTTAAGTAACTCCCACTTCCTAAGTCAAAATCCAATTTACTACTATAATTATTAGAGACCATCTAATGCTGAAGAGTTTTAAGTGCAATACTAATGAATGAATAGAAAAATGACGTATCTGCTAAGTTTTCGTATTAACTTACACTTTTGCTATCAGTAAAATTACTGGAAAAAGAGTAATCTTTAGTCATAGCTTAACTATTCATTCAGTTGGTTCTTCAGCAGATATTTACTGAACAATGTGCCAAGCACTGTTCTAGATATTGGGAATAAAGCAGTGAACAAAACAAATATTTCTGCCCATATGAAGCTTATGTTCTAATGGGAAGCATGTGTTGTATGTTACGTCACACATCACATTCACAAATATTTGAGTGCTAAGCACAAAGGACAATGTGAAGATGGTGGAAATAAAGTTCCCAAGGAAAAGTCATCAGAATATAAAATTCCATTTTATTATTATAGAATGAAAGATTTGAGCAAATACTGCTGGAGGCCTTCCTAAATATGGCAGAACTCTCTACTTTCAGATCACTAGGTTTTAGATTCTGAAGTCTAAAAGACCGGATTTACCTAAGCTATCCCAGGTTCTATGACCATATTACATCTTCCCCTCACTCTCTCACTTCTATCTCAACCCCATCTTACCTCATCTTCTGCCACACCTTGAAAGCATGAGGTCCTTTCTAATCACAAGATACAGCTCCAGACTGTTCTTTATGTGCCTAATGATGGATTCACCTCTCAATTTTATTTTACCAACTAAGGAAAAGTACCCTTTTCATAAACAATGATGCTACTCTTAACTAATTTCAAAAGTCCTGTTTTTCTTGGATTCAGAATTGGTACCACTGTGTCAAGCATGCTTCCCCCGCCCCCCAGATTTTTCTATTTATTTATTTGAGAGAAAGAGAAAGTTTTGGTTTTTGTTTTTTCTATTTATTTATTTGAGAGCGAGAGAGCATGCAGTGTGTGAGAAGACAAGTGGGGAGGGGAAGGGCAGAGGGAGAGGGAGAAGCAGGTTCCTCATTGAGCAGGGTCCTCCTAATCCCAGGACCCTGGGATCATGACCTGAGCTGAAGGCAGACATTTAACCAACTGAGCCACCCAGGCACGCCTCAACCATGCTCTTATATGGTTCTCCTTGAGATGAATCCCATCATTCTGAGTTAGCTGACATTTAAAGGATAAAGAGTAATGCCTCTGAAACAGAATTTTTCTCTTTGCAATACTAACTGGTTTAGCTGAAAACCCAAATAGCATCAACAACCCCAATCTCTAGTCTAATACACTAGTAGTTGGCTAAATTACCACTGATTAAATCCCATGGGTTTAAAATAATTTGTAATGACTAGCAGGCTTTTCATTTGTGTCTTAATGTGTAACAGGTGTGTTATTTCAAAGAAAGGATGCTTTCTTTCCTAGTTCTGTAAGTGGACTTCCGTAATTTAAATACATTTAATTCATGATTAGCACTGGGAGCCCCCTCTAGCCCAATCTTTCAATCTATCTCTTGGTTTCTCAGGGATCAATAAGAAAACACCCCATTTTTACCCAAGGCTACTTAATAACTACCTTTAAACAATTCTACGTAGTTGGAATGTAGACGACATTATTTAAAAACTTGAAACCACTCAGATAATTTCTTGCTTTCCACTAAAAAGTTTTTAAAATGGGGGTGCTTGAGTGGCTCAGTCAGTTGAGTGTTTGACTCTTGATTTCTGCTCAGATCGTGATCTCAGGGTTGCGAGATCGAGCCTCCAGTTGGGCTCCACGCTCAGTGGGGAGTCTACTTGAGATTCTCCCTTCATTTCCTCTGTCCCTCTTCCTATCCCTGCTCTCTCTCCCCCTCTGAAACAAATAAATAAATCTTTAAAAGAAAAAGTTTAACGGGTGCATGAGTGGCTCAGTCAGTTAAGCGACTCACTCTTGGCTTCGGATCATGATCTCAGGGTTGTGAAATGGAGCCCCGTTACAGATCTGCACTCAGCAGGAAGTCTTCTTGGGATTCTCTCTCCCCGCCGCCCCTTCCCCTCAAATAAATATATCTTTTAAAAAAATGCCAATGTGTGACATAAAAAGGAATAATTTTGTTTGAGATTTGAAATTTAAAGAGAGAAATGGGGAACCTGGCTGAGTCAGTTGGAAGAGTACGCAACTCTTGACATTGGGGTTGTGAGTTCAAACCCCATGTTGGGTATACAGATTACTTAAAAATAAAATCTTTAGAAAATAGTGAGAGAGGACACCTGGGTGGCTCAATTGTTTAAGCAACTGCCTTCAGCTCAGGTCATGGTCCTGTAGTCCTAGGATCAAGTTCTGCATTGGGCTCCCTGCTCAGTGGGGAGTCTCGTTCTCTCTCTTACCCTCTCCCCTCTCATGCTCTCCCTCTCTCATTGTCTCTCTCTCAAATACATAAATAAAACCTTTAAAAAAAAAAAGAGTGTGAGAGAAAGAAAACAAAGAATTCCACTTCTTGTTAATCTGAACAGTGAAATACAGAAGAAATCATCAAACTGCCACCAGGCTGACAGCATATTCCCAGGAGCACTTTGTCCTCAGATCCTCCTACAATAATCCATTAATGGAAAGGATACAGCACTGGTAAACTTGATACCAATTACCAATACCCAGATTAAAGACTGTATTTTACTAAAATTACTATAAATCCAATGTACATCTTTTCAGAAATGACTAGCTCTCATCATACTTTCAACCTGTAGGCTGAAAAAAATGAAAGTACATACTCCCCACCTGTCATACAGAGATCTGTGTATATGTTGGTGTCCTCCACAAAATGACAAACTTCTTGAGGGCAGGAATTCATTTTGTTAGTAACACCTTCTATCTGTGTAACATCTGATCTTCACATACACAACTTCATTTGATCAGGAACTCTCTAAGCTCAAAAGAGTAGCAACTCCAAATTTTATGGTGGGAAATCCATAATGAAGAGACATGAGGAATTTACTCCAGGTCACTCAGCTAACAGGTGGAGGAAGTCAAAAAGAGAAGCAAAGTATTCTGACCACTATTCACTGACTAGGAACATTTTTGGAGCCTATGATGAAAAATTTCAACTACATACAAATGAAGAGAGAAGAGTACAATGAACTTCTACAGCTTCAACAACGGTCGACTTGTTTCAGCTAGACTCCATTTTCAAACAGCTTCCCGATCTAATACCACTTTTTGGGTAAATATTTTAAGATGTAGGTCGATCATGGTGAACAAAATGTTGAGTAACAGATCACCAATAAATACTTGTTTAATGCTATGGATCTCACATATGCTTTCAGACATTATTATCCAATTCTGACTAAAAAAATAAAATCTGAATTCCTAGACAGTACATAATCATTCATTCATTCATTGACAAATATTTATTCTGGGATACAAGATGCCAGTCACCACACTAAATGCTTGGGATACAATGAATGCAACAAGAAAATACCACTCCTTCTTTCAGGGATCTTGCATTCAACTGTTCTGGATAAGCGCGTGCGCACATGTGCGCGCGTGCGCGTACACACACACACACACACACACACACACACCACACCCACACGTGTCTTGAGGAACTGGAATTAGTTTGGCTGGAAGACTACTTAACTAAACCTACCAGTTTGTCAAGGTGGAATCCAAATTCTCTGTACACAAATTCTGAAATGGAGTAGAAGACTGTTTTAACAGAATTCCGAGTCTTGATATTCTTTTAGAAACTATCAGGAAGGTCTTGCTTAATTTTGCTCCTCCTCAGTTTTTCCAGTAAAGAAAGCCAACAACATTAAGATTAGTGGGGAAAAAAAAAAAAATTCAAGCAATTGATTAAAATGTATTCAGAATACCTTCTACTCTTATATTTAAAGATGTTCCAAACATTTTCAACTTTTACTGAATGTGTGCACATTTCCTAATGTTCATGTCTTCACTATAGTATATAAATCAAGTCCAAGACTGTACAGTTAATGATGGGAATTACTTAAATTTTGAAACTCACTTCAATCTAAGCTATACAGGTTGGAGTAAAATAAAAATGAAATGTTCTCTTTTTTTCAGCATTTTTTTATTATTCCCATGAAACCAAGTAAGTATAATCCTACAAACAGATCCCTCTTCCCTTTTTGACACTCCTTAGTAATAACCTTCATGTGACAGAAATAATCCATTTGGTCCCCTCCTTAATAACTGAACCTCTTTTCCATTATTCTGTTCATTTGTTCATTTATTCATTTTATTTCCACTGGATATACGATGCAAGTGGACATGACCACAAGATACTCTGTCTTAAGGAGCTTACACAACTAGGGTGTGGAAAGGTAGAGGGTGGTTGGGAGAAGATTAACAGTATATCTTACATAACCGACATAATAATATAAAGGGGCAGACATATACGGAATGTCACAAAGGAGGTCCAAAGACATCAGGGTTCAAAAGAAACAGAAATTTTATCCAAATGTAGGTATTCAGGAGCAGACCACACACAAAGAAGGTGGCATTAGGGCTTGGCTCTGAAGCATGGGTAGCATTTCAACAGGTAGAAACAGCAGTACAGGGGAAGGCACAGAGCACACATTCTGAAATCAGCCCCAACTGAAGTCCCAGAGGTGGACTTGCAAGGAGCAAAGTCAGGATAAAAGAAGTTGTCTGTGTGCCTGTAAGCTACCCGGAGCGAACACAGAGGAAGACCTTCCAAAGCCAACGCTAGCAGTGAAGACCAAAAAATGGGTATTTGTCTTATTTAAAAATGGATGTAAGTATTTGAAAGTTCTTACTAAATAGTCTTGGTGTGCAGATGCATTGCAGTTAATTTCCAGTAATTTCCCCATGTTTAGCTGGAGGTACTTGCTAACACCGTATGCAGCTCTAAAAGGATGAAAAGTTTTCATCTCAGGGGTTCATAATTTAATTTATTCAACCTCATTCATTCAGAAAATATACACTGGGAACTAACAGTTATAGACGCTGTTGTTACTTATAAGAGATATAATCCTGTACTCAAGTCAGAAACATACAATCCTTAAACTGAAAATAATTTTTATGTCCCAAGAGTGTGTTTTCTGATACTTAATGACCACTAACATCCTGTCCTGCTAACATTGGCTCTAAACCTGCATCTGAACCTTGGCCATCGTCACTTTCTATCAACAATGCATGTAATGGTGGAATAAAAGAGTTGAAAAATAAGACAATTGTTTTACATATTTTCAAAACAATTCCTACAAAGACCAAAGGGAGTTAGACTAGGCTCTATTGGAGATCCCTTCCAATCCAGAAATCCATACACTGTGATTCTAATTCTACTGCATTAAAGTCCTTTAGGAAGGCCAGATAATAAGAACTAAAAAATTAAAAGGGCTACTTAAATGACAAAGCCAACAGCTGGTCAAGTGTAGGTAAATTACTAAATGTTTAGTAATTACCCTACCCCACATGGACCTCCAGGCCACTGCTGCACACTCACATGGATCCTGCCACAGGCCTTAAGGTTTTGACTTCAGCTCTCGGTGGAGAGCTGCCTGTGCAGATGGTGAAACGAAATCAAGTGGGGCAGCAAGCTGGTGATATTCAAATCAACCGCTCAGTGTCTCTTACAAAACTGATTGCTGCCTTACCTGCCCCAGCAGGCTTAGAATCCACAATTCATCACACAAACATGATGAATTCATGAAGGTGACCTTTATGCAGGCATGCTTGTTACCAATCACCTACAGCAGCCACTTTCAATGGTGCCTCGTGGCCCTTGGACAAAGCCCAACACTAAGCAGACCACCCTGTCCTGTCACCAAACCTCCTGCATCCAGATTTCGTGTCTGCCATGTTCTATTACACCAAGAAGCTCACAATATCCTTCCGAGGAAGACAAGCTCATCTGAACCTCCCTTCAAATAGAGCAGCCGTGAGGATAGTTCTTCAGGAAGCATTAGCGCTGTATTTGCTTCTGTATGAAGAGGTTGTTATGCTGCCTAATTTTCAAGTATTGTGATGTTTGTTTCATTATATGGACGGTAGATACCAGAGCCCACATAATGTAACAGTTCATTCATCAGACAAGCATTTTGATTTTTCCTGTTTTGTCTAAAATTAATTCACTATTATTACTCAAGTGTATTATTAACCTGTGTTATTTTTTAACTACAGCTGTTTATACGATCATAGTTATTACTAAATTCTTTAAAGGCAGAATTTAATGGATAATCATCATACTTTTTACAGATAGACTTCAGCAGGGCATACTGCAGAATTCAGGAATTTCCTGAATTGATATGTCATTTATTCCTGGCAAACCGGCACCTTTGTCTACATATAGCTTATTTTTTCCAAACTAGAAATGTATTCACTCTTTTAACTTCTTCCATCAAACAAACAAAAAGAATTTTTTTAAAAAAATTGGCACTCAGATCTTAGAACAAGTCACCAATTTAAAAACTGCACGATGGACAAGCTGCTTGACCTCTGACCTTATTTCTTTACCTAAAACATAAAAGGGCTGAAAGATTTCCAAAGTCCTTCCAACTCTAATAATGCCCATGAGTTTACAATGACACAATTTAAGTATTAGAGGTTTCAATCTGAAAGAACATTCCTAAGGAATCATTGATAGTGAGGCATTTTAAAAAAACAACAGATAATTTACTTTTAACAGTGAGTCTGTTTTCAGATATTCACTTGTTCGTATCTTAAACACAGGGGAAATACACCAAGAGATATTCAAGTTTATACAAATTTCCCTTCTATAAGCCATTTTCCTCCTTAACAGAGAAATTCTAATAATTCCAGGGTATTAACAGTTATGTAAAAAGGATACAAGTGCAAAGCCAACAATTCAGCATTACCAAGTTCTTCAGCAAGAACAAGGAATGGGCAGAACGTAATTGTGAAAATGTTTATTTCTTAAAGAACCTTGATAAATTGGAAACTTTTCAAGGGACTCTTAAAGAATGAAGGGGCAAACATACTTCTAACACACTGAGACTTAAAAAAAAGCAAATTAAACCCCTGTTTTTTCCGCTTTCATTGAAACAAGCCCTTAACAGACATTATTATTCACCCACAAAGTAATACTTTGATTCAGGATTCCCATGAACTAACCCACCTGAGAATTAAAATTTATGCTGCACCAAATAATATGCCATGTTTCTTCTACCCCGTTAATGATTTGGTTTCCCTAGAGAAAATCACATTATTATTTTCCTTTTATACTATATGTTACTGAGCTCTTTAAAAAGAGAAAATTGGAAAACTCTCCTTGAATACTGATCACTGAAGTTCATGGATTTTTCTGACGTTTTTTCTTAAAGCCATGATTAAATATGCCAACAATAATAATTTAACATACTCAGATATCCTAAGTTTATCCACTGAAATGCCATTAGTTTCAATTTCTGAACCAGGACTTGATTTGAATTACGCTAATAAATTTAATCCCTGGGGACAATGCTGGTGCTCACCAGTATCTTTGTAATGACACAATATTGCCACGTATCAGGATTTGGTGATCATCTTACGCCTTCGGACAAGGGGGGAATTACTTGAGGGAAGTAGGCGTGATTTACCCAAGTATCATTCCCAGCACCTAACCTGCCGGTAACCAGTAGGTCCTTCCTAAATCCCTCTTAGATACATGGAGCCCAAATGTTCATATCTTTTAGTTACATGTCAATAATGTCTTGTACACATCTATCTGTATGTCTCTCCCTAATGCTTCAAAAAGCATTTGATTCTGATTAGAGTTTTGGTTATATTAGTTACTCAATCACTAAATTCCTGGTAACCAAATTATCGTTAAGTATTAGTTGCTCTACACAACTAGTGAGGCTAAATATGGCACAACAAGTGCTTGGAAATAAAGAGAAGTGAATTTTAAAAGAGAAAAAAGAACGACAAACTACGAAGTAAGTTCTAGAAGTATGGAGACTTTTTCTGACCTGTTCACTGATGAATCCCCAGCTTCTAGCAGTGTCTGGTACACAACAAGCCATCATTACATATTTGGTGAATCAAGAGACTGCTGATAGAACATATTATTATTTTATCTACCCATATACAGATTGAGTTCAGAAGGTAAAACAGAGGAGTCCTTTGTGGAGTGCAGAAGCTCTAACACAGGTTCACACAGAATTCTGGCAAAGGCTCTAGGATTTGGGATTACCGACAATAAAATAAGAGTAAATTTACATCCTAGACATTGACTGGCTGATCAAGCCCAGGCCTGGGATACATCAAGCACAGGGAAACAAGAATTTCAAGTCATTACCCCTGTGCATAAAGGCAGGGCAGCAGTAACAAGTCAGCCTTTCTGGCAAATCCATCAAAATCAAATCTCAACTTTTGAAAAATCTAGTATGTTTATTATGTTCCTTCAAGCTTACAGGCTTAACTACCTGTGGGAAGGGCCTATAATTATGACCAATTACTTATGACTTGAAGGCACGTACAAAGACATCTGTCCTTTTAAGAAGTCTTTAAAGAACCAGCCATAGCACTGTCTACTGGTCCTGTGGGGCACCACCAGTAAGTCAGGTATGGGGAGGGGGGGTCCAACTTTGACAACTCTCCCCTGGAAAGAAAAGAAGTATTGTCCCCTGTCCTTGATTTCTGACCCTACCTGAATAAATATTAGCAACCTGCAAAATCTTGAGTTCCTCGTCTACTTAGGTAAGTCATGGGGACCAATGATTGCCCCAATGCAGAGGTGGAAGAGAACAGGAAGGAAACAAAATGGAACAGAGATATGTAGCTCGTGAAGATGATATCATCAAGTCACTGAATTTCATGACATGACTGATGGTCTTTTCTGACCATTATATCCAAGTAGTTTCTTGGTTTCAGAGCCTGTAGTGTCTGGGTTTGAGTATGATTTGTTCTACTGAAAAGGTAAGGGGAATAGATGCTTTACTGGGAACTTGTATCGAGATGAGGGCCCCACTAATTAGTATGAAAACAAATAATACATGGACATTTAAAGCATTTTAAATTTACACAGCGCTCTCATCTATACTATCTCAGCTCTTCCTCACAACTCCTAAGAGGTAATAAGCATCATCATCAGCACTTAATCTGTCAAAATAAGGTTTTTAAAAACCTTTAGATAATTTCATCTTGAATTTATTGTCTCCTGAAATTTCTCAGTACAGAATCCAAGTCATGGGTCAGTTAGAAATCTTTAAACACCAATCAATTTCAAGAGGATAAATCAAGAGAATAAGAATGGATTAGCCCAAATCTACCCACACAATGGAAAAAACCATCTGTTACAGGAGCAGTGCTTTGTAGGAGACAGTGTTACACAGGGGTGCTTCTATAACACCTCTAGGTTGGAAGAACAGTATTTTATCTATTTACAAATAAGGGTCCTTAACTGGACACACTCCACAGGCAACAGACAAGAGAACAAAAACTTGGATCCTAAAATTCTAGGGGTGGAATTTATCTTTTTGGTAAGAACCTAGGTGATCCCTCCAGGAAGATAACTAAGTTACAGGGGACAAAATGTACTCTCCCCCTTCCCCTCCAATATCACAAAGACTCACAGGAACAGTTTATCTTGGTTTTTAACAAAGAAAGCACACACAAAAGGTAATCTATTGCTGTTACATATAACCCCATCTTCCTTAAAACACTCATTCTCCTGGCCTCATTATCCTTCACCCCTTCTCTTTTACTGGCTAAAGCAGAGATTTACAATGGGGGTCCTATTTTCATAGCCACTTACTACCTTATTTATGTATTTCTGATTCTTTGCAGCCTTCTAGCCTTAGTCTAACTGTATTGGTAACAAAGCATCACACAAATCACATAGGTTAAGGGAAGACAAGTCAAAACCTCCCCAGAAGATTGGTAGACACTTGGGCTCTCTGAGTCCCTGGAGGTCTTGGTATTTCAAAGGTCAGTCTCAGGTCTCTTGACTTTGATGACTAATCTTAAATTGTTTGACTTTTTACAACAATATTTAGCTGTGCTTATTTACATAATTTCATCTACAGCACACACAGTAGGCATGTATTTGTTGAAAAGAATCCCCAGATAGATGAGAGGACAGGAAGAACACCCCAAGACTTCCTTTTTCAAACACTCTCTTAAGAGCTGAGATAGGTAAAAATCACACCCGAATTTGTAGACTTTTCTATGCATTCCTTTTCTGCTTAAAACTAAGCGTATCTGTTCAAAAAAGAAAAGCATGACACACCACACAATGTCAACCACACAATGGGGAAATTCCAGGATCACTAAGAAAACACCATTATCCTAGTCACACACACTTTAGTTTAATTACTGGTTACAACACAAGAGAGGCTTTAAGAAATGCTGTCTCTCCATCCACTTTCCACATCCCCTCCAGAAGACGCAAAAGCAGAACGTTTACCATCTAAAGATTTCATATCTTAGATTCACACATCACTACTTCTGAGTAGTGTGAGGACCACGCTAGCCTAGAGACATTTAGTAATACACACAAACAAGCAATATTCGTGGAAGAAAATGTTCAGGCGACCCTGCTTGACACTTATTTATCATTATATAACTTCAATAAGGAAAACTGGACGTGACTGGCAATAATATTCTTAAGTTGCTATTTAAAAAAACAAACAAAAACCTTTATTTATACTCAGCACCACGAGGAAAGTTCTCATCCTACTGATTTTCACCGCACCCTGCCACTTCTCTTATTCTCAGCCTCTCAAAAATTCCCCAAAGGCCAGGGAAAATATGCGAGGGCTGGCAGGGCAAGTCTCAGGTTGGCTCATTCCCTAAAAGGCACCCAACTTCCTGGACCCCCTTTTCAGGGACAGCAGGGAGAAAACAGAGCACTTGGCACCGCCGCGGGGAAGCCTGCGCAGGTCCCATTTCCTGACTCGTCTTTCTGCTCCCTGCGTGGGAAGGTCGCGGGCTCTGGCTTGCGGCTCGGTCGACCAAACTTACTCTCACTCTGTAAGGACAACGGGCCATGCCTCCCCAGCCGCCCTCCGGCCTCAAGAAACCCCAGCCCTTCCCTGGCGCGCGTGGCCTCCGACGGCGCGGGCGCAGCTCCCCCGCTCACCTGACCACGTTGGGGTGCTCGAAGGTCTCCAGGTGCCTCAGCACCGCCACCTCGCGGATGGTAGAGAGCGGCATGCCCTCCTCGCCCGTCTGCACCCGCACGCGCTTCAGCGCCACGAAACGGCCTCCGTTCTTCAGGTCCCGGGCCTTGAACACCTTCCCATAGGCGCCCTCCCCGATCTCCGCCACGCACTCGTACTGCTGGTCCGCGCGGCTCAGGCCGTCCTTCTCCATGCCGCCCAGACGCCGCCCGGCGCGGCACCGCTGGCACGGGCGGGGGGCGCGCTTGGCTCGCTCGCGACCGCCGCTCGCCTCTTCCCGGACTCCCCGGCCCGCTCCCTCACGCCCCGGAGCTCGGTCTCGCTCTCCCTCGCCCCCGCTGGCTACCGCGTTCAGGCGCTCGGGTTCTCGCGGCCGCTGGGGTTGGATGGAGCGACCTCCCCGCGGGCGGGCGCAACGCCGGTGCCGCAGCGAAACTCCGCCTGCCGAGTCGCCAAGGAGCGAGCCGATCCCTCCTCTGCCCTCCCTGAAGCGCAGTCCTCTGCACAGACACCAAAGCGATTACATAGTCTCTGCCCCAGCGCGTCTCACTCCACAATCCTTCCACCTAAAAAAAGAGACAGGAGGACAAGAAAAAGTGCAATCAGACATCCCAGGCGCCTTCCTCCGGGTTCCCGCAGACTCCCCTCCTCCTACTTCATAAAGACCCCAACGCTACCCTCGGCGTGCTCCTGCCCTCTCCCAGGCTGCTTAATCCTTCCTGGTTCCTCCGAGAAAAGCGAAGTTACTTTTCTTTCCCTGCAGAGCTGGAGCCGTCTTAGCACGGAGAGGTTGCAGGGGCCCCTCGGGGATGAGCGCTCGGCGCGGGACGCAGTGGAACGGGAGGGGGCGTGCCGAGCAGCCCAGAGTGTGCCGGGAGCGCGGGGGAGGGGAGGTGCCGGGCACGTCAATGTCACGGCTTAATATTTATCCCTACATCATTGTGTTGCACTGCTACCCACCCCTCCTCCCCGGGCCTGGACGTGCAGGGAGAGGGGCTCCCGGGGTGCCCTGGGGCTTTCAGGGACTGTGCACAAGCTGCCGTGGAGGGGCTGTGGGTCCACCCGTGTGGGGCTGCAGAATGTGGGTGGGGGCTCCCCGGACCCTGTAACCCGATGCTGGGAGTGTGCGAGAAGGGGTGGTCAGACATCTGCTAGGAAATTGCTTCCTTTCTTTCTACTTTCAGTTTTTCTACGAGGAGACATTAAAAACGACTTGCACACACAAATGGTCTTTTTGGGGTAAAGAAGTCTGGATTGGAAACGTAATTCTTCCTCCGACTCGGAGGACCTCCCTGGTGGAAACCCATGAGGTCGGGAGGGCTGGGGCTCCCGCTACTCGGGAGAGGAGGAACGGTGGGGCCCTGGAGCGGGGGTAGAGGGGGAGCGGGACCATAAGGGTGGGAGAAAGGGTATTCGTCGCACTCTACCTTGTCATCTCCTTAAAGAATAACTTCGGGAGGAAGGTAGCATAACCGTCTCGCCCTGAAATTCTCAACTAATTTCAACCTCATCAAAACTCACCCTCGTCTTAAAAAGTCTGGGAATGGGAGGAGTAAATGCCAAGCCTCGGGGGTGAGAAAGAGGGGACTGCGCCCTCGGGGCCAGGACTCGCGAACCTTTTCCCACTCCCTGGATCTTCTCCAGATCTTCTGGATCTTAAATAGCAGAGGTGGCGGCTCCATTCCTCTTTCGGCTTAAGGCCTGGTCTCATCAAAAGCCAAACGCGCCAACCCCTCCCACCCCCAACCGGAGCCCGCGGCACAACGAAGTGCGGGGGTGGGGAGGTAGGGTAGGGGCACGCTTCCCCTCACCATACAGTTGAAATCCAGGACCTAGGGAGCCTCCAACCCATGGCCGCCGCGGCCTCGGCCGGACATTCACCACGCCAGCCGCGTGCCTGGAATCCCCGGGACACCTCGGAATTACCTGCCCGGCAACCGCTGGCCCGCTCGCCTGCTGCCAGGAATTAAAGAAACAAATGGCGCGATCCCCACGGTGTGCTGGCAGAAGGGACCGCAGCGAGCGCAGAGACCCTCACACACACTCCGTTCAAAGCTCTCCTTAAAAGGTGAAGGCAAATCCTGGGGGAGCCAAGGACCGAGCCCCCCCCCCCCAGCCTGCACGAGGGACTGAGCCAGGCCTAGGGCCACACAGGTAGCCGAGGAGCCGCCGCCGCCTGCGCAGCCCGCCCCTCCCGCATCCCCCTCCCGCCCCAGTCCAACCGGAGGCTCAGCAGCTAAAGCAGCGTCGCGGACGTCCCACCCCCGCAGGGAGCTGCGCCCGCTGCCCCGGCCCGGCCCCGCACCGCCCGCCCTGGCTCTCCCCCCTCGTTCCCCGGACGGTCGGCTCCGGAGTAGAGAAACGGGAGCAACAGTGCCTTTTTCCCCCCTCTCCTCCACTTTTTTTTGTTGTTGTTGTTGCTTTCCCACGCTGGCTGAATGTGACTTGACCCCATTTCAAAAAAGTTTGACATAGTGCTTCAACATTTCCGCATTCCTCCGCGACTACAAAGGCTGCAGCCGCCTCCTTCTGCTTTCTGTCTCTGCTCTCTGTCTTCACACTCAATGAAATCCTTCATGTGCCTCTCCCGAAGCCTGCCAAGCACCGCAAGGGTCGCCACCAGCGCAGCGACAAGAGGCCGCACTGGGACCACGACTCCCGCAGTGTGCGCACACGCAGATGCGCCCCACGTGCACACTGCGGGGCGCGCTGCGGGGCCCGGAGCTGCTCACCGCAGGGTGTGCGTTTTAACTGGGATATTTTAAATTATAAAAGTAAAATAGGAAACTAAAGCAAACGTGCGTCCTTGTGGGGCTTCAAGCCTGTGCACGGGCCGCCTCTGCCCTACTCTGCGTGCATAACACCCCCGCAGGGGGTGGCAGCAAGAAGCCTGCGTTAACATTTATCTCTTGGTGGAGTCGGTGGAGGCCACACCCGGACCTCCGCGAGCTGGAGAGTGAGCTTTAGTGGGGAAATGAATGTGGGGCACGTTAACACAAAGTCCCGCATGGAGTCCCCAGAGGCAGTGCATTTTAAAGTGTGGATTATTCTATGAGTGTCCGAGTAGAGTTTATATTCCTCTTTAGGAAGCTTCACGAGTGTGTGGGTGTTTGTGCGCATGGCTACTTGGGAGCGGGCACAGGCTCTTAGTGTTGGGGGTGTCCCTGCTGTGGGATGTCCTCCTCTTGCCAGATTAGGGGAGACTCCTCTAACTCCCCAAAACTGGTCCCCGTAACTAGCCTGCCTCGGCTCGTAAGGGGTTAACTAAAGCCGATTCGGAAGACATACACCCCCCCCCACACACACCACAGTCACCCCCACCCACACTCTCGCTTCCGACCCCGACCAAGCTCCCAAATCTCCCCGGGGGACCCCCACCCCACCCCGCAGCCCACCACCCGAACGCACAGCACTTACCTGAGGGGCCCGGCAGCTTCGGGCCTCCCGAGGGGGCTGCGAGTGTCTGTTGGAGCTTCGCACGTGTCCACCGCGGCGCAAAGCAGGTAACCAGCTCGGAAGAAGGAGTTACCAGCACTCTCTCCTGCGAAGGGGTGGGCACAGCGGCGGAGGGCGGAGGGAAGGCGGAGGGCGCCGCCCGCGCCGCTCTCTGGGGGCTGACGGGGGCTGCGGGGCTCCGACTGGGGCTCGGGACCGAGTGGGGGAAGCAGCGGGGTGTGAGGGCTGGGGCCCCGGAGGCCGACTCTGCCGGAGACCCACCCGGCGGCGGCTGCGGGGGTTAGGGGCTCGCTGCGCAGTGGCAAGCAAGTGTGCAAATTAAAGCCTTCCGGAGAGAGGGGAGGCGGCCGAGACCCGGCTGTGCTCTGAGGTTCTCAGCTCCCCAGCTCTCGGCTCCGAGTAGGGGGCCAGAGGGGGGGTGTAGTTAAATGAAAATTTCCGGCTTTGACTGCAACTGGAGTGAGGGATCTTGCAACTAAAATAAGAGGCGTGAGAGGAAGAGTGGGATGTGTCGTCGGGAGTCCGCGGAGTTTCCAAACCCAGGGTCGCCCAGAGTTGGGGGTTTTGACAGAGTGAGGCAGGGGGTGGGGGTGGGGGAGTGATCAGCAGTCTGTGATGTGGACGGATGGAAAAAACACAAAACAACCAACCATAATTATGAGGGGCCGGTGGGGATGGTAAATACCAACACTTTCCAAGAAACTGAAAAATCAGACAAAAAAATAACTCTTCTCTATTAAAAAAAAAAAAAAAAGTCTGGCAGGGCGCCTTGCAGAAAAGAAAATACTAATCTGTCCAAGCACTTTTCACTTTCAGCATGAGCTACATTTGTTTTGTTTTCCTTCGCTTCCTTTCGGCCTCACAAAGCCCTATCTTTTCCTTTTGGACAGAGGATAGGATTTGGGAATTGTCAGGCACTCTGTGGTTAATGATCTACTTGAAGGGGCTCGCCGGCTCACAATTATTAAGTGGTTAGCAATTGCTGAGGGTTCACTAAGGTATTTCTGGGGAGCTAAAAAGACTAAGATTTAATATAAATATTAGAATTGGAAGATAATAGGCACACATACACACAACAAAGAGGAGAGAACGTGATTCAGTGGATACTCAGTTTAAATGCATTGTTGGAATTCTGAAATTTGAAACCTTGTAAGAATGTATACTTCACCTGCTGAGAAAACCTGAACACAATTATTGCAGGTGAAAATGATTTTGGACTAAAAAAAGTCTTCAAGATCCTACAATGGAGTAAAACAACAACAAAAAGCTCCTTTTTTTCTTAAGAATTCAGTGTTCTCTAAAGTCTGTATCTGTAGAATACTTGAAACCCCTTTACACATCTTAAAGCAAAGCTAAAAAACATGTATTTATTTCAGAGCTCTATGGAAAAATTGAAATCCAGCAAAATACTGTTTGAATTGGAAAAATTATCTCTATAAATCTTTTGACTTTTTGAATTAAACCATGTTGCTAATGTTAGAGTAAATCAAAATTTTCCCCTTATAAAATTTATTATATACTACAGTGTGAAGTAACAGGTTAGGTAAATAAAAATTGTTGCATTTTCATTAGCAAATATTTTGCAATGCATTATAGTAATTTGTTCTTGAATGATAAAAGTGGGTATTTGTGTTTCCTTATGCTTAAGACAATTCATAAAATAGATTTTGTGTTTAGGAGTGTGTCTTCTAAAATTCAGTTTCTGAACAAAATTTGTAAAGATATCTATAACCTCATAGAGACTGAAGAAATCAAATGATTAGATTTTGTATTAATATAAAATATTGGATCAGTACAAATCACTAATTAGACTTTAAACTAGAGATACAAATGAGAACCTTACATTTTTAAAATTGCTATGTTCATCAATGATTTTTAAAACAAGATTTACTTGCTGGTGACTAACACATTTATGTAATTTAGAAATAATTGTCAATAAATAGTCATAGGAACCAGCAAGTGATTGCAAAAATTTATTTGGGTAAATAATTTGTTTTAAAAATAGTAAGCCATAAATATCTTTAAAATTAAGAGAAAAATGTCCTTTCTAAACTGGGTTGCATTTTTAATTACTGAATTTGACAACAACCATAGATGGATTTGAAATTCCATGATTTAGATTACTAGATCACTTGTATGAGGTAGGAAGAAAGAAACTTTAATTAAATACACTGAGTGTTAACTCTATATTATCTGCTTTCTCTGATACTGTTAATTTATCATTGTTTACTCTCTCTGGTTATGGTTCATATGAAATCCCAGTTGGTTACAGCCTTAGACCAGGAAGTTTTATAATGGATTGTGTAAAATTCGTAAATACCAGATTGTTTTTGTTTATGGATAACTTCCTCTGTAGGTAACAGGCTATCATAACAAAATTTGTTCAAAGTTTATAAACTGTGAACAAAATTCCGACTCCTTTGTTTAGAAGTCTTTTATGAATGAATATATGGGATTCAAGAATAATGATTTACATGCCATGTATCTAATATCTTAAAGTTGCAAATCATCTTACAGGTTTTTAAAAATTAGAACTCATGGACTTATCTTCAAATATGATGTAGCTTATACTGAAAATTTTCCTAGTGTCACATAAGAGATGCATTCTATGTGTGAACACTTTATATCAAATATCTGTAAACTTTTGTTTTTCCCTAAAATAAAAATAAAATTTAAAGTTCTGGTCTATAACTTGTAATCTTGTTTAAGGAATGAGTAATTTATTTAAAATGAGTAATTTGATGATGTACATCTAATTCTGAATCATCTCTGATTTATATTAGCTATTTGAATGTATAAAATGTATTTTCCAGAAACTTGGAAATAAGGTTTTGCTATAACCTACTACACAATAATTTTAATTGGAGGTCCATGTAAATGTATACTTTTAGCCTCTAAAAGTCTTCTGTTTATTGTTTTTAGTTAAAAAAAAAACTTTTCTGGCTTAATAACTTTCAAATCAGTTACTCTTATCTTTAACTTGATTTATATGAGTATGTACATGTTATTTTTATTGAATAATTACTCTGAAAAACTATAATTTTAACAGAAATAGTAGAATGTAATACAGTGCATTTTCGTGCATTCTTTCTTACCCAGGCTTTTCCAAGATGTTTTCTTAGGTTTTCCCTTAAAATATTGAAAATTTACTAAATATCCTAGGAAAATTCAATTACACCACCAGTTTTTTCAATTGTAAAATTCTGAGTTTTAAATGATTTATAAATTCAGTCTTCTAAATACATTACTTCCTGTCAATTTGGAAATGACCTGGGGTTTTTCTCTTTTCTTGTTGCATGTGATCTAGAGTAGTGCACTGAAAAAACTTACGAAGTTTTGATATTTGCCCTGAGGGGAAAAAAAATATATCAGGTAGTAGCTTACAAACTTAAGAAGAAAAAAACCAAACATAATATTTTTTTGAGACTTTCCGTTTTCATGGGTACTATTGCTCTATAATTATCCCTGTGCTCCCTCTACGACATGTCAGTACTATGTTCATATTTGTGTAATTGTCATATTTTTCCCTTTTGATAGTTACTCCTATCTTCTATTTGCTTAGAGTGTGTGTGTGTGTGTGTGTGTGAATACTTGTATGTTCTTAGCATATTGTCATGACATGTTCAAAACGTGTTCTTAAGACCCTTTCATCATCTATATTAGTATTATGAGTAATCAGAAAAATAACCATAGACATATATTTATAAAAGATGGTGATAATCACATTGAAATACCTACATTTCCTTTTGATTTATAGTGTTCTATTCCACTGATTTCTAGCATTTCTTTTCTAAGATAATACTTGTATTTCAACCGTACACATGGCCTAACAATTGTTATTGTGTTGCCATAGCTGCCTTCTGTTGAGCTAAAAGGTGTGTCCACGTTTTAGAGAGACCCTTCAGCTGAAGCAGAGAAGGTACAACACAGTCGGGGGGAGTCATGATAAAGTGGGGTCTGGGAGGTAGGAGGAAGGGGCAAAGAAAGGCACCTGGGAGAAACTTCTGTGAATGGTCTGGTGGCAGGAGCGAGTGAAGGAAATACTTGCCCAAGTCCTGGGACCAAGGGACGTAGCCTCTGGGCTCTAAGTATGGAGTGTCCGTGCAACCTAATTCTTCTAGAACCAACGGTGTTCTAGGTCTATCCTATTGTGCATTGAAATCTGTCTTCTTAAATGAGATTATATAATGTCTGGGTCTATATTCATGTAACTATTTTACCTTGTCTCCTTAGAGATTTTTCCTAAAAATAATATAGAATGGTATTCTTGGCAGGGTTCTTTAGATTTCTAGAAGAAAGTATATAATTGTGTAGCTCTGTGGATAATACATCTCCAACAAATTGGAGAGAGAGTCTGATTTTTAAACCCTGCTATAAATTTGTTCAGTTACTCAGATCTTAGTGTCCTCAATGCCTAATACAGTAACTGGCAAGTATTTTATGTCCAATGAATGTTAGTCAATGGGAAAGTTGGCTTTAGACCCTGCATCCCCTTTGGGACTACTTCTTCCTATTCCCCTCAGGGAGATATATGATAATCATGTTTTATATAATGCCAGCAAAGTTTAAGGATCGGTATGCTGATGTCCGGACTTCAGAACCGTGTCTCCTCTACCCTCAGTTCCCTTCCTCTTAGCCTCTCCTCTAAATCCGATCATCTTTTTAAGGCCCTGCTCTTAAAACCTAGGAGAGTCCCTCAGCTGACCGATGTCCCTCTTGGCTCCCACTCCTTGAGGCCATCTGCTTTCTACGCCCTTAAAAGCCCAATGCTCTGCTCTCCACCACCCTGAGCTCCCCAAGTGTGTGCACCGTGCCTTGCTCCCCTTGGCCATGATCCAGCTCCTGGCTGTGCCATCTGGCCATAGTAGGTGGTCAATGAATGCAGCAGAGGTTCTTGTCTCTCCGCATGAGCATTACGGAATCAAGCAGGCACAGACGGACTGGAACAGCGTGGCATTAACTAGAATAACATCTGAGAAGTTGAGGACAGTGTTCCACTTTGCTTAAACAGGAAAGAACCAGTTATCCTGTTACTTGGTGTGGATTTGTTTTCTCTTGTGTTGCAGATATTGGTCACTAAAAACATTTTTTCTGAAAGAAAATGTGTTGAGATAAATTTCTAAATCTGTCTGAAAGGCACATTCTAAAATCTGACCTGCAAAAAAATGTGCTTAGGTAATTTTCTGCATTGTCTTCCCCTGAGAATTCCAATTAAACAATTTCTCTTTAAAAAGAGCAAGTCGTAAACTCTGAGGTAAATAAGACACTCCATAACCCAGAACTGAGAAAGATTGCTAATTTTGTTGAGCAATATCCTTATCTATGTGAGTACATTTTAAAGGAGAGAATCCTTTATTTCTAAGCCAAGAACTTGTGATTTATTCCCAGTTCTTCCTTCAAAGCAATGCTCACTGTACCCTCAGTTACCAGTCATTTAATCTTTCTGACCTTCAGGGTCTTACCTCTTTAATGGAGTTGTTAACCGTTCAGGGAGATGTTACGAAAATAGTTTGGAGAGATGCAACAGAGAGTTTTACTTTCACAAGAGAAGATACGGAAAGGTAATTGAAGTTGCTGGTCTTTGGGTCAGAAGACCTGAAATTTAACCTGAAGTTGCCCACACACCACCTGTGTGACCTTGGGCAACACACTTCAGCCCCTGGACCTTAAGGTCTTTGTCAATAAAAAAGATGATTAGACTCAACGATGGGTGTAGCTGTTGCCGAGGTACCGTGAAAATGCTGCAGTCTGGCCCCGCCATTATACATCTATTCTTATAAATCCCCTAAACAGTAATAGTGCCAGCAGATGGGACTCGGATGTTAGCAACCCAGAGGTTCTGGACCTCAAATGTGAAATATATTGGGGTCTCTCTAAGATGAACCTCTGTACATTCAAGACTGAATAGAAATGAAGACTTCTAGGAAAACATCAGAAAAATTCGCTAGATGAGGAGAGAGAAGCCAGGTTTTTAATTACTTGGCTAAAATGAAAGGTGATGGATTAAGTTAATCAACCCCCATTAACAAAATATGATAAATACATGACAGTAGTGCTCACCACACCAGGGTACTAAAGAGCAGAAATCTTGGGTGATCACAGAAATTCCTCGAAGATGACACGAAGCATAACTCTGGGCGATGTGACTTAGCTGTAACCCATTGAAAACGTCTGGCAGCCAGCCTCCTGTGAGGCAGTGGGAAGTTGGGAGGGGTGTCGCTGTATGTGGAGGGGGGTGGGGGTAAGAGACAGTATGCTGTGAATCTGAGGGTCTCCAGCGATATCAGAAATCCTGAGTACTGCTGATCCAAAGCCATTATTCAAATGTGTCAGGGGACCAGGCTGTTGCCTCTGTGTTCTCATTTTCTATAACATTCGCCCTGTGCATGGTTGGTTTTAAGGTCTCCCCCAGATGTAGGGACATTTACACAGCTGGAACCGATGGTCCTGGATTAGAAGCTTGGCCACCATGTGACCTTGGAGTAGGTGCTTAAACTTTCAGATCCCTAGTTTCCCTCACCCGTACAGTAAGGATGCAATTATCCACCATAATAAGCTGGGGTGAGAATTCAGTCAGTGCGAACTGTATTTTGCATTTAACAGACCTTTTATAAATATGAATACACAATCAATGTCCCTTTCATGAAATTACATCTCCTCTTTTTAAAGACTGGCATGGTGTTCTTTCTCAGCTGGATTGAAACCTCTACCTATGGCAGGAAGAACACCACCAGAAACAATGCACACTGGAAATTATCCTAGGCTTTGACCAAACCACAGCCGTCTCTGGGTCTGTGAGGGATGGAGGAGAGAGTGAATTGTCTCACCTGAAACCTTACACCAGTACTGCTCAACCTCCTAGTCTCTACCTCCCCGTCTTCCTTCCTCACCCTCTTCCTTCCGTTTGGCTCTCTCTTCTTCCCTCCCGCTGCTTTCCTGTGGCCCGTGTGTGCTGAATTTGTATTAAAAGCCATGTACTATGTTGCTTCCTTACAAGAGCTCCCCTACTCCCATCACTCTCCCACAGTCTCTGGCTCCCACTTTTCTTGCTTTAAGAGCTGTTTGTCAGGGTGCCTGTGTGGCTCAGTGGGTTAAGCCTCTGCCTTCGGCTCAGGTCATGATCTCAGGGTCCTGGGATCGAGCCCTGCATTGGGCTCTCTGTTCGGCAGGGAGCCTGCTTCCCTTCCTCTCTCTCTGCCTGCCTCTCTGCCTACTTGTGATCTCTCTGTCAAATAAATAAATAAAATCTTTAAAAAAAAAAAAGCTGTTCATCATCCTAGTGATCCCTTCTCTACCTTTTAACCTTGTCTTCTTAGCTTAGCAGAAGTTTACTTGGCTTTAGATGGCATTGTATTTCCTATCCCATACTCTTTCACAGGAACACATGAGGGGCGCTCCCCCACCTCCCCTACCCTCTTTTTTCTTTTTCTTTTTTTAATTTCCCAAGGATACTTCCACAGTTTATATCACTGCTCTCCAGTGTCAGACCCTCCAGTGTCACCCCATTTCTCTCAGAATAAAATCTCAGTCTTGCCCGACACTGCCTCTTTCTGATTCTTCCAAGTGCCCTTCCCGTTGCTCCCTCTGTGGCAGCCACACTGGCCTCCTTAGTGTTCCACAAACCCATAGAGCACATTCACGTCTCTGAGGTTTGTGTTTGCTGTTCCCTCTAGCTGAAATGCTCTTCCACCCATACATCGGCATGGCTGTCTTCCTCACTTTCTTCGGGTCTCACTCCAAAGTCACCAAAGAGACCTTCTTTGAGCACCCTACATGAATTGCATCTACTCCCATCTCTATCCATTTATTTCATTTTGTTTTTCTTTTTCTTAGCACTTATTTCCATCTGACACATTAAAGCTTTATTTATTTGCTCAGTGTCCGTATCCCCCAACTTCCAGAATGGAATCTACAGAAGAGCTTGAATTTTCTTTCATATTCTCTTGTATCACTAAAATAATCCGTGGCACAGAGTGAGCAATAAATATTTGTCAAACGAATGAATAAATGAGCTCTCCTCTTACCCAGGCTTACAACCAGCCAGTCCTTAGCTAGCTGATGGTTTATTAATTAAGAATAACTATCTATCTGGCAAGAGCCCCTGCTATCTATCTACCTATCTATCTATAATACATATCTTAGTACAATCTGTCTAAATTTAGGTATTTTACATGCAACCAATATTCTGCTAAGCGGCTTCAGCAGGGATTGTTCACGAAGGTGTTCTTTTTTTTTTTTTTTTTTTTAGGGGTAATGGTTTCTCATTATTGGTTTTATTTGCATTGATTTGATTACTACTTAGAGTGAACTTTTTTCCATAATGACATTAGGCATTTGTTTTTTTTTCTGTATTTACTACTCTTTTAAAAATTTATTTATTTTTATTTTTTATTAACACATAATATAGTATTTGTTTTAGGGGTACCGGTCTGTGATTCACCAGTCTTACACAATTAAGAGCGTTCATCATACTCTCCCCAGTGTCTGTCACCCAGCCACCCCATCCTTCCCACCCTCCTCCCCTCCAGGAACCCTCAGTTGGTTTCCTGAGATTAAGAGTCTCTCATAGTTTGTCTTCCTCTCTGGTTTTGTCTTATTTCATTTTTCCCTGCTTCCCCTATGATCCTCTGTCTTGTTTCTCGAATTCCTCATACCAGTGAGATCATATGATAATTATCTTTCTCTGATTGACTTATTTCACTCAGCATAATACCCTCTAGTTCCATCCACGTCATTGCAAATGGCAAGATTTCATTTTTTTGATGGCTGCATAATATTCCACTGTGTGTGTGTGTGTGTGTGTGTGTGTGTGTGTGTGTGTGTATACACATCACATCTTCTTTATCCATTCACCTGTTGATGGACATCTAGGCTCTTTCCATAATTTGGCTATTGTGGCCATTGCTGCCATAAATATTGGGGTGCACATGCCCCTTCAGATCACTACATATGTATCTTTAGGGTAAATACCCAGTAGTGCGATTGCTAGGTCATAAGGTAGCTCTATTTTCAACTTTCTGAGGAACCTCCATACTGTTTTCCAGACTGGCTGTACCAGCTTGCATTCCCACCAATGGTGTGGGAGGGTTCCCCACAAAGGTGCTCCTTAAAGATAATTTGATTCAACACACCACAGATAAGATTTTATCTAAAATCATTAAAACTATAAAGTCAGTATATTCAGTTAATTGAAATTATGCTGGAATGTATCTTTTACTGGAATGTGTAGGTAACAAATGTGAATTTTGTTCAAAATATCTGTCTCTCCTCATATAAAGAGTGGGAAGCGATTTGGAAGCCAGGGGTGGCCAGATTCATGTCTTGATCTGTCCTGCTTTTTTCCTGCCATATTCCTACTCCAGGTTCTTGCATGCCTGGTGAGAGCCAGTGAGGGGGAGCACAGTGCTTAAGGAGTTGCAACACTGGAGACAGGCTTTGTTGATTCAAATCTGGGCCATGCTGCTCAGTGGCTTTGTGTCCTTGGGTAAGTTACTTAAGGTCTCTGAAACTCCATTTCTGTTTCAGGGTTAAGACTCTCCGTCTCCAGGGTCATCCTGAGGATTTAATGAGTTAACCCATGCAAAGCACTTATAGGATTGGCACACAGAAAGTACATGTTAGCTATGATTATTGCTAATATTCCTCCTGATAAAACAGCTGTCACTTCTTAGAGTTTTATTGTCTTCTTTCCTGGGCACCTGGCCCAGGATTTACTGCACAGTACTCAGCCACCACACCCTTGGATCCCTTGCTACTAGTGTTATAGGCTCCGTCTTCTCCCTTCGACTTTTCTCCCCCTCTTTCCCTCTCCTCCCTCCTTCCTTCGTTCCCCCTCTTCCTTCCCTTTCTCCTCATAAATCTTGCCTTTTCTTACTTTTTTCTACACTTTCTCTCTCATACATTGTACAGTCTGCTCTGGATTAGATCTCACTGTCTTCTCCTCCATTCTCGCGTTGTTTCTGTTCTCATTCATAGAAGAAGGGTTCTGGACGACAAGGAGCTGTCATGTCACCACGAAGAGTCCCCAGAAACAAGTCTTTCAGAGCTCTCACTTCCTGGGTAGAATTCTCTTCTTTCAAGGGGCCTCTGCTTCTGAGATCTGAAGCCCTTCATCAAAGACTGCTTGTGACTCAAATGGATCAGAAATGCCATCTCAGTGCTCTTCAACCGTGTGTGGGTTACACCAGCCGCATCCAGGGCTTTAGAAAACACGGACCTGTCTTATCAACAATCACGGGCGAACCATAAAATCAACCATAACCAACTGTATTGCTTGCTGCTCCTGGGGGGTATGGATGAAATAATGTGGTTGTTTTGATGCCTAATAATAAAGTTCAAGTCCAGTGATGGTGAGAATGTAGAAAGGAATGAAAGACATGTTCAGTGCAAATGTGGTTTTTTTTCCTCATTGCCCTATTAGATTAGGAACTCCTCGAGCAAAGGGACCATGTCTGCTGTCTTCATTTGTAATGTTTAGGACCAGTGCCCCGCTTAGTGCCTTATTCACAATATGTGCTCAGTAATTCAACACTCCCTGAATTTTTGCTTTCCAAGTACAGGACAAACGTGGTCAAAAATTCTGAATACACAAAAGCTAAAAAGAATGAGTGTAATGCTTTATGTGACTGTCATTCAGGTGGCTTTGTAAAACAGACAATTCTAAGCACTAAATTGTCAGACCAGTAAAAAAAAAAAAAATCACAAATCTCAATAGCCCCATACACTTTTACAGCATACCTTCTGTGGCAATTATTATAGTAGACCCCCTTATTCATGGTTTCACTTTCCTCAGTTTTGATTATCTTCAGTCAGCCATTGTCAGGAAGCAGATGAACCTCCTTCTGACCTATCCTCAGAAGTTCAGTAGTAGACTAACGCTAGGTCACAATGCCTTCGTCATTTACCTCACTTCATCTCATCACATAGATATTTCATCATCTCACATCATCACAAAATGGCAGATGAATACCGTACAATAAGGTATATATAGAGAGAGCCCATTCACATAACTTTTATTACAGTATATTGTTATTATTGTTCTATTATGAGTTACTGTTGTTCATCTCTTACTGTACCCACTTTATAAGTTAAACTTTACCATAGGTATGTATGCACAGGAAAAACCAGTATAGATGGGGTTTGGTTCTATCCACGGTTTTAGGCACCCACGGGGCATTCTTGGAAAGTATCTGGGTGGATAATGGACAGAGGGGGGGATCTACTGTACTGTAAATTATAGTGATATAGAAATATATCTTAATTCTCTCTATTGTTAAACTCCTTGAGGAACTAGTTTCTGCTGTTGTGCTATACACATCATACACTTCTAATACCTATTTGCTGAATAAATGAATGATGAAATGGACGATGTTATATTTCCACTCATTCAGAATGTTCAAAGAGGTTTCACATAATTCAATGGTCTTATTAAGTAAAAAGTTACTATCTATTTAATATATATGGATTGACACTAAAATATAAAATTCTACAAGGCAAAATTATACCAAATGATATTATTTTTTATGATACAAAAGGCATTTCAAGACCTTTAACTTATAAAATTAAAAGAAACCAACGGTTTCCTAAAAATATATCTTCATCTCTTGTTTTGGTCTACCAGTAGTTTACCATGACTTTCAAATAAATCTGCTTTGTCAAGTTGTCTAGTTGTATAGATCCTGAATAAAAAGCAATTTTATATTCTGGTCGGAAAGATTTTAGAAGGCTAAAGTACCTTGAGAAAGGCAATGTAACATTGAACCAAAGTGATGAAAATGATTATATTTTAGTCTTTCTTTAATACATTTGTATCTCGACATATTACATTTCTAGACCAAAATGGTTTGTACATCTCTGTTGCTTGAGCAGGAGGAAATCATTATAATAAAAAGAGTTATTGAAAATGGTCCATGTTGTGTAATTCCCAGGATAAATGGGCTGAGTAGCAAATATTTCTGTTGTGAACTGTTTTATACTGAAATGTGCATTATTAAACCCATTTGTTGAGCACATTGAAAGATCGAATATCTTTCTAACTCGACACTGGAAAATGTTTATTTGCCATTCCTCTCCTTCCTCTGCTCTGATCTTGTTAGATACTGTTTCTGGGTTTTCTGGAATCCAACCATATTAGAGGGGGGGTGAAATCATAACTGAAGAAACAAAAAAACCCCAGAATTTATAATTTATAAACACATATTTTTAACAAGATCATAAGAAATTTTAAATAGCATACACAATAGAAACAGCATGTAGGAAAACATACAGAATGATGTGGTGGGTGACTATTTTTACACTATCATAAACAAACTACACATTTGAAGAACACAAAAACAGTAGTCATCAGGTTATAAGAATTTGAATGCAGCAAAGGAATGCTAGTGATCAGATGGTTTGGAGGTGATGTGATGCCTTCTTTTTTTAAAAGATTTTATTTATTTATTTGACAGATTGAGAGAGAGATCACAAGTAGGCAGAGAGGCGGGCGGGGGTGGGTGGGATGGGGGTGGGAAGCAGACTCCCTGCTGAGCAGAGATTTCCCAATGTGGGGCTCAACCCCAGGACCCTGAGATCATGACCTGAGCCAAAGGCAGAGGCTTAACCCACTGAGCCACCCAGGTGCCCCTGTGATGCCCTTTTGATTTTATAAGTAGGTTAGTTTATGCATACTGTGTACTGAAGTAATATACATTTAACTATTGTCCTTTAAAACACTGTGTGTACAATCAACTTGTTTTTATTTCATTTACAGTAATCATAGGTGGGCCTGGTTCCCTGCTCCAATTACTTCCCCCCAAAACCCACCTCTGTTGAAAAATAAACTGAGCCCCAAAGACTAGAGTTGGAGGTAGTAGCAACAGCTGGAGTGGAAGAAGCAGAAAGCTGTTTTCCTCTTTGATGATCCTTTTCTCCCCCAGTTAATGCCCCTTATCTAGAGTCAAATCACAAGTAAAACATCCAGGTGTAGCTTTATCTATTTCCTCATTCATTCAACAAATATCTACTGAGCACCCACATGTGCCAGCTCAGCGCTCAGCATGGGGACAGGTTATACAAAGTTGTTAAAGTGACATGAGGCTTCTGGAGAGAGCTTGAACTTCAAAACCCAGAACTGGAAGTCAGATAAATGGTGTAAGAAGTGCCTTTGAAGCAGATGAAAACCGAGGGAAGTTAAATGAAGAGACAGGTGTGTGTTGAGACGTGGAGGAGATACAAGACCGGTTACGTTCAATTGCTTTGGAAAGTCTCTGCTCTGAATGCTACAGGGAAGATACAGGAGAGTTTGAAAAGAGAGAATTATGTGTGTAGAGCTGTTGCGGAGAACGTTCCCAGCACCGAGTCAGGGGACTGTTGTGGGCATTGTGACACAATGGAGGCAAGCATGAGTGTGGAATCGGGAGTCGGAGTAGTCCTGGCTTTCTCCCAGCAATGCTCCTGGGCATACCTGGAAACACTGGGTAGCATGTATGATGTGGTTGTGCCTGCTGATGTCGTGGGTCACAAGGATGTGGCTGGGGCTTTGGTGGAGAGGGCAATGATGGACTGAGAAGAGGGCTCATGAATGGATTAAACTATGAAGGATTTTGCATTTCTTGAACTCAGTGAGCAGAAAGCAGGGAGGAGGTTGGAAAGGGGAGGAGGGCAGTGGTACACTTGGGGGCTGGCTGTCAAAAAACAAACATTCCAAGTGCCTGCCATGGTTAAATTCTGGGAATGATCATGCTGGTGGACGGAGGCTGGAGTTGGAGGACTGCAGGGAACATGATCACGGGACTCTACAACTGAGGTGACGGATGGGTCCCCAGCAGTTCGAAAGTGTCATTAAGTGGTGATGAGGAATGAGGACACGGGGGAAGATCAGAAGCCAGGTGCTCTATTCCTTTAGAAAGATGGAAGTGGGTCTCATGAAAGTTCAGTAAACAACAGCTGTGGTGCCTCTAAAATGGGGGAACAGAGAACTGGTGTCAATTTTAAATGAGGAGGGAAAGAAGTGGACCATTAAGTAGTCCAATAGTTGAAAGTCTGGGCTTGTAAATTACTGGAAGAAAAATCCCAAGATGGCCAGAGTTTATTTTGAAGATATCCACATACTATATACAATCAGCCACATTTTTTTTCTAGGTTCATTCAAATACATGTTTATTTATTAGTTGTTGATTTGATTATTCATCATTATGAATACTGCCTTGGGTAAGAAAAAGAAAAAGATGTTATTTTTCAAAAAAGATTTTATTTATTTATTTGACAGAGAGACAGAGAGAGACCAAAGAGCCAGAACACAAGCTGGGGGTGTGGGAAAGGGAGAAGCAGGCTTCCTGCCAAGCAGGGAGCCCGATGGGGGGCTACAGGTCCAGCTTGATGTGGAACTTGATGTGGGACTCGATGCCAGGACCCTGGGATCATGACCTGAGCCGAAGGCAGATGCTTAATGACTGAGCCACCCAGGTGACCCAAAAGATGTTATTTTATATTCTGCCTTGATTCCTTTCTGACACTTTTTTGGTTGTATTTTTTTTTTCATGGTCTCTCAGCTTTAAAAATGTCAAATAGTGGGAGGGAGGATACACTTTCCCAAATATCAGATATGCAAGGCTTTTTGCATATACCAAGAATGAGATCCCGTTGGTGGAACCAACTAAACTAGAGAGTATGTTATTTTTCAGAGTAATCCTCTGTATCTGAAAGGAAAACACTGTATTAATCCTTTTTTTCTTTCTAAATACCATAATTTATTTACTCTTACTTACATAATCATCATCTTGGACTGGTTTTCAAAACCACCATTATATTAAGTATGTAAAATACAACTGATATGATTATTGAAGTGTGTACTTTTTGCATTAGAATGGAGAACTCAAATTTTGATGAGTTTCCTGACATATGAAGAAGTGCTCTGATAAGTTTACAGACATATCAGTATATTCACAGATATTCTGATTATCACAAAGCTAGTTTTTTTGCATGGGTAGCTACCTAAATTGTTTACAAAGCATAACAAATGCTATTTAAATCACAATATAATCACCCCCTTCCAAGAAACTTCTTAGTAGGGACAGCAGATCATAGCAGTCAAGGTTGTTGTTGACAAACACCTGTCCTTTACAGTTACGTGCTAAAAGGCAGGTGTTCTTACATTTATTATGCTTCTATTGTGCTTTTCATCGCAGCTATAACACTTATCTGAAAATGTTGGTAATTTGAAAGATTTCATAGCACTAAGAGCAAACCAACCCTATTCATGCATTGAGATGAATTTATTATTTTTCAGTCCTTATTTAAGTAAATCAGGTCCATGGAATTCCAAAATAAGGTATTACCACTTTCCTACTTTCCTGCCTGGTGTGTTAATTTTCCTTTGGAAGACAGTCATCTTGCCCGCTGGATCCTCCTCTTAGTCTGACTCTGTTGATATGAGATCAAAGGGCTTTCATTTTCTGTATCAATTAGTCGGGCTGTCTTGTCTCAATGAGATTAAGTAGCCTCTGGAGAGGAGTGACACCAAAACAGCCAGAGATGAGCTGATGGTTAGCATACAATATGCCTGTCTTAATTCTTTCTAAATGATAGTTTGTCTAGTCTGATGTCTTTCTTTTATGGTTGTGTCTGAGGCTCATTTGTTCAGGGCAACCATGCAGCACACACCAGACCTGATAATCAGTGGTTTGAGTTTCTAAAAAGGCTGGAAAGACACATCAATCCTCTTGCAGGCTTAAGAGGTTTCCCCTACTAAGGCAAAGTCCGGTTTTCTGTGTTTGTTTCTTTAAATTTTTTTTTTTTGGTAGGATACCAAGTACCAGAATATTTTACTCTAAATAAATTCTAAATCTTATACCCCCAAATTTACCTCAAAGTTGCTTAAAGGAAGCATTATCAAAAGATTTGTTTAGCCCCAGGCAAAGCTATGGAAGCCCAGTGTTAGTCCTGCTATATACAGAGATTCTTCTGTATCTAGAATTTTGTGGTCTGCATTTTCCACTTTCATATTTAACCACCTTTTTTTAAAAAAATATTTTATTTATTTATTTGAGAGAGAGTGAGAATGAGCAGTGGGGAGGGGCAGAGGGAGAAAGAGAGGGAGAAGCAGACTCTCCACTGAGCAGGGAGCCCAATGTGGGCCTCGATCCCTGAACCCTGGGATCATTACCTGACCGGAAGGCAGATGCTTAACCAACTGCACCACCCAAGTGCCCCTTAACCATCCTTCTTGAGATAAGAATTTAATGATTTCCCTGGAGAAAGTGAAGCAATGTGTTTAAAGGAATAAACAAGACACTGGTTTTTATTAACAACATCCTCTCTCCACCTGTTCACTCTGTCTTGACTTTCAGAGATTTCCTCACCAGCCACATCGTCAAGAAAAAAAAGTCGTCAGGCATCAACTCACCAACTTGGTCTTCCTTAACCATCTTCAGACTTCTCTAGGCTTAAACCTATTCTTCCTTCTTCCCTCTTAGCCCAGAAGAAAAACTTCTACTACTTTCCCAGTCTTGGCCTTCACCCTGTGCCTTCAAGATCTGGCTTCCTCAGTATCTTCCCTCCTCTCATGTTTGTGACCCATCCTTTCTCTTCTGGGTACACATGTGCTTGAGACTCCACCAGACGTTAAAGAAATAAAAAACAGTGACAAAAACAACCACTCTTTCTTTAGCTCAACTTCCTTTTTTTCTGGGCTAATGCCTTACATTTCACCTTTTCATCATCAAATTCTCGAGAAAGACTACATGACTTATTCTATTCATTAGGTCCTTTTCTCGCTTTCTCTCTCTCTCTCTCTCTCTTTTTAACAATAAACGTCATTATTACATGACTGAAGATAAGAGGAGGAAGATTTATTTGCCTTCCTGGGCTTTGATTTTCCTCAGAGAGGACTCCAGCTCCTCACCTTCTAGTGTGGAGCCATTGACTCAGCCACACTGGCCTGGTCTTGAACCGATGCATGCAAGCAGCTCTCCTGGCTGGAGATGCTCCTCCAGAAGACAAAAACCAGGAACATGCTGCGGATTTGCTTGCCATCCTCGCACGGGGATCTTCTCTGTATTGTTCCTACGTGAGTGTATGGACTGCTGAAAGGAGCACGGTCCCATTCTCCTTCCAATCCACTGCTGTCTGATTCTGCACCCACTGCTGCTCTCACCAGCGTGGGGAAGGACACAGAGTTACCGTTCAATGGACACTGTTCTACTTGCCTCTCTTGTCCATTTGCCAGTAATGGTTAGTATTTCTTGCAGGGAAGTCCTCTTCTCTTTGGAGCTCTGCTTCTCTTCCTTCTTCTGGTCCCCCTCATGTATCCTTCCAAATGTTTATTTTATTTATTTATTTGATAGACAGAGATCACAAGTAGGCAGAAAGACAGGCAGAGAGAGAGGAAGGGAAGCAGGATCCCTGCTAAGCCGAGAGCCCAATGCGGGGCTCAATCCTAGGACCCTGAGATCATGACCTAAGTCTAAGGCAGAGGCTTAACCACTGAGCCACCCAGGCGCCCCTCCCTCCAAGTGTTTTGCCTCTTCAATTATTTTTTGTTCCTCTGTCCATCCTTGAGAAGTTGGGGTTCCCTAGGGTTTGTTTCTTACCCTTTTCTCCTCCTTCTCCTCCTCATCCCCCTCACCCTGAGGCAATCTCATGCTTTGGCCTGATTTCTTCTCCAGCCATAGATCTGGATCTCCAACTACTCATAGAAATTCCCCTTGAGGCACCTCAAAATTCAGCACACAGTAAAGAACTGACATGGCATTTTCCCTACAAATTGTTCACATAAATTTCATCTCCCTTTTTCCCTAGCCCAGCCAGAACCCCATCATTCTCCCAGATGCCCAAGAGTGAACCATGCCCCCTCTCCTAACCTCCTTACATCCTTTCAGTTCTACCTCCTTAGAAGCCATCTCCTGCCCCTTCATTCTTCATTCCACTGCTCCAGTCTAGGTCAGAGCTCATCAGTGAGGTCAGACTCACACTTTGAAGGTTGCACCCAGGCTTTTCCTTAGTCGTATTTCTACAACCAGATCTGATCACGTCACTACCAGGATTAAGGACTTTCTTCAATTTCCATCTGCCAACAGGGTATACTTTAGCCCAAACTCTTTAGTGCAGTGTAAGATCTCCTTCAGAATGTAGCCAAGTCTGATTTTTCTATTTACTCTCTGGTCTCCCACCCCCATATGCCTTTACACCTTCCAGAATATTCCCCATTTGTGCCTTCATAGCTAAGATCAAGGAGCTCCTTTTCCGTGAAGTGATCCTGGTTTCTTCTCTCCTCTTTCTGCCTGGCAAATCCTGATTCCTCCTTTTATGTGAAGTCACTGTGTGGCCTCCTTTCTATTCCTTTGCTGACCACAGCCTGCCTCCACCCCATACCTGCCTCTTTCACAAAATGAATTGTTACGCCTTTGCTGTTCCAGAGCATTTTATGCAGGCTTCCACTTAAAGTCCTTGTCTCATTGTCTTACAGCTATTTTTCTGCAGCCCTGTCTCCCCTATCAGACCACCAGCTCTTCTAAAGCCATGTTAACCTTTTCCACTATGCCAAAGATGCTCACCAAACTCCAACTATATCTTCAAGATGAAATAGAAAGTCCGAGGGGCACCTGGGTGGTTCAGTCTGCTAAGTGTCTGGCTTTTTTTTTTTTTTTTTAAGATTTTATTTATTTATTTGAGAGAGAGAAAGAGAGAGGGAACAAGCAGTGAGGAGGCACAGAGAGAGAGAAAGAGAAGGAGACTCCCTTGTTGAGCAGGGAGCCTGATGCTGGGGTTGATCCCAGCACCCAGAGATCATGACCTGAGCTGGAAGGTATGTGCTTAAACCCCTGAGCCACCCAGGCGCCCCACGCATCTGGCTTTTGATTTCTGCTCCGGACATGATCTCTAGGTCCTGGGATCAAGCCCCATGTGGGGCTCTGCGCTCAGCAGGGAGTCAGCTGGAGATTCTCTCTCTCCCTCTGCCCCTCCCCCACTTACGCACGTACACTCTCTCTTTCAAATAAATAAACTAAAAAAGAAGAAAAGAAGGAAAGAAAGAAGGAAGAAAGGAAAGAAAGGAAGAAAGAAAAGAAAAGAAAAGAAAAGAAAGAAAACCTTAGCTGACTGCCTTGGGCAGCAGTAGTGGTCCTCTGTCCTGCCATGATTTTGTATTCATGTACTTTCTTACAGCACTTGCTATATTGAAGTTATATGTTTACTTTTTCATTTCTTCCATCAGCTGAGAGTATCTCAAAGCAGGGACCTCATTCTGTTCATCACTTCCATCCAAATGGTGCCCAGAACACAAAGGTACCAAGTAAATATAAATGTTTGTTAAATCAACTGTCACCCCCCCCAAGCCTTTATTATTTGTATTGGAGTTATTTTTAGATGTGAATTGGTGCTCTTGTTTTGAACAGCTACATAGGATATGTTTTACATGCCTATTAATTTTACTATGAATATTTCATCTACAATGACCACCACCTGCATAGTAGATCATTGAAAAATCTCGACTGCTAAACAAGGATCACATTAAATTGGTAGAAAACAATCTCGATTTGTGGGAAACTGAGCTGTAGAGAGTTATGAATTAGAAGGAAAAGAGTGAGCACAGAAAGTGATATACAGTGCTTACTCATGGCATTGGAATGCCAGTAAATATGAAACATCCCACAGCCTAGAGTTATTATTTATTATTTTTTTATAATAATTATTAACCTCATCAATTAGAAAAGAGAAAATCAAATGGAAGATAACTGAAGTTACTTAACAAATTTATGCTAAAAACCAACTTAAAAGCTATACTAAAAATCCCCTTGGTCCCAGAACCATAGTGTATCTGGAGGGTTCTTCCCATTAGAGTTTTCCCCATAATTGTCAAGTTATGGGACAGAAGAAAACAGCTGAGGTTGGTGTGAGGGTGAGCTGGGGAAACAAGGAAACTATCAAGAAACCCAGCTCTTCTCTTTCCCCCTACATTACCTTACCCTTGCAGGTTTGCACAGTGAATTCACTCTATAACGATCAGTCAACATGGCTAAGTCCCTGGGCCATAAGTTGCAATATTGATCTGAGTGAGTCTGGCTTCAGTGCTCTCATTTTCTAAGCCCTAACAAACTGAGTTATTTTGTGAGCTCTCTAGTACCTCTTCAGTTAGGCGATTTAAATCACTAGTAATAGAAATTAGTAGTTATGTTAATAAGATAACTCCACATTTCCTTTTAGCATGGTGAGTCCTCTCAAAATAGGGCTGTTTCAGCCAACCCAGTACATCTACCCTCACTGTATTTTTCCCTTTTTCTTTCTCCCCCACTTTGAGTCAGGCTGTGGTATGTTATGGGTATTTCCCAATAAATTACCAGCCCCTGTACATGCATTTTTACTTAGCCCATATCCTGCTTCCTACACTCTTCTAAGTTTTATTCATGAATCACTCAAAATTTTACACATTCCAGAAATTACACATTTACTTTTCAGTATATAACAGCCACTCTTCCTCCTGTGTTTGAAATACTTTTTAACATTCGTTCTAAATGAACTCACCATGGGTCATCCTGGTTTGCATAATTATAGTTGACTCTTATAAGTAATTATCAAGCCTCTTTTCTCTTGCTCATCCTTTTTATTTTTTTGTACAGGGTGAAGGGTTGGGGGACTTCCCTCATGGGGAGAAGCCACCTGGCGGTGAGGGCATTTCACAGCTCATTGTCTATTGGGCATTGGTTCATTTAAAGAGTATTAGGCAGGTTGGGATTTGAGATTGGAGGAACCAGGGTGGAAAGCAATTTGTCCGCATTAGAAAAGAATCAAGATGGAGAGCCCTAGGCTCAGAGATGTCTCAGGCTTGCAAGAGGATTTTAGATTTGGGAGTTTTTAACAGCTTTTGAAAGATGAAGAAAGCACCCCTACTATGCTAGAATTAGGAGGCAACGCTTCATATTTAAGAAGAATAAATTCAGATTCACCCAATGAGATGAGATCTGGGAATTTATATAAAGAGGTAGTTTGGACTAAAATTATAAGAAGCTCCCTGGGAATGAAAATATAATTGATTATGAAGGGTAGATGGAACGCTTGGGAGTTCATAATTGTCCTTTCCAGTCTATTAAAAAAATATGTTTAATAAATATAGATTTAATAGGTGACTTTAATTATGGCTTTAATAAAATCCAAACAATATGAAAGGGTTTACAATGAAAAGTAAGTCCCCCTCTTTCCCTTCCGAAGCACAGTTTCCTTTCCCCTCTACCTTCTCCCCGCTCCCCCTAGTTCCATTTGCTTCACAAAACCACAATTATCTCATTGTTATTTATCCTTCTGGAGGAAGTCTATGCATTCACAAACATACATGTGTGTGAGTTGTTCTTTATTTTGCCCCATGAATGATAGCATACTATATGCACTTGTCTGCACCTTACTTTTTCCTCTGATTGCTGTGTCTTAGATATCTTTTCCTTCGGAGTCCAGATAGAGCTGCCTTATGCTTTACAACCAGTGCAAAATTTAATTAACTATTCCCTTCTGATGGACATTTAGGTAGTTTGCATCCTTCTGCTGTTATAAAACTATACTGCATCATAGTTGAGCAGAAAGAACAACATGAAAACCTCCTGATGGGAAGGTTGGAGGCAGGGTAGGACAGAATGAACTGTTGTTCTCACATGAACCAAACATGTTAAGGTTCTGCTTCTCTGTGTGCCTCATTGCCATGCATACATTGGGGGAAACATACAGGAGCTCTACAAAACCGCCACTTACTGTTATTTTCCTATGAGGTCGGCACATTTCCATTATGTGGAGTTATTATGTAAAATATCCCACGTCTTATATGGCAGTGGGGGTATGTGTTAGGAATATACCCGAGTTATTTATGGAGAGAACTACAATGTTGTGGAAAGAGCATTGTTTTGGGTCATAAGAACTTGGTTCAAGCCTCAACTCTGCCTTTTATTGGTGTGATCACTGAAATCCTTTTAGTTTCTCCAAGTCTTATTTTCTTCTTCTGTAAAATGGAAGTAATTGTACCAAACTTGTGTTTCATAGATTTAATGAGATAATGCTTCTGAAGTGAGTCTATAAACCAGTGGTTCTCAAACTTGAGAGTTTCTGGTTCAGACAGTCTGGAGTAGACCTTGAGAATTTACATTTCTGATAAATTCTCATGTAATGCTGATGCTGCTAGTCTAGGGACCAGAATTTTGAGAAACACTGGTGTAAGTCATTAAGAACTGGTAGGTGGTGTTACAGTTTTTGTCACTACAGTTATTACCCAAGAAAGAACACTACCTTCACATGTGTCCTTACAGACGTGAGAGAGGTAATGGTAATCACTTTTGAATTAAAGTAGAAATTCTGCCTGTCGATTGATTACAGAAATCTCTAAAGAAATTGGACTTTTTTTTGGGGGGGGGATACCGAACACATAATTATGCACACTTAGAGTTTATTTAAATGTTCATGCACCTCTGAATTTGCTGGTTAAGAGCACTTGACAGGAAGTGGAAGTACAAAAATAAACAAGAAAGGCTCATCTCGTGGCATTGCTGCCTTAACTGAACACAGGAAGTCCTGGAAATCTTGCAAGACTGTCTGTTCCTTCATGATGTCTAGCCTGATTTTTAAGACCCCAAAGAGTATTTTATGTTTGTATTTCTCAGAGTTCTCCAGAGAAACAGAACCAACTGGAGAAAAAGAAATTACACACACACACACACACACACACACACACACAGAGTTACTGTAGGTTGTAAGTTATTACAACCATGGTATAGTTCTAGTCTGAGTCTGAGAGCCAGCAGAGCCAATGGTATAAGTTCCATTCCAAGTCTGAATCCAAAGGCAGGGGAAGACCAATGTTTTAGCTCAAAGACAAGCAGAGAGAAAGAATTCCTTCTTAATTTTTTCTTCTGTTTATGTCTTCAAAAGACTGGACAAGACCTACCCCCAATGGGGAAGACAACAGCTTTACTCAGTTTCCCAATTCAAACGTTAGTCTTATCCCGAGATACCCTCACAGACACACCTGGAAGTAATGTTTAACCAAATATCTGGGCACCCTGAGGCCGGATGAAGTTGGCACATAAAATTAACCATCAAAACGTTGTGGATGGATGAGTGAAGTGAGCTTGTTTCCATGTGCTTACCATGGTTTTCCAGGCCACATTGCCACTTCGAAACACTTGAAGTTTCAAGGAGCATGAACATCAACTGTGGTTATGTATATAGTTAGTTTCATATTCTAGCTGTCATGCTTCTTATGGAAAAACATGTCAGTGGACTACATATAGCTAAAACTCAAAATATTCTTGTAAAAACAGAAAACTTTTGGTAAAAATAGTCAGTTGCTATCATCAATACCCTCACTGCTATTGTATTTATTCTAAGAAAGGTGATGCCAACAGGTCTATTTGCCAGTCTGTAAATGTTGTTGAGTATTTAAAGATATGTTAAGAATAATCCCGAATCATTAATTTATTTTGTCACAAACGTGTAGGAATCTAGACATTCAGCTTTTAGCACTGACATATTACCTTCTGAAAATCACAGTAGACATTCTGCTCTCCGTTCCCTTCTCAACTAATAAATACAACCTGTGGAACAAGAGACATACCACAGTACATTCCTGGGACCCCAAGAGACAAATATTAAAATATTTTAGAAGACAAATATTAAAATTAATGAGATAGCCACAAATGTTTCGAGGTAAATTCATGAATGACAAAGCAAATTTTAAGCCATGGTACAGTAGGTAGAAAACGTTGAGATTATGTGTGAATAATGCTTTTGCGAAGATGGCATATTAAATTGTGGTGGTTTTCCTTGCTTTCTGTCTCACCGATTCCCTTCTTGACACTGTACAGCTATTTCCCTTGTAATACATAAACTCCCTTACAGAATCTTTTCCACAGCTGGCTTTCATCACTTCTTGATAGGTACCTAAATATTTCAGTTTCTTCCACTTTATTTTCCTTTAACAATAACTGCTGCCCAATCAAATCATTCATCTTTTCCTGTGTGAGTATTTGAGATCTTGAATGAGTGTTTATAAAGCACCCTTTGGAACCCCCTATTTTCTCTTATTTGGCGTTTTCATATATCCTTGGTCTCAATTACACTTGGAAGTTTGAATTAAGTTTGTTTAACCATTTAAAAATTTTGAGTTCAAAATTTATTGTGGACTTTTTTTTTGTCTTTCCCTATAGAAATTACTGTGTGTAAATAAAAGACTAGCCTTAAAACCTAAGGCTTATTTTATAACTTGTATAATAGTGCCTGCACATTTATAAACACTATTCAGACATATGGCACAGAAAAGCAAATATTATGCTTTAAAACGTCCACAAATGATAATAACAGCTAAAATTCATTTTCTATTTTCTATGAAGTGGGTGTATGACCAAGTTCTTCATGTGCATTAATTTATTTCACCTTTCCATCAGTCCTAGAAGTTAGGAATTTTATTAAGTGCTTTCTTGCCCTTGGTGTGCAAGGAAATTTCAGGATTAATCTAAGAGTTTAAGTTGAATTTCTGGTATTTGTAACCCAAGGAGTATTCATTTATGTAAACATGATACATGTTATTATGTATGCAGATGTCATTATGGGTTTATAAAACAAGAGTATATCCTAGACAAGAGATCAGATTGAAAAGGCCTGTGCTCTATCTGTCCCATACCCATTTACATTGATTAAATTTTAAAAATTCCTAGAGGAATCTCCTGGGAGAAGAAAAACAAAGCAAAAACATAACAAGGATTGGGGCCAGGAACCCAACTTGGAAGGATTTTACTGACACGGGTCCATGGCAAGGCCTTGACTTTAAGAAAATCTGAAGGCTGAATAGAGAAACATAGATATGGCTTAAAAACCAAAGACTATTAAAAGATAATACAATGTCTCCCTATCATTCTTGTCACTCATTTGACCAATTTTTTTAAGGTTTTATTTATTTATTTGACAGAGTGAGACACAACAAGAGAGGGAACACAAGCAGGGGGAGCGGGGCTCGATCCCAGGACCTTGGGATCATGACCTGAGCCAAAAGAAGATACTCAACGACTGAGCCACCCAGGCACCCCTCATTTGACCAATACTTACCCAGTCTCTACCATTAGTAACTCTGTCCTTAATTTCCTACATAAATTTCCATAGTTTCTTTAAGCATATACAAGCATGAATAAATAGGATTTTGTTTCTCTTCATTTGCTTACAAAGACAGCGTATTTTAATATCGTTCTGGATCTTGTTTTTTGTTTGTATGCTTAGCTTGGGCTTCTTTTCCTGTCGGTGTAGAGAAAGCTTCCTGACTCTTTTTTACAGTTGTTTAATGCTCTGTGATATAGATATATTATCATGTATTTACCAGTTACAACCAGTTGGGTTGTTTCTAATCTTTAGCTATTACAAACGGTGCTACAGTGAATAACTTTGTATCAAAGTCATCTCTCACCTGTGCATGAATTATCTGCACGATAAGTTCCTCCAAAAGTATTTCTGAGCCTTTAGTGGCTTTCGTTAATTTGAAAGTGACCACCTAGCTATCCTCTCTGAGGTGTACCCTGGTGGGAGAAGGGATCTGTATGTGTAGAGCTAAAAAGAGCTATAAACCTTAGGGCCTAAGACACCCTGTTTTAGGAACCCCCTAAGAGAGCCTAACCCAGGAAGAAGAGCCATATTTCTGTTGACTTTTAGGGGAAGGATGAATATATGTCCTAGAAGTTGCTGAGGAGGTGACACTGGAGTGGAGATAGTGGCTTGAATGAAGCACCAGGATGTAGTTCCAATGGGAAGCCAGGATGGTACTGTGGGCTGCTGAGACTTGAACAGAACTTTACTAAGATTACCGACCCCAGGGGCACCTGGGTGGTTTGGTTGGTCAAGCATCTGCCTTCTGCATATCATTTGAATTAAATATGTGAGATATGTGAGATACTCCTCTCTTCTCTTTTCTCCCCAAATTTCTCTCCAGCTATGAGCCTGTGAAATCAAATAATATGTGCTTCCAAAGTATATGGAAGGGACAAGCATGGGATGAACTTTTCCGTTCCAAAAGGGAGAAATAGGAAAGATGAAATGGGTAGTAATTTCTCAGCTCGTCCAAATCCTTAAAGCACAATGGGGCAGTGGTCCCACCTTCTGAACACATTGGGGTGGAATTTGGGTTCTCAAGGCTCCAAGTGGTTCTGCCCCACAGCTTTGCTGGGTGTAGCTCACACAGCAGCTGTCATAGGTTGGAATCCTCATGTCTGCCCCTCCCTCTCTAGGGGTGGGGTCATTGTCCTAGGACACAGATGGGCACTAATCTAGTCAGATTTCTCTGCAGTGACCCCTCCCCCTCCTGAGCCCATGCTCTGGAAGGCTCCATCCATTTAGATCTAAGGGCGATACCCATTCTCCCACTGGCTAATAGCTAGTGGCTATGCCATGGTATGTGATATTTTGTATGTGATTCCTAGTCATAGAAGATGGAGAATAAGCTAAGTTAGAGTAAGACAAGATGGAATCATAGTGGCCAATATGAACTCCCATATTAGTTGTCAATGTGGGATATAGGACTTTGAGTGTGCCTCTATAGATAAGCCGTGTGACTGATAGATAAGTAAACCTTGTTAGGAAAGGTCTGCAGAGAGACGGGTGAGACCTAGTGGGCTGAGCTGATACGGCAAACACCATGGGGCAGAACCGTTACACCCACCTCAGAGGACCCTTAAAAGAAGGGGCTGTCTAGCAGCGGTGGGAAGGTTGACCAGCCTCCCATGCTGTATGTGTCCACAGCTGCTCTACACAGGCACTGCCAGAGGCTCTGAAGGCATAGGTCACTCGACCAAGGTCGAGCCAACACTGCAGGACCTATGATGCGGCTGGTATCTTCCCCCTCACATCGTGATTCCTCCTTCCCAGATCATCTTTGGAGTGGTTCATTAATTCCCATCTAACTTTCTTGTGTGACTAACTTGTGTGATAAAGTTGTACAATAAACTGTATGATTCATGTATTTAATGTTGATGCTACCTGGCTATTTGAAACATGTCTCAGTCCTATGATTCTTAGCTGGCATTGCCATTCACCCCTGCTTCAGGCAAGTGCACTCTGATCTCTGTAGGGGCTCTGCCAGGGTTTACTGCCTATACTCTCTGGTAGGCAGAGAGCCCTTCTGGCCCCCTTAGCCCCCTTCCACAACACCTGGAGGTTGAGGGGTGCAGCACAGACTTTTGGGGGAGCACAGCCTGCACCATGACAACAGGCACTCCTTTGAAAGAGATCTGCCCCAGAGGCCCTCGAACTACGGACCTGTGGAGGCAGAGCCAGTCCGGAACTGCCTTTAGGTCATTCTTCTACTGTCTTGAACAGTAAGTGCTGGCTTCTGTTTGGAAGGCCCACTAATCTGCCAATTGTCTTGATGAATAGCTCCTATCTTCAGTTGGGATGGTCAATCCATACCAATTTCCTTATCAAATTTGGCCACACGCTTTGTGCTTTCTACCAAACAAGACTTCTTATTTCTTTCAAAATGGATAGGCTGAGAATTTTCCAAATTTTAAAATTCTGCATTCTTTTTGAGTAATAATTCCACCTTTAAATCGTTTCTTTTCAAATTTTACTAAAAATATTCAAAAGAAACCAGATTGTTCCTTCAAGACTTGGCTTAGGAATTTCTTCAGATCTACTTTTCTTTCTTTTTTATTTAAAGATTTTATTTATTTATTTGACAGAGAGAGTGAGAGAGCACAAGCAGGAGGAGCAGCAGAGGGAGAGGGCAAAGCAAGCTCTCAGTTGAGCAGGGAGCCTAATGTGGAATTCGATCCCAGGACCCTGGGCTCATGACCTGAGCCGATCTCAGATGCTTAACCATCTGAGCCACACAGGAGCCCCTACTTTTTATTGCTTACAAGTTCTACCTTCCACAAAACACTAAGACAAGAACACAATTTAGTTCTTATTCACATTATAACAAAGATTGCCTTTTCCACATTTCTATCTGAGACCTCAGTAGGATGACCTTTATTATCCATGCTTCTACCAAGGTTCTGCTAACAACCACTTGGGTGTTCTCTAAGATGAAGGTTTTCTCTACACCTTTCCTCTTCTTTCTTTTCTTTCTTTCTTTAAAAAAAAAATTTTTTTTTATTTGTAAGTTATCTCTACACCCAATGTGGCGTTCAAACTCACAACCCTGAGATCAAGAGTAGCAAGCTCTACTGACTGAGCCAGCCAGGCAACCCTACAGCTTTCCTCTTCTGAGCTCTTGCCAGACTTGCTTTTTGCAGTCCATTCATCGCAATGTAGGCTTTCTCTAGTACACACTTCAAAACTCTTTCAGCCTTTTGCCCATTATCCAGTTCCAAAGCTGCCTGCACATTTTTAGGTATATGTTACAGCAGCAATTCCATTTGGGGATGAATTTTCTGTTAGTCTATTTTGGTCTGCTATTACAAAATACCAGAGACTGAGTAGCTTCTAAACAATAGAAGTCTACTACTGACAGTGCTGGAGGCTGGAAGTCCAAGATCAGGGTACCAGCATGGTTAGGTGAGGGCTCTCTTCTGGGTCACACATTTCTCCTTGTATTTTCCCAGGGTGAAAGAGGCTAGGGAGCTCTGTGGGATCTCTTCTATTCATTTTATTTATGTATTTATTTTTATTAATAATCTTAGATTGGATATAGTTGAAGTAAGTAATAAAGGACTATAAGGTAGGTGGGGAAAAATTAAAAAATAGCATGGAGTAAAAAAGAATGAAATATTTAAAAGAATGGAATAAAAAATAAAGGAGGCAGAGTGAAAATGTCTAACTTTGGAAGGAGACTAGCAAGAGAATGGGGCAGGAGAAGCAACCTGGTTACAAGGGAAGCAACCAGGAAGAACTCATGTCTGAAAATGTTCAAAACCAATGCACATTATTCAGGAAGTTCTTGGAATGACAGCATGATAAATGCTTAGAAAACTGTATCTAGGTCCATCTCAGTAAAAAGTTGAAAATAAGAGGCAATTTAAAAAAAAACTCAGCAGTCAGAAGTGGGCCAAAGTACATATTACCTTTAAAGGAACAACAATTATAATGATAGCTGAATTCTCAACAGAAACACTGGACTACCAAAAATATATGGAATGATGTCTTCAAAGTGTTGGGGAGAAAATGCCAGTCTAGAATTCTATGACCAGTGAAGATACCCTTTAAAAATAAAAGCGAAGTAAGTCATTTTCAGACCAATAAAAATTGAGAGTACATGCAGCCAGCTGTCTTACATTAAACAGGAAAAAAACCCCTCCAAGATAATAATATATAGAAGCAGAGGATTGGGCAAAAACACACCAACAAATAAAATAAATAAAATGTAACAGATAGGGGTGCCTGGTGACTCAGTTGGTTAAGCAGCTAAGGTCATGATCTCAGGGTCCTAGGATGAAGCTCCACGTGGGGCCTGTGCTCAGTGGGGAGTCAGCTCAAGGATTCTCTCTCCCTGTCTTCCTCTGCGGCTCACCCTGCTTGTACACACACTGTCTCTCTAAAATAAATAAATGAACATTTTAAAAAATTTTTAAAAAGAGAATTTAACAGATAGAGTTATTTTCTGAACAGAAACCTGTTTTAGAGGGTGAAATTCAAAAGGAATTTTGGGAAGCACAAGGCTTAGGGCTTGGTAAACTTGAAAAATAAAGTTTTGTTTTGTTGAGCAAACTTCTAAATTATGCCTGATTGCTACTACCAAAGTCTAGTTCCATATTTTCCAATGTCAGGCCATGAAACATGTCTCAATAAACTTAAGAAAATGGAAATCATATCAAGCATCTTTTCTGATCATAATGGTATGAGACTAGAAATTAATTATAAGAAAACACTAGAAAAAAATGCAAACACATGGAAGCTAAACAACATGCTACTAAACAATCAATGGGTTAACAAAGAAATCAAAGAGGAAATCCAAAAATACATTAAGAAAAAAGAAAATGAAGATACAGTGGTCCAAAACATTTGGAATGTAGCAAAAGCAGTTCTTGAGAGAAGTTTATAGAAAGAAGAAACATATAGCAATAAGAAAAATCTCAATGAAACAACCTAAATTTACATCTAAAGGAATTAGAAAAAGAAGAACAAATAAAGCACAAAGCTAGTAGTAGAAAGGAAATCATAGAGTCAAGAGTGAATATAAATGAAACAGAGACTAAAAAACAAGCAAACAATATAAAATACCATGAACCAAGAACTTGTTCTTTAAAAAGATAAACAAAATCGATAAACATCTAGCCAGAGTTGTCAACAAAAAAGAGAGGGCACTCAAGTAAATAAAATCAGAAATGAAGGAGAAGAAATGACAATTGAATGTCACAAAGATACAGAGGATTATAAGACAATTTTATGAAAAATTACATGCCAACAATTTGGACAACCTAGAAGAAAATGGATAAATTTCCTAGAAACATACAATCTCCCAAAACTGAATCAGGAAGAAATAGAATATTTGAACAAAGTGATTACTAGTAATGAAATTGAACTGGTAATTAAACAAACAAACAAACAAACAAACAAAAAACCAAAAAACAAAAGTCCAAGACCAGATGGCTTCACAGGTGAGTTCTACTGAACATTTAAAGAAGAGCTAATGCCTATTCTTTTCAAACTATACTGAAAAATAGAAGTGGAAGAAAAACTTCCAAATTTATCCTATGAGACTGGCATTATCAGATACCAAAACCAAAGACATGACAAAAAACAAAAACAAAACAAAACAAACAAACAAACAAACAAAACCCCCGGAGCCCAATATCTCTAATGAACATTAGATACAAAAGTCCTCAACAAATATTAGCAAATCAAATTCAACAATATATTAAAAGGATCATTCACCACAATCAAGAGGGATTTATTCTAGGGATGCAAGCGTGGTTCAATATTTGCCATCAATCCATGTGATATATCACATTAACAAGAGGATGGATAAAAACCATATAATAATCTCAATAGATGCAGAAAAAGCATTTTACAAAATACAACATCTGTTCATGATAGAAACTCTCAACAAACTGTGTTTTGAGGGAACATACCTCAATATAACAAAGGTCATACATGAAAAACCCAAAGCTAAATCATACTCAGTGATGCAAAACTGAAAACTTTTCCTGTAAGATCAGGAACAAGACAAGGATGTCCACTCTCACCACTTTATTCAACATAGTACTGCAGCAATCAGACAAGAAAAAGAAAGATAAAGAAGAAAGAAAACTGCCACTATTTGCATATGATGTGATACTATGTGCAGAAAACCCTAAAGACTCCAAAGAACCAAAACACCTCTATTAGAATTAATAAATAAATACAGCAAAGTTGCAGGATACAAATTATACAGAAATCTGTTCTGTTTCTATACACTAGTAACAAAGAAGGAGAAATTAAGAAAACAATCCATTTATAATTGCACCAAAAGAAACAAAATATCCAGGAATAAATGTAACCAAGCAGATGAAAGACTTGTATTTTGAACACTATAAGACACTGATGAAGAAAATTGGAGACAACACAAAAAAATGGAAAGATATACCGTACTCATGGATTGGAAGGACTGATATAGTTAAAATACCCATACTACCCCAAGCATTCTACAGATTCAGTGCAAGCCCGATAAAAATGCCAACAGCATTTTTCACAGAACTAGAACAAATAATCCTAAAATTTGGGTGGAGCCACAAAAGCCCTCAATAGCCAAAGCAATCTTGAGAAAGAACAAGGCCGGAAGCATCACAATCCTAGAGTTCAAGATACATTGAAAAGCTATAGTAATCAAAACAGTATGTGGTGCTGGTGCAAAAATATAAACATAGATCAGTGGAACAGAATATCTCTATCCTATTTGCAGAAAGAACTCCATGTCTATATGGTCAATTAATCTATGACAAAGGAGGCAAGATTATACAATGAGGAAAAGACAATCTTTTCAATAAATGGTGCAGGGAAAACTGGACAGCTACATCCAAAAGAATGAAACTGGACCACTTTTACACCATACACAAGTTTAAACCCAAAATGGATTAAAAATGTAAATGTGAGACCAAAAGCCATAAAACTCCTAAAAGAAAACATAGGCAGTGGTCTCTTGGACATTGCCCTTAGCAACACTTTTTATGGCAAAAGAAACATAAGCAAAACCAACCTATTAGGACTACGCCAAAATAAAAAGATTTTGCACAGGAAAGGAAACCATCAACAAAACTAAAAGGTAACCTAGTGAATGGGAGAAGAAAATTGCAAATGATACATCCAATAAGGGGTTAATATACAAAATATATTTTTAAAAACTTACATAACTCAACACAAAAAACAAAATCCAATTAAAAATTATGCAGAGGATCTGAAGAGACATTTTATTCAAAGAGGACATGCAGATGGCCTACAGATACAGGAAAAGATGCTCAACATCACTAATCATCAGGAAAATGCAAATCAAAACCACAATGAGGTATCATCTTACATCTGTCAGAATGGCTAGGATCAGAGAGACAAGAAATAACAAGTGTTGGTGAGGATGTGGAGAAAGGGGAGCCCTCAAGCACTGTTGATGGGAATGTAAATCAGTGCAGCCACTTAGGAAAACAGTGTAGAGGTTCCTCATAAAACTAAAAATAGACCATCTGATCTAGTAATTCTACTACTGGATATTCACCCAAAGAAAACAAACACTAATTTGAAAAGATATCTGCACCTTTATGTTTATTGCAGCATTATTTACAATAACCAAGATATGGAAGCAACCTAACCATCTATTGAAAGATGAATGGATAAAGAATTTGCAACATACACACACACTGAAATATTACTGAGGCATCAAAAAGCACAAAAGCTTGTCATTTGCTGCAACATGGCTGGACCTAGAGGATAGTATTATGCTAAGTGTAATGTCAGAGAAAAAGACAAATACTATATGATTTCATTTATATGTGGAATCTAAGAGACCAAAAAAATGAACAAATAATAAAACAGTCTTTTTTTTTTTTTTTAAGAAAGAGAGAGTGAACAGGAGAGGGGAGGGGCAGAGAGAGGAGAGAGACTCCTAAGCAGGTTGACCCCATGCCCCTGAGAGCATGACCTAAGGGGAAATCCAGAGTCAGATGCTTAACCCACTAAGCCACCCAGGCACCCCTAAAACAGATTCTTCAATACAGAGAACAAACTAGTGGTTGCTAGAGGGGAGATGGGTGGGGAAATGGGTGAAACAGATAAAGGAGATTAAAAAGTACAAACTTCTAGTTATAAAATAAAAAGTCACAAAGATGGAAAGTACAGCATAGGAAATATAATCAATAATAACTGGAACAGGGGCGCCTGGGTGGCTCAGTGGGTTGGGCCTCTGCCTTCAGCTCAGGTCATGATCTTGGGGTCCTGGGATTGAGCCCTGCATCGGGCTCTCTGCTCAGCAGGGAGCCTGCTTCCCTTCCTCTCTCTCTGCCTGCCTTTCTGCCTAGTTGTGATCTCTGTCTGTCAAATAAATAAATAAAATCTTTAAAAAAATAATAATAATAACTGGAACAATGTGGGGTGCCTGGGTGGCTTAGTTGGTTAAGCGGCTGACTCTTGATTTTGGCTCAGGTCAAGATCTCAGGATCCTGAGATTGAGCCCTTAGTGGGGCTCCATGCTGGGTGTGGAGCCTGCTTAAGACTCTCTCTCTACCTTACCCCTGCTCCCACCTTGTTTATATTCTCTCTCTCCCTCTCTTGAAAAAAATAATAAACAATTATAATAATGCTTATGATTATGCTTACTGTAGAGAGCATTAGTAATATATAGAATTGTAGAATCAATATGTTGAACACCTGAAAATAACATAACATTGTGGGTCAATTATACTTCAATAATAAAAATATCTAGTTCCATTGAAAACAAGTGTATCTAATACGGTAAGCTAATATGTAAAACACATTAGAAAACTTTAAGTGATGTCAGTGTGGCAAATGATCTACTGAACTGAAAAATGTATGCTTGTAGCATTACCTGATTTGGATTACATACGCAGATTTGGACACGTTCAGTGAGACAAAGCAGGCAAACTTACATAAGCTTCAGTTTTATCTAGTTACTATGATCGTTAAATCCTTTGCTCTCATGGAACTTCAAAACTGGCAAAAGAACAAAGTTAGAACTTAACAGTGCTGCTATTTTTAATCAGTCATGTGTTCCAAATACATTAATTGCATACCAACTCTTTAAAATGAGTATGCTTGGCTAAGAGACAGAACATTGTGTTTTAAAAATAAAGCAGTTTCCCGAATGTCTACTTTTCATACATGTAATCCATGTGTAGATTTGATTGCAGAGTGATCAGGGATGTGATACCAAGTACAATAGGAAGTGAAGAAAAACAATAGCCAGTATTTAACCTCCGCATTCAATCCTATTTTGCACTGATAAGCTCTTTTCAATGGGGGGACTATTTTATGTGTGTGGAGGGGCTTATTCCTCTCTCCTAAGTTTAGTAACAAAGAAAATAACAGAGATTAAGGGTCAAATCACCAGGCTTGAATAAAGTCATGGAGGGGAGAGTCTAGGAAAGATGGAGAGCAGAAACAGTTGCTATGTTTAAATCAGGACCTAGAAAACAAAACCAGATCTGCCAAGTCAAGGTCAGGAGCATGTAGTAATTAGTAAAGTAGGACGAGTTAAGGGAAACACTGCAACAAAGGATAGGCAGATTGCAGGAAGAGAGGGTTTTAGGGAGTTTAATAATTCTTCTATCTCCCAACTGACCTCACCTATCAGATAAGCCCTTATATGGTCAACCCCTGTGTTTCTCTGAATACACATAGTAGTATGGTCCATGAAAACCAGTCATCTCTTGCAAGCAAACAGAATGTTTCTGAGCCACCATATGAAGGTATATTTCTTGACTGACTGTATCAGTAGTGATGATACATTTGAAGGGATAAATTGTCACTTGGGATAACCTTGTGAGCACCTGGTACATGGCTTGGTAGAAGAGTTCAACAGCATTAGCTATTGGTCTGTATTCAAGGTTATTGGATAGAATAAAACATCAGTTTTGACTAGTTGTAGGTCAAAGTCTTGACTTGGGTTTCAGTAGCACCCTTCTCTAATCTACGGAAAACTTGCTATAGACAGATTGTGGCCAAAGTTGTGCATACAGAACCAAGGGAAAGGGAATTTTCTGGGTCTTCATTTTTAAAATTCAGTTTCAAAATATTACTTTCCCAGTGCCAAATAATAGCATTATTCAGGCTTTTCTTTTTAGTCAAGGCAAAAAAAATAAAATAAAAATAAAAATAAAAAAATAAAATAAAATAGGAGGGTGGAGAGAACATCCTTTACACTTGTTCCCGAGTATTGTGTAATGAGTGGTAAGATTTCTTTGGGAAAAATCAAGCTTTATGTATTATAATAGGGTATCAATTCTTGTGTTTATAAAGCAATCCCATTTAATCACTTTCAAGTTAGCACTTCCATTTTCTAAATCTGGGGCTTCTATGAAGGGTCAGAGAATAAATATTTTGGTTTTTGTGAGTCATACTACCTCTGTGGCAACTATGTAACTGTGCAGAGTAAATGTTACCATAGCCAGTATGTGAATGATTGAGCATGGCTACGTTCCAATAAAACTTTATTTACAAAAATGGGTGACAGACTCGATTTGGCTTTGTTTGCAGACCCCTACACTAGAGTTCTTGAAGGTTGTAGTATTTAGGAAATTGAAAACATCAATTTGCTTTCGATGATAATAATAGCTAGCATTCATGGGAAACTACCGACACTACATGGCAGGTACCATTCTGAAATGTTCATGATTCATTTAATCTCCATACTGATTGTCTTTCTATAGCTTAACTAACTTGTCTACAAGCTCATACTCAGCAGGTGGTGAAGCAGAAATTTGCATCTTAACAGTTTAACTTGAGAGTCTGAACTTTTAACTGTGAAAGTAAATATTACCCAGGAGATAGTTAACACTTTTCCAGTATCACCTTATTATTTGGCAGTGGGCAAAGACTGGCAGGTGGGCTTACTTCAGAGTTCCTGAATTGCCCACCCGGCTGCTTTACTCCCACTTGGGAACTGGTTGGCCCTAGTTCACCAGACTGCAGTTTCGCCAGCACAGGAAAAAGGATGCGGGTCAGGCCACATTCCTGGGTGCTGCCCCGGCTCTGTTCCTTACAACAGTTTTTCACTTCAGTCCCTAATTTTGAGACTTCTCTCCTCTTCAAGGAGCTTCTTTCTTCAAAACTCTTCAGTCTGAATCCTCATTCACTTTTTTTTTTTTTTTTTTTTTTTTTGTGAGAAATCTCACACTGCACCCACAGAGCGCCATCTGGAGCTTGGTTCCCTCTCCCAGTCTAGCACTCCAGGAGGTGTGAGGAATCCAGTGACTGGTCAGGATTCCATCAATAGGTTCTGCCTTCTGACTTGAGAACCAATAGGGCTTGGCCAATGGAGAGCCTGGAGAGTGAGGACAGGATGTGCCTTCCCTGGCTCCCTTCCTTCAAGTTGGCTGAGATGGTCAGTTTTATGTGTCCATTTAGCTGAATTTCTCAGTCATTTAATCAAACATGAACTTAGGTATTGCTGTGAGAGTATTTTTTAGATATGACTGAAGTCTATAATTAATTGACTCTCTGTAAGGAAGATTCTCCTAGGTCATTTGGGCAGGCCTGACTCAGTCACTTGAGCCCTTAAGAGCAGAAGTGAGGCTTCCCAGAAGACCAAATTCTGTCTATGGACAGGAGGTTCATCCTGTGTCTGAGAGTTTCAGCCTGCCCCTCCCGAAGGCCTATTAGCACATTTTGGCCTGGCCTTGCTAGTCTCCACAGTTACATATGCCAATTCCTTGCACTAAAGGCCTTACTGTTGATCTCCTACTAGTTCTGTTTCTCTGGTTGATTCCAGTAGCTTCAAGCTGGCTCTGTCTCTTAACCAAAGGCCAATGCTCCTGTCAAGTGACCATCTCTATATGACTCTCTCTCCTTCCTGGTCTTCAACTGCTTCTGGGCTAAGGGTGGCAAGAGCCCGAGTTACTGAATCGTTACTACAAGTTTGCATACCCCACACTTGTACATAATCCCTATGTAAGTCACTTGTCCCCAAATCAAACTATTTTGAGTGTGTTATTTCCTCTTGGGACCTAAGTGATACATCCATTAATAAGAACACTTAATTTAGAAAACCATCATCAAATGCACTAATTCTTTTTTTTTTTTTAAGATATTATTGAGTGCTTATTAGGAGCTGGCCAAGTGCAAAGCTCAAGAAATATGACAGTTAATAGAAACAACATTGTCTGTGTCTTCATGAGCTTATAGTTTGGAAGGGGAGGTAGACAACTCAACAAATAACAATTGTTTTTGTAGGAAATTCTACAGGAGGGAAAGGACAGTACACAATTAAGAGCGCAGAGAAGGGGCTCCTACGCCAATACTGAGTTGAGGCATCTGAGAAATCTTTACGTAGGAAGAGATAATCCAAGCTAGGCCTGAAGTCAGAGGGAAAAATGAGCCAAGCAAAGGGAGGTGTGGGGTAAATGGTATCTGTGTATGGTGGGGAGAAGTGTTTCTGAAAAGGGAGTAACATGTGCAAAGGCCTGTGCTCGCTTCGGCAGCACATATACTAAAAAAAAAAAAAACATGTGCAAAGGCCTAGAGTCCCAGGAGGGCATGGCTCCTTTAAGACCCCGAAGGTCACTGGGTATAAGAGGAGAGACAGTGCAGGCTGCAGAAGCAAGGGGCAGCCAGATCAGGAAGGACCTTGCTTTCAGGTTAAAAAAGGGTTTCAGGCCTGGGGATGCTGTAATCAGAAAGCTCACTCTGAAGTGCAGAAAAAAATACTGAAGGGGTGAGACTAGAGTCCTAGTGATGCAGGTAAAAAAGAAAATGGTAGTTTTCGAGAGATGCTTAGAAAGTAGATATTACTGATCTCAAGGAGAAATGGGATTTGGGCTTTGAGGGATGGGGAAGGTGAAGGAAAAAGAAGAGTAAAAATGTCCCTTCATTTTCAGCGTTGGCTGGATGACTGACGGAACAGTGTCTGGGCTAGGAAACACAGGTGTCAGGAGAAGAGAATGAGGTGAGTTATGAACACGTTCAATTTGTGGAGCCTGTGAGTAATGTAGGGGGAGGACGAAGAGCAGGATATACAGGTCTGAAGCCCAGAAGAGAGTTTTAGACAAGAAATAAAAATCTGAGATTCATTAGTAAATAGATGATCATCGATCCTATGGGACTGACTGAGAAATCTTAGGGAAAGAATATAAAGTGAGAAAGAGCAGGGTCACAGACCAAAGCAAGGAATGCCATATTTGGATGGATGGTAAAGAAAGGATCTTATGAAGGAGTCTGAAAAGCAGGAGAGAGGGAAAAAAAAAAATGAGAAGAGGAATCTTCTGAAATGTGAGAAGAAAGTGTTTCAGGCAATTTTTGTATAAAAGAGCAAGAAGGGTCTGGAAATTGCACTAGGGAATGAGGAAGACATTGCTCCCTCCTTTGAACCTGGACAGAGTGTGGGAAATGTGTAACTTCTACGTGAAAGACAGCAGAAGTATAGCCTCCTTATGGGAGAACTATGACTTAATTGAGACAAGGTGGTGCACATTCTGAGAAAAGAGAGGGTGTTCCTATATTACAGAAGGGATTTCTAGAAGATATGGTTGTAAGTTTGGACAAAATGCCCCGAGAGACATGAAGATGTGTTTGTAGGGTCCATTTCTCCTCCCACCACCACAGTGTTCTTAACATACCAGCAAGACAAAAGCACCATCTCTCTGAATAATAATATCCAGACATATGGGTGATAGTCCACCAGACATGCAGGACTCCATGGTAGTGACCAATGGGGCCAATAAGTAAGAAGAAATATTTTGCAAAATAAAACGAATCTGGAATACATGGGTTTAATTTGACAAGCTCCATAAGCTGCTGTATATATCAGTGATTCCCAAATAACAGAGAAGAAATGTTCCCTGATTTGAGGCAAAGTGACAAAAATGCAAATAATGTAATGAATTTTGTAATAATATTAATAATTATTATTTCAATTCAATAATGGCTGAATATATTCAATTTTAATAATAGTTCTTTACCCTTAAATTATATTATTCCTTCAATTTTTGGTTGTTAAAACTGATTCTTTTATGAAACAATGGTAATAATAAAAGACAATTTATCTAAATGATCTTTTTTGGTAAGATAAAAGAGTGGAAACCTATTAATTTTACTGGTTTTTGAAAACTCCAAATCTGGAAACTGTTCATTGGTTTCCACCCTGTGAATATTTTTTTTTCAGTGTGATATAATTTATTCATACCAATTAAGAATTAGGAAGACAGGACTTAAATGTTACTTGACGTAATAGTCTTTTTGTCAGCTGCCAAGTAGCATCCACTAGCATTCCCTCTGGAACACAGTTTGGGGGAGCTAGTGGATGTATGAGAACTCTAAGAACAAAGGACTCTGCATTCACTTACACTTGGTAAACCTTGCATACCAAATCTTTCTCCTGTGTTTTGTAATGTACATATCGCATGAAAGACTAAGAAATCCTGGAGTCAAGAAATCAATTAAATTTTGTTTAATGGGTGAACAAACAAATTTGTTTGCTGCACAACTAATTTTGTTGTCTGGCACACCTAATTAATGTCTCCTGGAATAATCTTCTGTGAGGACCAATTCAAGAAGTATTTGAATGGTTGCTCTTGAATAGTAATTAAAAATGTATCTCCATGCTATATATAAGAAATCCAATCAAAGCTGAAGCCTATTGAAGTACAATTTCATTTTTTAAAAATTATATCATACTGGGGCACCTGGGTGGTTCAGTGGGTTAAAGCCTCTGCCTTCAGCTCAGGTCATGATCCCAGGGTCCTGGGATTGAGCCCCGCATCAGGCTCTCTGCTCAGCAGGGAGCATGCTTCTACCTCTCTCTCTATCTGCCTGCCTCTCTGCCTACTTGTGATCTCTGCCTGTCAAATAAATAAATAAAATCTTTAAAAAATATATATCATACTGATTTTTACATACCTCAGTCTGTTGGCCATGCTCAAAAATAACAATAGCAAATATTTATGTGGCATTTACCATGTTTTGGGCACTATTCTAAACACTTTCAGACGTGTTAACTCATTCATTCTTTGAAATTGCCTACAAGGTATTATAATTATCCCCATTTTATGAATGAAGGTACTAAGCCACAGAGGGATTATGTCACTTGTCCAAAATCATGCAATTTGGTCCAGAGCTCAAGCCTGTGGTCACTATGCTGTGTTGCTTTCTCACAGGTTCCTTACAGCTGGCAGAGTTGCCAAAAGTCAATTCACGTCTGCATGGCTGGATTGGCCACCCATAAACTTGCCTAAAGAATGAATGGTGAATTGAGGTGCTCTGACACTATTCAGCAGGGGTTTACCTGATCAAGATTGACTGTTTCTCAAGCTTGGTCCCACCACAAGACATCATGAACTTTCCACAGACTTTGGAAATAGTAAGGGCCCAGGGTGAATTCTCTTTGAAAGGAGTCACCAAGGTAGGGACTGACCACACTTCTAAGGAACCAGGGACTCAGGGGGAGAGTCTATCTCCAGTATCTCTGGAAGGAGTTGGCCAGGATGGACTGATATCTTGGTCAGGATTTACTCTGGGAGAGGCTCTGGTTTCAAGGCTCTTGTCACAAAGGCTTCTGGGAAGTGGTTAGATTAGTGCTGGCTAGTGGCTGAGTCTGGGGTGTTGGGCAGAGCTGGTGTGAGGGAGGACAGAGGACTGCTGACACCTAATTGGGCCACCTCCCCAGTTCTCTGTTGAATTCTCAGACTGCAATTAACCTTTTATTTGAGAAAAATAACATTCTGCTTTTGTGCCTGTTAAGAAACCACTCACATAAAACCAGGGACTCAGTTGTCCTCCCCTGAAACAATTATTTGCCACCAGTAGAAGGTCTGTAAGCATTCAGTACTAATTTAAGTTCAAGATTGTTCTGCTCCCCTGTTTTGTGGCCAAATTATATTGGGAAAAACATTTCTAAATACCTTTGGATATCTTCAAAGTTCATCCTGTGTTTCAATCATAATCAAGGTTTTTGTTTTGTTTTTTAAGAATGCCAAAGCCAATCCCCTTGGGGTGGGAAGGGGCGACTGAAACATTGAATTTAAAGAAATTAAAGCAAGAACTAAAAGAAAATTGGTAGAAAAAAGTTGAAATTAAAGTCATACCTTTGACTGGCAAACATAGTTTTAACAAAACCATATATAACACTGTTAATTACAAAAAAAAAAAACCACCAACAACAACAACCAAAGGGAACTTACAAATATAAGTAGTAAATCTATTTGGCTAATTTGGGGGTATAACCAGGCATAGGCGGTGAGAGAGCATACTTGTCTATTCCTAAAACATTAGCAGCCAAGTCCAAGGATGGAAGGCAAGAAAACGCTCTTCTACAAGAGGGTAGTTTCTTACTATTTCCTGAAAGAAAACTTTTCATCCTGTTATCATATTTTTGCCCCTTTCCCACTAAACTGACAGAAAAAAATTCAATTTTATCAAAGGAGGAGATGGTCATCCTGGAAATCAAAGAGTAGGGTATTGTTGAAATTGCTTGACAAATCATATTAAGATATAAGCACTTGGCTTATTCAGAGATGCAGCAAAATATTTGGGGGACATTTGCTGATAAAATTCTAGGTCAGAGAAATTCAAGCTTTTGAAAAGTCCCATGCTAGTATTCTTTTGGGTTGCCAGTTTGTTTTTACTAGTAATTACACATTAAAACTCCACTTTGTTTCGCTTAACAGATGACATGTGAGACCGTAGGTGACAAAGACAGATTATCAAGGGAAGTGGTGGAAAATCCTTCTAAACTATTTGAAGAAAGGAAAGATTTTAAATCAGGAGTAATTAAACCCAGCAGGGACTAAAGTCAAGATGCCCAGACTACATAGTAGAGTCATCATCTCTAGACTTATAGTTAAATGATTCTGTGATTCAGCTTAGACTTTCATTCAGAAATGAGTCTATTGTTTGATAAAGGAAAATAGAACAGAAAGTTTTTAACTATTAGTGGAAAAATTATGGTTGACGATTGATTATTTTCTTAACGAACTGTGTTCTTATATAAATGCAGAATAAAGATTGCCCATAAATGTCTCAAACCACATACCCATGTCTTGTTTTCTGAATAGCTTTATAGCATATTTAGTGCCTTTTAGGTATTTATTTAATTCTGCTTCATTTTTAGATAAGAATATCTATATATAGATATAGATGTAGATATAGATAAGGATATATATATATATAAATATATATATATATATTTATATATAGGCTCAATAGCATAACAAGATTTTATATGCAGAGAAAAAAATGCCAAGAGGGCATTGCAGGCATTTTTTTTGTTCATTCTCCAAGACCTAGCTGGAAGGTCACTGACCCAGGAAGCTCTCTCCGCTTTACTGTCACAAAGTTAACTGTTCCCTTTTCTCTGCTCCCATAGCTCTTAGTCCAGACCTCCACTGGAGCACATAGCTATTACTTTAATGTAACTATTTGCTTCTGTTTAAGCTCAGAAGCAGAGAACTTGCTTTACTCGTTATTTTGTCTCCAGCACCTGGCACTGTGTATGGCATACAGTAGGCGCACCGTCATTACAACTGACCCATGGTCTTTTCAATGGGAAGTAAAGGTAGAAACTACGTGAGGCTTGCAGATACAGCTATCCACACGCTGACACTGTCTGAGACTTCTTTTTTGCCTTTGAACTTGTCTGGTACCTCTGTCCGAAAGTCCACCCAACCTTGATTTTTTAAATTATTATTATTGTTAATTAATTAATTTGAAAGAGTGAGAGCAAGCAAGAGATCAAGTATGCGCGTGCACATATAAGTGAGGGGAGATAGGGGAGAGGGGGAAGGAGAGGGACAAGCAGAGTCCCGCGTGGAACAAGAGCCCATCACAAGGGCTCCATCTCATTCAGGACCCTGAGATCACGACCTGAGTGGGAACCAAGGATCAGATGCTTGACTAAGCCACCCAGGCACCCTGCAACCTTGATTTTTTAGGTATGAATCTTATTTAGTCTTCTAGTGTGCCTAAACTCTAGTGTGTCCAACACTTTGGTTGTTCTAAATTGTATAATATTGAGCTCAATTTGCAGTTAGGGCACTGTAGAAGAAAATTCAGAAATCTTGGAGTTTATATATAAGACTTGGATGTAAGAGTTAACCAGTTCCCACCTACCCAACTATAGGGCAGTACCCCTTTAAAGTTATCTCATCCCACTCTCTGTATGGATATGACTACCATCAGGTCTTTAATTTAACTTAATTTATTGTGTTTTAAAAAACAAACACTTTAAAAAAAAACACTTTATTGAGATGTAATTTATATCTATATACGACACCTCTTTAAAGTGTACAATGCAATGGTTTTCAGTGTATTCATAGAATTGTGCAGCCAATACTACTAATTCCAGAACATTTTCATCATCTCCCCCAAAAATCTGAACCAATTGGTCACCTACCACCTACCCCCCCAGTCCTAGGCAATCACTAATTTCTTTTCTGTTTTTATAAATTTGCCTATTATGGACATTTCAGATAAACGGAATCATATAATACCTGGTCTTTTGTGTCGGGCTTCTTTCATATAGCGTTTTCAGAGGTCATCTGTGTTTTACATGGATCATTACTTTATCCCTTTTTACTGCCGAATAATATTCCATCACTTGTATATACTACATTTCATTTATCCATTCATCAGTCAATGGACATTTGGGTTGTTTTCACTTGTTAGTTGTTACGAATAGTGCTGCTATGAACATTCCCACGTAAGTTTTTATGGACATATGTTTTCATTTCTCTTGAACGTATACCAAGGTGTGGAATGTTGGATTACATGGTAACTCTATGTTTAACATTTTGAGGAGCTGCTGATCTGTTTTTCTTTTTTCTTTTCTTTTCTTTTTCTTTTTTCTTTCTTTTTTTTTTTTTAAGATTTTACATTCTTACATGTCAGAGAGAGCGAGCACAAGCAGGGGGAGCAGCAGGCAGATGGAGAACTGGTCTCCCCACTGAGCAAGGAGCCTGAAACCAGACTCCATTTCAGGACTCTGGGATCATGATCCGAGCTGAAGGAAGATGCTTAACCTACTGAGTCACCCAGGCGTCCCTGCCATTCTGTTTTTAAAAATAGGTACACCATTTTAGACTGTCACTGGCAATTATGAGACTTCCAGTTTTCCCACATCCCCACAACAGTTGCTGTTGTCTGTCTTTTTGATTATAGCTAATCTAGTGGGTTGTAAAGTGGTACCTCATTGTGGTTTTGAGTTTTATTTATCATGGCTGATGATGTTGAACATTTTTTCAAGTGCTTATGGGCCATTTGTATATAGTCTATGGAGAAATATCTATTCAGATATTTTGCACATTTTAAAATTAAGTTATATTATTATTGAGTTGTAAGAGTTCTTTATATATTCTAGGTATAGTAAGTCCCTTAACAGGTATACAATTTGCAAATATTTTCTCTCATTTTGTGGGTTTTCTTTTCACTTTTTTTGATGGTAACTTTTGCAACACAAAAGTTTTTCATTTTGATGTAATTCAACTTATCTATTTTTATTTTCTGTTATTGCTTGTGCTTTTGGTTTCAAACCTAAGAAACCACGGTCTTCTCTAAGGTCATGAAAATTTAGGCCTTTTTGATAAAGAATTTTATAGTTTTAGCCTTATATTTAGTTTTTTAAAAGTCTATTTTGAGTTAATTTTTTATACAATATGAGGCAAAAGTCCAACTTTATTACTTTGCATATGGATATCCAGTTGTCCCAGACCCATTTATTGCAAACATTGTTCTTTCTCCCACTGAACTGTATTGACAATTAATTGACTGTGAACGCAAGGTTTTATTTTTGGACTCTAAATGCTATTCCATTGATCTAAATGTCTGTCTTTATGCCAACATCATCCTTATTTTATTATTATAGCTTTATAGTAAGTTTTAAAATTGGGGAGTGTGAGTCGTCCAACTTTGTTCTACATCAAGATTTTTTTTTTGCTGTTCTGGGTTGCTAGGACTTCCTTATGAATTTCAGATCAGTTTTTTAATATCTGTGAAGAAGCCACTTGGGGTTTTGATAAAGATTGAACTGATTCTGTAAGTCAACTTGGGGAGTATTGCCAATGAACATGAGTGTATCCATTGTATCTAATCCATGAAAAATACACATCTTTTCATTTATTTACATTGTCTATTGTTTCATGATGTTTCATAGTTTCCTCAATACAAGTTTTACATTTCCTTTGTTAAGTTTATTTCTAAGTGTTTTATTCTTTTGATGCTATAGTAGATGGAGCTGTATTTATTTATTTATTTATTTGACAGAGAGAGAAAGAGAGAGAGAGAGAGCAAGAGAGGGAACACAAGCAGGGGGAGTGGGAGAGGGAGACACAGGCTTCCCGCCAAGCAGGAAGCCTGATGTGGGGCCTCTATCACAGGACCCTGGGATCAAGACCTGAGCGGAAAGCAGACGCTTAATGACTGAGCCACCCAGGTGCCCCAGATAGAGCTGTTTTTTTGTGATGCCTACAGCTTTGCTTTTTTTTTTTCCTCCAAGATTTCTTTGGCTATTCGGGGTCTTTTGTGATTCCATTTTAGAATTGTTTGTTCTAGTTCTGTGAAAAATTGCATTGCATTAAATGTGCAGATCACTTTGGGTAGTATAGACATTTTAGCAATATTTGTTCTTCCAATCTATGAGCGTGGAATGTCTTTCCATTTCTTTTTGTTGTCTTCAATTTCTGTCATCAGTGTTCTATAGTTTTTAGAGTACAGATCCCTCACCCCTTTGGTAGGTTTATTACTAATAAGATACTACTATTTTTGGTGAAATTGTAAATGGGGTTGTTTTCTTAATTTCTCTTTCTGCTCCTTCATTTGATGTATAGAAATGCAACAGATTTCTGTACACTGATTTTGTATCCTGTGGCTTTACTGAATCGTTTATCAGTTCTAGCAGTTTTTTGGTGGAGTCATTAGGATTTTCTACATTTGTTATGTGGTCATTATGCAAAAAGCGAAAGTTTTAATTCTTCCTTGCCAATTTTGGATGCCTTCTATTTATTTTGTTGTTTGATGCTGCATCTAGGACTTCCAGTACTATGCTGAATAAAAGTGACGACAGTGGACATCATTGTCTTGTTCCTGACCTTGGGGGAAAAGCTCTGTTTTTCCCCATTAAGGATAATACTAGTTGTGGGTTTTTCATATATGACCTTTATTATGTTGAGGTATGTTCCTTCTAAACCTACTTTGTTGAAGGTTTATCATGAACGGCTGTTGCACTTCGTCAAATGTTTTTTCTCAACTATTTAAATGATCATACGGTTCTTAACACTTTCTTTTATTAATGTGGTGTATGACGTTGATTGATTTGCAAATATTGAACCACTCTGGCAACCTAGGAATAAATCCTACTTGATCATGGTGAATGTTTATTTATTTATTTGAGAGAGAGAGAGCATGAGCCAGGGGAGGGGGGCAAAGGGAGAAGGAGAGAGAATCTCATGCAGACTCCTCACTGTATGTTTGATCCTACTACCCCGAGATCATGACCTGAGCCAAAATCATGAGTCAGACACTTAACAGACTGAGCCACCCAGGAGTGATTTTTTTTTTTTTTAAATGTGTTGTTGAATTTGTTTTGTTAGTACTTTGTTGAGGATTTTTGCATCTATGTTCATCAGGGGTATTGGCCTGTAGTTCTCTTTTTTTAGTCATGTCTTTAACTGGTTTTGGGTATCAGGGTAATGCTGGGCTCACAGAATGAATTTAGAAGTTTCCTTCCGTTCCTACTTTTTGGAATAGTTTGAGAAGAATAGGTATTAACTCTTCTTTAAATGTTTGGTAGAATTTTCCTGTGAAACCATCTGGTCCCGGACTTTTGTTTGTTGGCAGTTTTTTTGATTACTGATTCAATATCTTTACTGATTATTAGTCTGTTAAAATTTTCTATTTTTTTCTGTTTCAGTTTTGGTAATTAATATATTTCTAGGAATTTATCCATTTTTTCCAGGTTGTCCAATTAGTTGGCATATAGTTTTTCACAGTATTTTCTTATAATTGTATTTCTGTTGTGTTGGTTGTTATTTCTCCTCTCTCATTTGTGATTTTATTTTTTTGATCTTTTCTCTTTTTTTCTTGATAAGTCTGGTTAGAGATTTATCAATCTTAGTGATATTTTTTCAAAGAACCAGCTCCTGGTTTCATTGATCTGTTTTATTTTTAATTTTTTTTAGTTTTGATATCATTTATTTCTGCTCTAATCCTTACTATTTCTTTCCTCTTGGTGGCTTTAGGTTTTGTTGTTCTTTTTCCAGCTCCTTTAGGAGTAAGATTAGTTTATTTATTTGAGATTTTTTTTCTCTTCTTAACGTAGACCTGTATTCAATATATTTTCCTCTTAGAATCACTTTTGCTTTATCCCAAAGGTTTGGGACTGTTGTGTTTTCATTTTGATTGTTTCCACGTAATTTTTTATTTCTTCTTTTATTTTCTGGCTGGCCCAGTCCTTGTTTAGTAGCAGGTGATTTAACCTTCATGCATTTGTAATCTTTCCAGATTTTTTGTGTGTGATTGTATCCTAATTTCCTAGGGTTGATGATCAGAAAAGATGCATGGCATAACTTTGATCTTCTTAAATGTGTTAAGGTTTTTTGTTTTTGTTTTTTTTGTGGGCTAATATGTGATCTGTTCTGGAGAACATTTCATGTGTACTGGAAAAGAATGTGTATTCTGTTGTTTTAGGATGGAATGTTCTGAATATATCTGTTAAATCCATCTGGTCCAGTATGTCATTCAAAGCCATTGTTTCAGTGTTGATTTTTTTGTTTAATTTAGTATTAGTTAATTTTTTGTTAATTTAGTATGGGATGCTAAAGTCTCATACTATTATTTTATTATTATTATTATTATATTATTATATTATTATCAATTAGTTCCTTATGTTCCTTATGTTTGTTATTAACCCAACATAGGGTGCATAAATATTTAAAATTGTTAAATCTTGTTAGAGTGCCTTGATTATTATTATATAGTGTCTTTCTTTTTCTTTTGTTACAGTCTTTGTTTTAAAATTTATTTTATCGAATATAAGTATTGTTACTCTGGCTTTCTTTTGCCATTTGCATGATAGGTGTTCTCCATCCTCTCACGTTCAATCTGCAGGTGTCTTTAGGTCTAAAATGAGTGTCTTGTAGGCTGCATATAGATGGGTCTTTTTTTATCCATATTGTCATGCTGTGTCTTTTGATTGAAGCATGTAGTCCATTTACATTCAAAGTAATTAACTGATAAGATATGTATTTATTGTCATTTGTTATTTGTTTTGTTTGTTGTTTCCAAAGATTTTCTCTGATCCCTTCTTGTTTTTCTCTCTTTCATGGTTTGCTGATTTTCTTTAGTGATATATTTGGATTTCTTTCTCTTTATTCTTTGTATATATGGTTACTATTAGGTTGTACATAACCCCTCCTGCATATAGCAGTCTATATTAATTTGATGGTCATTGAGTTTGAACCCATTCTTTACTCCTCTCCTCCCCACATTATTAGGTATATGTTTTTATATTTTACATCCTTTTATTTTGTGAGTACTTTGATTTTTTTTTTTAGAGTAACATTCATTTTTACTGCTTCTGTGTTTTCTACCTTTATATGGTCACTTTTTCTTATACAGTTGCCAGGGTGATATATATTTGACTAATAAGCCAAATTTGGCCTGTAGGTATATAGGCTTTTGAAATTTAGGCCAAGAGTGTGCTCTCTAGACAGACACCACATTCAAACTTTTTATTCTGCAATTTTTATATTTTTACATTTATGTTTATATATTTATATTCTGTGTATTTCTTCTATTCCGCAGTTAAGCCAGGTATTTAAAGGCTTTGAAGTTGGTAATGCTTGCAATAAACCAGCTTGCTTTTGGCATATTTATTTATCTCAATGGAGTAATTTCCTGGTCTCTGAACTTTGAAATCTTGCAGTCATTGTTGATAACTTTTGTAAAGTTTTTTTTTTTTTACCCTTTAAAATCATTACCCTATGTATTTAACAGCACTGAACTGTACTTAAAAATGGTTAAGATCATTAAAAAAATCACCCAAATTAAATACAAATAGATTCTCATTGTATACGATTTAGACAATCAAAAGTACAAAAGCTCTGAAAGTCCTCTTTCACTTCTCTCTACCAACCCTTCCCCTTTTACAGATAATTATTGTCACTAGATTGGAGTATGATTTTCTGTTCACTTAGAGACTTTTACACACACACACACACACACACACACACACACACGGCTTTTAGTTTTTTACATAAAAAGTAGGCTGGGTGGGGCACCTGGGTGGCTCAGTGGGTTAAGGCCTCTGCCTTCGGCTCGGGTCATGGTCCCGGGGTGCTGGGATCGAGCCCCGCATCGGGCTCTCCGCTCAGCGAGGAGCCTGCTTCCTCCTCTCTCTGTCTCTGCCTATCTCTCTGCCTACTTGTGATCTCTGTCTGTCAAATAAATAAAATCTTAAAAAAAAAAAAAGTAGGCTGGGAAAATAGTATGGAGGTTCCTTAAAAAGTTAAAAACAGAGCTACCCTATGACCCAGCAATTGCGCTACTGGGTATTTACCACAAAGATACAAATATAGTGATCCAAAAGGACACCTGCACCCCAATGTTTATAGCAGCAATGTTCACAATAGCCAAACTAGAAAGAGCCCAGGTGTTCATTGACAGATGAATGGATAAAGAAGATGTGGTACACACACACACACACACACACACACACACACACACACACACAGGAATACTATGCAGCCATCAAAAATGAAATTTTGCAATGACATGGATAGAACTAGAGGGTATTATGCTGAGTGAAATAAGTCAATCAGAAAAAGACAATTATCATATGATTTCACTCATCGGTGGAATTTAAGAAACAAAATAGAGGAGCATAGAGGAAGGAATGGAAAGATAAAACACGATGAAATCAGAAAGGGAGAAAAACCATAAGAGATTCTTGACCATAGGAAACAAACTGAGGGTTGCTGGAGGGGAGGGAGGTGGCTGGATGGGGTAACTGGGTGATATGTATTAGGGAGGGCAAAGATGTAATGAGCACTGTGTATTATATACAACAGATGAATCACTGAACTTTACTTCTAACACTGATAATACACTGTATGTTAATTAATTGAATGTAAATAAAATAAAATAAAATAAAATAAAATAAAATAAAATAAAATGTAGGCTGGACAAATATATCCCCATCTTATTGACAATAGGTGTCTTTGGATGGAGAAAGTTCAGTAAAGGGGAATGAAGGAGAACTTTTCAGTTTTTAGCCATTACTGTCAATGTTGCATGAACATGATTTGCATACATCTTTGTATAAAAGCTACCTCAGCAAGACAGGAAACCTGGATGCTACAAATGAGAAGAATGGTAGACTAGGTAAAAATACTATACTGTATCAGTCAGGGTTCAACCTGAGAAGCAGAGCCAATAAGGAAAATAAATAAGTAAATAAAAATATTAGATAGATAGATAGATTGATGTGATATTGGGGCTGATTAAGGAAGTCTGAAATGAGCAGGGCAGGTCCTCACGAAGCAAGAATTGTAGGTAGTTTGGAACTATATCTTCTTTTGGAAAAGCTTCTGTTCTATTTCTCAGGCTTTTCAGCTGATTGAATCAGGCTCACCCAGATTATTCAAGATAATGCACTTTACCTAAAGAGTAGGGGTTTTACTTACATTTGCAAACTACGTTTACAGCAAAACCAAGATTAGCATTTGATCGAATAACTGGATACTATAGCCTAGCCAAGTTGACACATCAAAGATTAAAAATTTATGGATAGCAAAAGACACTGTAAACAAAAGACAACAGATAGGTAAATATATTTACAATATAGATAATAAAATATTAATATTCAAAATTTATTGAGTTCCCCCAAATCAAAAAGAAAGCCAGGGTGCAGCTGATAGAAATATGGGCAAAAGATATGAATAGGAAATTCATATATAAAATATGATAGTCTGATGGAAAAATGTAAGAAAATGCTTAAACTCACTAAGAACTAAGAAAATAAAAGGTAAAATGATTTGAATTTTCAAAATTAAAAAAATAAAATTTTAAATTTCCCTGGTAATTTTGGCAAACATTTTTTAAAGATTATTTATTTATGAGAGAGAGAGAGAGAGACAGAATGTGTGGGGGGGCATGTGAGCCGTGGGAGAGGCAGAGGGAAAGAGAGAGAGAAAGAATCTCAAGCAGGCTCCACACTGAACATGCAGCCTGACAAGGGGTCTGATTTCATGACCCTGAGATCATGAGTCAAAATTAAGAGTCAGTTGCTTAACTAACTGAGACACCCAGGTGCCCCTTGGCAAATGTTTAAAAAGGTAGATAATATCTAAAGTTGGCAAAAATGCAGAAGAACGGGCATTCTCATTCATACACAATCCTTTGGTGAGAGTATACATTGCTAAAGACTTTTTTTTTTTTTTTGGATAAAGCCTTTAAAAAGGAAATGTAGAAGTACCCATGAAAATTTTAAATAAGTATAACTTTTCCTTGGTGAACTATTGCCATGAATCAATTGTCTTATTCCTTCTGTTAATCACCAACTTCCAGTGTTAGTCTTGTATGACTGATGAGCCCAGCTGAATTCTCTGATCCTTCTCTCTGTATCTGAGTTCAACTTACACACTACTGCTAGATAGATCTTCCTAATCCTCTTTTTTTTTCTCTTACACACACGTGCATGCGTGCGCGCGCGTACACACACACACACACACACACACATACCACAGCATTATTTGTAACAGCCTCAAGCTGGAAACGACCCAAATGTCTAACATAGCATGGATAAACAATTTGTGATATATTATGGGATATTTACAATAAAGAAAGTGAATGGACTATAGATTACAAACACTGACATGGATGATTCTCAAAAAATATTCTTGGGCAAAAGAAGTAAAGATCAAAGAAAATACAGTATGATTCCATTTAAACAAAATTCAAGAAAAGCTAAATTAAAGTGTGTTATTTAGAGATGCATAGGTAGGTAGTAAAATCATAAGGAAAAATGAAATAAATGACAATTCCAGATGTTAGGGTAGAGATTTCCTCAGCTCAGTGAAGAAGGGAGTTGTGATTAGGGACGTGAATTCAGGAGACTTCTGGGATGCTGCTGATCTTGGACTTTTTGACCTTGATGAGGATAACATGTTAAGCTGAACATACATGCTGTATGCTTTGTCTCTATTATCATAATTTTTAAAAATGCCACTAGGGTACTTTCTGAGGAGCTGGCAGTCTCCTATTTCTCTTCTCCCCCAGCTTTACTGAGATATAACTAATGTGTAACACTGTATAGTTTAAAGGGTACAATGGGTTGATTCAATATACTTATACATTGCAAAATGATTACCACCATAGTATCATTGACGCTTGAACAACACAGGTTTGAACTTCATGGGTCCTCTTATATGTGGATGTTTTTCAATACAGTACATTCCTATAATGTGTTTTCCTTATGATTTTCTTTTCTCTAGCTTACTTTGTTGTAAGCATACACTATATAATCCGATAACATACAAAATAGGTGTTAATTGACTGTTAATGGTAAGGCTTCTGGTCAACAGTAGGTTATTAGTAATTAACATTTGGGGGAGTCAAAAGTCATACTTGGATTTTTGGCTGTGCGGGGAGTGGGGGTTTGAGGAAAGGTGGTCAGTACCCGACACCCAGCATTGTTGGAGGGTCAACCCCAGCATTAGCCACTACCTCAAACCTGTCACCTGTAGTGGTTGCAACAGATTTGCCTTATCATTTTCTAAATTAAATTTACTTTTCTGTTTGTTGTATTTGACTTAAAAATTGTTAAAAATAAATTAGATGAAAAAGACCGGTATGAATTACTTCCTGCCTACAGAATAAAGGTCAGACTCCTCCACATTCAAATTCCTCCATATACTGGCTACCTCAGCCTTTGTAATCCTACTCCTACTCCTGTCTTCACTGGAAGCCAAAAAAAACCCCAAACAAAACAAAACCAAAAAAAGCCCCAACAGATACTAATTTTACCAAATTGCCTTTACCAAAAAAAAAAAAAGAAAAGAAAAGAAGAAGACTTTTTCTCTTGTTCTTTACTTGAGAGTAAACGGGGGAGAATTTTGAATTACTTACCACACATTTTTCTAAGATGAATCAGAGCAGGATGAAATGCCTGCTTGGTCTTTAGCTATAATGAAAATGTATCCACGGCACAATTTTCAGGAAGAACACATTTTTCCCAAGTCATTATCTAGTTAGCATCACGTGTTCACATTATGACTTTCCTTTTAGCTTAAATAAGCTCAAAAACTTTGTCAAAGGCGAGGGTATGTGATGTTAGATGTTCTGTTGTGCCCACCACAACATAGTGAGAAATACGAAATGACAAGAATTGAGCCCGGAGTCCTCATGCACAGACTATCGGTTTCACACTTAGTCATAGGCGACTTCACACAACCACTGAAAGAACCAGGGCCAAATGTTCCTGGAAAATGGGACTTCTGAGCCTCACAGACATTTGCTGCAAATACCTGAGCCTCATGCCTGGGTGGAGATCTCAGCAGGAAGACTGATGGGCAGCTTCCAGGGGAAAAACTGAGGGAGGGGCAGGATGTGGTCTTAGTGATTCATTAGTGGCCCCCCTTTCACCACCCATCTGAGTCAGCATGTGGCCACATGGCCCCACATGGTGGCTCTTGAGCTGTCATACCAGGCCTTCTATACTTGCCTTTATTAAAGCAGTTGGTGATTTTGGAAGCCCAATTTACATGAGTACTTTTATTCTGTCTTTCTAAATTATTCAAGCAAGAAATTGTTGAAGCTTTCTGATGGACATGATATGGTGGCGTGAAGAGTTGTGGGGTGTTTTTAGACTTGCTTGCCTCACCTGGTTCTTCAAATGGTAAAGTAATATCACATATCTGCAGGCAGCCTAACTTAGTAGATGAGAACCCGGGTGCTGAGGCCAAGCCCACTGGGTTCAAATCCCTGCTCGCCACCCTTGGATTTCTCATTTCAGAATTGTGCACATATCATTCTTTTTCGCCCTTCAGCATGAATTGTGTGCCCTTAATGGGATCGGTGCAGTGGAAACTAAGAGTCATCCTCGTTGGTGCAACAGTGGCAGAGGTCCCAGAGAGTTCCGGCAGAGCAGCGGTGGTTCTGTTGATGGCTGTGTCTGGGTTCCTGGTTGGCAGAGTGGATCACATTGTCCCAGGCTGGGCATTAACTTTCTGTGACTTGATTTGGGACACTGTTTTTTATTGCAGAGGCCTCAACTCACCATGCTGGCAATTCTGGGAGTTACACAATGACCTTTAAATGCTTAAACCAAACTTTTGGTTGCTTTTGGATGTAACTAAGGATAGGGCGCCTGTGGGGGGCTCAGTGGGTTAAGCATCTGCCTTAGACTCAGGTCATGATCCCCAGGGTCCTGGGATGGAGTACTGCATCGGGCTCCCTGCTCAGCTGGGAGTCGGCTTCTCCTTCTGCCTTTCTTTCTCTCTCTCTCTGTCAAATGAATAAATAAAATCTTAAAAAAAAATGTAACTAAGGATATTTACTGATTCAATGACCTGAAGAGCATTTATTACATTTTCTCAAGCTATTTTTTCATCTGTAAAGTAGCTTAGTAATACCTATCTCTCAGGATTAATAGCAGACTTAAGTACGCAAATATATGCATATCCAGCACTCAGTATGGTACTGGCCCGTAGTAAGAGTCCCTAAAATATTAGCTATTATTATTAATAATTTGTTGGGCATCAGAGTGATATTGGAGTGTCTACAGTAAGAGTGAATTTTAGTATGAGGAGGTTCTTGCCATTTACCTTGGAGCCAGGAATGACAGCTTGGAGTCTTAGAAATTAAAGATTATTACATGTTAGTTTCAAGATTCACATATGGTGACCCCATCTGAGTGGTTATATAGAAGAAATAATTCTCTTTATTATAATGATAGGATTAAATGTAAACTAGGAATTTTTATGGCTCATGGCTTTAATTTATGTTTGGTTGATTTAGGTAACCATATATTTTTAGTTTTACTTATTTAAATTTAATATACCGACTGGAAAGGGCACAAATCTTAAGTTTATAGCTTGATTATCACAGAAAACAAGATATTGCTCATTACTAACATTACAAAGGTCTACTTTGTGCTCTCATCCTCCAAAGGTAACCACTGCACAGATTTCTCTTGCCATAAATTAGTTTTGCCTATTTTTGAACTTTAAATAAACCGGATTATATAGTAGGTACACTTTTTGTTGCTAAATGTTACATTTTAAAAATTCAACCATGTTGCTACGCATACAAATAGTTTTCTTCACAGATGTACAGTATTGCATTATGCATATACTTTATTTATCCATTCCATTGTTAATCGACATTTGTGTGGCTTCTAGTTTGATTCTATTTTTTTTTTGGAAGATTTTATTTAATTTGACAGAGAGAGAGAGAGAGAGAGAGAGAACAAGCAGGGGGAGTGGCAGGCAGAGGGAGAGGGAGAAGCAGACTCCCTGCCAAGCAGGGAGCTTGATGCCCCACTCCATCACAGGACACGGAGAACCTGACCTGAGTCGAAGGCAGATGCTTAACCAACTGAGCCACCTAGATGCCCCTTGATTCTATTAAGAATAAATACTAATAATATTTTTGTAACTATGTTTTTGTGCTCATATGTAGGCATTTCTTTTGCATTTACTCCTAGGGGCTGAATTGCTGAGTTATAGAGTGGGTGTATGCTTAACTTTACTGGCAACAAAATTCCCAAAGTAGTTTTGCCAATTTGCAGTCCCACAGCATTTTAAGAGTTTCTCACAGTCTATATCCTCACTATTGTCAACCTTTTAAAATATAGCCATTCTGGGGTGTGATTATCTTGTTTTGTTTTCAATTTGCCTTTTCCTGGTAACTAATGATGTTGAGCACCTTCTAATGGTCATTGGCCATTTGGATATTCTTTTTTGTAAGAAATCTATTCATATCTTTTATCCTTTCTTAAAAATAATTAAGTCTGTCCATTTTTTCTTATTGATTTATAAGAGATATTTATATGGCCTAGAAATAGTTCTTTGTGTGATTTATCCATGCAAAATATCTTCTCCCACATTGCTTCTTGTCTTTTCATTCTCTTAATGGTGTCTTTTGATGAATAGAGGTTTTATTTTTTTTTTAGAAGATTTCATTGACTCATTTGAGAGAGAGAGAGTGAGTGAATGAGTTGGGGAGGAGCAATGGGAGAACAAGCAGACTTTGTGTTCAGTGGGGCTCAATCCCACGCGGGTCAATCCCATGACCCCAAGATCATAACCTGAACTAAAATCAAGAGTCAGATGCCCAACTGACTGAGCCACCCAGGCATCCCATGATGAACAGAGGTTTTAAATTGTAATGAGTCTGAATGATCAATCTTTCCTATTATGTTTAGTGCTTTTCTTTTTTTTTTTAAAGAGTCTTAATTTTTTGAAATTATTTTTTTAAGTAATCTCTATACTCACGCTGGGGCTTGAACTCGCAACCCTAAGATCAAGAGTTGCATGCTCTACCAACTGAGCCAACCAGGCACCCCCAAGAGACTTTATTTTTAAAAAGAAGTTTCAGGTTTACAGAAACATGAGCAGAAAGAACAGAGATTCCCATATATTTCTCTCCCCTCCCCAGATTCCCCTATTATTAACATCATGCATTGGTGTGGTTCATTTGTTACAACTGATAAACCAATATTAATACATTATCATTAACTAAAGTCCATAGTTTACATAAGGGCTCATCATTGTGGAAAAGTGTGAACACTTTGTGAAAGTGTTGTACACTTTCTTTTTGGTCTGACAAATGCGTAATGTTATTTATCAACGGTTACAGTGCCACATTGAAGTTTTACTGCCCTAAAAATCCCCTTTGCTCCACCTCTTCATTCTTTCCCAGTTCCTGACAACTGCTGATCTTTTTACTGTTTCCATAGTTTTGCCTTTTCCAGAATGTTATATTGGTGGAATCATACAGTGTGTAGTCTTTTCAGACTTACTTCTTTCACTCAGTGATATGCATTGAAGGTTCTTCCATGTCTCTTCATTTCTTTTTAGCACTCAATAATATTCCATTGACTGGGCATACTGTAGTTTATTTAACCATTCACCTACTGAAAGACAACTTGGTGGCTTCCAAGTTTTGGCAGTTATGAACAAAGTTTCTGTGAACATTTGTGTATAAGTTTTTGTGTAGTCTTAAGTTTTCAATTCCTTTGTGATAGCTGGATCATATTCCAAGAGTATACTTAGTTTTGCATGAAATCACTAGATTGTTTTCCAAAATAGCTGTACTATTTTGTATTCCCACCAGCAAAGATTGAGAGTTCCTGTTGCTCCATATCTTTGCCAGCATTTGGTATCATCCATATTCTGAATATTGACCATTCTAATTGTTGTGTGGAAGCTCATTGCTATTTTAATTTGCATCTTCTTGATGACACGTGCTGTGGAGCATCTTCTCATATGTTCATTGTTCAGCCATATATATTCTTTGGCAAGGTGTCTGTTAGGGTCTTTGGCTCATTGTTTGTTTGAGAGAGAGGGAGAGAGCATGTGCATGTGTGAGTGAGAGCCCAGCATGGGGCTCCATCTCACAATCCTGAGATCACTCTTTGAGCTGAAACCATGAGGTGGACACTTAACTGACTGAACCACTCAGGTACCCTTAGCTCATTTTAAAAATAGGTTGTTTGTTTTCTTATTGTTGACTTTTTTTTTTAAGATTTTATTTATTTATTTGACAGATAGAGATCACAAGTAGACAGAGAGGCAGGCAGAGAGAGAGAGAGGAGGAAGCAGGCTCCCCGCCGAGCGGAAAGTCCAATGTGGGGCTCGATCCCAGGACCCTGGGATCATTCAACCCACTGAGCCAGGCAGGCACCCCTATTGTTGACTTTTAAGAGGTTTTTTGGGTTTGGGTTTGGGTTTTTTTTTTTGGATAACAGTTCTTTATCAGTTGTGTGTTTTGCAAATATTTTCTCCCAGTCTGTGGCTGGTTTTCTCATTCTCTTGACATTGTCCCTCATAGAGCAGAAGTTTTTAAATTTAATGAAGTCCGCATCAGCCATGATTTTTTTCATGGGTAATGACTCTGTAAAAAGCCACAGACATACCCAAGGCCATGTAGGTTTTCTCCTATGGCCTCTTCTAGGAATTTTATAGTTTTTGTTCTATATTTAGCTCTATGATTCATTTTCTGTTGATTTTTGTAAAGGGTATAAGGTCTGTGTCTAGATTTACTCTTCTTGTATACAGATGTCCACTTGTTCCAGCAGCATTTGTTGAAGAGACTGTCTTTTCTCTATTGTATTGCCTTTGCTCCCTTGTCAAAGATCAGTTAACTTCATTTATTGGAGTTATTTCCAAGCTCTCTGTTATCTTCCACTGACTTATATTTCTTCTTTCATCAATACCACTTTGTCTGGACTGCTAAGTCACATTCTTATGGATGCCTAGACATCCCCAGTGTGGAAAATCAAGCTCATTATATAGAGGATGGAATTATGGCTCAGTATCTATTTGGGCTTATTGTCCATGGATCCAGAACTAGTTTATTTGTGACCAACTTAAAATGTACTAGTCTGTCTCTTTCAGTGGCAAGAGACAGAAACCCAACTCAAACTTAAACAAAGAAAGAAATGTTTTAGCTCACAGGAACTAGGAAGAACTGAGTGGAACTGGCATCACATACATTCCAAATATCTGTCTCTTTCTGCTCACCTTCTTATTTAGAGGATTTTTAATAAGAAGAAAAATTAAGGGCACCTGGGTGACTCAGTGGGTTAAAGCCTCTGCCTTCGGCTCAGGTCATGATCTCAGGGTCCTGGGATCGAGCTCCACATCGGGCTCTCTGCTCAGCGGGGAGCCTGCACCACCACCCTCTGCCTGTCTCAATGCCTACTTGTGATCTCTGTCAAGTAAATAAATAAAATCTTTAAAAAAAAAAAAGAAGAAAAATTAAAAACCAAAAAACCTACTTCTTACTTGCTTAAAGAATAATTTCTTCATTTCCTTCAAGTGTTTGTTCAAATCTCACTTCCTCAGTGACGCTGACCAACCTTCACTTTATTCAACACCTGTCTCCTTTTTACCATGCTTGACTTTTACATTTTATCCACTTACTACTTCTTAACATACTATATTATTTCTTTATTTATTTTTTAGTTTATTATCTCTCTTGGCTAGAATGTTAGTTCCACAAGGGCAGGATCCTTATGTATTTTGTTCACTGAGAAATTCAAGCTCCTAGAACAGGGCACGGACAGCACCCTACATGGTAGGTGATCAACAAATATTGCTGAGTAAATGAAAGGGAATTTATTTTCTCATATAAGATGAAATCCTGAGTTGGGTGGTTTCAGGATTATTGATTCTGTGGCTCAGTGACATAATCGAAGCCATGTTCTCTTCATTTTCCCTGTCTGCCACCCTCAGCATGCCAGCTTGGTCTCTTGGTCTGGTTCTCTTCATGATTGCAAGATGGCTGCTGCAGTTCTGGGCATCCCATTTATGTCTTTTTTTTCTCTAATCAATGAGGAATCCTATATTGATTTTTTAAAGACTACGCTTGCATATATAACAACAGAAATTAGAACACATGCAGAGAATAAATGCTACCCTCACAGGCACAGTCTTAATATAATTACTCAGTTGCAACAATGTTAATTTTGTCAATGTAAATTTATTAATGTTAAGAAGGCATATCTGGGTATAGCTAAATATAATAATTTGGACACTGCTTTTGAAAAGTTTAATAGCTGGAAATTATTTTTTAAAATACATATTATTTATTTTAATAAAATTTCTTAGGAAAAAAATGAGGAACTCTGTCATGAGGATGACTAAGGGAAAAGGGCTGAATATATTAAAGTGAGATAAAGTATTTTTAAAAACTGTGAAAATGTATTTAAAAATATAGAATTTCCATAAGGCATAATATGGCCAAAAGCACATGAAAGACAACTAACACATTTTTTTGATGAGATCAACTGAATGCATATTTTATTTAATGTAGGTCAAATAAATTAAGAAAACTCCCTTTTGCTAAAATAGAAAATAAGATAGTGGCAAGGAATCTGCTGAGCTCTTTTAACATTAACTGCTTTGAAAAAGTAAAGAATAATGTGAAAATGTTAATTTAACAAATGGACTGCATCGGTTGCAATATCGCTCCACCTATGTGAAAGGCTCATGCTTATAAAATCTGAAGAGAAAATAACTACAAATCACCCTGTTAATCCAGTGGGCATTTCTAGCTGAATTAAGTTTGTCCTTGTTAAAGAAATTATCTCCGTTTTTTTTCCCCCCTCAGGAATGCATGTAAAACAGTTCCTGTCTCGATGTACGCCTAAGGCAAAAAGTTCAGCGCTCAGTTACCTGCTGTGTGAAGTCTCCTATTTTGCAGGGAGCAAGTGAAATAGCATTTTAATCGGGAGTCTTGACCCATGCTCTTCTTTCTCCCTTCACAGCCCTGCAAGCTATTTGGCATATGAAGGTCCTGACCTGAGAAAACCATCTTGGATAACCGCGCAAGGAGAGGGAAAAATGCAACACCTAGGAGATTTCAGTAAACAGTAGAATCATGCCAACCTAATCTGTGTTAAAATGCTTGGAATGTGGGAGCCGCAGATGATGCCTGTTGTCTGTGTGTCTGACTGAATCCTTTCTTTTCTCAGAGCAGCAAAGCCAAGCCTGGGAACCAGGCCAAACGCCTGCCACTTACCTTAAATTGATCAGCCACTTGGAGATTAAAACCCCTGAAAGCTGCCACACCGTGAAAACAAGGCCTCCTTCACATTAAAGGCAAATGGCGACTTTGGGTTTGCTGTGATCTTTTTTCCATTTTATCCACTTTTTCACTGTGCACACTTTTTTTTTTTTTCCTTTCCATTTAGGCTCCAATGTAGAAGCCAATAGTTACAGCATCTTGGCCAGGCATTCATTAAGGTTTATAAGAACAAAATTTATGGTTATTTAGGAGCCGGTACAAAGACAGACTGTTGCTGGAAAAGGAAAAAGAAATACAGGTGGGAAATATAAGTCTCAACAAAGGCCCATACTATATAGAAGGGTGCTGGGCGCTCAGGTCTTAGAGGAAAATTAGACTGTATTTTAAACCAGCTACTCCTCTGTTCTGAGTCGTCCCCATTTTATGGTTCTGTAGATGATTAAAACAAGTATAGTGGTCATTCCAAGAGATTCTTCTGTCTTGTGTCAGGGTTCCCACCGACGGGAGTGGGCAGCCATAGAGATGAATAGATGTGTGTCAGTCTGGGTGGTAGCTAGTCAGCTTGGCTCATGGGAGCACATTTTATATATATATATTAAATTATATATATATGTATATATATATGTGTATATATATATATGTATACATATGTATATATAATGGATCAGAAGAAGGGCTCTGTTGTGAAGAGATGAGTCACGTTATCATCTCAGTGGACCTTACATAATGGCAGGGCCTGTATTTCCAAAAATGTAGGGTGTGGGCAAAACACACCCATAAGCTCTGAATTCAGGTAATAATGTGGAATTCTGGCACAGGCTGCAAGTCTATATTCTCCCTCGAGAAATACTGCTAAGGATTCTTCTTTTTTGTTTTGTTTTGTTTTGTTTTAATACTCCGATTTCCTGCAGTAGGGGAATAAGAAGGCTCGTTGTCCTGTCATTTGCAATATTCATGAAGCGGGCATTTTAAGCATGTATTTTAGTTTCTACTCATTGTTTTCCAAGAAGTACCTAGGAGGACTGGCATATATTGAGAAAAACATAAAGCCTCAGTGTTTCATGATGTAAACATTTCCCAAAATACCACCGGTTTTAGCTGTGCCAGTAACTCGCCGTATGACTTAGGGCAAGTTAAGGTAAGTGCCCAGCCACCCATCTCCTATTATTAAATGGGAATATTACTACCACCACCACCACACTTTCTCTTGCCAGGTACAATGCAACAAAGTATTTGCTTCCACTTCGCAGGCCTTGTACGCACAAGAATGTTTCCCCTTTCCTCTCTGTGAAATTAAGTTCATCTTTTTTACAGTCTGTGTTTTGGAAATCTTCCACACCATTCTTTTCATTCCTTTTTATCAGTATCATCTCAACCTGGAAATACGTACAGGGTTATATGAACTGGGATTTGCCTACATGTTGTTCTGCAAAGGACCCGCTTACTTGTGCATAGATGGGAGTATCTCCCCTGATTTGCACACATTTTCAGCTCTCCAGGAGACAGCATGGTCTTCTTGATATCTCATCACCAACAAGGTGCCCATTAAATTAGAACTGAACACACACACAAAAAAAATCTTTTGTCTCATTTCATAAAATGTTAAATATAACTTTGGCTGCATGAACACACAGTGTGAGCCTCATTTACAGATAATACTGATTATTTCCGAGCATGGGTGAGCCTGTTTGCTAAGTAGTGATTAGAAGTCACTTCCCTGGTTTTGCAGAGTGCCAGATAACCAGGGCCATCATAGAGGGAACAGAAAAACACCATGGTTTGGTCTGGTGCTGATTTCTGTCTCTGCAACTTTTTAACTAGTTGGCCATATAGCTTTGTCGATTAAATTTCCTACCATGTCCAATAGACTTTTATCTTGATTCCCAATTTTATCCTAACTTCCAAAGTCTCCATACTTTGTATTTCCTTTTAATTCTGATTCTACCATATTTCATCAGTGTCATCAAGTATTTATGGAAGGGGTGCTTGGGTGGCTCAGTGGTTTAAAGCCTCTGCCTTCGGCTCAGGTCATGATCACAGGGTCCTGGGATTGAGCCCGGTGTCTGGCTCTCTGCTCTACAGGGAGCCTGCTTTCTCCTCTCTCTCTGCCTGCCTCTCCGCCTACTTGTAATCTCTGTCTGTCAAATAAATAAATAAAATCTTAAAAAAAAAAAGTATTTATGGAGGACCTGATATGTGCTCAGTGTTAGGCTAAGGGTAATTGGAAAAACTCCTATATAACAAGAAAGGGTTGGTAAGAAAATACAAACTGTCTGCAGTGATTTGCTTTGTGTTTTGTTGCACAGGGTAACAATTTGAGGACAATTCAAGAGAATGTACGATGGAATCTTGTTTCATGATGAAAGAGCCAGTATGGCACTCCAAAGAGTGTGCACTGAAGCCATCACAGAATGCCGAAGTCTCGAACAGGGACCAGAGGAATGACGGAGGAAGAAGGGATGTGTCTCTGAGAGAGGGGAGGAGCATGAACACAGGCAGAGGTGAGAATGAACTTGGTGACCTCACGAATCAGCCAAGACATGCTTTGGGTGGGACATGAGAGGATGGCTAAGAACGTTTTGGGAAATAGGACTAAGAGATAAGTGCCAACTAGAGGACGTCCTTGCAGGTCAAACAGAAGGGTTGTGATGGTCTTGGGAGAAAAATGGGACCCTCTTTCGGGTCGAGAATGAAAGGTTTAAGATGACTATGAATTCTTTTTGATGCAAAGGGCCCTAGACTTGGAATCAGAATGCCTAGGCTCCCGTCTTGGTTTCACCACTTTGAAGACATATGATCGTGAGCAAGTGAGTGAATTGTGTGAGCCCTGAGCTCTTGCACTGGGAATGGCTTGGCACACTGATAACCACTGCAGACACATGAGCATGATGAACTTGGCGTCTGGAGTGCAGCAGTGCCTACAGGAACCGAGGGGAAGAAAGCGAACAGGGAAATGTTGCAGAGGCCAACGCTGCATCATACAGATGACTCTGGTCCTCCGGGCTCCAGAAAAAACAGTCCTGCCAACCGACTTCTTTCCCTAGAACTCAGTCTCCCCTCCTTGGCTACTCTACAAACCTTGACATTTTGCTACTCTCTCTCTTGCCTCGTCCCTCTTCAGAAAGAGTTATCCCGTCCCTACTTAAACCACCTAACAGACCCTTTCTGAGAAGTCACCAACACATTCCCCAAAGACCTGTGGTCTACTGGGCTTCTCCTTTACTCAAATGACACACTCTGTCTGTTGACATTATTCTTTAGTACCATGCGTCCTTATTTTCCGCAACTCTCCAATTTCCAGGGAGTCTAATTCTACATGATTTTTAACATTTCTTACCTAAAAGAATTCAGTTTCCTCCACTTCCGCAAACCTCCCCGCTGACTCCTTTCCCTCCTGCTGGTCACCTGATCTCTCTGATGACTCATTGGATCTTCTTGCAGTTGAAAGGATGAGGAAGCCACCCGGCTGATGCCAATCCCTGGTGAGGATGTGGGGAACAGAAGAAAGCCACATAGTGCTGGTGAGAGTGTAAATTGGTACGACCAACTGGAAATCAATTTGGCAACACTTTATCAAGCCAGAGATGCTCAGACTCTCTTCCTACCTAGCTGGTCGCCCTGATAATAATTGTCATACACTGAGTGCTTACTTGGTTAAGACGCTGATCTCACTGCTTTGTTCTCTTGAAGGAGGTGCTTCCGTTATCCTAATCTTACTGAGGGAGGCACAGAGAAACGAAGAAACGTGCCCAAGATCACACTGTTGGGACTTTGTGGTGGAGCTTGGATCTGGAGGGGGCAATTGGGCTTCAGAGCCTAAGCTCTCATCCACCAAACTTCCTAGAGAAGCTCATACCCCAGGACTGACGTCTACAAATGTTCACAGTAGCACTGAGAACACCAGAAGGGGTGAAGGACCGCACTGCCCCTCCACAGGGGAACGGGTGGATGGATCCATGTGGCTACTGTTCAGGAGCCCAAAGGAATGAACGGGCTCCATGAATATCAAGATGGACTAATCTCAGAAATAGACTCTTGTATTAAAAAAAAGCAAGGTGCAGCAAGATCTATACAATAACACCAGGGATGTAAAACTTTAAAATGCATGCAACAATAGCACATAGTTTCTAGGTAGCTATACCTGTAGTAGTTAAAAATCTTAGATGTCCATGAACTAGATCAGTTGAAAGATATCTTGAGGGATGGAAGGAAAGAGAAGGAATGAAGGTGATTTTCTTCGGGGTTGTCACATTTAAGCACAAAGGAGAGGGTGGATGAAAATATGGCAAAATATGAATATTTGTTTAAACCAGGTACTGTCTCTGTAAGTATCATGTTATGTTTTCATTCTTGTCTACATGTGGGAAATATTTTATACACACAGTTTGAAAACATTCCAAAGAAATGAGAAACTAGCCAAAAACCTTACAGGGAGGGACCATCATTCTGGGGGCTTTTCAAGTGAAAACAAAGTAATTCTCTAGCCCAGATTAAAAGCTCAATATTTCAAGGGAATAAAGGGAAGGAAAGGTACTTTCTAGAAGCCTGGAGATTAGTTAAGGAGACAGAGCCAGACCTATACAACAATTCAGAAATAAGACAGGCGCAGGCAAGGAATTGTGAAGGGCAGCCTACTCCTGCCTGAGGAATCCCCCAGAGTGGTTTCAGCAGCTTGGCTCTGGGTGATGTCGCAGGGGAAGGACACTGTACAGGGCTAGTCTTTGAGCGATGACTGGCCCTTTGAGTGTGATCTCCGGTGTGAGTGACAGCAGAGGCTCTGCTCTTCAGGAGTGGAGGATAGGAAACACCTCGGCCGCCCATCTACATGGACAGCCTGTCACCAATGTAAAGCAACCAAAAAATGTAATCGTATTATTTTGTAGCCAGCCCTCTGTTTGTACATCACATGTCCACAGATTTTGTGTAATTAGAGCCCAGAGATGATACCTGAGGTATTTATTGAACACATTCATTCTGACTGTGTAATATTTGTTATTTATTTATCTCTCTAAACGTACATGATACTTGACAAATATGTAGAAAGACAAGTTTCCTGCCCTGGGGAGTTTATGTTCCAGTGTGCACAAAGAACAGAGGGGTAGGATCTTGACTTGGGGAAGGCTTGGCAGCTAGGGAGAGACTGCCTAGGTCGGAGAGAAGGGAAGCTGAAATCTCCGGAAAAGTGGGGATGGGCATGCGGAGGGAATGGAGGACTTTAAAAGAAAGCCTTTAAAAATAAGCATGATGTTGAGTCAGTATAATGTCCTTGGAAAACCTTGGTGAGAGCAAGGGTAAAGGTCAAGATTGTGACAAGAAGCTGAATAATGTGGAAACGTTAGTAACTGGGGAGCTGCCACCACGTACTGCGCCCATCGTATGCGATGGACTGGACTCCTTGTCTATTATGTCACAGAGTCCAAAAAGCTGATTTTAGTGTCATCACACTCCGTATGTGGAAACTGAGGTTCAGAGAGGTTAAGTATCTTGTCTAGGATGTCACAGCTCATAAGTGGATGAGCCTGAATTCAAAGTCAGATTTGACTCCAAAGTCTATGCTTTTTACTCTACACTCCCCACAAAGCAAAGAGAATGTCAAGAAATGAGAAATAGACAGGAGGATTAGAACACAGGCTAACTGTACACCCTTAGCAACAATATAGTGTAATCACCACAGCATCAGAGGGAATAAATTTCCTTATGTGAGAAAAAAGTGGAGTCACTGCTAGTAAGTTCAATGACTGAACTGAACTGCATTTATCACTAGTATATTAAGACAGAAGAATCTGTTGAGATTTATGCTAATGGACAGGTAGAGCAGTCAGAGAGTAGAAACATATGGTGTGACCATGGAGAAAAAGAGCAATGAGGAAAGATGAACAGGAAAATCTTCAAATTTCCTCAAGAAGTGAACATGGGGCACCTGGGTGGCTTAGTGGTTTGTGTCCCACTCTTGATTTCAGCTCAAGTCATGATCTCAGGGTTGTGAGATCAAGAGAGAGATTCTCTCTCTCTCCTTATCTCTCTGCCCATCTCCTCTCACACATACACTCTCTCCATAAAAAAACAAGAACAAAACAAAACAAATAAACAACAACCAAAAAACCAGAACAAAACAAAAAACATCCCCCAAACTAGTGGACATTTAAGAGCTCTGGATTTGCAAATAAATGTACCTTTCATTCTTTTTTTTAATTATTGAAGTATAGTTGACACACAATGTTTCATTACTTTCAGGAGTGCGACATAGTGATTGGACAACTCTATACATTATGTTATGCTCACCACAGGGATAGCTACCTTCTGTAACCATACAATGCTATTACAGATGGCCAACAGACACATAAAAATGCTCAACATCATTCATCACCAGGGGAATGCAAATCAAAATCACAATGAGATATCACTTTATGCTGTCAGAATGGCTAGTATCAGAGAGACAAGAAATAACAAACGTGGGCAAGAATGCAGAGGAAAAGGAACCCTGTTTGTGAGAATATAAATTGGTGCAACCATTGTTGGAAAATAGTGTGGAGGGTCCTTAAAAAATTAAAAACAGAAATACCATACAATCCAGTAAATCCACTATTGGGTATTTACCCAGAGAAAATGGAAACACTAACTTAAAAAGACATATGCACCCCTATATTCATGGCAGCATTATTTACAATAGCTGAGATATGGAAGAAACCTAAGTGTCCACCATAAATGAGTGAATAAAGAAACTGCAGTATATATATACAGTGGAACATTACTCTGCCATAAAAATGAGTGAGATCTTGCCATTTAAGACAATATGGATGGACCTTTCATTCATGAATCTATGATTAGGCTGTATTGGCTGCCTGCCTCTTTTTTGCCCCAACTGCACAAGAATCCATTGGCATGGAAATTTGCCTATTATTTCCCATTTCTTTTCCAAAAACATTAAAACAACTTTGAACAAAGTATATCTGCCCAATAATGTTCATAAAAGTGAAATAATTATAAATTTATAATTTATAACTATAAATTTTATATATATATATATATATATATATATATATATATATATATATGAATGCTCTTTCCTAACTCCTTATCCCCAGTCAACCACCTATTAACTCAATCTCATACTTAAAGACCCAACTTAAAATTCCTTATCGATCTGATCCTTCTATCTTGTCCTACTGCTGTTCCATGCACTTAATTTTATTATAGCATTTATCATATGGTCTTACAGTTAGCCGTTTCAAGCTTTCTTACTAGACTGTGAGGTCCTTGAAGGTAGGAATCAAGTTGTGTTCATCTTTGTATGCACCGTACTTTGCAAAGTATCTGACACATGTCAGGTACTCAAATAGTTATTGAATAAATAAATGATCAAAATTTGAATCAAAGAAAACAAGTAAGCAAGTATTCTAAACTAAAGAGAAACAGAAAATCACATTATCATTAACAAAAGGAAAAGGCAAGCCATTCTTCGAGAAGCAGTGTTTAGTCTAACTGGAGTGCTGGGGTGGCTCAGTCAGTTAAGCGGACTGCCTTTGGCTCAGGTCATGACCCTGGAGTCCTGGGATGGAGCCCTGCAATGGGCTCCCTGCTCAGCAGGGGAATCTGCTTCTCCCCCACCCCCTGCTCATGCTCTCTCACTCACTCTCTTTCCAATAAATAAAAATCTTAAAAAAAATAATTATGCCTAATTACCTTTGGGGGGCATTTAATAAGTTATAAATTAATTTTCTAAGCAAAAGCTTCATGTTAAATAAAGAATATATATCTACAAAACAATGATCAGCTTGTCAAAGAATTATGACTAGAAATTCTCAGTACCATTGACAAAAGACCCCTACATTTATTAAAAGATTATGACACTATTACCATGAAAGTGTTTTTTGCTTTGTCATTGGTGAGTTATGATGCCACCAAAGGAAATACCATTTTAATCACCCATCAATGTAATGGACAATGGCATTATTTTTTTTTTTTTTTCATGGACGTGCTCAAATTTTAATAAGTATTGACTTATGACTTTTTACATTTTCAGCTTTTTTTTTTTTTATAATTTTATTTTTTTATAAACATATATATATATTTTTTCCCCCCCCCAGGGGTACAGGTCTGTGAATCTCTACGTTTACAAATTTCACAGCACTTACCATAGCACATACCCTACCCAATGTCCATAACCCCCCCCAACACCCCTCCCCCCAGCAACCCTCAGTTTGTTTTGTGAGATTAAGAGTCGCTTATGGTTTGTCTCCCTCCCAATCCCAACTTGTTTCATTTACTCTTCTCCTACCACATTAACCCCCCATGTTGCATCTCCTCTCCCTCATATCAGGGAGATCATATGATAGTTGTCTTTCTCCGATTGACTTATTTCGCTAAGCATGATACCCTCTAGTTCCATCCACGTTGTCGCAAATGGCAAGATTTCATTTCTTTTGATGGCTGCATAGTATTCCATTGTATATATATACCACATCTTCTTTATCCATTCGTCTGTTGATGGACATCTAGGTTCTTTCCATAGTTTGGCTATTGTAGACATTGCTGCTATAAATATTCGGGTGCACGTGCCCCTTCGGATCACTACGTTTGTATCTTTAGGGTAAATACCCAGTAGTGCAATTGCTGGGTCATAGGGTAGTTCTATTTTCAACATTTTGAGGAACCTCCATGCTGTTTTCCAGAGTGGTTGCACCAGCTTGCATTCCCACCAACAGTGTAGGAGGGTTCCCCTTTCTCCGCATCCTCGCCAGCATCTGTCATTTCCGGACTTGTTAATTTTAGCCATTCTGACTGGTGTGAGGTGGTATCTCATTGTGGTTTTGATTTGTAATGGCATTATTTTTTAACCATATGCCAAGTGCCCTCTCTTCCACCGTATTTGTTTTGAGACACTGTGGTTCAGTAGAGAGGATGCACTTGGAATCAGGCGTCCTTAGCTTCAGTTTCTAGTTCTGCCACATACTGCTATGAGATCCTGGAAAAATTATAAAACCTTTCTGAGCCTCAGTTCCTCATCTGTAAGAAAGATAGAAACAGCATAGCAGGTAGTGTATGTCAAGTACTTAATAATACAGTGGTCCTCCTATGGTGGCTACTCAAGGCTAGTTACTATTTGGGGCAAAAATCCAATTGTCCTTAATTAGGACACTTGCAACCAACCATTCCATACATTTTTAGGGTATTACTAAGGCAGTGAGCACATTTCACGTTGTTTCCTTGGGGCATGTTTCTTTTGACCGTTGACCTGCTGATGATTGCCAAAACAATCGTTATCTTAGCTCTCGCTTTGGAGATGTTACCACGTGTTGCAACAGGGGAGCTGCATGCAACTTTTGTCTAGCTGAAGCCATCTTGCTTCCACTGGTGCTATTTTCCCCTGGTATTTATCACACAGATCCTGCCAGAGCGGACCCCAGAATTTTCATCGATCTATGCTGTCCTTTTTAAATCTCCACAGCCTACATCCTGGTCTTTATCATCTACATACACAGACCTTGTTCCAGTTCTTTCCATAAAAATAACCAGGAAAATCTTCTTCAAATAATGAGTTCAGGGTTTAATTGCCCCTTTCGAGAATTTAAGAGATAAGATGTGCTAACCTGTCAGATTATGGGCCCACCCGTATCAGTATTTTTTTTTTCTACATCAAGGAAAATTATATGGGGAGTCCAAAGAGGTTATGAAAATACCTTAGTTATCTCCTAACAACTTCCTAATAACCTACTACTAATATAGCTAGAATGTCTATGTTTCTTTAGGATTGGTTTCTTGATATAGTCAATTACTGTTTAGCAGAGAGAGTCCCACAAGAGAAAGGACATGAATCTTTTTTTGTTGTTTGTTTTCATTAATCTCAAGGTCTCTGTAGAGAATGGGAAATCATCACCTAAAGCGTGGTAGCTAGAGCTGGGGTGTGTGATACCTGAGATCATGTGTTTATTTCAATGAAGAAGTGAGGAGAAAAATGCTGATCTGGTGATTTCTACTTCTCCCATAAAATGGGACTTCAGAAGGAAAAAGTAAGGACATATCTAGGCCCACAGAGAAATGATAAAGCCCTGCCCATGAGGGAGGGTTGTAGTAACTATCTCAATAGGTACTATTGACTTAGAACCTTCTGTCCCTGAGTGTCATTCTCTTTTTGAATCGTGATTTGTGCTCCTCAGAAATAAAGATAGAGTTGAGATGCTGAATTCTGCGGCTTCCCATTTATTTCCTATATAGTTAAATTTAAACTACTCCGTTCTTTATCAATCACAAATATTTATTCACTGACCACTGCATTGACGGCTACAACACAAATAAAGCAGGATATGACCACAGTGGACCTTTGAAGGATTTAAGAATTTTTTTTCTTTTTTATTGGCTGCTCAGTGTTCAAGACCCTTCCTCCTTGTGGGAATGCACTAGTGTGTGGTATTGGTGGGATGGAAGAAGAGTGGGACAGATGTCCCTTTTCCCTGTCCTTCCTGTAGCTACTGTGTAGGCATAATGATGTAGACTGAGATCATTTCTCCCCGTGGGGCTTTCGCCCCGCCAGCAGCACTGGGATTGGTTAGAAATTATTTATGGCAGCACAGAGAGTCCAGCAGCAGTGGTGTCTGTCGAGGCAGGGATGGTGTGACCTGTAGCAGTATATTAGCCAGACAGTTCCTATGGCCTGAACTTGACTGTGATTCTTATGATTGCATCTCTGGTTCCTGTCTGCTTTCTAACTCTGCCTCTCCAGCCTCCCTTTATATGTTGTCTGAGTTGGTTAGAGCAAGTTTTCTGTTGCTTCTAAGCTAAGTCTGATTAATGAAGTACAAACACGGCTCCTTTCCACACACGGTGTCTCAGGCCTTCAGTCTGTCTCCATCTTGCGGCTCTGCTATGTGAGCATGGTGTCCAAGGCTGCTGCGGCAGAGAAGAATGTGAGAGCTTCCGCTCTCTCGCACGCCTTGGCTCAGGAGCACACACAGCACTTCCTCTCCTGACCATTAGCCAGAACCCGTCACACAGCCCCACCCGACAGCAAGGAGGCAGGAAGTGTCATCTTCCTGTGTATTGAGGAGGGAGAGGAGAATTGCGTATGGGAGACACTAGACGTCTGTGCCATCGAGAGTTAAGACTGAGTGGCTAGAAGTTCACTAACGGGGGAATGTGAGAGAGGCTTAGAGAGGCGGAGAAAGGAGATCGGCAACAGCCAGTGCTTCCTCAGACTTACTCTGGACCAGGGTCTCCTGGTCCCTTAGCCACTTGCTCTGCCTCAGCCTTGGCAAAGAATCTAAGGTGTTGACCAGTCACTGGCAGGGCGGGACTGGCGAGCTTCTCTTGTCTCTTCTGGACTTGAATGAAATGCTGCGCAGGCAAGGTGTATAGTCTGGCTTTCCAAAAGGATGCCAGAGGGGCTGAGTGTGGCAACCTGGAAGGGCTGGGAGGCTAACTGCCTGTGGGTCCCACTTTGGCTGACGGGAACCAGGAGTCAGGAGGGAAGAAGGCAGACACATTCCCTCTTATTCCTCCTTCCCCTGAGGCACAGTTTTTCCAGAAGGTCAGACAGGAGACCTGCTGCATCTGGCTCATTGTAAAGTAGTGGCCCCCATGGAAATCCTTCACGTTCTATGGCTTCCCATCTTTTCCTGTTCCATTTTCTTTTCCCCGTACTCTTGCTGGTTTGGGATTGTATTCCCAAATCAAACCTTGTAAGAAAAATCTCCATTTCCTCCGCTATTACTTTACTTTCTAGTACTACCATACTTACACTTCTGATCACCAAATGTGTGGGGTTTCTCCCCACACATTAAGCATTTCCCCAATTCTTGGTGGACCCCTGCTGAATGTCCTACAGTTATATTCAGTTCTGACACTATCTACCTTGAGTTACCATCAGATCCCACAAGGTTAGGGCTCAGTCCCACAAGACTGTCACCACTTTAGGGGCCAGTTAAAAGTCCCAGGTTGTCACCTGCACTTCTGGCCCACTGGCTATCATTCAGGGTTCCCATGACCCTCTTTTTCAGTTCAGTAATTTGCTGGAACAGCTCACAGAACTCAGGGAACCGCTTTCATTTACTGGTTTATTATATAATGAAGGCTGTGATAAAGGATGTCGATGAATAGCCAGGTGAAGAGATATGCAGTGCAAGGTTCAGAAGTGTCCTGAGAGCTGGGGCTTCTGTCCCCATTGAGTTGGGATGTGTCACTGTTTTGGCACATGGATGTGTTCACCAAGCCAGAACCTCTTTGATCCCATAGACTAGGGATTTTTATGGAGGCTTCCTCACACAGGTATGATTAATTATTAACTCAATCTCCAGCCCTCTCCTCTCCTCAGAGGATGGGGGATTGAGCTGAAAATTGCAAATTTCTAATCATGGCTTAGTCTTTCTGGTGACCAACACCCATTCTGAAGCTATCCAGTAACCTACCAAGAGTTACCTCATTAAAACAAAAGATTCTTGGGCACCTGGGTGGCTTAGTTGGTTAAGCATCTGCCTTCAGCTCAGGTCATGGTCCCAGAGTACTGGGATTGAGTCCTGCATCAGGCTCCCTGCTCTGCAGGGAGTCTGCTTCTCCCTCTCCTCTGCCCTTCCTCCTGCTCATGCTCTTTCTCACTCTCAAATAAATCTTAAAACAATAACAACAACAGATTTTCCTACCACCCAGGAAATTTCAAGGGGTTTAGGAGGTTTGTTAAAGCTTTGTTAAAGACCAAATATTAGAACAAAAGATGCCTCTAGCACAATTACTGCTTCGGGAATTGCAATGGTTTTAGGAGCTCTGGCCAGGAGCCAGGGGCAAAACCTCAAATATATATATATATATATATATATATATATATATATATATCTCATTATATCACAGTATAACAAACATCAACACATCAGCGATTAGGCTCTACTTTCTAGAGATCCCAGACTAAAAGAAGCCTTCATGTAAAATGAGTTAACATTATACAAGCTTAGGTGCCTGGCTGGCTCAGTCAGTAGAACACGTGACTCTTGATCTCAGGGTCATGAGCTCAACACAGACCCTGGGTGTGGGGCCTACTTAAAAAATATACACAAGCTTACTTATGGTTTAAAAATACCAGTTGCATGCAAGATTTACACTAAGAAAACTTATGGAATAACAGTGCAGTTGGTTATAAGTAGAGACAATTGTATAAATTCAGAAAGGATTCCTTTTTGTATTTGGAGATCTTTCACTGTTAACTTGAGAGGGATACAGAGTTTTAGGGACTTTCAGATCATATAAACAGAACTAGAACTATATTGTAGAGAAGGTAAATCCAGTCACTACACAAGAGCAGGAGGTAGCAAAGATCAGTGCAACTATGAAAACAATAAGTAGAATTTGTAACTCGGAATATTTCATATTCAGATATAAAGCAAATAATTTAAGATACAAATAGATAGAAGTCAGGTGGAATAGAGCCAAATCAGTTAACCAAGTCCAAAATCACTGGACTGTCTGAGAACAAACTTAAGTTCCTGTTAAGATTCTTGCTGAGTTATATAGCAATTTGATAAACACGCAGACTGTTCTACAAGGTTCTGAATGGAATGTGTGCCTAGAAAAAAATAACTTCTGCTATAAATGTCAAGCAGATTCAAAATCTGGAAGGATATAAGATCATACTATAGGTGTTTACAATATAAAATCTCTAATGGAGGAGTTAAAAATTTAGTTTTCTACACCTTATACCGTCCTACGCTATCCTTACCAGTGGTCCTTCAGCTTCTGTTTGCAGAATTCTAATCATGGGGAATTTGCTTCTTCAACAGATGTTTTCTGATGTTATTGAATGTGAGTGCATGTGTGTGTGTTTTAAAAGCAAAACCTGCCTGCCTTTAAATTTAACTGATCTTAGGTCCCTAAACCAGCTAAGGATGGTCTAATCCCTCTTCCACATGATGGTCCTTAAAATGCTTGAGATAGTTTTCATGTTTCCCCTGGATCTCCTGTGCTCCAGGCTGAATGTCTACTACATCATCAATCCCCCCTTTTAGGATTCTGTGTTTTAGTTTTGTTTGACATGGCCCATATTTATTTCTAAGTGAAGGGGACAGTCGCTTACTTTCTCTGATTGAGGAATTATATCCTTCAAAACTGTGGTGCCCAAACCTGGACACAGTATTTTAGGTATTGTCAGGTCAGTCCAGAATAGATCAGATTGTCAATTCCCTCCCTCAGTAATGATTCCATACTTCCACTAATGTAGTCTAAAACTATGCTATTGTTTACTTATTTAACAGTTGTTTGTAATAAAACTTAGGGTCAGCCAACCATTAGTTTTTTGCCCCTTTCTTTTGCTTCTCAGTCAGGTCTTTCCTATTCTGCCCTTGGTATTGATTTTTTTGAACCCAAATTAAAGGCTTTTCACTGTTATTAAACTTCATCTTATCTGACTCAGGCCATTATTAAGGCCCGTGAAGATTTTTTTTATTATTCAAAAGTCTGCCACTTGGGTGGCTCAGTCGGTTAAGCGTCTGCCTTAGGCTTAGGTTATGATCCCAGAGTCCTGGGATTGAGCCCTGCATCGGATTCCCTGCTCAGTGGGAAGCCTGCTTTTCCCCCTGCTTGTTCTCCCTCTAAATAAATAAAATCTTTTTAAAAAAAACCTGCCACCTAATGTATTTACTATATGTTAAGATTTTGATCACATGTCTTCAACAATAAGCAAATTGACAAGGTTGAACCAGGATGGTGCCTGTGGCAAGCCAAGAGATAGCCCAGGTTGATCGCAACCAGATAATCAATTCTCACTGGGGTACCATCATTAGTCAGTTAAAATGCTATATGATTGTACCAAGCTCCAGGAGACTTTATTGGAATACCACTGAAATACTTTCCCCCTTGGTTTACCACTTTTCTCATCTGCCACATTATTAATGGACATCCAACTAGGTGTAATCAGCTAGTCTAGATGTTGCCAACTGGCCTGGCAGTCATAGGCAGGTCTTGGTGTTCACCTGTTGGGCGTAAACAATGTCACAAAACATCAACATCAGACCAGACCACTCTCTGACCATGGTGGATCAAGATAATGACTCTGTAATTATGTCTGAACACAAACAAAACATGAACACTGTCCAAGCCATAGATTACCAAACATTGCCGTCTTCCAGCTAATGTGACTGCTGCTTCTTTGGCCATGATAGCTTTATCCTCACTCTAGTCTGTCCTTTCTATAGATACGATTTATTGAGATACTTAATCATAGAAATATCCCTGCTCTCTGATAGTAGAGAGCCTTCCCTAAATCACCTATTCAAAGCATAAATTCTGTAAAGGTTCTTTCTGACATCCTCTTACTAACATGCTCCATGGCTTCCCCTTAGGGAATGCTATCCCTTGCTGTAACAAGTGATAAACACAGCGTTGTCAACTACGGGTGTGTTCCTGGTGGCCTTTGGCTGGAGGATGTTCACACACTGCCAGAAAAGAAGGTATTTTTCACACGTTTGTGTGTGTATGCGAACGCACACTCCCCCATGTATTATTTTCATTTTTGCTCTGCATATCAGACAGGAGTCCACAGTCACCGAACGCTATTACTATTTTCCCTGCAAGGGTCCAGAATGGCCCGCTGGCTCTCCAATCAGGAGGAAATAGCCTTCTCTCACCTCTACTTGGGCACGGCTCTGTTCATGCTGGTTCAAGCCTCAGTGATGAGAACTGGGGCAGAGTCTATACACTCCTGACCCCACGTCTCTCAGCTCAAGTCTTCTACTTATGCTGCTGCCACCAAATCCAGTGATGCTTAAAGTGGCATAAGGAAACGACTTCGCCTGAGGTGACTGTGGTGTCTGGCTCTGGAAGAGCAATTCTTCCCTTAAGTCATGGGCCAAGGCCAGGGGTGGGCTAGAGATAAAAGATTTCCTCCCCCCTGCAGTACCCAGCTAGAACCCTCACTGAACCAGATCCAGCATTACAAATATCGTATTCATATGTAGCTTGATATAGTCATTTAGTTTCAGGGAACGTCAGTGTTTTCTTGGCACTGGATGCTACTTGCTCTTGAAGCCTGTGATTTAAAAAAAAAAAAATCTTTTCTACTACCAGTTTCCATACTAACTGTGGCCTCTTATATTGTAACAGCTTTGCTCCTTCCATTGACTCCAGTAAATTTATTTACTCCACCATGGAGCTGTGGAGAATACGAAGATGAATCAAATGTAGCTCTTATTTGAAGAAGCGTCTAATCTACAAAAGGGTGTCAGACATGTTTGTAAGTAACCTGGGCATCACTCCCGCAGTCAACAGAGGTCTGTTAAGAACCTAGTCAGCGCCAGACACTATGACCTAAGTTGCATGTTGATGACTGTTCTGAAGATGACACGCTACAAGGATGGCCTTCAAAGGGTAATGATCTCTATTTACTGAGCACCTTCTATGTGCCAAGAACTTTCACCTGAGTATCTCCCTTCATCCTCAGAAGGACCCTTTGGGTTTCACGATGTTATCACCCTGTTTTGCAGAGGAGATAGCTGTGGCTGTGGCAGAACTTGCTAAGATCCCAGAGCTAGTTAGTAACTGGAGTCAGGATTCAGACCCAGACAGTCTGTCTTTGGATCTGCGCCCTTAATAGATACTCCTAATTGGTGTTTTATATTCTTTTGGCTGACAGCTTTTTGGGATGTTGCTGATCTTGGAGAACCTCTGCTCTGGGGAAGCTTAGAAAAATTACAGTGCAACCAGACATTTTAGAAGGTGTGTGAGGTTTTTTTTTTTTTTTCTTTTTTTCCCTGCAGTTGCTTTGCATGGGAGCACGTGTGAATACATAGGCACCAAAGCAGAGCCTGGAGTCCACGGCTCTGACTGTACTCCCCTTGTTCTATGTATTCTGTACAGTCTTGGGAGGTTATTTTTAATGCAACATGCCAGAGTGGCATGTTGAAAGATCCATAGTAACCAGCTAACAGTAACAGCGGGTCCTGCCAAGTAAAAGTTCCGTAAATCAGTCATAAACGCAGTTAAAAAATCCGGCCAGCGTCGTGCGCAGGAGGGAGTGTCCTTGGAGGAGGCACAATTCACGCACAGTTTCGTGGGATCACCTCGAAATTCCCTGGGAGTAAAGAACTCTTGTGGCATTTTTTTTTTTTTTTTTTTTTTTTTTTTTTTAAGGATCAAAAAAGGGAGAGAAGGCTTCCTGTAACTTTATTCTAACTGGGAACTCTCTCCTGTGGAATCAGGTAGCTCGGAAAAGCTAAGGGTAAGATGCTCAGAGAAACGAATGTTTGAGATACTGAGTACCCTCCTTTCTCACGTTTTTAATATTTTTGGAATCATTCCTCTTCCACTACCACAGCCCACGTTCAGGCCCTAGGAAGCAGGAGTATTGAAAAGCCTCAGAGCCTTTATCCATCCTCCCTCAAATCTACCGAGTTCTCAACGGCAAAAACCACCCCAGGCAGGATTTTGGACATTTCACTTACCCTTGAGTGAAAATTTTACAAGGAGCTCTCAAGTGCTACCAAACCAAATAGAAGCTCACACTTCAAAATACTAGGGGCTTTCTCCTGCGACAGACTTAGAGCAAACTCTGTGAGAGGGTAAGGTGCTTTACTCAGGACTTGGGAATAAGGACTTTCTTATCAGGCAATGGATATGTCTTTAACAAATACTAACAAGTAAGGGGTTACCTCAGCAAAGCCAGAGAAATCACATTTATGAATTTGGCTCCCTGTTGTTTCAGAAAATCTAGACACAGGAAAAAGGCCATTCATTGCCCCCAGAGAATATTATACAAATAGAGAATATCCCAGGAGCAGACAATTTTTTAAAAAGATTTTGTTTATTTATTTATGTGAGAGAGAACACAAGCAGGGGGACGGGGAGAGGGAGAAATGGGCTCCCCGTGGAGCGGGGAGCCCCATGCGGGACTCGATCCCAGGACCCTCAGATCATGACTTGAGCCGAAGGCAGACGCTTAATGACTGAGACACCCAAGTGGCCCAGGAGCAGACAACTTGAGCCTTGATAACTTAATGCTCAGTGAGAGTTCGTCTGTGCATTGCATGCAGGAGTGAACCCTTAAACGCCTTTTCCCAACCACCCATGACCATTCACATCACCCATACCTCTTTACTTCACTTTGCATGGGGCTGGTTCTCCCCCTGGCTATCTTTTCCTTTACAAATCACTGCCTCCTGGAGAGGGAGACCTTGGGGAAAGGTAAGAGAGTACTCAAGAAACCCTAAGGGAAAACTATTCAAGCAATGCCACCCAAAGAGCAATTATAAATGACATAAAACCTCTTTGACTATATAACGTTAAGTTATTGGGAGAATAGGATTTAGCTGGTGGAATGAGGTGTGGCCGTGCAACCGGAAAGGCTAGAGATAAGGTTAAGTGGAAAGCTCTTTCCAAGATGCCTACTCAGGACGCCTACCTGGGTTGGGATTTCCCCACTGTAGGTTTTCCCCCAGAATGAGATTCTAGTTGAACAGAAGGGAGTTATGAAACTGATTTTTCTCTATTTACTGCAAAAGTTTTAATTTCAGGGACTTCAATACTTTAAGCATTCCCTTCCCTTCTCTACCCTTCTCCCTTCCCTTCCCTTTTCTCTTCCCTTCTCTTTTCCCTTCCCACTTTCCCTTCCCTTCCCTTCCCCTTTTCCTTTTCTTTCCCTCTCTCTCTCCCTCCCTCTCTTTCTTTCCTTCCATTCTCCCTCCCTCCCTCCCTTTCTCTCTTTCTCTCCTTCCTTTCTTCTTTCTTTCTTCCTTTTCCCCACTGTGATGAAATATACATGACATAAAATTTATCATTCTAACCATTTTTAAAGTGTCCAATTCCCTGGCATTAAATACTTCATGATGTTGTGCAACCATTACCACTATTCATTTCCAGAACTTTTTCGTCATCTCAAAGAGAAACTCTATATCCATTTAACAATAGCTCCTCCCCCTGGCCCCTGGTAACCTCTATTCTATTTTCTGTCTCTATGATTTGCCTTTTTAAGGTACGTCATATAAGTGGAATCATACACTATTTGTCCTTTTGTGTGAGCAAAATAAGACATTAAATATAAGGTCTTCAAGGTTCACCCACATTATAGCATGTATTAGACTTCCATTCCTTTTTAGGCTGAATAAACATTCCGTTGTATGTACATACCGCATTTTGACGATCTCATTCACCGTTGAAGTCTATTTGTGTCATGTCTACCTTTTGGCTCTTGTGATTGCTACCACAAACATCAGTGTACCAGTATGTGTTTGTCCTTGCTTTCAATTCCTTTGGGTGTATACTTAGAAGTGGAATTGCTGGATCATGTGGTAATTCTTATTTAACTTTTTGAGAAACTTTGGAAACTTTTTCAAGACTATCAATCACAGAGGCAAACACATTTCAGAATCTGAGCTTTGAAAACCTAAATGAGAAGGGCCAACTGGATTTAGGAAAAAAAGAAAGAAGTGATTGATGACCCTGATGTGAGCAGTTTGGGTGAAGGGGTGGAGCCAGAAGCCAGATGACAGTGGGTTGGCAAGTAAAAGGGAAGTGAATAGGTAGAGGTAACTATTTTTATTTAATTTAATTTTTTTTTAAAGAGATTGCCATTTAAGTCTTGTGAGAATGTGGTCTGTGAAAGATTGAAAGGTGAGAGAAAGGTAAGGTAGTAGCTGGAGGGACAAAATTGAGAATAGGCTTTTCTAAGATGGGAGAATCTCAGGTATGTGTAAGTGCCTGTGGGAGACAGAAACAGGTGTGGTGGTGATCTGCAGAGGTCTCCAAGAAAGCAGGAGAGGGCCGTGGTGGGGTCGCCTTGGACTGCATTGAGGGTCTGCTTCAGCAGAATGAGGGAAAGGTGGCAGGACAGCCTCAGGTGCAGCTAAGATTAATCATTCAAATATATCTGTTGAGTTTGGCATTGTAGCGGAATGCAAGTGAAACACTGCCTGGAGTTTACTATGACTGGTACAGTGGAGGAAGGGAGGCTTGAACCCCCACACTAAAGACTGGTGGAAAATGCTAAATGTCACAAGGGAAACATACAGAGAAGGTACCGTGATCTTTAGCAGAGGGAGAGAGTCATTCCAGGTGTGGAGGACCCGTAATAGGGGAAACCTTCATCAGACGGTCAATGATCTGGGATAGGATTTGAGATCTAGGTTGGCATGGACAACTAGCAAAATGAGGCAAAGTTCATATTTTCCAAACCGTTTTACAGGATACTTAGATATTCTATCAGAAACAGGTATGGTGATCAAAATAATTTAGAAAGTGCCATGAAGGGCGCCTGGGTGGCTCAGTTGGTTAACTGACTGTCTTTGGCTCAGGTCATGATCCTGGAGTCCCAGGCTTGAGTTCTGCCTGGGGCTCCCTGCTCAGGAGGGAGTATGCTTCTCCCTCTGCCCCTACCCCTAAGAAGGGGTAGCACTCTCTCTCAAATAATAAGTAAATAAAATCTTAAAGAGAAAGTGCTGTAAGTAGGAAAGCCATATTGTACAGCATGAAGCACTTTCAAAGCCGAAGAGACACTATTCATGACACTGGACAACAGGTCTACATTGGGAGTGTCCCAAGCAAAGTGGGATAAGTGGTTCCTCTTGTTCTATACCATAATCTCCTTTTGGAGATTTAAATGAACATCAGGATTTTAAAAGGTTCTGAGAAGTACTCTAGTGAAAGAAACCTGTTTTATACTGTTTAATCCTGCATTTCCCAAATTTATGTGACCATGGAACACCCTCCCTCTTTTCCCCCCTTCGAGGAGCACATATTAGCCCCTAATAAGTGCTACAAAAGCAGAGAAGTGAAAGAGAGGTGGGATCCAAGGAGGGTTTGTTCTGGCATAAAGACAACAGTGGAAGACAGGCTTATTAGAAAGGTGGATTGAGCCACATTGTAAAGGCCTTTGAGGGCCCGATTGAGACCTTTTTTTCTTTTTTTAACCTGATGAAAGCCATGTCTCACAGTGGCACCAGAATAAGTGCCCATAACTTGAAAAGAATTTTGAAAAACTTTCAGGAAGCTAAAATGGTATGTTTTTCCTTGTTTTCCTATTCCTGTTCCTTCTTTAATCTCTGAAATTAGGAAGGATGAAAAACTACAATTTAGGGACTTTCTTCAGTTCATGAGGTATTAAGGGCTGAGTGGTAAAACCCCTATCTGAAGTCATGTCTTCTTCTCTTACTCTGGTTTCATTTCTGAGTTCTAAAGGATAAAGGGATGGAGGAATGACAGGTTTTAAAAAGAAAAGTCCTCTTGATTCTACTTGCTATTGTGGGTGCTACATTCTAAGATGTAGATTTGAATAGAAAGAGTTGGCCTGGCTAGAGAAGCATGGTGATGAAACAAGAATCAGTTATTATCATGGCTTGATGACAGACTTAAAAAAAAATTATGTATGTATGTACGTATGTATGTATTTTAGGGAGAGAGTGGGAGGAGAAGCAGAGAGGGAGGGGGAGGAAGGGGGAAAGAATCGCAAGCAGACTCCGAGCTGAGCACACAGCCCAAGGACGCAGGGCTCGATCTTAGGACCCTGAGGTCATGACCCTAGCTGAAATAAAGAGTCAGATGCTTAACTCACTGGGCCACCCACATGCCCCTAGACTTTCCTTAAGTAGGGAGTCACATATCTTGCAATCTGATTTATAGGCCAATAGATAAGAAGGAGGAATAATTAAACTCCTTAAGAGGCTAAAATTTATGGCACAAATTCCCTGTGTATTTGGTGTCACTGACAATTCTCAGAAATACTTCCCTACTCCTTCGTACACACTTCTGGTAAATTTAGTGAGCTCGATTTCTAACGAACAATAAATTTAATAGAAAATCAAACAGAAGGAAAAATTAACAGTGGTCCATACATTTAAGTGAAGTGCAAAGTGTAATACTATAAAAATTTGAGACAGGGGGCACCTGGGTGGCTCAGTGGGTTGAGGCCTCTGCCTTCGGCTCGGGTCATGATCCCGGGGTCCTGGGATCGAGCCCCGCATCAGGCTCTCTGCTTAGCAGGGAGACTGCTTCCTCCTCTCTCTCTGCCTCTGCCTACTTGTGATCTCCATCTGTCAAATAAATAAATAAAATCTTTAAAAAAAAAAATTTGAAACAGGACTCAGATTGTGTAAGGTTCTAAAGGCATTTTAGAGGCAAAGAGTTCATCAAATCTTGACTATGCTCTCTGAGAATACTATTCAGTCATACCATAGAATTATACTTATTCATAAGGACTATGTTGACCCATCAGAGGATGTATAAGCATGTTCCATTACTCTGTTTAAGATGGTAAGAAAGCAATAAGATATTTTAGAAAGGTTTCAATCCAAAATGCCTATGATTTTGAAAGTGTGTTCATTTTAAGGTGTCCCTTATCTTGGGGAGTCATTGTATAAATCTGCTATTTCATGCAGGTGCCATTTCCTTTAGAAAGAAGTCCATTGTCAATTTTTTTCCCAACCGTATTTCAACATAAATTATTAATCCCGTAGGTTAAACGAGGATCAACGTGGCAACAAAGTGTTTTGAAAACAGTCTCTTGTGATTTGAAGATCAAATAAATCATTAAATTAAATTACTCTACAATCAAAGGTTTATGACTGTTTAAAGTTAGGCAGCCAATGGCACTCTATAAAGGAACACCGACTGAATTCTGTCATAAAATACAGCAGCTAAACTCTCTTATCGCCTTAAAAGCCACTTGTGGTTCTTATATGGGGACGCTGGCTGTTTGGGTTGGCCGGGGCAAGTCCCTGTGTCAAGGAGCAGCTGTGGGCCTTGTATCAGCTGCCTTCCAGAAAGCAGAGGGCCAGTGGTGCGGTCCACAGGCAGCTATTCTTTCTTCAGAATATTTGATTTTGGAGTGTTTTGGCCTACTCTAAAAACACTTGGCAAATTTTAACTTCATCGGAAAGTAGGGAGGTGGGGGGGGTAAGTTACCCTTAGGGTAGACAGAAATAGAGTCCAGAAGTTCTGAAAAATTAACACTATTTAATGCTCAGTTTGCCAATGTTGAAAATAATAAAACACAGTTTATAACATATGGCCATCCTCCTTATTTCTTGGCAAATAATAACATTTCCACTTCTCATTCCAAATTGAGCTGGACAGCTGAAGAGTGAATCATATTAGAAAAGTACATTTCCTCTTGGACTATCTGAACATGCTCAAATTTATCAGAGTCTTGTCTAATAATTTAATGAGGTTTGGTTTTATTCATTCTTTATCAGAAATCTAGATGGATTTCTAAAACAATGACAACAAAACCCCAAAAGGCCTGGTCTCTGATATATTAGCAAACTTTGGGCCTTAAAAAAAAACAATAGGGGCACCTGGGTGGCCCAGTAGTTGGGCATCTGCCTTCAGCTCAGGTTATGATCCTAGGGTCCTGGGACCGAGTCCCACATCGGGCTCTCTGCTCAGCAGGAACTCTGCTTCTCCCTCTCCCACTCCCCCTGCTTGTGTTCCCTCTCCCACTGTATCTCTCTCTGTCAAATAAATAAATAAAATCTTAAAAAAAAAACCCAAAAAACCAACAGCTATAATGTTTATTTGCTCAGTTGGTTGAGCAACTGCCTTCAGTTCAGGTCATGATCCTGGAGTCCCGAGATCAAGTCCTACATCGGGCTTCCTGTTCAGTGTGGGATCTGCTTCCCCCTCTGACCTTCCCCCTCTCATGCTCTCTCTCTCTCTTTCTTTCTCTCTGAAATAAATAAATAAAATATTTAAAAAAAAGATGCAGGACACTCTATTGAATGGGAACTTGAATAGGAAAAAGCAAAGAAAAACCTTGTTGCCTGGCTTAGGGGCATTATGGCTGCCATTGTATGAGAGGGGTTGTGAAGGACACAAAATATATCCCAGCTATACAGTCTGCTTTTTATTTATTTTTATTTTTATTTTTTAAAGATTTTATTTATTTGCAGAGAGAGAGAGAGCGAGAGAGCGAGAGAGTGAGAGTGAGGGCACACACAAGCAGGGGGAGTGGCAGGCAGAGGGAAAGGCAGGCTACCTGCTAAGCAAGGAGCCTGATGTGGAGACCCTGGGATCATGACCTGAGCTGAAGGCAGATGCTTAACTGAGTGAGCCACCCAGGTGTCCCTAGAGTATGCTTTTTAAAAAGTCATAGACATTGAGGGTTTGAAGGGATCTCAGTGGGTGACCTGGACCAGCAGCACTGGCATTGCCCGGGAGCTTGAGGGAACTGTAAATTGACAAATCTCACCACTTCAGGAGATTTACATCAGCATTTCCGGAGATGGAGCATGGCAATCTGTGTTTCAGAAAGTTCTCCCTGATGATTCTGATACATAGTGAAGTTTGAGATCTCTCTGACATCACTGCTGAGTCACTGAACCTACATGAAATGTGCACAGAGGCATTCATCATTTTGCAAGGCAATCCAACCCATAGTTGGATAGCTTTGATTTTTCTGAGATAAATCTTTCTAGTATTAAGCTGCTATCTGCATCTCTGAATCTCTCTTCTGTGGTCCTCTCTTGTGGTCCCATGAGGAGTCACACAAACAAGCCCAGGCCCTTTTTGGTTTTGGGAGGAGATAGCCCTCAGGGATGGTCAACAGCACATACAGGTTCTGGGCTTGAATGGAGACTTTATCATTATTGCATGTATGACTTTGGACAGCTCAACTGACCTCTCAGAGCTTCAGCTCCTTCATACAGCTAACACGGTATCTCTGAGTCTGTCTCTTTCTAAACCAGATGTCCCCAGCTCTCTCCACCATCTGTATTATGATGTGATTCGGGATGCTCTCACCATTCTGACTGCTTTTCTATAAATAAACTTCAGTCTCTACATCAAAGTCCTTATCAGAGAGTGGCTCTACAAGCCAGATCACATCTTATCTCTGCATTGTAGAACACTACAATGGCCTCTCTATTTTAGATGCTAGTTTTCTGTCAACATAGCCAAACTTAGGAATTTTGACACTTGTTTCAGTCTATGAACTAATGCTGACCTTGCTTTCAACTAAAATACTGTCTCTCAAAATTATTTATTTTTAATTACAAAATTATTATTTTTAATTACACAAATGGCACACATCTGATAAGAAAAAAGAAAAATAATGTTACTGATATTCATTATAGAGAGAATAATGATAAAAATTTTAGTATGTACCTTCCTAGACTGCAAAAAGAAAATCATGTAGGAGCATACATTCTGAAATACTGGCTAGCTGTTTAACATTCAAAAAGTTGTATAATCTCTCCTAATCCCATTCCTCACTGGGAAAGTAAAAATAATAACATTTACCTTGTTGTTGGGAGATTTAAATGAGATACTGTTTGTAAAGTACAAAACATGACTTCAGAAAATGGCACTCTGTTGTCATTGTCATAATTACATGAATTGTATGTATATTTTATAAAAAAAAGATTGCTTCTCTTCAAAGGTATATTGTGAACAGCTTTCTGTTTTGATAAGTTTATTTTTTCTATTTTTGATTTGGAAATTATTAACAACTCACAAGAAGTTGCAAAAATATTGCAGAGAGGTCCTGTGTATCCTTCAGTTAGCTCCCCCCAACGGTAACATCTTACCTAGGATTCTACATTATCCAAATTAGAAAATTTATATTAGAATACCATTAACTAGACTGTAGATCTTACTTGCATTTCACCAGTTTCAATGCATTTATTTCTACAAATTCATTTGAAATTGTTGCATATATTAAAAAAAAACACAATATATATACCCATTCCCACCTTGGGACATTTGTGTGCATACAACTGTCTATGTGTCTGTATGTGCTGCCATTCCTAACAATGCTGTGATAGTTTCTTCATGTGCTAGGAAACTGTATATTCCCAAGAAAAAGAATGAAAATGGACCTTTATCTTACACACTTACAAAAATTAACCTGAAATGGATTAAAGACTTAAATATAAGACCTGAGACTGTAAAACTCGCAGAGGAAAACATGGGGGAAAAGCTCCTTGATACTGGTCTTAGCTAGGAATTTTGAATATGACACCAAAATTTCAAGCAACACAAGCAAAAATTAAAAAGTGGTACTATATCAAACTAAAACCCAACAATCAACAAAATGAAGAGGCAACCTATGAAAATATTTGCAAATATATGCTGATAAAGAATTAATATCCAAAATATATGAGGAACTCATGCAACTCAGTAACAGGAGAACCCAAATAATCCGATTAAAAATGGGCAGAGGATCTGAATAGACAATTTCCAAAGAAGATATCCAAATGGCCAACGGGTACACACTCAACATCACCAATCACCAAAGATATGCAAATCAAAATCACAATGAAATATCATATCATACCTGTTAGGGTATGTATTTTTTTTTAAAGATTTTATTTATTCATTTGTTAGAGAGAGAGAGCATGAGCACAGGCAGACAGAGTGGTAGGCAGAGGCAGAGGGAGAAGCAGGCTCCCCGCCGAGCAAGGAGCCCGATGTGGGACTCGATCTCAGGATGCTGGGATCATGACCTGAGCCGAAGGCAGCCGCTTAACCAACTGAGCCACCCAGGCGTCCCTGGGTATGTATTTTTTAAAAAGACAATAGATAAGTGTTGGTGAGGATGTGGAGAAAAGGGAACCTTTATGCACTGCTGGGAATGTAAATTGTCAAGCTACAATGGAAAACACTATGAAGGTTCCTCAAGAATTAAAAATACAACTACCTTATGATCCAGTATATACACAACCTCACTTCTGGGTTTATATACAAAGGACATGAAAACAGGACCTCAGAGAGAAATGTGTATGCCCATGTTCACTGCAGCATTATGCATAATAGCAAAGACATGGAAACAACCTAAGTGTCCATCAAGAGATGGACGGATAAAGTAAACATGGTGTACACACACACACACACACACACACACACACACAGGTATATTATTCAGTCCTAAAAAAGAAGGAAATCCTGCTTTTTGTGATAGAGGGATGGACCTTGAGAAGATTATGCTAAATGTAATAAGTCAGTCAGAGAAAGACAAATACTGTATGTTTTCACTTACATGTAGAATCTAAAAAGCCAAACTTATAGAAATACAGAGTAGAATGGTGGATGCAAAGGGCTAGGGGTTGGGAGAAATGGGGAGATGTTGTCAGAGGAAACAAATTTCCAGTTTGTAGATGAATAAATTCTGGGGTTCTAATGTACATCATGTTACCAACACTGTATTAAGTTCTAAGTGGTAAAGGGAGTAAATCTTAAATGTTACCACCACAAAAAAAAAAAGGTAATTATATGAGGGGATGGATGTGTTAATTAACCTTAATGAGGTAATCATTTCACAATATGTATATGTGTAATTATATATATATATATGTGTGTGTGTGTGTGTGTGTGTGTTGCATACCTTAAACTCACATGGTATGTATCAATAATATCTCAATGAAGTTGGAAAAAATAAATGCTGTGATTAATATTCTAGTAGCTAAATACTATATGCATTCTGAGTTATTTAAGAAAATTCCTGGAAGTGTAATTATTAGGATCAAAGGTTTGCACAGTATTGTGATTTTCTTTTCTTCTTCTTTTTTTTTAAAGATTTATTTACTTATTGAGAGAGAGAGAGCACAAGCAGGGGAGGCATAAGAAGAGAAGGAGAGAATCTGGAGCAGACTCCCCGCTGAGCATCTGCTCATGATCCCACGAGCCTGAGATCATGACTGAGACAAAATCAGGACTTGGATGCCTAACAGACTGAGCCACCCAGGTGCTTGTGTTACGATTTTTAATACATGCTGCCAAACTGTTGCAGAAGGACTTATGAGGACTACTATTCTTTCTTTATCACCTTTATCCATTTGGTAGATTGAAGGTTCCTGTTTTAATTTTAATTTCTTTGATAAATAATGGAGATAAACAGTTTTATTTATTTATTAATCATTTATATATCTTTTTTGTATAGTTGTCAGTTCAAGCTAGTTCAAGTCTGACTCTTTAAAACACACACACACACACACACACACACACACACACTGTTCCATGCCTCTCCCATCCTGCATTTGTGCACAGTGTTGTTTTTTTTTTAAAATGGGCCAGAGTGCAGGAACTTACATTTTCCCCTTTGTAATCATCTTGTTAAATTCAGCCAAATGTTTCAGCTTTTTGGATCCTGAGTCTCATCCTGTGTTTGCTGTCCTGGTTTAACTGCAAATCTAATAAATTCACAAAATAGCTTTTTATTCTCATTTTTGCAAAAAGTGTGAGCAGGACAGGGCTCTGTGCAGAGCCCATGGCAGCCCCTCAGGAACTGGCCCTGTCTTGACATCAGTCCATTAATTAGATGGGTTTACAGTATTACTTTCTAGTAGAGAGAGCTGTCACCACCATTGTGGGTGATGTCGGAATCCAGAGTTCTCTTGGCTTTAGGATTAATCACCGCAACTCTGTGTTCAGGTCCACTGAAGCAATAGGATTACAAAGTTTCGATTTCTCCTCTGGCTATAAATTTCTAAGAAATTGGTGATAGTATCTCACTCATCTCTTTATGTCTCTCTTCAACCCTCCCCCAGTTTCTTCCATAGAAGGCATTCAATTTAAGTGCATAAAATGGAATATAAACTTTCCTGGCTGCTTTGCTCATAGGGACAAATGACTCACCTCCTTTCCTTCCCCCCACAGTTAGGCCTATCTATCCTACATCAAAGTAGCCATATATGCACAATAAAACTTCAATTAACTGGACTAGAACTTAAGAAACCTCATGTTATACATTCCACTGCTTGAAAAAAAAGTGGGGGAAGGAGAATTGCATAAAAAATCCTTATACCCTGTATTTTTTAAAGAGTAATTTTTTTCTTTTCTGTAAATATGGATCTATAGAAATTTATTATTGGAAGATAATACTGAGGCACTCTTTCTAGGTCATAAAATAAAGGTGAAATTATCTTCTACAATGGGAAAAGCATCCCAAATACCTTAACAGATGTTTCCAAGGGGGCTTGAAACTGAAAATTGAATTTCTGGTTATTCAAAACACATCAGTCTCCAACATTCTAGTTAATTGAGGTTGACTCCCCGCTGAGCACAGAGCCTGAGGCAGGGCTTGATCCTGTGACCCTGAGATCACAAGCTGAACTGAAAATCAAGAGTCCGACACCCAACTGACTGAGCCACACACTTGCCCCTAAAATCTGCATTTCTTGCTTTAGCACTTTACAAACTGCCTCACTGAATACTTGCATAGAACCTTTTTAGGGGAAAATAATTTACATGGACTTCTAATGTCGAGGTCAATTATTTTTAATATCATACTTTCATAATAGGTACAATGATCAAGCTAGATTTAAACTCCTAATACTTAGAGCTCTTATTCAAATAACACAACAAAGACAAATGTAAGAATCTACTACAAATAAATTCACATAACAGTGATGTGATGGATGGTCTGTTTGAACTTTGGGCTCAGTATGGGAAAGAAATATTTATGTTAACTTGATTCTTTTCATTTTGAGCACTAAAAACCATGGTCTGAATCATTATTATTATCATTATCAATGTCATTAGTTTTCCCTTAATGATCTTGTTTTTCATAAGACCATCTGAATCCCAATCATTTGAATATACCTCCAAAACAATAGTAAACAGTTGCTTTATGACAAATCCTTCACAGGATTTTATTATTACTCTCACTGCTAATACCTAATGAGAGGATAAGGACAGACCAGGACCCCACAGTAGATCTACACCAGGGAAAGCTTGATCCTGGCTCCTGTGGGTGGGTTCTGTGAGTCTGGTCTCCCTTTATTACCATACACTATGGTATGATATTACCAGTACTGATGGCTGGGTTTTCCCACTATGTTTTGCTACTTAAATGACTCTGAACCTTTAATTTATGCTATTTACTTTGAGGTCTTTTGGCTTTTCATATGGTGAGAATGAGACTGTAAACAAGAATGGAGCATGGGACCTAACATTTCCTGGTGGTTGTTATAGGCTGGTCATCGAAATCATCTCAATAAATGTTCTTATTATACTTAAAATTTTTTCATTTAAATGAAGATTCCAAACTAAAAATTTCTAAGCCAACTTTATGGGTTTTAGAAACATTTTTAAATACAGCTTTATCAGGATAAAGTAAGAGAGAAAGCATGGGCAGGGGGAGGGGCAAAGGGAGAGAAAGAAGGAGACGCAGACTCCCTGCTGAGCAGGGACTTAGACACAGGGGTCCATCCCAGGACCCCAGGACCATGACCTGAGCCCAAGGCAGACACTTAACTGACTAAACCATCCAGGTGCCACTATTTTTCTATCAGTAAAGAGATCACTGGCTTACACATCTCTGTTTCCCAGAATCCTCACCTATTATTCACCTACAAAATAGGGATAAATAATAGTATCTGCTTCATAGAGAAGCAGGGGCTAGGAGTGAACAAGGTAAAGCAACTAGAGCTTTTAACACACATTCCAGTTGGGACCACCATCACTGTTACTACAATTCCATGTGAAATTCAGAGGAGAGAGATATCATCTTGGATTGGTCTGGTCTAGGAGGGATTCCTACATAAGATTTTAAGTAGATCTTAAAGGACAAGTTGTTTGAGTCAGAGGAAAGAGTAAAAGCATGACACTGAGGTAGAAGAGAGCACCATGGCTACAGACTACCAGGGATTGTAGAGGAGGGTCAGGCGAAAGTTGGGGGTGTGTGCGGTAGGGGAGCCCATATGGAAATCTCACTGAGACCTGAACCAATGAGCTGGGACTTTCTTCAAAGGAACTGAGAAATCAGGGAAGACCTTGGATTGGGAAATAATGTGAATGAGGTGGGATGGCTTATAATGAATAACTCTTCTATAGGCAGAGGAGAATAAGCCATCATCCCAGGTGATCCTTTACTGTAACCTCTTGATGACACAAAGCCAAAACACACACAGGAGAAGGCCCAGGAGCATGAAGGAGGAAAGTGAAGCCAGAGAACATCTTCCTCCCCACTGGATGGAGAGCCCATGTTTCAGTTTTTGGTGTTTTAACTGTCAGCTTTCCTTTATCTCCAGGCCATGAACCAGTGTGTATGCGTATTCTGTGTTTATATACATACATACAGATGTATGTATTTTTAGCAGTATATAAGTTTATGCAAAATGATATTGTTTCACATAAATTTGCTCTTTGTACAAAATTATACAGCAATTTTAATGATTTTTGAATTTGTAATAGTTGGTGTGGTTCACATCCCTTTTACTATTCTTTCCTTAAATAAATAGATCATTGTGGGGACTCCAGCAAGATGTGGGCAAGAGAAACCTAGCCTCCATGTGAACACATGGCATCAAATACCTAGACTGGAACAGTGACTGTTCCCTTCCGAGAAGAAATGTGTTCCATACTCTGCTACAGTTGTCATCATTACTTCCTGCTATTCTCCAACCCTGAGCCTCGGTGTCAATGTTTATCATCACACTCGTGCTATTGTTTTGTTCCTACTCAGTTCCATATATTGATTTCCATTCCTAACTTGGCCCTGTGGGCCTTTTAGCTCATGACTCATGGATAAAACCAATTTCTATTCTTCTTGTCTTTAGCTGAATTTTTATAGGTATTTCTTCTAAGTATTCTAAGACAAGTTAAAAAACAGCGTTGATTATCCTAAATTCTGAATAGCTAAGGACAGGCCAACTCTCGGTTGTAACTCATGTATACCACCTTTCTTGGCCTGGCTCGTTTTGTGCATTCATTGAGAAAGGAGATTGCCAGGGGTTGTTTCTGATCTGATGAGAAGCCAACAGATGCTGTCAAATCATGCCCACATATGCTAAGTTGTCATCTCTGCATCCCTGTTTTATCTGGGACTTCATCGCACAAGTCCCGTCTACTGTTATGTCATATTTACTTGCTCAGATAATACAGGTCTATGACCAGATGAACAAATTCTTAGGAAGGTGCTATTTTTACCCAATTCCCTAAACCACATATGAGTGACAAATATTTCCATAGGATTAATGAATAGGTGTTTCAGTCTCCTCCACCCTTATTAAATACTAGCTTTTTCTTTCATTCTTGGAACTCTGTTGAATTTGTGGATGAGAAACATTTTCCATATGTAGTGAATCCAAGGACTTTTTAACCTATTAGATTTTGTTGAATGTATTGGTCAAGCTTTTAAGGAATGTTTCGAATTCAATGAAAAATCCAATAACCTAAGAATCTGGTACTCCTTCATTTAGAATATTTTCATATTTTTGAATAATAAACATAGGGAATATTTCCTGATAAGATCAAGAATTGACCAAGGGAATCATGTAGCTTTAGCTATCCTTGTTTTTAATCATCTGCCAAAAAATTTCCTTAGCTTCATAGAAACCACATAGAAACCAAATGACTTGGTTTTCTTTCCACTTCTCTAGGCAACAAACCAATTTTTTTAGTTTCCATGGACACCCAGTTGAGCAACAGTCGTTAGATCTGTAAAAACTGCTATCTGAGTTGGAGTCTGATGGTGACCTACCCATCAGCATTGGGGTGGCAATTCAGGCTTGATCCTCTAAGGGATAAAGATGTATGAGATTGCACGTGAGCATCTGGGACAGTGCCAAGTTACTTTCCCAGCTCTCTTCCAGTTTCTTAACTTGTGGAGGTTCACAAATTACTATCGATCTTGTCTTGATACCTAGGTGGTTAGGAAGCTCCAAAATCAGGCAATGGGAATGGTCATAAAACAGGTCTGGCTGAAAGAGATTTACTTTTTACTTGATTAAGCAAGAGGCCTCACAAACTGATGGCTATGTTAATTCAGTTGAGAAATAATACAGATTTGGAAATCCTTGCGGAAAGCCCAAAATACACTTGAAATGAGAGAAATCAGACACTCGTGTTTTAGTACATTCGAAGGATAGCTTTGAATCTAAGCAGTCACCGGAAAGTCTGCCTTTTCCAGCTCAGCAGAAACAGAAGATGAGATTGAACTAAACTGTCCTATATCATGTACAAATTCTCCAAGGCCTGCTCCCTCCCAGCCTAGGATAGAATGAGTGATTACCTGAAAAGATTCATCTGGTTTCCTGGTTTTGAATATGTTGTTCTTTGCTTTTGCTTGCACTGTGTAAAATTCTCTATTTCTCAGTTGCTCCAAAATGAAATTTATCAACTGAACCTTGCAGACCGTTAATCAGTATTGCAAATGTTGAAGAAGAAAGACATTGAAAAATAGTGAAAATGATACTTTAATTGGCATTACAGGACACAACTCTACCATAAGTGTGCTATACCTTTACAGGTATGGTATTTCTCTCTTTTCCATCTCTGTCTTCTCATTCATAGAGGGAGAGGAAGGGTTGCTAAAATTTCTTCTAGCATTAATGTTCTACTACTCAGTGAAAAATCAATTTTAATTCCACATACAAAAAAGGTCATGTCATGATCTTGAGAGCTCTAGCTCTCAAGGTTCATGTCACAGGGAATCAAAGGAAAGAATTCATTCTGAATTTTCCAAAAAGCCTGTAAATACTTCTATTTCTCTTTGTGCTATGGAAGGTTTCCATGAAAACCGTAGAAAATGGATTCCTGGGAGCAAAATAGGTATTTTTCAGAGATTTTTTTTTTTTTTTTTTGGTTTGCTCCTAGGAATCTGAGATAGACAAACAGAAATGGAATTAAAAACATTTTTTTTTTTTTAAAAAGAAGAGATAGTAATTGGATGGTAGCTAGCTATGGGAAATCAGCCAGAATGTTATGGATGTATATGAAACGGATAACTGACATGACATATTGTCATTAGTAAATCAGGAACAGGAGAAAGATTTAGGAGAAATGTACAGGGAAACTTTTAGCTTTCCAAACCCAAGGACACATTTACCTACCATAGTTTTTTTTTTTTTTTAAGATTTTATTTATTTGTTTGACAGAGAGAGACACAGCAAGAGAGGGAACATAAGCTGGGGGAGTGGGAGAGGGAGAAGGAGGCTTCCGGCTGAGCAGGGAGCCTGATGCAGGGCTTGATCACAGGACCCTGGGATGTGACCTGAGCCCAAGGCAGACGCTTAATGGCTTATCCACCCAGGTGCCCCCTACCATAGTTCTTTGGCAGCTCCTTAATTGTGTGCAAAGTTTCCCAACTCACTTAAGTAACTTTGGCAAATCAGGAGGGAAAGGCCTCCCAGGTGGAAGGACCACCATAAACAGCTTGTGGAGTATGAGTTTGATGTGTGGAGGCAGTAAAGAGTTTGTTTAGTCCTCCTGTAGTATGAAGTATAGAAGGAGGTGGGATCATTTAGAATTCAGATGCACATAACAGAAATCACTTCAGCAATTTTAAGAGAATTGTGGCACAGAATTGTGGAGAAATGTGGAAGAGAAACCAAACGAAGGGAGAGTTACTCAACAGGATCAAAAGCAGCTATAATGTCAAGTGAGATCAGTGCTGAGGTATGTCCAGTGGTTCTGACCACTAGCAGACCTTTGAGGTCCTTAGCAAAAATGGGCCCAGGGGTGAACTGGGGCCATACTGCAGTGGAGGTAATCTGTGTTTTCTGGGAGTCTGGCTCTGAAGAGAAGGAAGGTTTTATCTGAAGAACACAAAACAGAGGGAGATTTTGATCTTAAGCTGCAAGATTCTTTTTTTTTTAAACATTTCCTACATTTGCATAGTGCTTTATTACATCTTATGAGATAAGTTAATATCCTGATTAACTCATGATCCCTCCAAATAGGCGCTTAAGCTGCAAGACTCTTGAGTAGATTTGGATGCAAAAGGAAAGGAGTCAATCGTTAGGCAAGACTTAAAAATACAAGAAAGAGACAGATACTCAATACTGATGCCTACAGATTTGGAGGAGAAAGAACCAGAATCTTAGAGGCAGTGCTGGCTTTAGGTAAGAGAAGTGTGTGTTTCTTACAAAAGGCAAAGGAGGAAAGTATGAGTGAAGAAGTAGATGTGTTTGTAAATTGAGGAAAAGAAGGAAGTAGAAATCATAGTCGGATGATTTTCTTGATGATAGAAGAAGCAGATCATCTATTGAGAGAAGGGAGATAGGGTTGGGGGTAAAATAGGGTGGGGCTAAGAAGTCTGAGGAAGAAATACATTGAGGGAGGGGCGCCTGGGTGGCTCAGTGGGTTAAAGCCTCTGCCTTCGGCTCAGGTCATGGTCCCAGGGTCCTGGGATCCAGCCCCGCATCAAGGCTCTCTGCTCAGCGGGGAGCCTGCTTCCTCCTCTCTCTCTCTCTCTCTCTGCCTGCCTGTCTGCCTACTTGTGATCTCTGTCTGTCAAATTAAAAAAAAAAAAAAAGAAAGAAATACATTTAGGGAAATGAGCCGGAAGTGATCAGAGACCCATATCAGAATTGCTATCAGAATTCACATTGAAGAAATGGGAAGCTTTCTGAGGAAAGATATAAAATAATATCATAACTGCCATGACCTTGGGATCTTTGGTCTTTTAGAAAGTGGTAGTCAGTACTCAAAATGGAGATGTTCTTCCTTAAAATATATTTGTTTTGGAGCTGTCCACTTGATGATTAGGTAAGACTTTTAAATCATCACCATGATCACCCGATAATCATCTATTAATAACATTGATTTTTTATTTCTACTGCATCCTTAAATGAATAGGAATGAGACAAAATGGCAGAAGTGTATCATTAAAGAAAGAATTTTCTAACAACTTACATTTTGAAGTATTCTTCTGGAACTGAAAGTCATTGCTTTAGGTTAAACCTGATTTAAGATTTGAGAAATCTGTCCCACAGATTGAGTTAAGGACATGAAAGGATATTGAACATTATTAGTCATCAGGGATATAAAAAAAGAAACCACAATGAGATACCACCATACACCAATTAGAATATCAAAAATTTAAAAGACTGAACATACCAGGTGCTGGCAAGGATGTGGAACAATTGGAACTCTCCTGAACTGCTGGTGGGGATGGAAATGGTTCAACTACTTTGGACAACAGTTTGGTAGTTTCTTAGACACACACACCCAGAGCGCCTGGGTGGCTCAGTTGGTTGTGTGTCTGACTCTTGATTTCTACTTGGGTTGTGATCCCAGGGTCATGGGATTGAATCCTGCGTGGGGTTCTGTGCTCAGCGGGGAGTCTACTTGAGATTCTCTCTTTCTCTCTCTCTCTCTCTGCCTCTCCTCTTGCTCTTTCTCTCTCAAATAAATAAATAAATCTTAAAAACACATACACAAACATGCACATCATATGACCAAGACATTTCATCCTCGGATGCTAAACATTTGTTCATAAGTCTTTGTGTAGACTATCTAAAAGAAAAACATATATATGGCTACACAAACACACACACAATGTTCATAGCAGTTTTATTTGTAATAATCAACAACTGGAAACAACAACGCCTATCAACATGTGAACAGATCAATACAACATGGTACATCCATACAATGGAATTCTGCTCAGCAAGAAAAGGGAATGAACTACCGATTGCACAGCAGCATAGATGAATCTCAAAATACTTATAATGAATGAAAGAAGTCAGACAAAAGAGGGCACAGAGTGTATTTATTTATTCATAAAATAGTCTAGAAAATCAAACCTATTTAGCACAACAGAAAGCAGATACGAGGTTGCCTGGAGATAGTGGTAGGGGTGGGAAAGGGCAGGAGGGAGGGATTACAAAAGAGCATAAGAAAACTCTTATTTTCTGGGTGAGGCACATGTTCATTGTCTTGAGTGTGAAGATAGTTTCTCAGGTACATTCATAGGTTATAACTTACAAACTGTATACCTTTAATATATGCAGTTTATTATACTTTAATAAAGCTGCTACAATAAAAAAAGAACACGTATATTCAAAAGTCAGAGAAGAATATAATTATGTTATATAAAAGTAAATTTTTGAACACTAGCTTTTAAAAATCATGCTTTTGAAGAGTAATTAATGTCATCAGAAAATGGTCATAATTTTTAAATGCAAGTACATTTCTGATTTATAATGGACCATTCATGTTAGTTGAATGTTAAATGAGTGCTGCAGTGTTAAATTTAAAAAAGCAAGCTATGAGAAATGCATTTATAATTTAACATGATCCCAATTGCGGTAACTCTCTTTCTTGTCTCTCAGAGCTGAACGGAAATACTTCAAAATGTTAACATTTGTTGTCTCTGTGAGGTGAAATAACATGATTTTTATTTTCCTTCTTACGCTTTTGGGGCTTTTCTGAAGTTGAGCTTCCATTGCTTTCGCGAATAGACAAAAACCTAATAAATACTCTTTCCCACACACGGAACTCATTGGTACAAACATTTTTAGAAAATATATCTTCTAACTGAACCACATTGCATCTTTTCTTGCCCTTCTTGCACAGTAACATGCTACCTGACACTGAGGGGTTTTAGCTGGGATGCTGGATATGCTGGAAAGAAAGGCTCTAAAGTTAGAGCAGCTCTAGCTTGAAGCCGGTCTATGATACACGGACTAGAAATCCCTCCTTATAATGAAGCAGCAGAAAGGGAAATTAAAGAACGCCCTATTTACAATTGCACCAACAGCCATACGAAACCTAGGAACACACCCAAACAAGGAGATGCAAGCCCTGTATTCTGAAAATTATAACACACTGATGAAAGAAGCTGAAGAGGGCACAAAGATGTTCCATGCTCATGGACCGGAAGAAACAATATCATTAAAATGTACATACTACCCAAAGCAATCTACATATTTAATGTAATCCCAATCAAAATACGAAGAGCATTTTTCACTGAGCTGGAACAAACAATTCTAAAATTTGTATGGAATCACAAAAGACTCTGAGTAGCCAAAGCAACCTTGAAAAAGCCAAGCCATACATCTTAAAAAAAAGATGTCCAGAGGCACCTGGATGGCACAGTTGGTTGAGAATTGACTCTTGGCTTTGGATCAGGTTGTAATCTTAGAGTCGTGATATTAAGCCCTGCATCAGGTTCTGCCCTGAGTGGAGGCTTGAGACTCTCCCTCTGCCCTTCCGCACCTCTCTCTCTCAAGTAAATAAATAAATCTCTCTCTCTCTTTTTTTTTTAAGATTTTATTTTTTTATTTCACAGAAAGAGAGGCACAGCGAGAGAGGGAACACAAGCAGGGGAGCGGGAGAGGGAGAAGCATGCTTTCTGCAGAGCAGAGAGCCCAATGTGGGTCTTGATCCCACGACCCCGGGATCATGACCTGAGCCAAAGGCAGATGCTTAATGATTGAGTCATTAAATAAATTTTTTTAAGATTTAAATAATTTTAAGATTTTTAAGATTTAAATAAATCTTTAAAAAAAAGATGTTCAGTAACATTAAAATTAAAAATAAAATGGAGCTTGAGTTCCAAATGGGCTGGAGAAGTGTTACACCTCGGGGTATCTTGGAGAAGGCAAATAATAGCTTTTCAGGTTTTAACAAAACAAAACAAGACAAAACAAAACCACACTGCCAAAAATGGGAAAGAACCAAAATGGAAACAGTAAAAAGTCCTGAAGTACTTGTGGTGGAAAAAGCACGGGACCAGTGGGTAATGACTGGGAAGGGAGAGGTGAATTTCCTGATGTGGAAGGTGATACACGTGCTGACAATATGGGCAACCTGAAGAAACAGATTGTCCAGGGTTCGTTAAAATATTTCTCAGTTCTCAAAGAACTGGGTAAAGAAAAAGAGGTGCAAAAAGAACATCTTTAACTGTCAGTGAATCTGATGATAGCAAATCAGAGAAAGACCTATTGCTGACCAAACAAGAGGTTTTGCCAGAGGTCAGGATCGCAGATGAATAATGGGGGACACAGAGAGCAGTGGAGACTCAATGTTTCCTATGAAATGGGAATATTCAGATGAGGCCAACTTAGTATCAGTAAAAGAGGCAAATATGAAGTGTTGTCAAAGTACAATTCTTTTTTAGGGCACTTGGGTGGCTCAGTTAATCATCTGCCTTCGGCTCAGGTCATGATTCCAGGGTCCTGGGATGGAGTCTCGCATTAGGGCTCTCTGCTCAGTGGGGAGCCTGCTTCTCCCTCTGCCTCTCCTGCTCATGCTTTCTCTATCTCTCTCACTCCCTCTTGCTCTCTCTCTCTCTCTCAAATAAATAAAATCTTTAAAAAAAAAAAAGACTATTGTAGAAAACAAAAAAAAATTGCAATCCTTTTTCATGAAAAGAAGACTAACTTGGAATTCTTGTCCAGAAAATGAAGCTCAATAATTGTTCACAACTATATAAGTAATTATATTATATAATTATTTAATTTGTTTATACATAAAATCTGGGTCTTGATTTTATTAGTGTGAGGAAATAACTACATTCTAATGAAAACCAAATTTGATATTTTTGTTCTGAAGTAGTGTTGTGGGAACTGGGGTTTTATCTATAGCACTAGTTGCTTTGAATAAATAAATAAATAAAGCTTTCTTAGTTGCTTCCTTTATCAGGAAAGAACATTTGATACCATGGTATACTATTTCCTCTGCATCAGAAAACAGCTTTTTCTAAATGTTGGAGAAGATCTCCATAGTCCTTACTCAATCAGGATTTGTGTTTAACACATATATGCCTAAGGACCAGTCTGAGATTTTTTGTTTATTTGTCTTTTTGTGGGCACACACATAAAATACACATATAGATGGTTTTTGTTTTTTAACTCTCACCAACGCCAAAACAAAAACACCCTTTCACAACCAGGGACAAGCCCACGTTCTTGGAATGCCATCCCTCTAAGCAACGTGAGAAATAAACCACTCCGAGCTACATTGAAAATTTTTCCTGACGTCTTAGTATTTCAAATTAGGAGATTCTGTCATTCATTGGACAATTTAAATGTATTGCAGATGACTCAAATTGGACAATTTAAAAATGGCCTTATTAGAATTCATATTTATATCTACAGTCACATAAATGCACGTTTATTTGCAAAACCTCTAACAGGAAAATTTGATCAGTTCCAACAACCTCCCCTCACCCGAAGAAGAGAAAAAACAGACACATCCTGGTGTCTTTTAACTAGCCAAGCAAGACTTAGTTAAATGGACAACAAAACTGGGAGCATCACGTTGCCTGATTTTAAGCTTTACTACAAAGCTGTGATCACCAAGACAGCATGGTACTGGCACAAAAACAGACACATAGACCAGTGGAACAGAGTAGAGAGCCCAAATGTGGACCCTCCACTCTCTGGTCAGATAATCTTCGACAGAGCAGGAAAAAATATACAGTGGAAAAAAGACAGTCTCTTCAATAAATGGTGCTGGGAAAATTGGACAGCTACATGTAGAAGAATAAAACTCATCCATTCTCTTACACCATACACAAAGATAAACTTGAAATGGATAAAAGACCTCCATGTGAGGCAGGAATCTATCAAAATCCTAGAGGAGAACATAGGCAGTAATCTCTTTGACATCGGCCATAGCAACTTCTTTCAAGATATGTCTCCAAAGGCAAAGGAAGCAAAAGCAAAAATGAACTTTTGGGACATCACCAAAATCAAAAGCTTCTGCACAGCAAGGGAAACAGTCAACAAAACAAAGGCAACCCATGGAATGGGAGAACATATTTGCAAATGACACCACAGACAAAGGGCTGATATCCAAGATCTACAAAGAACTTCTCAAACTCAACACACACAAAACAGATAATCACTTCAAAAAATGGGCAAAAGACATGAACAGACACTTCTCCAAAGAAGACATACAAATGGCTAACAGATACACAAAAAAATGTTCATCATCATTAGCCATCAGGGAGATTCAAATCAAAACCACATTGGGATACCACCTTTCTCCAGTTAGAATGGCCAAAATTAACAAGACAGTAAACAACATGTGTTGGAGAGGATGTGGAGAAAGGGGAACCCTCTTACACTGTTGGTGGGAATGCAAGTTGGTGCAGCCACTTTGGAAAACAGTGTGGAGTTTCCTTAAGAAATTAAAAATAGAGCTTCCCTATGATGCTGCAATTGCACTACTGGGTATTTACCCTGAAGACACTGATGTAGTAAAAAGAAGGGCCATCTGTACCCCAATGTTCATAGCAGCAATGGCCACAGTCACCAAACCGTGGAAAGAACCAAGATGCCCTTCAACGGACAAATGGATAAAGAAGATATGGCCCATATATACAATGGAGTACAATGGAGTACAATGCCTCCATCAGAAAGGATGAATACCCAACTTTTGTATCAACATGGATGGGACTGGAGGAGATTACACTGAGTGAAATAAGTCAAGCAGAGAGAGTCAATTATCATATGGTTTCATTTACTTGTGGAGCATAAGGAATAACATGGAGGACATTGGGAGATGGAGAGAAGTGAGTTGGGGGAAATTGGAAGGGGAGACGAAGCATGAGAGACCACGGACTCTGAGAAAGAAACTGAGGGTTTTGGAGGGGAGGGGGGCAGGGGGTTGGGTGAGCCTGGTGATGGGTATTATGGAGGGCACGTACTGCATGGAGCACTGGGTGTGCTGCATAAACAATGAATGCTGGAACACTGAAAAGAATAAAATGAAATGAAAAAAAAAATGTATGGTGTACAACACCACTGGGTGTTATACATAATGAATCTTGGAATACTGCATCAAAAACTAATGATGTATTTTATGGCAACTAACATAACACAATAAAAATAAATAAATAAATAAATAAATTAAGAAAATAAAGGTTCCTTCCAGCAAAACTTTCCAAGGAGTTGAAATCCTGTGCTATATCAACTAAAAGGTTAGTGTATAAGACTTTGTTCATGGAAACATAATCGGATGGTTAGAGATGCTGGCAATTTTGGATCTGCTGGAATGAGTGAGTGAATTCACTTTTGTAATCTAAACCATTGATCCTCATGTTTTTCTTTACTCACAACTCATTCTTTACATGTGGGCTCAGTCTTTTCGGTATTTGGGGTGCTGGTTCAGCAGAAGCCTGGAAAAACATAACTTTGCAGTAATGAAAATGCTTTCCAACTGTGTATTGTTTATTATAAACAGTGGTGAACAGTGGTTAATAGTTTTATATTTTAAAAAATAAATATGTGAAAAAAAATGAATCCGTGAACCTCACTTTTGAAAATCATCAGTAGTTTCTAACATTTTAGCTTAATGTCTTCTTTTGTTGATTATTTAGAGTTTAAGCAAATGGTTGAAAATGTATTTCTTCAAATGTTCCTGGGACACATTGTAAGTCTTTTGCTATGGGAACAATCTCACCTTTTAATCTATCAGCCTGCAAATTTATCTTTAGGTAGTTAAGTATTCTGTGTGTGCCCCCCTCTCCTCAAATTTCCCTAGAATTTTGAGGAAAACCACTGGTCACTCCATCATAGTTCTTTAGCCTTCTGGAGTTTACTCTCAGCCTTTGTACCTCCTCAACTAGATCATCAGGACACAGAGGCTACTATCATTGGGAAACTACGGGAAGGCAGTCCCCATTGCCAGCCTACAGTCAGGGGCAGCAAGTGGAAAAGGGAATAAGGAAAGTCTTCTATCTAGGAACAAAGTTTTAGTCACCACAGACAAGAATTATTATATATGTGTTTTTCCCTGGGAATATTGTCATACATGTAGATTAAGTTCTAGAATCCTAGGATGACAGTACTTAACCACTATTTGTTTTAGTGGCTCACCTGGGCACTGAACTTCTCTGAAAGTTGTTATGTACATGTGCATATATGTTATATATCTATTAGGTATCTAGTTATATGCTATATTTTTATATAAAACTTTTGTTGAATGATTTTACCTGAACCTTTGATTAAGAACAACATATTGCCAATTACACTTGGTGACAGAGTTTACCACATCTAAAATAGAAAGAATGAAGGGATGTAGGAGTTACATGTTCAGAGAAAAATAATTTTTTTAAAAATCATGTCACCATAGTGTAAAATCTGTTCATTGATCTGAGTTCTCTCATTTTACAAATTGTCCTTAACATTTAGCTGAACAACAGCTAACTCGTGGTTCTCTCTACCAGGCTGTTACTGAATCATTCAATTTTGTATGGGCAATAATGTTTCACAAATAATGTAAGTTTTTTCAGTATTTTAAAAAAATATTTTTGTACCTCAGGTGAACTCCACACATTTGTGAATAAATAATTAGTGAAATTCTGAATGGAATATTGATTTAAAATGTTTTTAAGACACTCTTGAAAATTTGAAGAATCTTGGTATGTATCAGTATTCAAAAATGAGATGTCCATAATTACTTTGAGGAGGAGATTTTTCTAAAGTCTGCAATAAAAGAATTTAGGAACTCTGAAATAAAACATGGGCAATTTAGTTCTTGGGAATGGATTTTAGAAAACATTTAAAATGGCATTTTCAACACTTAAACCCAGGGTTTATTTCCTGTAACAGTTTATTAAGGTATGCTTGTCAATAGATCATTTTTCTTTTTAAACATAGCGTTAACCCAGATGAGAAGTTGAATATTGCATTAGTTTTTGAGTTCTGAGGATTATAGATATGTGCCATTAATACTTTCTTGCACACACAGAGGGGAAAAAAAAGTCATTTTGGAACAGAAAATTGCTTCATTCCATAAGCATGCCATTAATGCATGATCCAAGATGTCATAGTTTGGATGAGATAATCAAATTCCTAGATGAATCAACTGAAAGCAGCTGCTTAGTTTAGAAACGATTTGGAGATATGTAAACTGAAGACAGTTGATTGAAAGAAAAAATGAGTTAAGTGTAAGGTTATTACCAAAAATGCAAAATGATTAAAAATCATCATTATGACTGTTAGGTCAATTAAAAAATGTTATGCTCATTCGTCTTTCAAAGAACTGCCTCCAAATGAAAATACGGCTCTAGTTCCACTATTAACAAGTACATGTTTGATATTGACAGATGAAAATGCCATCATTTTAAGACTATGAATTTGAAACCCTTGGGAATCATCATAGAATGAGTGAACTAACGTTCTTTGAAAATACCAGTCCGAGAAAGTTTGTTCACAATAATAATTCATGTTTATAAGGTGCCTTTCATTCAACTCTTAAGATTCTGTGTATAGATGTGTTTAAATATGCATGGTCATTTATCACTGTCTTCATACATCACAGCCCAAATGTTTCAATTCCATGGACATAAAGCAACTCTTTATTTTGTGTGTGAAAATACAATCTCTGCCCTTGCCACACAAATTCTCTCCAAATGGCACCTTCTTATTTATGCTTCTATATTGCTTGTGCTGAAGGATTATTAATGCAATCTTTTCTTAAAGCAAATTTTAAAAACTTCTTTAAAAACAAAACACCTGTGTTTTCTGGCAGGACAACAATGCATCAGCAAAAATAGCTTTATTTAATGACTGACTGTGGTTAGCTAGCGCCCCATAATTCACTTCATAATTGGAAAAAAATGTAACATTTGCTGACATCATCTGAGCGCTGATCTGGACCCATTGAACAGGGAGTTTTCCAACAAAAATGATTTAATTTTCCACTTCACAATTCAGGAAGAATTTAGGATTAGGGCATTCATGGAGTCTAGAAATGATTTTCATTTTAAGGATTTTAGCTCAAAATTTGGACAGGAAGGACTGGAACATAGTTTAATTTCCAAGGCAAAATTTCATCTGTAAAATTTCACTTCCTTTTATGCATAACGATACCAGTCTGAGATCAATCATATTAAACTCTAAAGAAAAAAAATTGTTAGAAATGAAAAATCTAATGGGTGAGGGGAGAGTTACCCAAAGTTCTATTCTGAAAAAGTTTCTTTTTTTTTTAACAGATTTTTAAAATTTATTCATTTGACAGAGAGATCACAAGTAGGCAGAGAGGCAGGCAAAGAGAGAGAGAGAGAGAGGAGGAAGCAGGCTCCCTGTGGAGCAGAGAGCCCAATGCGGGACCCATCCCAGGACTCTGAGATCATGACCTGAGCCAAAGGCAGAGGCTTAACCCACTGAGCCACCCAGGTGCCCCTGAAAAAGTTTCTTAACAAATATGTACTCACTTGATTTTTGTCTACCAGGATCTCCAGTCAATTTGGGAGTCTTCAGTGCAAAATGCACATGAATTGCATCAATGATTATTTAAAAGTGATGCACTATCAGTCATAATGGTATTATTTGATATCGATATGACAATGGGTTCAAAATTTAATATATTTCACTGCAAATATGGGTAAAGAATATCTAGCTTAATGTTTCTTAAGAAAGCTCATCTTTATATCGGAAAGGAGGCAGAGGAACTTATTTCTAAAGTTGTCATCATCAATATTTTTGTGTCATCTCACCCAAACACTGTCTTATGAATACTCTTAAGTCTTTGTCTTCTCTTGGCCGGACTTTTCTTCCCAAGTCATGATCTGGGTTAAACCCATCTGTCTGCTGATGCTGTGCTGACATATGAGCAGCTGAAATGGCTGGGAAAAAAAACACACACACCCACACCCCCTTCCTCTTTTTCTCTCTCCCTTTTCCTCTGTCTCTTCTTACAAAGCCATAGTCCTATCATGTCAGGATCCCACCTTTATGGTCTCATTTCACCTTAATTAGCCCTAAAGACCCTATCTCCAGAGAAGTCACACTGATGGCTAGGGCTTCAACATAAAAATTTGGGGGAGACACAATTCAGTCCATAGCAATTCCCAAGTGATCATTTCACTCCTTCTCTTTGAAACTGTTATATCACTCAGTCTCTCCATTACCTTCCTGCTGACTATAAGCTTATAGTTTTTAGGAAAGTAGAAACATTTAGATAGGAACTCTCTCATATTCTCCTATGAAAACTTGCCTCATAACTCCTATAACTTCCTGGTTTTTGCTTTGGATGATGTGTCTTGGCCCAAGACATCCTGGGCAAAGACTTCCATGGTGTTCCAGATCCTTGCCAGTGACTTAGTTTCTAGAATAATTTGCTCTCAGATCCTGTCCTTTAAATTTGTCCCATTTTTCTGCTACTCTTTGTTAAAATTTTCTTCAGAGTTATCTAGAGCTGCTGCCTTTACTTTTTCAACTCACATTCTCTCCTAACTGGCCTCAATTGGACATCCATCCCTGTAATTTCGTTGACTCTGTGCTTGTTGGGATTATTGATAACCACTGTAATTTAAACATTAGTGGCTACTCTACCATTCCTTTTTTGCTTGCCCTCTCAGCAGTATTCAACAAACTTGATCACCACTTCCTTCCTTTTTTCTAAACAAGTATTTATTTATTAAAAATATGTATTGCACTGGCACCTGGGTGGTTCAGTCGGTGAAGCGTCTGCCTTTGGCTCCAGTCATGATCTGGGAATCTCAGGATGGAGCTGGAGCCTTGCACGGGACTCTCTGCTCAGTGGGAAGTCTGCTTCTCCTTCCCTCCTTTGCCCCTCCCTGCTGCTTGTGGGCACGCTCTCTCTCTCTCTTATGCTCTCTCTCAAATAAATAAATAAAATCTTTTTAAAAAATTCATTGTGGAAAGAACACTTAACTGAAGATCTACCCTCTTAACCAGTTTTTAAAGGATATGATACAGTATTTTTATCTATAGGCACAATGTTGTAGAGCAGATCCCTAGAATGTATTCATCTTCCTTCTTGAAACAGTTACTTTTCTTGGAGTCCATGATACCACTCTCTCCTGGTTTCCTTCTATTTCACTGGCTACTTTTCTTAGTCTCCTTTGTGAGCTCCATCTTCTCCTGTGTCTGAATGCTATAGGTATGAGCAATCTAGGGCTCTATCTTGGTCTTCCTTCTTTGCTCTATTTATGCAGTTTTTCAAATAAACCTCATTAATCCCATGGCTTTAAATACTGTATGCTGATGATTTCCAAATCTTCATGGTCGGCTCTGATTTCTCTTCTGAGCTCTAAATTACATATCTAGGTCCCTATTAGACAACTTCACATTAATTTTAAATGGTTATCCTCAATTTAATGTGGACCAAATAAAGCTTTTATTTTTCTTTCTCAAGTACAACCCTACTGAGTCTTTTTTTTTTTTTTAGTATATGACATCACCATCTATCTAGTTGTTGAAGTCAAAATTCTAGTAGTCAACATTGATTCCTCTCCTCCTTCATTCATCCTCATATCTGAACCCATTGTAAGTCCCACTAACTTTACCTCTAAAAGTGTTCTGAAAACTTCCACTTTTCTCTCTTTCCAATGTATCCTTCCATCCCACCCACCAGAATCTCTCTTCTGGACTATTTCCATGATCTGCTAACCATACCAGGGCTCTCTCCTATTTCCTACCCCTAGGACAAACAGAATCCAAGTGAAATGGGTATGTGGTAACCAGAGTGCTTTTTAAAAATAAAAACCAAATCATAACCCTCCCTTGACTGAAATTTCTGTGATGACTTCTCATCAAGATAGGAATAAAATCTAAAATCTTGACCTAGGAAACTCCAGGGTTTGCAGCATTTTTCAATGCATTCTTTGATGGAATTATGGTCTGCAAAATGATTTCACCACAAAGAATGATATTAGCTGTGAATTTTTCATTGGGGTTGGGGAAGGTGCCTTCTATTTTTAATTTGTTGAGGTGGGTTTTTTTGGGGGGGTTGTTTGTTCATTTGTTTGTTTTAATCCTGAAAGAGTGTTGAATTTCGCCAAATATTTTTTCTGCATCATTTAAGATAATCATGTGGTTTTGTGCTTTCTTCTATTAGTATGACATATTAGATTGACTGATTTTTGTATGTTGAGCCAACCTTCCATCACTGGGATCCATTTTACTTGGTTATGGTATATAATCCTTACATGTTGCTGGATTCAGTTTGCTGGTATTTTTATTGAGGAATTTTTTGTTTTCTCATGACGTCTTTGTCTGGTTCTGGTAGCAGAGTAAAAGTGACCTCATAGATTGAATTTGGAAATATTTCCTCCTTATTTTTTTGAAAAAATTTGTGAAAAGATTGGCGAGCATTTCAACTAGGTTATCTAAGTTGTTGACATACAATAATTCATAGTATTCCCTTATGATTTATGATCTATTTCTATAGATAAGAAACTAATTATTATTTTAAAATCTTATTTTTAGTGGGACCTGGGTGGTATAGTGAGTTAAGCCTCTGACTCTTGGTTTCAGCTTACATTGTGATATCAGGGTTGTGAGACTGAGCTATGCATTAAGCTCCATGGTCAGCACAGACTCTACTTAAGACTCTCTCCCCCTTTCTCTGCCCCTCGTCCCAGCACTCTCTCTTTCTCTCTAAAATAAATAAATAAGGGGTGCCTGAGTGGCTCAGTGGGTTAAGCCTTTGCCTTTGGCTCAGGTCATGATCTCAGGGTCCTGGGATCAAGCCCTGCATCCCAAGCTCTGCTCAGCAAGGAGCCTGCTTTCCCCTTTCTCTCTCCCTGTGTGATCTCTGCCTACTTGTGATCTCTCTCTCTCTGTGTGTCAAATAAATAAATGAAATCTTTAAAAAATAATAAAATAAAATAAAATAAATAAGTCTTTTTAAAAAATCTTATTTTAGTTATCCAAGTCTTCTCCTTTTTTTTTTTTTTTTTGGTTTCTGACTAAAGGTTTGCCAGTTTTGATGATGTTTTCAAAGAGCAAATTTTCATTGATTTTATTTGTTTTTCTATTCTTAGGTCATTTATTTTTGCTCTAATCATTATTCTTTTCTTCCTTCTGTTTTCTTTGCATATAGTTTCCAAATTAGTTTATTGATTTGAAATTTTTCTTCTTTTTTAACCAGTGTTTATTGCTATAAATTTTTCTCTAAACACTGCTTTAGCTACATGTCATAAATTTTGGCATGTTCTATTTTAATTTTCATCTACCTCAAAGTATTTTTAATTTTGCTTTTGGTTTAGTCTTTTACCTATTGATTCTTTAGCAGTGAGTGGCTTAATTTCCACATATTAGTGAATCTCCCAAATTCTCTTCTGTTACTAATTTCTAATTTCAATTTATTTTGGTTAAAGATCACCCTTTGTATTATTTCAATCTTTTAAATTTACTTAGATTTGTTTTGTGCCCTAATACATGGTCTATAATGGAGAATATTTCACATGTACTTGAGAAGAATGTGTATTTTATTGTTGTATAGATTGTTCTATAGATATATGTTAGTACTACTTGATGTATAGCATTAAGCCTTCTATTTCCTCATTACCTTGATCCCCAAACCAGGCAAAGACACTACCAAAAAGGAGAATTTCAGACCAATATCACTGATGAATATGGATGCTAAGATTCTCGACAAGATCCTAGCAAACAGGATCCAACAGCACATTAAAAAGATTATCCACCATGACCAGGTGGGATTCATTCCTGTGCTACAAGGATGGTTCAACATTCGCAAATCAATCAATGTGATAGAACAAATTAATAAGAGAAGAGAGAAGAACCACATGGTCCTCTCAATTGATGCAGAAAAAGCATTTGACAAAATCCAGCATCCATTCCTGATTAAAACGCTTCAAAGTGTAGGGAGAGGGAACAGTCCTGAACTTCATAAAATCTATCTATGAAAGACCCACAGCAAATATATCATCCTCAATGGGAAAAAGCTTGCAGCCTTCCCGTTGAGATCAGGAACACGACAAGGATGCCCACTCTCACCACTCTTGTTCAACATAGTATTAGAAGTCCTAGCAACAGCAATCAGACAACAAAGAGAAATAAAAGGTATCCAAATTGGCAATGAAGAAGTCAAACTCTCTCTCTTCGCAGATGACATGATTCTTTATATGGAAAACCCAAAAGACTCCACCCCCAAACTACTAGAACTCATACAACAATTCAGCAATGTGGCAGGATACAAAGTCAATGTACAGAAATCAGTGGCTTTCTTATACACTAACAATGAAAATACAGAAAGGGAAATTAGAGAATCGATTCCATTTACTATAGCACCAAGAACCATAAGACACCTGGGAATAAACCTAACCAAAGAGGTAAAGGATCTGTACTGAAGGAACTACAGAACACTCATGAAAGAAATTGAAGAAGACACAAAAAGATGGAAGACCATTCCATGCTCTTGGATCGTAAGAATAAACATTGTTAAGATGTCTATACTGCCTAGAGCAATCTGTACTTTTAATGCCATTCCGATAAAAATTCCACCAGTATTTTTCAAAGAGCTGGAGCAAATAATCCTAAAATTTGTATGGAATCAGAAGAGACCCCGAATCGCTAAGGAAATATTGAAAAACAAAAATAAAACTGGCGGCATCACGTTACCTGATTTCAAGCTTTACTACAAAGCTGTGATCACCAAGACAGCATGGTACTGTCATAAAAACAGACACACAGACCAGTGGAACAGAGTAGAGAGCCCAGATATGTACCCTCAACTCTATGGTCAAATAATCTTTGACAAAACAGGAAAAAATATACAATGGAAAAAAGACAGTCTCTTCAATAAATGGTGCTGGGAAAACTTCTATATGTAGAAGAATGAAACTCGACCATTCTCTTACACCGTACACAAAAATAAACTCAAAATGGATAAAAGACCTCAACGTGAGACAGGAATCCATCAGAATCCTAGAGGAGAATATAGGCAGTAACCTCTTCGATATCAGCCACAGCAACTTCTTTCAAGATATGTCTCCAAAGGCAAAGGAAACAAAAGCGAAAATGAACTTTTGGGACTTCATCAAAATCAAAAGCTTCTGCACAGCAAAGGAAACAGTCAACAAAACAACGAGGCAACCCACGGAATGGGAGAAGATAGTTGCAAATGATAGTACAGACAAAAGGTTGATATTCAGGATCTATAAAGAACTCCTCAAACTCAACACACACAAACAGACAATCATATCAAAAAATGGGCAGAAGATATGAACAGACACATCTCCAATGAAGATATACAAATGGCTATCAGACACACAAAAAAATGCTCATCATCACTAGCCATCAGGGAGATTCAAATTAAAACCACATTGAGATAACACCTTACACCAGTTAGAATGGCCAAAATTAGCAAGGCAGGAAACAACATGTGTTGGAGGGGATGTGGAGAAAGGGGAACCCTCTTACACTGTTGGTGGGAATGAAAGTTGGTGCAGCCACTTTGGAGAACAGTGTGGAGATTCCTCAAGAAATTAAAAATAGAGCTTCCCTATGATGCTGCAATTGCACTACTGGGTATTTACCCCAAAGATACAGATGTAGTAAAAAGAAGGGCCATCTGTACCCCAATGTTTATAGCAGCAATGGCCACGGTCGCCAAACTGTGGACAGAAACAAGATGCCCTTCAACGGACGAATGGATAAGGAAGATGTGGTCCATATACACTATGGAGTACTATGCCTCCATCAGAAAGGATGAATACACAACTTTTGTAGCAACATGGACGGGACTGGAAGAGATTATGCTGAGTGAAGTAAGTCAAGCAGAGAGAGTCAATTATCATATGGTTTCACTTATTTGTGGAGCATAACAAATAACATGGAGGACATGGGGAGATAGAGAGGAGAAGGGAGCTGAAGGAAATTGGAAGGGGAGGTGAACCATGACAGACTATGGACTCTGAAAAACAATCTGAGTGTTTTGAAGGGGCGGGGGGTGGAAGGTTGGGGGAACCAGGTGGTGGGTATTGGAGAGGGCATGGATTGCATGGAGCGCTGGGTGTGGTGCAAAAACAATGAATACTGTTATGCTGAAAATAAATTTAAAAAATTTAAAAAAAATCTTCTATTTCCTTGTTGATATTCTATCTATTTGTTCCATTTATTATTTAAAGTGGGATATGGGACTCTCCAATTATTAATACTAAACTGTGTTTTTCTCTCTTTGTTTCCATCTGTTTTTGCTTCATGTATTTAGGAGCTCTGTTATTGGAAATAAATATATACAATATATATTTTTGACATAACTATATCTGAATTATGCCATTTCATTTTAAATGAATTTTTCTTGTTTGAAAAACTCTATAAGAACCACAGTACACTCATGGGATGCCTGACTAGCTCAGTTGGAGGAGCCTGATTCTTGATCTCTGGGTCATGAGTTCAAGGCCTACATTGGTTCATTTATTACTTAAATAAATAAACTTTAAAAATATTTAAGAAAAAATCCACAATATATTTATTCTTCTGTTGTATATCTGATCACCAGTTTCCTATGTCTTATTTAATAAACTCTTAGAAAATAGTCATTAATGAGTCATATAGCTTAAGTCTTTTACATTTCCATCTGAATTTGTAAACTTTGAGTTATGTTTCCATTTTATTTCTTTGACTGCTGTCATTACAGGTTGTGTTTTTTCCTGAACATGAACAAAAATTGCCTGAATCTTGGAATCTAAACAAAGTCATCTTGATACTCATTTACATTCTGTCTCTCTCTCTCTGCGTGTCAATCTCTCTGTGTTTCTTTTTTCCACTTATTCCATCTTGTTGTTGGCTTCTTTTTCAGGTGGATAGATTTTCTTAAAGCCAGGGGAAAGAGAGCTCCTCTTTTCAATGGTTTCAACATTCCAGGATTCACTTTTACACCTATCTCTGAACCCATCAGTTTGAGCAGAGATATTGATGATTACAATGATTGAACAGGTCTGGTACCGAGACCTCCTATGAAGCTAGACCACCCACAGGAGCTGAGAGCTGGGAAGGAGGACTTTCTCAAAAGAAAATTAGGTGCTTTTTTATCAGAAGAAAGAAGAGATGTCGGGCAAGCAGAAGCAACAGATGATCGATGTCCCTGATGTGTAAGATCATAACAATCACCAAAACAAGTGTCAAAAAGAGATTCCTGGGGGCTACCCCATTCTTACTGAATCAGAATCACTTAGAGGAGTTGTCTAGAAATTGGTATTTTTAATAGAATTCATGACTGCTCCCCTTTTGTCACTGCTTCTACTACAATGTAAACAAGTACTTGTAACATTCTCTTTCCATCTAAAACATAAACTTCTCAGCTGGGCTACACACTTAAGCCAAAGAGGAGTGAACAATTATTGACTGCATTTAAGTTCTCTGGATGTGCACTTGAAATTGGTATGGGGATGATCTGGAATAGATATTGATACTTCTCTAAACCATCAGAAAATCATTAATTCCTTTGTTTGACTTCTGTGGTCTAGAACTAATGACACGTTTTATTTTTAAAAGAGGACAAGTGAAAACAAAACAGAAAACTCTACTAATTCATTTCTTTTTTCCTCCTAAAAGACAAAATAGATAAATGGCTGTATTCTGGACTTCTTAGGAGGGGAGACTATGTTTTCCATGTCTATAATTATACCCACACTCCTCATTACTAAACACCTGTTTAAGCTTCTTAAACATCTCATGAAGCTTAAACGGTAGATTGAAAAGTCATAGCACAAGTAAGTTACATACTGGTCAACTTTGTTAGTTGATTTAAGTATGTGATACGTGAAGTGGCTCTGAGAGTAGAGGTTTACTGCCTCTCTTGTGCTTTCATGAATGTGTATTGCCTTCTCTGAATTCTATGTACCTTGTGGATCTGAGTTTTAAAGCCAATATGTAACAATGCTAAAAAAACGGAAGCTATAAGACATTTATGGGCAATTAGCATCATGGAACTTGGGCTTTAAAATGTCCAGCAAGAATAATAGCAATAATAACAACAATACCAACAGCATTAAACTGAAATTCAAATAACATTTATTGAGCATTTTCTATGTACTTATCTTTGTGTTAAACACATAACATGAATAATCTACTGATTCCTTAAAACATTCCTTCAAACAACGCCTAGGTGGCTCAGTGGGTTAAAGCCCCTGCCTTCAGCTCAGGTCATGATCTCAGGGTCCTGGGATCGAGCCCCACATCGGGCTCTCTGCTCAGTGGGGAGCCTGCTTCCTCCTCTCTCTGCCTGCCTTTCTGCCTACTTGTGATCTCTGTCAGATAAATAAAATGAAATCTTTAAAAAAAACAAAAACAAAAACAAAACACAAAAAAGCCAACTACCTTATGAGGTAGTTGCTATTATTATCCCTATGTTATGGTGATGAAACAGAAGTACTAAGAAATGTACTTAAGTTCACACAGCTATGATATGGCTGAGACAAGTTTAATACAATCTGTCTCCTTCCATATCACCTGTCCTCTTCTCTTAGTGAGTACTGGATATACGGTGCCAGTGGGGATATATATGTTTGGTAATAATGTGTTTATTTCACACACAGGAGGACAAGATTAGCAGAATCATCTTACATATATCTGAACCAATGACCCTGACTTCATTAACAGTACTTTACACAGCTAAATGAGCTTAGCACAGACTTTGGTGTCTTAGAACACTTGTAAGTGATTAAAGTCTTGCTTCTAGGTTGAAGTCTCCTGGGCTGGGAAGGAAAGGACTTCAGGAGGCCCTGCTGTCTGTTGATGTGGGATAGACAAATTAAATTCACAGAATAAAGGCAAATGAACACGCAAGTAGAAACCTGCACCTTTTGAGTTCAGTGGAAGTGAGAATGGAACTCTTTCATTTATGGCCACCACCAAGAAGTCCTCATTTATTTAACGTCTGTCTCCAAGGAAAATTTTTCTTTTTTTTCATTAAAAAGTTATTTCCACATTAAAGTTCTTTCTTTAAAAATGATAGTAGGTTTTTCAAAAATTCTTACTCTTTTTATTAGCTTCTTGGAAGTTAGAAGGAGCCCCATTATCTCCAAAATTGGTTTGAATTAGGTACACAATTAGGAGTCCATCAAGTTGGAGAGAGATTTAAACTTTCCAACACCAGTTTATCATCGTTTTTTATAAAACAGGCATCAACAAAAGAAAAAGGGAAAGGCTGCTTCAACAATCCTATGCAAAGAACCTCCCAGTTTGTTTTTTCTTTAATTATTGTCAGTCCTTGAGAAATGTACATATCTGTTGCAATAAGCAGGAGTTGTGGCATGCTCTGTGAAGATGGGCCAAACCTCCTGCAGGACTGTGTGAATGGAATTCAGTATACATTGCAGCCTAAAAATATTGTAAGAGCATTCCATTCTTCTCATGAGACTTTTCTTCCTTTCTTATTCAGCTGCATTCAGATCTCTGTGGGGAGCAAGTGAGAGTCTGTGGATTCAATGAAATGTAAAAGCAGAGGAGACTTCCAGAGAGCCTTCTTTCTGTCCCTAAAGGTCTTCATTTGTCTACAATGCTTGATAGATCAGTTTAGTCCAGAATTCACTGATACAGGAGAGATATTGACTTGCCCTATTGTGTAAACATAGAAAGCCCCAAATCGAAACCCCTGCCTGTGACCCCAAGCCCCAAGCTTTAGGAACTATGGGATTGAGACAAGAAATTGTGAGGGTCAACAATGGCACTGACAACCATACGTTATTGACTCAGACTGATTAGAAATTAAAGCACCAACCCCAGAGGAGAATTTGCAAAGAAATCAGGGAGTGCTCGTGTGCTCTATATTCTTAAGCTCTTATTTTTTGCCTTGACTGGATCATTATTAGCAGAGGCAAGTAGAAAACCTGCAAAATACTTTTGTAACTTCTTTCCCTTTAAAATAGTTGTCATTGACTAACGCCCCATGTGAAAAGCTGGGATGGGTGATTTATATTAAATTCTGCCTCTACTTCTGAATGAATTGATCTAACTATAAAGAACTCATATCACTTCTGGATGCCTCTATTTTTTGAATATATAAAGAGTGAGGTAATCGTATCTTCCTCCTTTCTAATCCACCAAGACTGTTATCAATCAGACTATGGGCAATGATGTATCGAACTCTGAGCAAAGAAAGATCTGATGCAATATAGGGGAATAATTTTTTCCCCTTACTGTTGTATTTTCCCTTCAGTAAGAATCAGTGTTTTTCTTTGCATCCAACAGACAACAGAGAAGCACAGATATGTCCTGTCTTGTTCCTGGTATCTTCCTTCTCTCCAAAACATTATCAGTGATTTCACCAATAGGAAAGCAGAGTCTGGGAGGTTGCATTTGTCAGCTAACTTGTACTCCCTCTGCTGGCTGAATGGCTCATATTTCTCTTTCCATGACTCCCAGGCTCTAAGATTGATTAATTAATTAATAAATTAATTAATAGTTGACTTATTTATTTACTTCAGTGAGGTTAAAATTATGTGTATTTTTTTTAGGGAATGACCAACTTAGAATGAATTTGTGATACAGTATGTTTTCCCAGTACTCGGAAGGCTTATTTTATTTAGCACAAATGAGAAGGACAGGTTCATAACGAGGTTTTATCAAAGTTGTGTTATCAAGGATTAGCAAATCTATCCAACTCCAACCTTCTGATGGTACATACAAGTAAAGACCTAAGAAATAAATACTTATCTGGCATAGGTATCAACCTTTGCCTTTAAGACACTGGACAGGTAGCTTGGTACACATGGGAACAGTACGGTAAAAACAGCCAGAATTAATCAAATATGTTTAAATTCATGGGTTCATAATAATCTGAACAAAACCCCAAATCAGTCCCTTTAAATGATGATAAAGAATCAAATAATTATTTTGAACACTGGTAAATAGGAAAGAATAAAGCAACTATCCTGTCTTCTTTGTATGAATTATACTAAGTAATCTGAAGTAGATGAAAGAAGTATTTCTTTTTATAAGTAAGTATTCCAGCCAATAACTATAAAAGAAATGATAAAGTTATACTATCACCACCTTTTTTAAAAAAAGATTTTATTTATTTATTTGAGAGAGAGAGAGTGAGAGAGAGCATGAGAGGGGAGAAGGTCAGAGGGAGAAGTAGACTCCCCATGGAGCTGGGAGCCCGATGTGGGACTTGATCCTGGAACTCTAGGATCATGACCTGAGCCAAAGGCAGTTGCTTAACCAACTGAGCCACCCAGGTGCCCTAATCAATCCCTAATCAATTCATGTATCTAGGCATCAAGGATTGAAGCAACTTAATATCACAGAAAGAGCTAGGTCATGTGCCTCCTGATAAAAGAATACATCACCACCTTTGAACTTGCCAAAGGTGTACAACCTGAATCTGGTCAAGACTCTGGACCCAGCTGCCAATTTGCAGGAAATATGGAGGGCAGAGGAAATGGTCAACTACATCATGAGTGTACAATCAGCAAAACTCAGACTGTGGGAATCTTTACTGGTCAAATGCCCCAGGTTCTTCAGTAGATAAATTGCAAAGAAAAGAAATGGGTAGAGAGGAAATCTCTAGAATGAAAATGACTTAAAAGAGGTATCATTTTTTTTAAAAGAGCACATCTTAACCAGAGTGTTTGAGGTGCACTCTTGGGTAATAAAAATAGGAAGAAACAGAGGGCTGGTTACAATGCTAGTCAGGTTGGTACTTGCTTCTGGGAAGAGACAAGGTATTGAGATTGGAATGGGACAGGTGGAGGTGCTTCTTGACCTGCGTGGTGGTTACAGGGTACTCACCTTATAATAATTCACTAAGGTATGAATTTTGGTGTGGTATTTGGTTTCTGTATTTTATATTATCATAACAAGTTTTTAAAATAGGCATCCAGAATGAGAAGGGCTGCTATTAGCTGCTTAGTCTGTCCCCCTTCTCCCTGTTTCCTACATTTCTCTCCCTCTCTTCTCTTTCTCTGTCTCTCTGATTATCATCTTGATTACTCTTCCTAGTTCCCGGCTCTCACCACCAAGCTCCCTCATGTGGCTTTTTTAGAAGCTCTTGTCTGCTTGTTGGTTTTGAAGACTGCCTATGCCAATCTACTGTCACAGCCAAGTGGTACAGCTGGGAAGGGAAGAGAGAATCAGAAACTCACTTCTTTTCCCTGATTTTCAAACTCTGCCATATAAACTCAATTTCATCAGAGCTCATGTTGCTTTGTGCTTCCCACTGTATATTTGGTACATGATTTCATATTTTTAAAAATATGGTTTATCTTGTCATTTTTTGGTAAATGTAACTTAGATTTCAATGGTAGACTCAAAAGGATGAATAACTATATTAGACAAAGGTGTTTAAGAAGCAACTACTTTTGTTGAGCACCTTCTAGAAGCCATTCACCAGGTTGCTTTTCTTTATAGAAGTTATAAAAAATAGTAGCTACCATTTTTGGAGTATCAATTATGTGCTAGGCAGTTTACATACTCTACTCCTAATCCTAAAAGGGACATCTCATCTCTACAAAGTAGGTATCATTGTCTCTATTTTACTGATAAGAAATGTGAAATCCTGAAGGGTAAGATGATTGGTCGAAGTCATGCAGATAGTTACTTCTGAAAACCAGATTGAACCCATACCCTTCTGGCTCCAGAATTTGCTCTTTTTCACTATAAGATGGTGATTGAATATTGGCCTACAACATGGAGGCTTTCAGTATATCATTAAAGTGCCACTTTCTAAATTAACCTCATAATGAGGTACGGTACTGGACTTGAGTATTCGTATGAGCTTTGAGATCTACTGTGAAGATAATGTTTTGGGTGTGGCTGTCCGTTCTGTCACAAGTGTAAAGCACAACTGTCTGGCAAATAGATAAAATCACATTTGAATCATACAAATTAAAGCAAATTTTGGAGAAGACTTCCTAACTGCCCTGACAACTGCCACCTTTCCTTTTCTGCCTCTGGCACCGCCTCCCTTCATTCATGATTTCCTTTTCTCTTATTACCATGTAATGGAAGCTTGATGTGTTGATCATACACTGTCGATTTCTTGGTAAATCAATGGAAAATACCTTTCTTTTGAACTGCTAGGTATTGATCAAGAAATAGAATACTTTAAGGAGAACTGACCCCATATTATATTCACTCTCAGAGCTCTTTTGCATTTGGACACATAGGAGATGGTAAATAAGCTCAAACTAAAAGAGAACATACTTATTGTAAAACAAAAACAAAAACAAAAACATTCTTCATGTGACCTATTCCTTACTTAGCAAAAAAACCCCACTTGACTCTGGGAATTTTCTATTCTGGGGATTTGCACAATCTAGTTGATTTATTGCACAGAAATAAATATGCATAGACGGGGAATAAGAACTTGACGGAGTTTCTTGTTGAGTAGCAGTCTTATGAGAAAAGAGAACTCTTTTATTTCATTAAAAAAATTGCCTTTAAAACTTGTCTCTTCTAGCTTTTCAGATGGAATTTGAAAGGGATTATGATTATGGTGGAGGAGAGAATGATTTTTGGTTTGGTTAAGCATTAATGGATCGGTACCGTTTAATTACTCTGCCACAAATGCAGCAGAAGCAGCATTAAGACACATTTTGTGTGACTCACACTTTCATAAGGCTATATATTTTTTCATGCTTGTATAAGTGTGGATGTTGTTGATATTCCTTTTTTTTTTCTTTTTCACAAGATCTAAATCACACACAAATACACACGCTTACGTAAAGTAAACTAAAACCTCTGTTTTTCTCACGGAGTTTACTTGAGCGAAGGAGACCTCTAATATCTGAGAATGAGTCTTTGGCTTTTTTTTTTTTTTAATGCAACTAATGATAGATTTTTAAGGTGCTAAACATGGACTTGAAAACTATATACTAACACCTGAATACTTACTGAATACTTCCAAAACAATCAAGTTCTACATCTATCTTTTGGAGAACCTGGCTACCACTAGAGAAACTTAGAACATTCTCCAGACACAGTAATAACATGTATACCTAAAGATGCCTCAAAAAACAAGAGTTTCAAGTTTCTGACCCTACCATACATCATGAAAGAGATTTGGCCAAATGAGAGGCTTAAGTTAGTTAAGTTAGTGGGCATTAGTAAAGAAGATCTCACAACAATGAAAACACGGAGTTCTAAATACCAGAAATCTCTCAACCACCAGTGGTTCTTAGCCCAGTTATCTATCAGAATTAGTGGGAGGAAGTGTGTGTGTGAATGCTTTCAGTAAACACTGATGACCTGTCCTTCCTAGGTCTTTCGGAGTGAATCGCAGGCAACAATATTTTTTTAAAAGCTCTCCAGATAATCTGTGTGTGGCCAGTGTTAAGCACCACAGATCTACATGATAATTTCTCAACACACTGCAAATTCTGGGGAAGTGTGAAATGATTTATTCCTTCATCAGAAGGTCTGAATTAAATATGGAAGGCAATCAGCAAGGTTTGCTCACTGGCAATTTCATTAAGAAGGCAGTGCTGCATGCGGGGTTATGTGAAGGCTCCCTAGATGTTTTGCCAGACATCTGTGGCACCAGAAAGTGTGGAAACTTTTCAAAATGATACGTTTCCAGACTACAGAAGGTTTCTTCACTCAGGAGCGTGTGAAACAAGTGCTTCTGGGGGTCTAGGAAAGCTTTTCACATAAGGGCATTTAGTGGAGATGAAACTAGGAAAGTTTCCTCCCTCCCTTTCTGTTTTTATTTTCTGAAATGTGTCAGTGATATCTGGACTGATTAAGGTATAATGACAGGCACATGAATGACCTGGAAATGATGTTTCCCCTAATGAAGGGCAGTTTGGGAAAAGCCCAGAGATCACACTTTACAGCAAAATCCTGATGTTCATGTTCTCCAAAGCCAACCCTCCCACTAGTAATATCTTCCAGTTTCTTTTGATATAGTGGGTAATTTGCCACGTTGGGAAGCATTTTCTTTGCTCAGTTCATCTGATCTGAAACAAGGGTGGTGTGTGGGGTGGAATTGCTTTCTGGACACTGGCATTTTAGGAAAAAATAAAAAAAAAAGACCAGCCTGTGTAGTTCATTCTAATTTATCAAAAGCTGCCAGTCTTGGCTACACTGCAGATCTAGCAATCTACTTCAATGTAAACATTTTAATTACTATTTATAACATTTGGCTTTCATTAAAAGTTAGAGAAAAACTTAAAAAATTTTTTTCATAAAGTAAATACTGGAAAACCCCTTTAAAAAGCCTATGCCCCCAACACACACACACACACACACACACACACACACACACACACACGGTTTTGATTTAAAGACAAAAAGAAAATTCCTCAAACAAAAGAAGAAGAACAAGAACAATAACAAGAAAAAGAGTGGGAGAGAGGGAAGGAAGGAAGGAGGCAAGGAAGAAGGAAGGAGGCAAGGAAGAAGGAAGGCTTATTGAAAAGGAAGATATAGAAAAGAAAAGGAAATTATATACCCCTATCTTAATACCACTCATAAAAATTAACTTGAAGTGGATTAAAGACTTAAGCATAAGAAAGACCTGGTATGTCAAACTCCTAGAAAAGAACATGGAAGAAGCTCCTTGACATTGGTTTTGGCAATAAGTTTTTAGACGTGATATCAAAAGCACAATCCACCTAAACAAAAATCAACAAGAGGGACTACATCAAACTAAAAAGCTTCTACACAGAAAAAGAATTAGTAAAATTAAAAGGCAACCTATAGAACTGAGAAAATATTTGCAAACTACATATTGGGTAGAAGGTTAATATCCAAAATATATAAAGAACTCATACAACTCAATAATAACAGCAAAAAACAAATAATCTGATTAAAAATAGGCAGAGGACCTAAGTAGATATTTTTCCAGAGAAGACATCCAAATGATCAAGAGGTACATGAAGTAATGTTCAACATCACTAATTATCAGGGAAATGCAAATCAAAACCACACTGAAATAATCACTGCCCACCTATCAGAATGGCTATCACCAGAAAGATGAGTTAACAAGTGTTGGCGAGGATGTGGAAGAAAGGAAACCTTTGTGCCCTGTGGGTGGGAATATAACTGATTAAGTCACTATGGAGAATATTACTGATGTTTCTCAAAAAATTAAAAATACAACTACCAGGGGTGCCTGGGTGGCTCAGTGGGTTGAATGGCCCACTCTTGATTTTTAGCTCAGGTCACGATCTCTGGATTGTGAGACTGAGTCCCACATCAGGCTCAGCGATGGATAGCCTACTTGGGATCCTCTCTCTTCCTCTCCCTCTGACCCTCCCCTCTCATGCTCTCGCTCTCTCAAAATAAATAAATATAAACAAGCAAACAAACAAACAACTACCATATGATCCAGAAATTCCACTCCTGGGTATGTATCCAAAGGATATGAAAACAGGATTTTGAAAAGAAATCTGGGCTCTCTGCTCCTCCCTGTTTGACAGACAGCCACATATTCTGGTACACATATTGAGTACCAGCCACATACCCAAGACAAGGTGGTGAAGACTGGAGTAAACGGACTTGGCCATATTGTATGCCTGGTCACCAGAGCTGCTTTTACATGTGGCAGAGTGGATATTGTCAGCATCAATGACCTTTCATTGACTTCAACTACATGGCCTACATGTTCTAGTATGATTCCACCCTGGCAGCTTCCATGGCACAGTCAAGGCTGAGAACAGGAATGTTGTTATCAATGGAAAGCCCATCTCCATCATCTGGGAGTGAGATCCTGCCAACACCAAATGGGGTGATGCTGGAGCTGAGTATGTTGTGGAGTCCACTAGGGTCCTCACCACCATGGAAAATGCTGGGGTTCACCTGAAGCACTGGGTCAAGAGGGTCATCATCTCTGCCCCTTCTGCTGATACCCCCATGTTTGTGATGAGTGTGAACCAGGAGAAGTATGACAACACCCTCAAGATTGTCAGCAATGCCTTCTGAACCATTAATTGCTTGGCCCCTCTGGCCAAGGTCATCCATTTCAACTTCGGCATCATCGAGGGGACTCATAAGCACAGTCCTTGCCATCACTGCCACCCAGAAGATCATGAACAGCCCCTCTGGGAAGCTGTGGTGTGATGGCTGAGGGGCTGCCTAGAACACCATCCCTTCTTCTACTGGCACTGCCAAGGCTGTAGGCAAGGTCATCCCTGAGCTGAATGGGAAGCTCACTGGCATGGCCTTCTATGTTCCCACCCCCAATATCTCAGTTGTGGATCTGACCTGTCACCTGGAGAAAGCTGCCAAACATGAAGACATCAAGAATCAGGTGAAGCAGGCACAACAGGGCCCCCTCAAGGGCACCCTGGGCTATACCAAGTACCAGGTAGTCTCGCATAACTTTAATAGTGACGGCCACTCCTCCACCTTTGATCCTGGGGTTAGCATTGCTCTCAATGACCACTTCATCAAGCTCATTTCCTTGTATGACAATGAATTTGGCTACAGCAACAAGGTGGTAGACCTTATGGTCCACATGGCCTCCAAGGGGTAAAGACACTCTGGACCAGCCTAGCAAGAACAACAAGAAGAGAGAGGTCCTCAGCTCTTGGGGAGTCCTAGCCACAACTCATTCCCCAACATACTGAGTATCTCCCAATCTCCTTAGTTTCCATCCCAGACGCCCTGAAGAAAAGCGGGGACTTGGGAAGCTCTACCTTGTCATGTACCATCAATAAGTATACTGTACCCAGCCAAAGAGAAGAAGAAGAAGAAGGGGGAGGGGGAGAAAAAGAGAAAGAAAAAGAAAAGAAATCTGCACTCCTCTGTTTATTAGAGTATTATTCACAATAGCCAAGATATGGAAACAACCTAAGTGCCTATCAGTGGATGAATGGATACAAAAGTTGTGGTATATATATACAATGAAATATTACTCAGCCATGAGAAAAAAGAAAATCCTGCCATTAGCAATAAAATGAATGGACCTTTAGGGCATTATACTTAGTGAGATAAGCCCATCAAAGATAAATATTGTATGGTATCACTTATATGTGGAACTTGTAGAACGGACAAATTTGCAGAAACAGAGGGTAGAATGATGGTTACCAGGGGCTGGGGGAACTGGGTAAATGTTGTTAAAAGATACAAACTTGCAACTAAAAGATGAATAAATTTTGAAGATCTAACACATAGCATACTTATTATAGACAATGCTGTATTACATACTTCCAAATTGCTAAAAGACTAGATTTCACACATTTCTACCACAAAAAAGAAATGTATGTGTGTGTGTGTATGTGTGTGTGTGTGTGTGTGTGTGTGTAAATTAGTGGATGACTCTGTTCCCCCTCCCCAAAGCTGTAGTACAGTTTGATGAGTTCTTCCCATCTAGCTCTGAAGGTCTCTGTTAAGTTTGATTTGGCAGAATGTATGTTACTGGATAACACAAGATACAACTGTACCAGGAGTGTTAGTTTCAGTTGACATCTGTTTATTGTTCTGATATGCAACTCTCTGCTATATGGTTAGTCTTAGTTGAAAGACTAACTTTATATTTTAGAAAGTAGTAACATATCAAGATCATAGTAGCTCTTCAGAAAGCAGAGAAGGGGCAGAATAGGTTTGGGAGGTGGTGGGGGATGAGTAGGCTGTAGACATTTGCTATTACCTTGAGTGACATGGAAAACCACTGAAGGGGTCAGAGTAGAGGAGTGCTATAACCTAGCTTCTCTTTTAAAGCAATCACCTTCATTATTGGGTTAAGGACAGACTACAGAAGGCAAGGACAGAAGCAGGAAGATCAGTTAAGAGAAGACTCCAACAGTCCACAAAAAAGATAATGTGACTTGGACCAGGATGATAACAATGGAGGTGGATTTGGTGATGGATTGGATGTTAGAGAGAAAGAGCGTAAGGAGTCAAGAGTATAAGCTTTTGATTTTGGTACACTTAAAATGACAGTAGCCCTTAACTGAGATGAAGGAGATCACTGGAGGAACAAATGTTAAGATGGAGATTTAGGATTTCATTTTGGATGTGTTAAGCCCGAGGAACCTATTAAGCTCCCAAGTGAGAAGGCAGCATTTGGTGGCATACAGACTCAATTCCTCAGGGAGTCTGGAGTGCAGGGGAGAGGCTGTGGCGGGAGATAAGAATTTGGATCAGAGCCAAACAGTGTGACAAGTCATGTTGCCGTAGAATATTGGCAAAGGCATTGCTTATAAAAAGGTGACTTTTAAGACTACTACATTATGTCCTTTTGAGTTGCCTTTTTTACTTTAGACTCTTAAGCTGTTATACTTTAAAAGTTTTAGCTTTCCTATTTTCATCTTTTATATGTATTTACTATGACTTATTACAGGTAACTATGCTTTATGTATTCCCAGATCTACTCCATCCCCAGAGAAGTGATCAATACATCTGGTAATGGCATGAATTTTATGTTTTTGTATCATCTTTATAAAATGGAATCCAAAATGTTTTCTATATTGTTTGGTATGATTTGTGAATATCTTTGATGTTCAATTTCTCCTAGAAAAGCTAACCTCTCACATTATATAAAAGATATTGGGAAAATACAATTCAGAACCTTAAGCAATCACATGAGGAAAACTGAGGCCAGAGGCCACCACTGAACCTTCTTCCCCCCTCAGTCTGGACATCATTCATGACCTAATGCAGGACCTAGGTCCTGGTAATGTGTGGGATGGAAATGACCCTAAAAATTCTGGCCAACTTAGCCCAAATTTAACTATGCAAATGTGCCAAGAGCCCAGAATATCATAGCAGGTCTGGGGGCAGGTACTAGTAACTGAGGGCTTTAGAAGTTCTGGGCCAAGTGTAATCAAAAGAACAAGTAAAATGTCATACAGTTTGACTGCCCAGCTTTGGTAAGGTTGAAATAATACTTCCTGTGTCCTTCTGGAATGGAGAAAACTTAAGGTTTGGTTGGTGTTCTCAGGTCTCTTCCAGATGGGACAGTCATCTTATGAGAGATACTAGGAACTGGAGGTAAAAATGGCATTTGCTTAGATACTTGTTTTAGCATCTTGTATTTGATACTTCTGAAGCCATTAAAGTCAGAAGAAAGATAGGACTTAAACAGAGACAGGGAAGTTGTAACTTTACCACTTGGATTCTGGCCTTCTGTGCACTATTTCACTCAGCAATGGTTTATTGAACCCCTACTCTGTGTTGAGGGCTGTGATTTATAAATTGGGTTTTGTTATTATTCTTGTCAATTGCAATGTATCAATTTATTAAACATTTGAAAATAATTCCTTTATTACTGTTATAATTAATAGTTCAAGGCAGCTAACATCAGCAATAGAATTTGATAGGATCTAACTACAAGCAACTTCTTCACAGTGAAGTAAAAGTATTCACTGAAATAGGATATTAAAAGACAGTAAGTTGGAAGAAATTTTTTGTCCATACATGGCAAACAAACGGATCTTCTTTGTAGAGAAACATCCTATGCACTGTTTTTATTTTTTTTTAAGATTTTTTTTTAATTGGAGAGAGAGAGAGAGAGCACATTAGCAGGTGGGGAGGGGCAGAGGGACAGGGAAAGGCAGACTCCCCACTGAGTAGGAGGTCTGAAGCAGGACTTGATCCTGGGACTCTAGGATCATGACCTGAATTGAAGGCAGACCCTTAAATGACTGAGCCAGCCAGGTGCCCCTGCTTTTATTTTACTTTATTTTTTCATATGCATTGCTTTTTAAAAAAAAAATACTATAAAAATAGAAAAAGGGATAAAAGTTAAGAATTAAACTATTCAAATAAGAAACATGTGGCTGATAAACATGAAAAACCTTGAATATTACTAGTAATAAGAATTTTTGCATCCACAAATAACAACAAAATACTATTTTTCCATTAACTTTTTATGAATTAGGTTTTGAAGTCTGCATATAAGTTGTATCTATCTATCAGATGAGTTGAATGTGAATTAATGAAGTGAACAAGAAGGTAAGGATCCAAGAGAAGGATCTAGAGTAACAGAAATTTGAAGTAGTACTTTGTGTTCAGAGCTACATGAAAAGTTCAACACTGTTGGAGTTTACTATGCAAGAGGGAGAAGAAGAATGTAGAGTGAGCCAAGGTAAGTATGAAGGGTCAAGATTATGGAGGACTTTGGGTAGGTATTGGTGAAGACTTTGACTGAATCCTGAGGGTGATCAGGAGTAAGTGAAGGCTAGGAGAAAGCCCAGTTGAATTACATTTTTTAGGGAGAGCACTCTGACCTTGTAGGCAAGGTGAGGCTGAAGACAGGGTGACACTTCAAGCAGAATAGGTGATCCATTGAGATGGGGGTTTTGATTCTAGCCAAGAAATAAGGGCTGTAGAGAAGATCAACCAGAGCAACAAGCAGTTTCTGAGGCACCTCTCCTCAAGTTTACAGGGGTTAGCTTGTGATATACACTTAAATTTAAAGGAAAACACCACCAAGGACACACTTAGCTTCTTCTAAATTTTAACACAGATTGGTCTTAGAAGTTAAGATCCCATCCTTTCTGTTTCCCCTAGAAAAACCACAGAATGGGGTTAGGAGGCTGAGGCTGTTTTTCCAGAGCGGGATGCAGCTTGTGGTCAGTAAAATTTGTGGGCTACTTGCTGCATGTCACTGTGGTCACCTGGTCCTCACCCTGGCTGGAGGTATCTGATAAAGCAAGAATTTGGACTTGAGTTGTAGGTACTTCCTATCTTAAGGCTCCTGCCCAGACCCTGGGGAGTTTCCTGGAATATTAAGCTCTATTGCTTTACTCTAATCAGCTCTCCTTGAAATTGCAACCAGGGAGAGATGGGCTCGGAGGAGAAAAGAACTCTGTAAGTCCCAAGAAAGACTGAGAGAGTTTTCAATTTCACATTTGGAATTTATTTTTTGCCTTTCCATGAACATAATACATCTGGTTATTGCCCTCCTAATTCATCCTGCATAGAATGAGGGCAACTAACCTTGTTTACAGCTAGCCTTTCTCTCTTACTCCACTTTTTTGTTTAGAAAATATGTTGTCAATAACTTCACAAGCTGACCAAGAAATTCACGATGTCAGTTTTAAAATGTGAATTATACTTCAAAATTTATATGACTAACATTTTTAATTATTTAGAAAAATTTTTGTGACTACTATTTTTTAAATGACAGAGAATAGTTAGCAGATCTGTAGTGAATATTCAGAAATATGTATTAGATGCTTCATGTTAAGTTTAACCTGAGACTTAGAGTTAGCAAGAAAGTATATGAGTAGAAATTTGGCAAAATTAAGAGTCAAATACTGAACTAAAGTTAAAAAGCAGTTCTCTGTTGGGTTACTGGGAATGAATCAGAAAACCCGTAAATGTGAGGAAGGATGTTTCAGAGGTGAAAGTGTACAGAGTACAAAGCTGAAGGGGAACATGTGTTCTCTAGGTATTTTAGAAATAAGGAATTTGAAAGCCAAAGCAATTAACTGCCTTGGCAAGGTCCCACAGTTAGGGGCAGAGCCTGGATGAACACTTACCTCTCTTGACCCAGAGCCCTCATCCTGTGATGAGGCATGGAATTGGAGATTTCAGTGTCTCTCGAGCCACACAGATGAAGACATCAGAATAGAAAAAGATGTAAAATTATATGAGAAAATAACAAAGAGAGAGATTCAAGACTGAAATAATAGGTCTGATTAATTTTTCCAGATTGAAGAAAACGATAGCTGTCTCTCCAAGCATGGCATGGGGTGGGAGGTTACTATTGACAAAAGGGCGCTCGGGGCCCTTATTTGGTATTTAGTCCAGAAAATTTTGTAAAAATCCAACTTTACGAAAAGCCTTCAGGTTATATTTTACACACACACACACACACACACACACACACACACACACAGCAAAGGATGTAAAGGTCCAATTAAGGAGCTTATCTGCTAGAAGACTCTAGCACATTGTTAAATAATTATATTGCTCTTCTAATTGCCAGGGAGGAGGGTGGAGATCTGTTAAACTGTACAATTGACAAGGCACTACAGGGAATCCAGATAAGAGCCAACAGAACTGGTTATAAAAAGATTAGAAGCTCTTGAAGTTAACCAAACAGGAGGAGCAGATAACACACATCTGTAGGTTCTAAAGGCAGGAGCAAGGGAAGGGTGAACCTTAGGACTGCAGCCTATACACATGGAAGGTTGAGAAAGAATCTGACTGACTCAGATATCAACTGTCTAAGATATTTTGGTAAAACAATTCTCTTTTCTTTCTTTTTTTTTTTTTTTTTAGAGAGAGAACAAGCGTGTGCCCATGAAGGGGGGGGGGGGGGGGGGGGGGGGGGGGGGGGGTGCGGGTAAAGGGAGAGGGAGAGAGAGAATCCTAAGTAGGCTCCACACCCAGGGCAGAGCCTGATACAGGGCCCAGTCTCATGACCCTGAAATCAAGACCTGAGCTGCAATCAAGAGTTGGACACTTAACAAATGAGCCACCCAGGTACCCTTGGATAAAAAAATTTTCTGAACAAAGTTGGCCTAAATGACTGCTCTTCAATTTTGGACAGTCTTCTGAAACTGATTCACCAGACTTTCATTTTTTAAAGATTTTCTTTCTTTCTTTCTTTCTTTCTTCCTTCCTTCCTTCCTTCCTTCCTTCCTTCCTTCCTTCCTTCTTTCTTTGTGAGCACATGTGAGCTGGGGGTGGGCAGAGGGAGAGGGAGAGAGAATCCCAAGCAGGCTCCCTGACAAGCAGGAGCCAGACACGGGGACCCAATCTCATGACCGCAAGATCATGACCCAAGCCAAAATCAAGAGTCAGAAGCTCAACTGACTGAGCCACCCATGTGCCCCACAAGACTTTTATGATAGGTGTGAGAAAGAACTCTCCAGGGATCTATGACTCATAAAACTTAGGGGTAGTGTTGTAACAAAGTGGAAATAAAAATATAGATATAATGCATCTCCTGTAACAAGTAATCTCTAGAGTCTTAATTCTAAGGCCCTACCCTGATGCTATCCCTACTGTATAGACCTCAGAAAGGGTTGACTGATTTGGATGAGGCCATCCTGCTAATAATAAGTGATGGATAGGAATTATTCCTGGTTGTATCTGATGCCTGTCGATTTCTCATATACCACAAAGTAGACAAATGGGAAGAGTTACAACTTCTCATTTTCTTCTCTGTCAAGATTGGAGCAAAGGGGACAGCGGGGGATGTTTATAGGAGGCAGGTGAGTTCACCCTGTGTCAGTTAATGTGTGCTTGGGTCAACATGTATCCTACAACCTTTTCCAGGTGGTTTTTAAGAGAACTTAGAAAGAGGCTCCTGGACTCAGGACCCCAAATCCTATGCAGATAGCAATGGTTCCTCTATAGCTACAGGATAAAATTTAGCATCCAAACCCTACATTTTGGCATTCAAGACCCTCATCAGTCTAGCTCTAATCTAGCAATTTTGCTTAAACTATTGTGAACTATACCAAATGCATAGAAAAGCATACAAACCATGATGTACAGTTTAAGACATGGTGATTATGAGTAGTTATTATATTCTAGGCACAGTTATCAGTGCCTTCTTCCTATTATCCTATTTGATCCTCACAAAATCTTAAGATATCCTTATTTTGTAGACTCCAAGGGTGCGTGAGTAGATGTGGTGGAGTTTCAGTAACTTGCTCAAAGTCCTTACAGCCACACACCCTAGTAAGAGAGTGAGGGATTTGAATTCTGGTCTGACTATAATCATGTGCTTCCTGTCTGGCAAAACATGTCTTCCCCACGCTTCTCAGGTGCATCATCAACTTTTTCTTGCCCCATCACCATCCTCATCAGCCTCAGCCTCAGCCACAGCGTCTGGTCATCATAGCCGTCCTGATCCTAGGTGAGGAATAACGTTCCTGGGGAATACTGGTTAGCAAGCCAAGATCTATACATTAGGGTGGTGACCACTTTGTCATTGTTTATTTGCTTTAAGGCAAAAAAAAAAATGTACAGTTGTGAGCAAAATACTGTTTGATTCCTAATAGCATTGACAGATAAGTTGCCAGTATAAATATGTTATAAATATTTCATGGAACTAAAAACTATACATTGCTTATCTGAAATCCAAATCTTATTGTGTGCACTGTATTTTATTTGCTAAACCTGGGAATCTCTGAGGAGAAAAGCTTCCCATTGTCTCCCATTCTTGAAGTAAAAAATAAAGGCAAACATAGAGCCAGAAGCAAAGCACAATATATAGAGCAAAACTCTTCTCCCTCAGCTCTCCCTCAGGCTCTGCTACTTGGAGCATTACAGTTAAAGGCAGGCGCTTTAGGAAAAGGATCTATGTGAACTGGAAGCTGGACTTTTAACTCTGACTGTGTAAACTTGAACAATACGCTTAATCTCGTTGAATCTGGTTTTCTCACTTGTAAAATTAAAGCACTGGAAATGATAACCTCTGAGGTTTTTCCAGTTCTAAAAATACTCTTTTTCTAAAAGAAGTGAAAGGAAATAAAAATTTGGTAAACATATATTGAGTGCCTGGTATTATATAAGTTATTTAAATATCTTATTTAATTTTCAAAATAACTTAGAGAAGTAAATTGTATTATTCTTGTAATCTCATGTGACTGCACTATAGAGGTGACCTTCATTTTTCTCTACTCCCACTTTGAAGAAGGACTAAGTGCTTAGATGCCTTGCAGAAAAGGGTTAAATTGCATAACACATTAACTAGAAATGAACAGTTCACTGAAGATTTGGTGGGTGGCAAGTACCACCACTGCACCAGATTTTTCTATTCTAAATTGTTAAGTATTAATCTGGTACCAGCTACCATCTCTCTTCTCAATTCTCAAGTTCCTTTCTTCCCAACCCTCATCAATCGTACAATCAATTTTCTCCATTTGTCTTCTCTGATGGGATTAGACGCAGAAGCAAGGTAGAAGTTAGGGCATTTTCAAATTGGAGAGAGGCTGTTTGAACTGGCCAAGAACTAATTTTAAGCTCTGAACCTCTGATGGTAAAAAGCTTTTAGCTGACATCAGGAGAAGCTCTTTAAATTCCACTGATAAGCAATTTCATTAAGGAGAAAACAACAACTATGAGTTTAACCAAAAAGAAAATGCACACAAAAACCTTGCAGTCTGAAATGTGCCTCTGTGTTGTGTGACAATTTTAGTTATGTTAAAGAGGTTAAGTGCAGAAACATGAAATCATATAGTAGGAAGCCTCTGGCTTTTACTCAGCACAAAGCTCTTGAGACTTACCATTTTGCATATCAGTAGTTTGATATTTTTTATTACAGAGTAGTATTCTATTGTATGGCGGTACCAAAATTTGTTTATCCATTCACCAGCTGTTGAGCATTTAGGCTGTTTCCAGCTTTTGGTGACTATGAATAAACCTGTTATAGACATTTGTATATAGGTTTTTGTATGGAGGTACATTATTTCTCTTGGGTAAATTCCAGGAATAGAATTCCTATATTGTATGGTAAGTTTATGCTTAAAGTTAATGTTTATCTGCTAAACTCATTTAAACATGGCTGTGTCATTTTACATTCCCACCAGCACTGTATGAGAACTGCAGTTGTTCCAAAACCTCAACACTTGTTATTTTAAAATTTTAGCCACTGTGGAGGTGTCCGGGTGGCTCAGTCAATTAAGCAACATGTCTCTTGATTTCGGCTCAGGTCATGATCTCAAGGCTGTGAGATCAAGTCCTGTGTGGAGCCCTGCGCTGGGCTCCTCCCTCAGCTGGGAGTCTGTTTCTCTCCTTCTTCCTCTACCTCTGCCCCTCCCCCTGCTCTCTGTCTCTCTCAAATACATACATAATACATACATACATCTTTTAAAAATAATTTAGCCACTCTGATGGTTGTATAATGATACATCCTGGTTTGTGATACTATTTATATTTTCGCTATGACTAATGACACTGAGCATCTTTTCATATGCTTATTTGCCATATTTTATTTCTTTTTTGCCATATTCATATTTCTTTGGTGAATTGTCTATTCAAATCTCTTACCTATTTTTTAATTGGGTGGTTTGCTTTTTTACAAGTTTTGAGGGTTCCCTTACACATCCTGATACAAGTTCTTTATCAGATGTGTAATTTGTAAATGTTTTTCCCAGACTGTGTCTTGCTTTTTAATATCCTTAACATTGTGTTTCAAAGAGGAGGCATTGTTTTTTTAAGAGAAGGCATTTTTAATGAAGTGACTTAATGAAGTCCAATTTACCATTTTTTTCCTTCATGGTTCATGATTTCTATGTTCTAAGAAATCCTTGCCTAACCCAAGATAAATATTTTCATCCACTTTTTTCCCAAGAAGTTTTATAGTATTAGCACCTATGCTTAATTCTATTGAACCATTTTGAGTTAATTTTTGCATATGGTGGCAAAGACTAATGTTCATAATTTTTGTATATGGATATCAATTTGTCTTTTATCATTTATTGAAAAGACTATTTTCCCACATTGAGTAATCTTTGTCAAAAATTAATCAGTTATAGGGGCGTCTGAGTGGCTCAGTTGGTTGAACATCTGCCTTCGGCTCAGGTCATGATCCCGGAGTCTGGAGATTGAGCCCTGCATCAGGTTCCCTGCTCAGTGGGGAGCCTGCATCTCCCTCTCTCTCTCTTCTCCCCCGCCCCCCCACAACCCCCACTCGTGCTCTTTCTTTTGCTCTCTCACTCTCTCAAATAAAATCTTTTAAAAAATTAATCAGTTACATATGTGTTGATCTATTTCTGTCTTCTGCTCATCCTTATGCAAATACCACATTGCCTTAATTACCATAGCTTTATCCTAAATCTTGAAATCAGATAGCGGACAACCTCCAGCTTTCACTACACTCTTTATAGAGTTGTCAAATTTGGAAATACCGAGAGGGGAACTTTTTCTCACATAATTACTCTGAACGCTTGAACACATTCTGGAAACATCCTTTGCTTCTTATAATAATTTATGTCAGTTGCTATTAAGCCTTAAGTATCCTAAGAATTCATTATAAGTTCTTGCTTTCATGTTCTCTTGCGAACGAACCCCTTAAATGAATCACTTCATGTCCATGATGTGTGTGATTTGTCATGGAGGTCACAAATACCAGGTCTCCAGCCCTGTAGGAGGCAAGTGGGCGGCATTACTGAACAGCTCTACTTTTCAGACTGTCAAGTTATCTTGCTCTCCCATGGCCTCCTGATGCATGGGAACCTGGCACCTCACTTCAGAGGCTTTGAAAACAGGTTGTGCAGGTTGCATTTGAAACGGCAAAGCGCTCAATTTTAAGTCTTAGGAATTCCAGGGAAAGTAGAATTACTTGCACCAATTCAGTCCATGGAAATGAGGAATCAAAAACATTAGTCATGCAAACTATTATGTCACAAAGCAAAGGGATTTACACTGCAGACGGAGCCCTAGCCTTGTCTTTCGAACGAACGCAGGAAACCTCGCCTCTGTCACCAAAGGATTCTTTTGGACAGAAACTTTTTTTTTTTTTTTTTGGCTAGAGTATTTTCACAGTTGAAGAAGTGTATATTATATCTCACTTACCACTCTGTAATTATTTTCTTATCTGTAATCTTCTCTCCCCAAACTAGTGACAGACAAAGCTTGACAAATGCGACAAATGTCTTTGCATAATAGCAGCTCATTTGTTTAGCAACACTATTGAAGAAATGGAACAAAGTACCAGCTTCAAAACAAAACATTTTTTCTAAAATGAATTGTACCCTTCCTTGTCTTCATTATGGAATATGCCGAGCAAATTTAGTCTCGCCTGGTAACACAGGCACTATTGAAGATGTAGTGTTGTTTGTCCTCGTGTGAAATTATTGTACTTTTTTACTTCCTGTGTTGGTTTAATAGCTTCCCTCCCCTCCTCTTGATTTTGGCCTTTTATTTTGCAAACTGCAAAAGACATGAGGTTATCGAGCTTGCTGAAATTGTGAGAGAAGTAAGAGCACATGGGTTCTGTTGGGGCCCAAAGGCTTCTCCTATGATGAGTTCATGATTTCTTTTCATTAAACTTTGTGACATGTTTTGCCTCCCCAAGTGACTCAGAGGTTCTTGGCTTTGTAATAGTGAAAGTCTCTGGAAATAACCAATTGTGTGTGTGTGTGTACACGCATGTTCAGGAAGGCCTGGCATGGTATCTATGTGCTAAATATGTGAGAGGTAAATACATGGATATATACACACATAATATGTATTTTAGGTTCCTCAAGAGTATCTCTACATATGTGTGTCTGGTATAAACTAATCCCTCAATAAATGTTAGTTGAATTAATGAAAAAAGTATAGACTTATTATGTTTTATGGGTAATACTCATAGCAACTTTGACAATTTTATAATTCTTTCTGCAATGTGGGAAATGTGTTATGTCACCCTGGAATGATGCCCCAATTCCTTTTGGAAGAGATAGTTATTCTGATAGCATTGTAATGACCACTGGCCACACCAGCTTTGGGAGCTGAACTTCCAGGCAACTAGCTTTGTGTAGAAGGGTGTGAACTATTCCACTCGTGCCCACCCAGCTGAAAACTCCTCTCTAGGGACTAGGGGCATCTTTGGTCTAATTTTCCTCAAAAAAGAAAAAGCTTATTTGCCACTTTCTAGTTAATAAAATGTTACTTAGAATATTAATATCAAAGGCAGTTGCAGCATCACCATTGTCATACTGCTGCTGGATTGAAGGGGAGTGGATTCATAACTGCTAACGCTATTGAATCAAAAAATGAAAGTAGAATGTAAGATTTAGAAGCAATTAGCTGTATTTTCCTCCTGGAATCACTCAGTAAAACACAATTGGTCTGAGAGTGGAGAAGGATCTGGGGCCCCACTTCCCACTGATTTCATCAGAGATAAATAATGAAATTAAGACTAATAAAATTAGACTGTCTCTACTATGGAATAGGATATTTGATTTGATAGAGTCTTGCTTAAAAATTATTTCCATTATTTTTTAATCCTTTTTCATGACATCTGGGGTCTTACCACGGAGGACCAGTTATTTCCAATAGTATCTGTAGTACTTCTCCTTTTCATATTTATTAGATTGGTCTTGCATTCACATCCTCTTCTAAATTATACTAATGTACCTTGATGCTTAAAATGACTTGTTTAGATCTCCAAATTGCTTGACGTTACTAATTTTGAATCGACTTACTTCACTGACAACAAGTTCTATCAGCGGCCAAATGACCCCCTGGATCATACTGGGATGCCTGGGGAAAAGATTACAAGGAGGGAGAACACAAAAGAATACAGCATCTCCTGAAAGACTCCACCTCGAAACCTCTCGGATGATCTCTTTGTGCGCTTGGTTGATCTAGCCCTCAACAGCCCAAATCTGCATGTCCTTCGAATCAAAATAATCCCGAGGTTGAGGTATCTGCTGTGACTCCAATTAGAGATTAGGTGCTCTCACTCTGTCAGTTGGAAAGACATGATAAAGAGATAACCTTATGATATGGAAATGTTAACAGGACCTGAATCTTTGTAAAACCGTAGCAGACCTCCTCCTGCAGAGACCTAGCCCCTCATTAGTCCCGGCGTCGCACAACTGACACAAACTGTGTCCACACAGCCTTCATCTTGTAGGAGAAAGGTACTGTTACCAGTGGTGGATGGATTGGTAAGCCAACAAAGCTTAAACCTCAGGGCCCTTCCCCTGCCAGGGCCCCTTCTAAATAACACTTCCCATCAGTACATAATTTTGTATATGTTATTAAAAAAATTTTTTTTCTGAAAGAAGTCCCCAATATTATACAAGCATCTGGTCCACAAGACATGGCTTCACCCAGTGGCTACTAATGGGGTTTCTACCTGTGGCAGATGGGACAGAAATGGCGGATTTGTGAGCAGCAGTCTTCCCCACACCACGCATGTCTAAATGCTACCCTTCTGTTTCCACTGTTTGTCTGACTTGGTTTTGTTTCTGCCTCTACTGCTGACTCCCGGTCCGCAACTACCTTCACACCGTCCGAAATGCAGTTCCCGAAGTCAGAGTTTCACTGTATCACACCTGTCTCTCTGCCTTTTAGATTTCAGGGTAAGTCCTGAATCTGCCCCACAGCAGGCAACAGCTCAGACATTGTGCTCGCAGATGGTCTGGTGCCGAGGGGTGACAGCCTTGTGAGGGGCTTGGTGGCTGGGCTGTTAAATGCGGGAGACTGTGCAGATCTGCAAATCTCCGGTGCTCCCCATCCTTGGAGCTGTGCATTTCTGTTGCACAGAATTTGCAACTGTTTTTCTCTGAATCATCTGTCCCTCCAAATACTACCAAACACATTGTCGGAAGTGTTTTTTGTGTTTTGGTGTCATAGAACCTCTAATAATAAGGATACTTATTTCTGGGGTTAGACTGGGAAGGCAAAAGTTTGAATATTTAGGGCAAATTGTTTTGTTATGATGGAAAGCCAGGATTTTTTTTTTTTTTCCAAATAAAAGTGAACACATTCTTTCTGGACTTGCAGACCCAGCTTTCTTTTATGATTTAAAAAACTTGGGAGACACTGAAATGCAAATATTTGAAAACTGTATCACCTTGTCTGAATTAAGGGAATTTTAATACTTCGTTTAGGTGGGTACTGGTAAGATCTATTCCTAATCCTGGTGGTGCTGTGATGCTGCCAGCAATTTACAAACATACTTCCCTATCTACCTGACAGTCAGTGTCTGGATAGAGGCAAGGGTTCTTCTCTTCCCCATTGCTTGGGCTCAGGACTCCCGACAGCTGGCTTTTCAAGTGTGGCTGAATGGAACTCAGTGTGAGAAAACCACTATCCCGAGCCATTAGAAATGGACAGAGTGCCTCTCCCAGCCCTGCAGGCGGGACAACAGCTTCCTTCTGCCAAGACAGTCAGTAAGGACAACCACTTTGAAACACAGCCCTCTGGCTACAAACTACTGAAATTTCTCGAAAGTTCTGAATAAGCTCTCCAATTCGAGTCTGCCACTACTGGCCTTTCTTAGACAGAATGCCCCTTGACTTCAGTAGGTTTTCTGCATGAAGGAAGACTCTGGGATTTGCTTTTAAAGGAGTTAAAGGTTTTCAAATGAAGTCTGAGAACCATCCTCACACCCACTGAATGGCTCCTTTTCAGACTTCTATGAAAATGAGATGTCTGTTATGCCCCAAGTATGGGGTGATAAGTAATTATTAAACAATTTTATATAAGGGAGAATGATTTTTCCCCCCCTCTGTGCCCATTTATTTAAAACCCTTTCTGAACCTACAAGGCATATCCCAAGGCTGTTCTCCAAGAAAGGTTAAGAATTAAATCCCCTACCCTTCCCATCTGGTTCTTCTTCTTAAAAAAGTTCTCAGGCTTCCTTCCTGCCACTCTTACTGGGCTCGTGACAGGTACACAGATGATGACTGATTTCAAAATAAGAATGTGGGCACCAAGAGGTGAATAAAGAAAAACCGAATGGTGGCCTGAGAGAACTGGGAGGTTTACAGAAATGATGTACCTCCTGTAAAAATCTTAACTGCTCTGCGAGTCTCGGTTTCATGGAATGCCTCTCTGGAATGATTTTCTTTTTCGGTGGCTGCAACACATAAAGGCCACTGAAACTTGCTGTTACCCTCCCCCTGCCTTTTACAAACCCCTCAAGTTTGGGTCAGCTTTCATGCATCTAAGCCCGGGTGGCAACTCTGGTTTAAATGCCATTTCATGCCTGATAAAATTTCATTAGGCATTTTAACTTTTAATTTCTTTTATTGACTTATCGTGCAGATGGAGAGAAATGTTTAGAAAGGGGAAAAAATTTAAACAGGGATTTACTGAAGTCATGTTTCAGTAAGGAAGGAAATACCATCGACTTTATTACAGCTGCCTAATGTTTTCCACAAACTGTAGAAATAATGCGTTGTATCTCGGTGACCTACAATAGCAGCTGACTGCTTGCACATGATGGAAATGCAATTTTGCGTTTGCTAAAAATTAACTATTTAATGCCCTGGTGTCTGGGTCTCACTGTATCTTTTGTGCTATAGGCTATTTCAAGTTGTGGACAGTCATTGGGTGCAGGTTTGAAGGCGGTGTGTGGCTTCGTGAAAGGCAGCTGGGGTCCGGTGGGGAGAGGCCACACAAGACACACATGTGTCTGTTTGCTGTCCCTACATGGTCCTAAGAGCTGATGTGAAGATTTCCTCTGCCTTCTTCCTGTGTCCCCTTCACCTGCCCCCCCCCCCACCCACCCAGGGCAAACCAGCCAGACCCCTCCCTCTCTCCCCCACCCCCTCCCTTCCCTGGGCCTTATCTGGTATGTTCAGTGATGCGATAAAACAAAAAGGGAAGTTTTTGATTGCACGAACACACCCTTTGGAGAGATTCCAGCTAGAGAAGAGTCCGTGTAGGAAAGTGAGAGCTGCGTGGGGAGGCCTAGGTGCCAGGATCGAGGAAAATGCAAGCTTAGGAGGAAAAAATAATAACATGCTAGAATGGCAGTGGTGGTTTCGAGAGGTCTGGAGGGTGGAGGGAGTTCAAAAAGGAACTTGCCTAATGAGGCCTCTCTGAAGATTTACTGCTGTGGCCGCTGCTGAGAAGAGGATCCGGAGAAAAGATGTTCTGCCCTGACTAGCTTCACAGGAAGTCAGACAGGGCTTGTGTTCTCTGGCAGACAGAGAAGAGAGACTGCTCAGCCGGCAGCATCTACGGACTTTCAGTTTAATTGTTTTTAAAGAGTCTCCTTGCATGCAGCATTCATGACCCTTATACATGTAGTTCTCGAGGCAGAAAACCAAATAGAGAAACCATTCTGGATGAAAGCTGTTCCCATTTGTCCCCAAGATGACCACATCAATTCCTGGGGGTACCACTTCCTCCCCTAACTGCTCCTCTAGAGCGGGGGTGGGGGGGGGGGGGGGGGGGGGGAGTGGAGGTGGGTGGGCCTCAGGACTCATCCTAACGGCCATCAGTTTCTGGGCGGAGAGCACATGACAGACGATCCAGGGAGCTCAGAACACTGTCCTTTGCCCAGTGGACTGGAGGCTGGGCTCTCCCTGTTTCCCCAGCAGAACTCAAAGCCCTCCTGACTTCCAAGGACTTGAAGTGAAACTCTGCAGGGCAAATTCCAAAGCACCAGGGCCTGTACTCAATGGGATGCTCTCTGCACACTGAAGGAACCATTCGTGGAAAAGACTACCTTTCAGGTGAAAGAGCGCCATCTCCCCACCTTTGGAGCAGGTACCATCACTGCCATTTTCCTCACAGGGAAACAGGGGCTTAGTGAGCAGCAGTGATTTGCTCAAGGACACAGAACTGTTTGGCCTTAGAACACTCCTATCCCATCTGACCCCTGGGGGCCACACGCACCTGCTCCCATGGACTGGCTGATGTCATCTTGAGAACTCATTCTGGGTAATAAATCAGAAGCCTTTGAAGGGAAGAAAGATAAATGGGGTTCTGGGCATTTTCTCACAGAAGACAGGAAAGCAGCCCATCTGGTCTACCGTGTAAATCCCAGTAAGTGAGGCAGAATATGGAGAGAGACCCGGAGTTTGGGATTCCAATCCCATCCTACCAAATGGCTGAATGGGCTTCAAATAAAGTGATCCCAACCCAGGAAGCTCGGGTGGATCCAAGTAAAGGCTGAGCACAGCCATGGCCTAGAGGCGGGGTGGGGGTGGGGGGTGGGAAGGGGGTAAAAGCAAAGGAATTCTCTGAGACAGAGAAATGGAGCTGCAGGAGGAAGGGAGTCTCCCCTCTTCCTTCAGTGGTGTGGGGCAGCAGGTGGAATGCTGTGTGAAGGCAGGTGTGCTTGGGGTAGGTCAATGCGGGAGCTGGGTTCTGTCCACAGTTCCTGAATCAGCTTCAAGTGCCTCGGCAGTGTCGTGCATGTGTGCATGTGTGTACTTTCTACGTGCGGGTGTGAACATGCACCTGCTTGTGAGGGAGACTGAGGCAGAGGGACAGAGAGATTCACAAACTTGTAGAACAGGGTATTTCATAGACATGCTTCTGCCTTCTTGAATGGATGGGGGTTACAAAAAACTTCTGAAGGAAACCTCAGCATAAAATAAGCACTTCACTAACATCTGTTCTCATAAGAGCTAAAGATGACTGCTTGTTGCCTACTGAACATGTTTTCCTCTTCTTCCTTAGTAACAAAAACCTGATTTGGGGGGATGTGGGGGAAGCAAGTTGCCTAGGAAGCTTCATTTCTCTACCTCCCTTGTTGGTGAGTTCTGGGCAATGGGATGTAAAGTGAATTTATTTGGTGGAACCTCTAGAAAAGTTCCTCAAAATGGAAAACAGACAGATGGCAGCTCTCTTGTCACTGTAAGTACAAAGCTAGGTGCTGAGGATGTCAGAGAATGAAGGGGGAAAGCCTGCGTCTCTAGTGGTATCTCAGTGGTTACATAAAGATTCTGGGTTTCTCTTCCCCTCTTACAAGAAGGAATAAATCCCTAATTTGTTTAAGCTACTGTGACAGGATCTCTGTTACTAGCAGGCACAGCCAGCTCCTGACTGGTAGAGAAAGCAGGCTGCTTATTTTTTCTCAGTGCATGGGTAGTGCACACAACACAAAGAACTGAATGCTCAAACTATAAAGTACATCAATAAACATAAGGGGTAGGTTCTCAGTGCAATTACATTCAACCTTTGGATGTAAGTGTCATAACCGTTAATGTCACGGACCCTCTCCAGAAACTGTAGGAAGCTGTAGACAATCTCCTTAGGGAAATGCATATGTACATTTGCACAGAAAATCTTCACACACTATCTCAAGTATTTTATGGAATCAGCGAAGCCCATCCACGAAGCCCTTGTTAAGGATTCTGCATTAGGTTACAATTACTTCCAAAGGCGGAAAAGAAGGGACTAGATCTGGCTTGGCTAATGGCCAGTGCCTTCAGAGTCTTTTTCTCAGGGAAGCTCAGGGGTAAACAGGGTCACCTGGGTAGTAATGGTCTTTCCTGGAACCTTCTATAAGAGCAACCTGAATCTTTTGGGTTTGGAGCTGGATGGCGAGACCATATGGTACAAGAGAAATCAGATGCCACTCTGAAGCCCAGTAGGCCCCCTAGGACGAAGGAACAGGTCAGACCATTACAGGGAGCTTCAAAGAACTTTTGAGGCTAGCTGTAGTCCAAGGTGAAATAAAGAAACAAACAAACAAATAAATAAGCTAATTCATTCTGCAAACCCAAGCAAAGTATGTTGGAAAGGGCTTTGTGACTGAATGTGAACCATCTTCGGTTCTTGTTCACTGGATTTTAGCAGATTTTGAATAGTTTCATGGGACTTTGTATGTTTGTGGGACACACTGACAAGCCTTTCTGAACAGTTGGTTGGTTAACGAAAATGTAACAAGATATTTTACTTATAGAGCAGCTGTTCCAATGTTTGGGCATTCCATGTCAAGCTGCTATGAGCTGATCTAGTCCAAAGAGGCTTTACTGAAAGTATGTTGTAATAAACAGTGTCCACTGGGTAAATTTGCCTAAATAGTTTTTTGTGTATTATGTCTGTGGGAAAGACATATGATATTTTGAAAGCTGTTTTGCTTTGATTTCCCAGTGAAGTAATCCTTCTCTCACAAATTCTAATTGTATGACACCATAAGAACAGGCTTAATCTGGGTTGTAAAAATGTGTAGGTCCTACTGTATTAATCCCACTTTGGAGGACATGTACAATTCATTTCCTTAGATCTTTATCATATATGCTTTCCTTTTCAACTATTCGCATATCTTTCACTCCTTAAAAAAAAACAACAGTAAAGCTTCACAAACAAAACAACAAATATCCTGATTCTATTCATTTCAACCTCTACAATTCTATGAAGAACATAATAACCTGTTGTTTGCGGAGCATTTTCTCATATTTTAATAGCGAACTAGAATATTCTGGGGCAGTTGTTCTCGAATTCCAGTGTGCAAAAGAATACCCGTGGAGTATGTTAAAATGCAGATTCCAAGCCCCTCGGGGCTCCCATTCAGAGGGCCCACGGCAGAGTTGGTAGCTGTTGTGCTTTAAGACAGCTGTAGTTTGTATTATAGGGCCAAAGTCCCTTTGGATGAGAGGGTGAGGTTATGGGCTTCGTTTATTTGATTCTTTCCACTGGAAGACCTTGGAACGCGATGCAAAAGCTTTGAAATAATCTTGTGCCAGACAATAATGGAAAGAGCGACATCAGGGAAAAACTAGGAGGGAAAAAGTTTGGTTCTCATAACTGTTTTGCCTCGGTTGGGTACAGGGTGACATTTGACAGCACATGGGAGGATGTGTATGCCAGGAACGTAACTGATGCTCAATCACTGGGGTGAATCCTGAAGTACTCCATTATTTCTGCAGTGCCTCCTCAATACCAGGTCACCTGGGGATTTGAGAACACCCTTCTCAGACCACTCAAGTTATGACTGACTTGATGACAATATCAAGAACAGAAACTTAAGCCCTTCTCAGATACTGTCCCATCTGCTTCACGTCATAAACCCACAGATGGTCTCTTCTCTCTTTAGGGGACTTTAACATTCTTGTTTTACAATGTTAGGAATTCTAATATATACAATATGCTTTTCTGAAAGTGTCATTTATGTTTGTAATACACTGTCCTTTAACCTAGAAGCATGTATCATGTAAACTACAGATGTCTGTTTTTTTGCTTTTATGTGGAGGGTCTCAATTACTTGCTGTCTGCTTTCACTAAATCTTAGCGTGGGAAGTTTTTCTCTATATGGTTGATTTCCCTTGTGAGAGGCAGGACGAAGTGAGAGAGAGGAATGGTGTTCCTTCTGAGAGGGGCCAACACTGGAGAGGGGTGGAGTAATCCATAGTCAACAGTGTTCAAGAAAAAGAAAGATCAAATTGGGAGAAGCCCAGTGCATCCATCATCAGGGAAGAACAGAGTAAGGATGGCCCAGGACAAGAAGAAGGGCTGGGATGATGAATTTAACAAACCAAAAAACAAGCAGGTGGGATTTCAAACACTGGTGATGGGATAGGATGTGAAGTACAAAGCATGCCCTCTCACAAATCACTACACTTTATTTCATGGTTTGGTAGGGATGGTGGAGGAGAAAGTTTTAGAGGAATTAGGAACAAAGATGGTGAATATGGATTAAAATAGAAAAACTAAATGAACAGTTTGAATTCTAAGTAAAAGATCATTCTGTGAGGATGAAATAATCACATATAAGCCACACTAATTTCATATCCTCTCTTGACTGAGATTCAAGATTGCACACTAGCTCCCCAAAAGTAGGTGGGTCTCAAATTCAGTCAAACACACCTTTATGACCTGCCTGAAGACTACAGTCATTCCATAAAAAGGAATATTCTGCAAAAATGAAAATTGGCTTATAAGAACGTAACTGAAAAATTCTCTTCTCCGTCAGTAATCAAATGAATATACTTCCTTTTTCCTCTCTTATATTTAAAAAAGATTTTATTTATTTATTTATTTGACAGAATGAGAAGGTGAGCAAAGGGGAGTAGGAGAGGGAGAAGCAGACTTTCCACTGAGCAGAGAGCCTGATGTGGGGCTTGATCCCAGGACCATAGGATTAGGACCTGAGCTGAAGGCAGATGCTTAACTGACTGAGCCACCCAGGTACCCCTCCCTCTATTATTAAATTAGGATATACAAAAACCTAATGAAATTATATAAACACTCACAAAATTATTCAAACCTTTACCAGTTACTTTATATAAAACCATCATATTTCACTTAAAATGGTATTATTATATAAGAACAAAATCTTTTACTATAAATTAAAATCATGGAGTTTTGGAAGGGCTAATCATTTTCATGCAATGTGTAGTTTTATTATTCTCCAAATGAGATTGCTTTTTAAAAATGTTTTAGACTTCATAGACACTATTGGCCCCTCCCACTGTGGACCAGGCACTTTGTGCTAGGCACATTTATAGAGCTTTTCTCTATAAATAGAAATAGATTTTATGCTCATTTTACTGATAGGAAACTGAGGCTTAGAGAGGTTAAGAGACTGGCCCAAGGGGGTGTGTGGGTGGCTCAATCAATTAAGCATCTGCCTTTGGCTAAGGTCATGATCCCAGAGTCCTGGGATCGACCCCATGTTGGCCTCCCCACTCAGTGAAGTATCTGCTTCTCTCTCTCTTCCTCCCCCAACTCATGCTTGCTTACTCTCTCTCTCTTTCCCCCCTCTCTGAAATAAACAAATAAAATCTTTTAAAAAAGAGAGAGAGAGAGAGAGAGAGAGAGAGAAAGAGTGGCCCAAGGCCATCTGCCTAGTAGGTGGGAGAACCAGCATCTGGACCTCTAGCCTAGAGTTTTGTTCACTAGATCAAATGCTAGTACACAAGTCTCTGTAGCTAACAATCCTGGCAGTTTAGATTTTCCCTTCTATCTGAAAATGGCTTGTAATTTATCCTCTGATGATTTATAATCTGCAAAGGATGTGGATGAAGTTATTCCATGGAAGCAATCAGTCCAATTGTAAAGGGAGTTTGAACCACCTCTGTATGGCAAAACCATAAAATCCATTATGATATGAATCTTGGGTTGTAAGAAAAAAAAGAGGGAAAGCATAGGCAAAGAGCAACAGGTAAGGAGAATTCTGGTATAGCAGCAAGGAGTACGGTTCTCTGATTCCCGTGAGAAATTCCCAAATGAATGAGTGAGAGACCTGTGCTCGGTCCTTCAGGACCTGGTTACTGGCCTAGTGTAGGCTCTGAAAGGCCCTATAAATTTTTATACTTCACTGGGGAAAGAGTGGCATTAGAATTCAGGTACTTCCCACAGCAGGAGGCTCGCTGAAACTTAATACTTTGTATTCATACTCCTACACAAACTAAAACTGCTAAACACAGTAAGATTCTGGAAGAGTCCTGGAAACATATAACACTTGGTTTTGAGTATGTGCAAAGTATTTAACCTGTTAATATCCGTATCTATCCAGTGCAGAAACTAATGTGACAGACCAATTTTATCTTAGATATATGTCCAGACCTGTTTGGCATTTTGATAATGCCAAACACTACACAAACCAGGAATAATGATAAGCTAAAACCTACTAGGGAGGTATTTGAAGTCCTGTATCAGTATTTATAGTATAGAAATGATCCAGACTCCTGCATGACAGGTGATGGACAGTTAGTTGAATTTTAAAGATACTACCCTTTTGGGACATGCATACTTTTAAATGGAGGAAAATATTAAATAAAAATTTGAATTTTTTCTATGTTTAAATTTTTATTAAGATTTCAAACAAAATTTTTTTTAAGGTTTTTGAAAAAATTTATTTGACAGATAGAACACAAGAAGGCAGAGGGAGAGGGAGAAGCAGACTCTCCACTGAGCAAGAGGCCTGATGCGGGGCTCGATTCCGATCATGACCCGAGGCGGAGGCAGACCATTAGAGACTGAACCACCCAGGCGCCCCCAAAATCTTTTTTTTTAACTATCCCTTTATTTCTATAAATTATTTGTAAATCATTTAAAAATATAAAAAAATAAATGAGGAAAAAAGATTCATTGGCTCAGATGGTGAATGGTGACAGCTTTTTCCTGGAGATTATCGAGCTCATTGATATCCTGATGTATATCAATCATTGAATGAATGAATTCAAATCACTGAATAAAGGAATAAAGGAATGACTCTAGGCCCAATTAATAACGATGTGAGGAACTTTCAAAAAGAATACACAGTAAAAAAAGGGTGGAATAGAGAGGATATGAAACTGGAGGAAAAGTAAATTGTAACTTTCAAGTCCTGGCCTTGAGAAATGGAGACAAATACACCTGCAGTTTGTAGAAAACTCTGTTTTTTTCAGCTCAGAGAACGCTACGACTATTCCTGTCCTTCTCATTATCTCAAAGTTCTCTGGGGGAGCCGGTTCCACACCTCTGTTAGTTATAACTTTGGAGAAGAGCTCTGCATACCTACGGGTATGTTATCTTGTGAAGATATGGTGAGAACAAAAAGTCTCATGACTATGAAGAATAACACCTTCCCCACCCAAATGCAACTTCCAGTGAATCTACTGTTTCTATAAGCCCCAGGCAACTCACGGCTTAGCAGTATCCAGATTTAAACCTGATACGAGACCCATACTTCACCTCTTATAGTTTCTTCTGCCCAGCTGACAGTTTGCTAGCATAGGCCAAGTGCATCCAAATACGCTATGCTTAAAACTGACGATGTATATGCAAGAACGTTTACGACAGCATTTTTTGTGTTACTGAAAAAAATCAGGATAACTTAAATAACCATAAATATAGGAAGGACTAAATAAACCATAGCACATTGATCTTCTGGAATATTATAGACCCATTTAAAAACGTATATACTGACAAGAAAAGCTGCCCTCATATACATTTTCTAGTAAAAAGAAGGAAGTGACAGAGCAATATGTTTAATAAAATCCCATTGAAGAGAATAGATCCTCTCTATGTAGACATATTACATACCTATTTCACTTTACATGTAGATGTAACACATATACATTGTACATACATGTACATCATATATGTTCATGTATGAAAAGACTGGAAGGATACTCATAGACTTGTAATGATCATTTCTGGGGAGAAGGAATGAGGGTAAATTAATGTGCACTTTCTATTTTAAACATTTCTATATTGTATTCTTTTTTTTTTTTTTACAAGAAAGTAATACATTTATAATTTAAATTCTTTTAAAAGTAAGAGCATATCTGCTGGCAAGATAGTACATTATGAGTGGATATCCACCTATACGTGCCTTCTCCAAAAGGACATTGTGTGTGAAACTGGGTCTGCAGTGTCTGACTTTCTATCCCTTGCTCAGCTGTTTCCTAGCGTCTGGAATCTGCCACTGTCATTTCTATGGGAAGAGTAGAAAGGGAAAAAAAAAGGGAGAATGATTTTCTTTTAGTCATCATCCAAGCTTTTGTTCATACTTTAATATTCCAAAGGGCTACGCTGGCAGGCAGGAGAAGCTTTGGACCAACTTGCCAATGGATGATGTGATGCAATGACACGATAGCAAACATTATTACATATGAAGAGCCAGGACCTCATGTGGTACATGAGTACAGACATGTACTACAGACCACCAGCCAGACTTCAGGGTCACTTCTGAGAGGTGCGGCACTAAGACCAGTGGGTTTTTCCACTCCCACTCTCATCCCCCAGTTACTGGGAACCCAGTTACAAAGAAACATGCAAAGCTGAATTTCAAATTATTTCACAGGGACAATTTTTCTTCTTTTTTTTTTCTCTCCCCACTTTCAAGCCCATCGAGGAGAGCTTTTGGGTTTACAGGTGGCTTGACTGTAAGATATCTTTATGTGAATTCCCCAAGAATGCAATCATGGACAGACAGCTTATAAAAACACATCTGGGGCTGCTGCACTTCCCCAGATACTTGCCTTTTTCAGAAATGCGTCCATTCTTCCACCCTCTTTTGAAAAATTCACTCATTCCCAGGAATGAGAGGCAAGGCACAGGGAAGAGAGTTGATGTGGTAGTAGTGCGCATGGACAGATGCAGCGATGCCTGTGACCAGCACCGCATCAAACACAGTTGTTGAATCACGGTGGCACACCTGAAGCTGATGTAGCATTATGTGTCTACTGTATTTAAAAAATTCATTAATTCATCCATTCACTCATTTCTGCAAAGAATGAGCCCCTTTATGTATGTATACATATGAGCTCACAAATGCACACATGTATGTGCAAGCACACGCAACTGGGCACACGCACACACACACACACACACATTCTCTCTCTCTCTCCGGTACCGGGATAGTGCGACAGGCCATGCAGTTAGCCACTTATTACAGACACCTCGCCAAGGAGAACCATGGTCTTATAGACCTATGGAGGAGCTCAGTGTGCCCCTGCTCAGAATCTGTGCAGGAAAACTGCTCTGTGAGAGGGAAAGGCCCATCTGTAAACTGATCTTCTCCCCAAGTCCTCCTGCAACCGCAGCCCAGCCCTGGAGCCAGTGAGGCCAGGGAAGTGCCTTCCTCCGAAGCCAGTCAGGCAGAGGCTCAGGAACCTAAAACACATTCCAGTGGTTGGCATCTGGGAGCAGAGCTGCCAGGAACAGCCAGTGTGTGGCCTTGAGGCCTTGGAGTGGGCGGGGGGGGGGGGGGGGGGGCGGGGGGAGGGCAGGTCCCAGGCCAAGGCCTGCAGAAAGCTGCCTGTGGGCCAGTTTGACCCTGTAGGCTCCTGCCTTGTTATTGAGAGCGGTAGTTTTATCTAGAAAGTGTGTTGTGGGAGGCTGGAATCCCCCCAGTAGGACAAGGGCATGGGGAGTAACTTTGGCAGGCCTGGGGCTGTGGAGCGGGAGAGGACTCCACATATCTCTGTGCGCTTGACTCAGGCCAAAGGGAAACCCCAGAATTACCACAAAGCCATCCCAATTCTGGCTTGGCATCACCAATCAGCTCAAAGCAATTTTTGGAAGAAGGTTTCATCTAGCACTTAGGAGTACATGTTTGTGTCTAAGGACATGTGTACACTGTAGGCCTATTTTTAAGAATGAACTCTCTTGATTTTCATTTTTGCAAACAGATGGAGGGGGATGTCCTAATGTCTGTTGGAACTTCAAGGGGGTTGGTTTTCAAACAAGAGAGCTTCAGAAATGAGAAATTGTTGAAATTATCTGGTAGCAGCTTTTGAGAAACATTTACCATGTATTTACTTTTAAAATTTCAGTTCACTTGAAAGCTGGTATAGTTAAACTAACCAAAATCTAAATTAAAAAAAAAAAAATTCCTCGATTCTTCCAGACCTACTTCACATCATCAAACTAGGCCCCCGCTGGAGGCCCCATTAAAATGGCAGCTCCCACTGAGAGAGAGACAAAAGCCCCCTCTCTGAATGGGGATGCTGAAACAGTGATGGGCTCTCAGAACTGCTTTTTTTTTTTTAATCCATTAAAAAAAAAAGTTACCTCTGCAATGACTGTGAGAGAGTATTTATTTAGCTCTCCCCACTGTGGGAAACAGGGGCGTTCTCCCTTATAAGGACACCCAGACCTTCTTGGGAGAGGAGAGAAATATGAATCCATAACATGGCTGAACAAATTCCTCCTCGCAACTGAATTCATGGAATGTTTTGGATGTGAACAGCTTAATTTTGGTGTGGTCTGGGACAAATTAATATGACTTAAATCCCACCTCACACAGGAAGCTTCTCCTGATGATGTGGGTGGAGTTAGCATACTCAAGTCTCTCAGAATTCTGCCTAACAGTCCTCTCTATTACGTTTAAATGTGGCTCCCCCTCTGCCCCGGCAAGAAAAACTTTAGGAATAGAGAAATCAAAAAAGGAATGGAGAAATTAAGAACAAACCAAAACTGTATCTAAAAAACCTAACTGTGCAAAATGTTCAGGATATGACTGTGGTATTTTAGGTTACGTGAATGTTATGCGTCTTCATGCAACAGAATAAGAGCTCCTAGAGGGTGGTCCAGCACCTTTGTATCTGGGGAGTAAAGATATTAAGCACAAAGATTGCCCTTCCAGCATTTCTCATGAAGCCCCGGGAATGGTTATTCCAGTCACACAGGCTTAGGGACTAACAAGGAAGTATCATCCTCTTCTTCCAGAAGATGAACAAGGCTTTCACCTTAACCCTTAATCAGACACTTCTGTCATAGGTAATTCAAGTCTCTTTGGCAGAGGAGGATGATTGCCTGCATCTTAAAATGAACTTTGATGTCACCCTTTCCAGAACTAAATTTCTTTACTTTTGCACATTGGAAATAAAAAGAATTTCTACCTAATATGGGAGTAAGTTCTTGGGTGAAAGCTGCTGTAAATATTAGCTACGTGCTTTGGATTTGGGAACCCACTTGCAGATTGCTCACTTTACCTCCTTAGTTACCTTGTATTTGTTAAAGGGAGTAGTAAGAAAGATTATTTCTTGATTAGCAATAGAAATCACTTATATTTGGCTTTGAAATGCATCACATGCTTGTCTTTTCTGCAGGCACAGGCACATAAAGTCTGGGTTCAGTTAGTGTTAAAAGTAGATTACTTTCCCTGAATAACTGATCATGGAGAGATGTTGTCCAAGTAGCAAGATGGGATGTTAGGCACTCATGGGTGGAAGCCCAGGCAAGATGCCATTTTTGAGATGCTCTTAGGCTAATGTAACCAGATGAGGGTGGTAAGACCTAGAGTCCCGGGAATGTTGAGCAGCTGACACCACCATTGGATGGGACCAGTCTCTGTAGTGGGGAGGGGTGTAAAAGCCATGTAGGAAAGGGCTCCTATGCCTGACTAGGCTTCTCAGAATGCATGTCTCTCTCCATATGCATCTATAATACATCATTTTTCTATCAGAGTAGTATTTTGCCCAAGAATAGTAGAACAGTAGTACAGCCAAATAATTTATTATCACTGATAGAAGCCTCCAAAAAATGTTTATCAATAAAAGTACACATTTATGCATTTCTTTTTTACAACAGGAATTACAGGCCTTTGGAAATAGAAAGAACATCCTTGAGAATGGGTTTTTAGATGCTTTTTCCCCTACCAGGAGACTCCTTTAAAAAATAAGATAAAAAGGGGCGCCTGGGTGGCTCAGTGGGTTAAAGCCTCTGCCTTCAGCTCAGATCATGATCCCAGGGTCCTGGAATTGAGCCCCACATTGGGCTCTCTGCTCAGCGGGGAGTCTGCTTCCTCCTCTCTCTCTCTCTGCCTGCCTCTCTGCCTGCTTGTGATCTCTCTCTGTCAAATAAATAAATAAAATCTTAAAAAAAAAGATAAAAATAAATGCAGGCCTACATGGAATTCTAATATGTAAAATAACACCAGGGCATCTTACTGAATAAGGAAAACTTTAGGGTTCCAGAAGCTTGTTTCGAAAACCACCATGTTAACATGGTTTTCAAGGTTTCTGAACAGGAAGCTGTACAAATCACATAGAATGCAAAAGGACAGTAGTAAACTGATGTCCTCAAATATTAGGGAAATGTGGTCATTGTACTGTAAGAGAACTTAATACAGATATGGAGAATGAGGGTTTGTAGCAAGTCGCCAAAGGTTACACAACTACTTTGTGACAAGCTCAGGAGCCAAACTCATTTTTTTTCTTCCACTTGCAAGCCACCGTATGATGCTGTCTTTGGAGACTGGAATGTCTTTGAAATCAGGCTCTATGACACTCTAATCAATTTTAATGATCTACAACTTTCAGAAGTTGCTAAAAATTTTTTATAGCAAAGAACAACTTTCTACATTTTTCTTTGCTGCCACAAAGCTGATCATGATTCTCAGAGATCTATTTATATTAATAATAATCATTTCTTATATTTCTTTGGCCTGGTGTGCACAGTTTAAACACCGTCACTTGCATTCTGGAATTGGACATAGGACATGACATCTCTGACCAGTAAATCCCTTGAATGAGTGCATTTTCCCCCTCTGTGCATGTCTCCTTCTCGTCCATTGTCTGTCTTCTTTTCATGCCTGTCAGGCGGTGGCCATGACTGTGCACTTATAAAGGTCAGTGACCCAGCAGAGAGGGCAGGCCCTGCAGAAGGCCTGTTGATGAAGCATTTCAATGCACACTGAATTTGTTAGCTCTCTGGCTTACTCCCAGGGCCAGGGTACAATTGTTTCCTGTGTGGCATGGCACCCACCCGGAACTCTTATGGTATGGGCCATTCCAACCAGGAATCTCTAAACTACATCCTACAAAAGAAATACCCGACATTTCCCAGCTTACTAAATTCTTTTTCCTGGCTCTCCTTCCCCTAATGTGTCTCGTATACTCAGTAAAACAAATTAAAACAAAGGCTTCCCTTATTTGTATAAATGGTCAGTCATAGAGATGTTTTCAAAGAATTATTTGTAAAACGGAGAGGCCACATGGACAGTTAAACACCCAACTTCCAGGCTGAGGAGTTTTAGAAGGCTATTGTCCTCAGCTTCTCCCTATTACAAATACTAAATTAAACAAAAGCAGACTTGGTATTTCTTTTGAGATTGTCTTGAGGAAGGCAAGCATTTGTTTCTCTGTTTGGAGCATCTACCTTTTAGTAAAGCAATGATGATACACAGGCGGAAACCACTGACTGAAAAATGAAAGGCTCATCCCAAATTTCAAACTGCTGCAATCTTTGATGCAAGTGAAGAAGGCAGCTCTTACTTGGGTGAAATCAAATGAAAAAGTTATGGGTGTATGTTCTGGTTCTGGTCATAATGGAGTACAATGTACTAGACTATCCTTCCTACAGATAGCAATTAGAAAGGCTAGACAAAAATATTGAAGAACAGCTATTTAAACGTATTAGACAGACACCAAAACAGGCAGAAACTGGAGAGAATTTGATTCTTGAAGTAAGAAACCATACCGGCTAAGATTGATATGTTTATGGATTTCCCTGAGGATGCTCTAGAGCCCACTTTGTACAAGACAACTAAAGCTCAAGCAGAAAGTCATAGTCTTATTGGCCTGAAGATTTGGAGAATACAGTTTGGGAGCTATCACAGTGACTGGAAGTTGAGGATGTGAAAATCCCAGAAGGAGAGACCACAGAGGGAGTAGGCCCTAAAGCTACTTACAGCATCCTCTCAAATCCTTTGCTGATCCTTGAACTATACATATGCAGGGGAGATTCCAAGTTGCCCCATGGAAAACTACAACTGGGAGGCTGAAAAAATAGAACAGCGATTTCAGCTCCTGTCCACCACATGGAGACAGAGTAGAATCTGAGTCATGCCAAGTTTGGAGAACTTTGTAATTTTTCAAGATTTTTACTTAAAACCATAGAAAGTCATACCCTAGATATAAAGACCAGATATTATATTTAAGGGATTTGCACTAAGCCTAATGACAAAACTGAAACAGAACCCATCAAAGCCTCAAACCAAGTCTCTCCAAGTTCAGGATGATCAGCCAGTAATGTAATTACCAACTAGAACAAAATTCAGTACTGTCCAGGGGAAAATAACAGAAACCACAGTCTATAATGCATCCTCTAGAAAGTCCAGTATATAATAAAAAATTACTAGACATATCAAGAAACAAACAAAAAAATGTGGTCAAATAGTAAATGACACAAGATGTTATAAAGACTTCAATGTAGCTATTATATATCTGTAAAAGGACTTAAAGAATAAGATAATAAAAATGGCCAGACATGTTGGAAATTACAGTAAAGATATGAAAACTATAAAAATGAACCAAATGGAAATTCTATAACTAAAAATATAATATTTAAAATAAAATTCAACAGATAGGCTTAAGAGTAATAAAAAGGGTCAGAAAATATGAAGATATCAATAGAAACTATCCAATCTGATGATTAAAGAAAAAAATGTTTTTCAAGTATATGGAAAGAACTTCAGGGTCCTGTGGGAAAATATCAGTCTAAAAATCATTTTCACTGGGTTCCCAAAAGAAGAGGAGAAAGAGAAAAAAAAAGAGAAATAGAGGAAAATCACCCAAATTTGGTAGAAAACATCAGGTTATAGATCCAAGCAGCTAGGGAAACCCATGCAAGTTAGTAAAAAAAAAACAAAAACACCCCACATCTAGGCGCATTTAGCCAACTTTCTGAAAACCAACGATAAAGAGAAAATCCTGAAAAGCTGTCAGAGGGAAAAGACATCACATAAAGGGACAGCGATAGAGATGATCACTGACTTTTCAACAGAAACAAATGTCTTTAAAGTGCTGAATGATAAATTCATGTAAATTTTACATCCAGCGAACTTCAGAAATGAAAATAATGTCTGGCTTCTCTCTCTCTTTTTTAAAGATACTAATTTATTTAGTTGACACACACATAGAGAGAGAGAGTAAGAGAGGGAACACAAGCAAGGGAGAGGGAGAAGGAGAAGCAGGCTCCCCACTGAGCAGGGAGCAGGATGTGGACTCGATCCCAGAACCCTGGGATCATGACCTGAGCCGAAGGCAGAGGCTTAACAACTGAACCACCCAGGCACCTGAATATCTGACTTCCTAAAGATACACTGAAAAAAACTTTTCAGGCTCAATGGAAATTATAGCAGGTACAAACTCAGATCAATGGAAGCAAGAAAGAATACCAGAAATAGTTACACAAAAGTGGATAAATGTAAAATATTTTGTCTTCCAATTAAAAAAAAAAAAGAACTCACTGTTTAAAGCAAAGTTTGCAATTTTGTATTTTGGTATTTATAGTACATGCATATGTAATATATAACTGGGCATTAATGGAATTTTACTGTTGCTGGATTTTTACATTTTACATATAAGAGTAAAATACTCATTCTAAGGCCATGGTAAGTTAAGATTGCATAGTATAATTCCTAGAGCAATAACTTAAACAACACAAAAAGGTATAGAGTTTAAATCCATAGAGAAATTAAAACAAATATTCTAAAAAATGTGATTAACCCAAATAGTGTAAGGAAGGAGAAACAAAGGGAAAAAGATGAGGCAAACAGAAAACAAATAGAAAAATGGTAAGCCTAAATTCAACTATACCAATATTAAATATAAATAAACTCAACACCAATTAAAAGATAGATATTGCCAAATAGCATAAAAAAGCAAAATTCAACTATATGCAGTCTATAAGAGCCATAAAAAGACTAGCAGGTTGAGAATAAAAGTGAAAGGACATTCATGAAACTGTAAGCAAAAGAAATATGGTGTGGCTATGTTAACCCAAGCAAATGTGGACTTTGCACAAAGGGTATTATTAGAATTTAAAGGCATTCCATAATGATAATATGCCCAAATCCATGGGAAGACATAATAATCATAAATGTTTATTCAGTTAATATTATAGCTTTAAAATATACAAAGCAAAAACTGATAGAACTAAGAAGAAATAAATAAATCCACAATCACAGTTAGAGACCTGAACTTCATGGTTTCAGTAACTGATAGAAAAACTAGGTGAAAAGTCAAGAGTATAGAAGATTTGAACATTATCAACCAGTTTGACCTAATGGACATTTAAAAATGTTACACCCCAAAACTTCAGAGTACATGTTCTTTTCAAGTACGCATAGAATATTCATCAGGATAGACCATATGCTAGGCCATAAAGTAAGTCAAATGTCAAAGGATTGAAATTTTTCCAAGTTATTTTCTTACACAGTGGAGTTAAAGTAGAACTTAACAACAGTAAGATACCCTGAAGACTGCAAAAGGAACTGTGGGTCAAAGGAGAAATAAAAAAGGAAAATAGAAACTATTTCAAAATAAATGATAGTGAACATATAACATATCAAAATGTGTGGAATGTAGCTAAATCCGTGTTCAGAGGGAATAAACATTAAATGATTATATTTTAATAAAAGAGATAAACCAATGATGTAAGATTTCACTTTAAATTGCTCTGAAAGAAATTAAGATATATATATAATTTCCATTTATAAAAATTTTTTAAAAGAGCAAAAATCGATAAAATAGAAAACAATAGAGAAATGTTAACAAAAGACAAAAGATGTTACTTTGAAAAGATTAAATAAAATTTATAAACTCCTAGCAAAGCTAATCAAGAAAAGAAGAGAAACTCAAATGACTAATATTGGGAATGGAATAGAGAAGAAAACTATTGATCCTATAGACATTAAAATTATAATAAAACAAAGTAAGGGAGTTTTATGCCTTTATGCCAATGAGTAGTACTGGAACAACTGGATAAACACTGAAACCATAGGAATCTCAGCTCCTACCTCACACAGAAATTAATTGATATGGATTTTAGATCTAAACCTAGAATCTAAAACTTGAAAGTTTCTAGAAGAAAGAAGAAAACATAGGAGGATATCCTTTAGACCATGAGTTGGCAAAGATTTCTTATGAGGAGACAAAAGCATTAAACATAAAAGGTTAATTTATAAAACTTTGTCAGAATGTTTAAACTTCTGCTTATCTAGAAGAGCCATTAATAAAATAAAACAATATGCCACAGACTATAAGAAAATATAATGCACATACCTGAGAAAAGACTTATATAGGAAGTACATAAAGAGCTCTTACAAGTCAACAATAAAAAACCAAACAAGAATTTAAAAATTGATAAAATACTAGAACAGATACTTCACAAAAAAGAAAAGATATGTATAAGAATAAATACTCAAACAACATTCATTGTCAGAGAATTGCATACTAAAACCATAATAATATATAATTTCATATTCAATCTCGGTGAGACTGTGGAATACCTACAACTCTCACACTGTGTTAGTGGGAATATAAATTAGCACCATCTATAAGGTATTATTTTAAGAAGTTGAATATACAACACCGCATCATTCAGTAATTCTATTCCTAGGTACTTACTCAAAGGAATTGAAAATATGTCCACAAAAAGATGTTATGAGAATATTCATGGAGCTTGAGATTTACTAGAAGTGGCCGACATGGAATTTTCTGAGGTGATACAAATATTCTCTATTGCCATTATAAAAATTCATTGAATTGTACACTTTAGATGTATGAGCTTCATTGTATATGAATTTTACTTCAAAATTTTTTTTAAAAAGGCAACAACATTGTCAAAATATCAGTTCTTCCCCAACTTGATCTATAGATACTATGCAATCCCCAAAGACTCCAGCAAGTTATTTTGTGGACACTGAAAAACTGATTACAAAGTTTTTATGGAGATGCATAAGATCCAGAATAGCCCACACAACATGGAAGAACAAACTGGAGGATGGACATTACCTGGCTTTAATACTTACTGTAAAAACTACAGTAATCACCATAGCATACTATTAGTGAGAAAACATACAGACCTCTGGAACGGAATAGAGAGGCCAGGAGTAGATTCACATAAACAGAGTGAACTGATCTTTGATACAGGAGCAAAGGCAATACAATGTAGAAAAAATAATCTCCTCAACCAATCGTGTTGGGACAACTGGACATCCACATTTAAAAAAAAAAAGAATCTAGATGCACCCTTCACAAAAATTAACTCAAAATGGATCAAAAACCTAAATGTAAACTGTGGAACTGTAAAACTAAAACTATAAAAGATAATACAGGAGAAAACCTGGATGACCTGGGGTATGATGACGAATTTTTAGATACATACCAAAAAGCATAATCTATGAGAGAAATAATAGATAAGTTAAACTTTATAAAAATTAAAAACTTTTGCTCTGTGAAAAATAATGTCAAGAGAATGAGAAGACCAGCCAGAGACTGGGAGAAAATATTTGCAAAAGACACATCTGATAAAGAAATGCAAAATATGCATTATATATAACATATATGCAAGGAACACTTAAAACTCAATAATAACAAAACAACCTGATTAAAAGATGGGATAATACTTGACACCTCACCAAAGAAGACATACAGATGGCAAAGAGGCACATGAAAAGATGCTCTACATCACATGTCATTATGGAACTGCAAATTGAAACAATGAGCTAGCATTACACATCTATTAGAATGGCTAAAATCCAGAACATGGACAACACCAAATGCTGATGAGGATGTGGAGCAGCAGGAACTCTCACTGATCACTGGTGGGAATGCAAAATGATCCAGGTACTGCGGAAGACAGTTTGGTGCTCTCTTAAGAAACTAAACAGACTCTTAGCCTATGATCCAGCCGTTGCACTCCTTGGTATTTACCCAAAGGAGCTGAAAACTTATTCTCACACAAAATCCTGCACAAAGATGTTTTATTCATAAGTGCTCGAACCTAGAAGAAACCGAGGTGTCTTTCAGTAGGTGGACTGATAAATAAACTATGGTACACCCAGATAATAGAGTATTACTCAGCACTAAAAATAAATGAGCTTTCAAGCCATGAAAAGACACCGAAGAACCTTGAACGTATACTCCTCAGTGAAAGAGTCTGCAATCGACTGCACACTATACAATTCCGACCAGATGATATTCTGGAAAGGGCAAAACTATGCAGGCAATAAAAAGATTGCTGGTTGCCAGAGATTGGGGAGGGGGGAAATGATAATGATGGCTATTTATCATTTGCTGAAGCCCATAGAATATACAACACTAAGAGTGAACCCCAATGTCAACTATGGACTTTGGGTAATTATAATGTGTCAATGTGGGTTTATCAATTGTAACAAATGTACATAATGTGGGAGTCTATAGAGCAGGGAATATATAGGAAATCTATGTACTTTCCCCTTGATTTTGCAGAGAACCTGAAATTGCTCTGGGAGGAAAAAAAGTATTTTTTTTTTTTTTAGATTTTTTAATTTATTTGTTTGACAGACAGAGATCACAAGCAGGCAGAGAGGCAGGCAGAGAGAGAGGAGGAAGCAGACTCCCTGCTGAGCAGAGAGCCCGATGCGGGGCTCTATCCCAGAACCCTGAGATCACGACCTAAGTCGAAGGCAGAGGTTTAACCCACTGAGCCACTCAGGTGCCCCAAAAAAGTATTTTTTTAAAAAGCCAAGAAACAAACCAATTTCATCCTTGCCACTCTTTTTCTACGAGGTAACATAACAATTTCATAAAACATTGAAAGAAGGATGTAAAAGGATTCTTAAATGATGATTCTTAAGCCATATATATATATATATATATATATATATATAATATATTCTCTATTCATCACTTCTATTTGCTTGTTTTGTGGAAGTAAGAATTGTTTCTATTACACAGAAAGAATTAAAAAGATAAAAACTCCTAAACTAGTAACTGGTGGACCCATAACTTCTTAGAGACTAGGGAGAACACTTTGGCAGGGTCTGTCAAAACTGGAACTGTTGTACCTTTGACCCAGCTATTCCCCTTGTAAAAACCTGTCCCTAGAAATATTCACATCAAGTGCAAAATGATATATGGGCAATGACCTCACCGTAGCATGGCTTGAAATAAGAACAAACTGGATGGAGACAGTTAAATGTCTACCAGTAGGGCTATGGTTAACAAATTATGGCCATCTAGGTTAATAGATACTGTGCAGCTGCTAAAAGAAAGTATAAATATTAGATGTGTATGAGAGAGTTTCATGAGAAAGAACCAGGCTATAGAACAACATGAATAATATTATCTCGGTTCTGTAAAAATAACTCCCTTCTTTCTTTTTGCTTTTCTCCTTCCTTTTTCTTTGTAAATGCATAGGAAATGCCATAAAGGATACACATCAAACTATTATCAGTGGTTACCAGCTGGAGAAAGGGAGTGGAAAGATGGCAGGTGAGATCTTTAATCTTTTTTTGCTTTCTGTATGCCTACATAGTTTAATTTTTCTTCTCAGTGAATATATGGTTGTTTTGTAATTAACTTTTTTTTCTAATTTCTTGAGATGTAATTGACATATAACATTGTATTAGTTTAAGGTGTAGAACATAATGATTTGATATATGTATGGATTGCAAAATGATTTCCACAGTAAGCTTAGTTAACACCCATCAACTCACATAGTTACAAACTTTTTTCCCCTCGTGGTGGGAACTTTTAAGATCTGTTCTTTTAGGAAGTTAACACATATACAACACAGTATTATTTACTATAGTCACCACATCGTACATTACATCCCCAGAACTTAATTTATCTTATAACTAGAGGTTTATACCTTTTGGCCACTTTCATTCATTTCTCTATCAACCCCTCCTCTTCCTGGCCCCACCTGGCCTCTGTTTGTTTCAAAAAGAAAAGAGGAAAGGGAAAGAAAGGGAAAGGAAAGAAGAAAGGAAAGAAGAGAAGGAGGGAGGAAGGAGAGGAGGGAAGGAGGAAGGAGGGGGAGGGAGGGAGGAAGGAGGGGGAAGGAGGAAGGAGGGAGGGACACAACAGTTACCTGAGAGCCAAAGGAGCCTGATCGTTAGTGTTCATGACTGACCAGGACTTGGAAAGAATGATTTCAGGTAGGGCCAGATTCAATCCCAATTGCAAATATTTCTTATTTTTAAAGACAGAATGGTAGATCCCACAACTTCACTTGCTAACCATTTTCATTTTTTAAAAAAATTTTCACATATTTATTTATTTCAGAGTGAGAGAGGGATGGGGGGATGGGGGACAGAGGGAAAGAATCTTTCAGCAGACTCTGCTGAGCAGGGAGCACGGCTTGATCTTGGAACCCTGAGATCACGACCTGAGCCGAAACCAAGAATCAGATGCCTAACTGACTGAGCCACCCAGGCGCCCTGCTCCCCATTTGTCATGATCTTTATAATGAGAAATTACTTTCTTAGATCTGATATCTCTGTCCCTGGTATAGAAACAGAACAGCCGATCATCACATATTAACATACAGTGTTAATTTTCGATTACCCATATTAAGGTTATGGGAGGAGCAGTGACTCGGATAAGGAACCCCACCTCCACTTCCTATTTTCATGCATCCTTTTTTAGAGCCCAACACTGTAAAAAGTGTAAGATCTTTAAGAAGAGACGTGCATTGCCGAGGCACTGCCTTGGAGTCCCACACAACGGAAAGTCCGCACTCGGTCTCTTACTACCTGTGTGCCCTTGGGCAAAGTAATTAACCTTCCTAAACCCCAGTCTCCTCCCTTGGAAGTGGTTATAATCACCACGGTAATGGTGATGGTGATAATAATCCCTCCTACCGCACAGGCCCGTTGTGAGAGCTACAAGAATTAATTAAAGCATCTTGCTCGCAGGAGGTGCTCAATCAGGATTATATTTAATCCAGCCCTCTAAGGTAACCGAGAGTGCTGGCGGAGTCGAGTGGACGTAGAAGCACACATCTCTTTAGGTCGAGGATAGGTCTCTTCATTACAGGGTTTCTGTTAGCGTCTTTTGACCGCGTAACTTTCCGGCTGCTTCTACCTTACCTGCCCGCCGCTCTCTGCTGCCTCCCGTTTGGAGATCCACTCCGTAGTTCAGGAGAGCCTTACACACAGGAGTCCTGGCTTCTCCGCCGCTCGGCTTCTGTGCTTTGTTTCCCCAGGAATCCCCACGACCACGGAGGGGAAGCAAACCATCCTCCTCCTGAGTCGCCGCGTCGCGGTGCCTACGTCATTCCCCTGCTTCATCTCCTTACGTAGGCGTTTGACCATCTCACGTCATCACAGGCAGAAGGGCAAGGACTGTATAATCAGATATTTTGAGAAAGGGACACGTTTACTTAACTTTTATGACAATGTATTGTTATGATTGTTCTATTTTATTATTATTCTTTTTTTTATTTGACAGAGAGAGATCACAAGTAGGCAGAGAGGCAGGCAGAGAGAGAGAGAGAGAGAGGAGGAAGCAGGCTCCCTGCCTAGCAGACAGCCCGATGCGGGACTCCATCCCAGGACCCTGAGTTCATGACCTGAGCTGAAGGCAGAGGCTTAACCCACTGAGCCACCCAGGCCCCCTTAGTTACTCTTTTTAATCTCTTACTGTGCCGAATTTATAAATTAAGCATTACCATGGGAATGTACGTACCGGAAAAAAACAGTGTATATAGGTTCAGTGGTATCCGCAGTTTGTTGGCGGGGGGGATACATCTGAGAACGTATACCGCATGGTTAAGGAGTGGGAGAACTAATGTACACATATTCCAGAATGTAAAGGGTTATTCTCTCCATGAGGATGGTGGGCAGTTTATTCCTTCAACCTCATTAGAAAGGTTCACGCTAAAGGAAATGGGATGATTTTCACCAGGAGGGATTTAGATTAGACGGGAAGAACTTCCTGACTGATGATTTCCTTCCCCGCAGTCCTTAAAAATAGAATAGTTGACCACTTTTTCAGCTTTTAAGATGCAGGCAGTTAGAATAGATGGTTTTTAAAAATCTCTTTTAATATTAATATTGGTTTTGCCACAGGCTGTTTCTCAGAGGGACTCACTTTCTGCACATCTATGAATGAAAGAATATAGAGGTATGTTTGTTCCCAAAGCAATAGGAAATACTTTTTGTCTTGACTTTGTCTCTTTAAAGGCCTATAAAATTATACAAAACAGCTTTAGCAAGCCAAAAAATAATCCATGGGAAATACACAGGGATTTAGGAAGGTGTTGTGTGATAAAAATTGACTTTCGTATAGAACATTAGAATTATTTACTATAAATATTATTATTTATAGATATTTGAATGAAACCATGAAGGGCCTTAGGTTGGATCTGAAACATAAATCTTTGGACTGGGTGGTCTAGCTTGAAATTTGACGCCACCATGAGGGCAAATGAAAACAAATATAAAATAACACTGACATCTAGTGGAATTCTCGTGTTACTGCCATTGTTTGAGGTGGAGCTTAAACTCAAATTTAGCTCTTGGAAACTGGACTGGATAGGAGCGGAGACTACTTTCTCCTTATTTTAAGATTACATTAAAAAAAAAGTTTTGGGGTGCCTGGGTGGCTCAGTAGGCTAAGCCTCTGTCTTCAGCTCAGGTCATAATGTCAGGGTCCTGGGATTTAGCCCCACATCAGGCTCTCTGCTCAGCAAGGAGCCTGCATCCCCTGCAACCCACACCTCTCTACCTGCCTCTCTGCCTCCTTGTGATCTCTCTCCCTGTGTCAAATAAATAAATAAAATCTTTTTTAAAAAGTTTTCAAACATATTAGTACTTAAGAAGTGTTATTTTATTATTTTGTAACTTAATTTTATTGTGGGAACAAAATGTGATCTGTGTGATGGTGACTTGGAATTTGTTGAGACTTCTTTCGAAAGCTAACCTGTGCTAGCTTTTTGTCATTGCTCTGTGTGCCCTTGAAAGAAAATATACTTTTATTTTGTTTGTTTGCATTTTCTGCAGAGTTCTTATATATAACCATGCAGTCTATATACTAATTTGGTTGTCCATGTTTTCTATATCGTAAGGATGAGGTATGGGGGGAGGTGAGGGAAGTTACTCAAATTATTTTATTGTGATACAAATAAGATAAAAATCTTCCTCCACAATTGTGGTTTATCCAAATCTCATTACACTTTTGTCAGGTTTTTTTCCTTTTTGTATGTACATTGTTAAATGCACAATAAATGCATGGCTTTTAAACCTTAGTGATGTGGTCTTTTAAATTATGTAGTGTCTTTCTTTATCCCCATTATTGCCTTTTGCCTTAAATTACATTTTATATATTGTTAGTATTGCTACAATAGCTTCCCTTGGGAAAGGGAAATAATTTGCTTGGTATTTCTTAAGTCCTTTTATCGTTATTGACCTTTCCATGTCCTTTTATCTAAGTTGTGTCTCTTGCAACCCTTACGTGGCTGGCTTTAAAAAAATAAAAATCTGAGGATTTTTGTCTTTCAACAGTGAGCTTATTCTCTTTACAAATACTGTGATTTCAATAGTGAGTTTCTTCACTTTATGAATACTGATCACTGATATATTTTAACTTACTTCCACCACCTTATTTTGTGTTTTTCTAATTCACTGTTTTTTATTTGTACTTTATTTTTCTTTTTCCAATGATCTGTTGGAAATACATATATATATATATATTAGATATTATTATCTATCTATCTATCTATCTATCTATTTTTTATTTTCTCTACCCTTTGGGATACATTGTACTATTAGTTTTCTTTTAGCTGGCTTTCTTTCTTCTTTCTTTCTTTTCTTTTTAAAAGATTTTATTTATTTATTTGACAGAGAGAGAGAGACAGTGAGAGAGGGAACACAAGCAGGGGAAGTGGGAGAAGTAGAAGCAGGCTTCCCGCCCAGCAGGGAGCCCAACGTGGGGCTCCATCCCAGGACCCCAGGATCATGACCTGAGCCGAAGACAGCTGCTCAATGACTGAGCCACCCAGGCGCCCATCTTTCTTTCTTTTTTTTTTTTTTTTTAAGTAGGCTCCATGCCCACCGTGTAGCCCAACATGGGGCTTGAACTCATAACTCTAAGATCGAGACCTGAGCTGAGATCAAGAGTCAGACACTGAACTGACCGAGCCACCCAGGTGCCCCTCTTTTAGCTCCTTTTATCATGAAATCTTTCAACTATAAAGATAAGTATATGACACCCCACATGCCCTCCTCCCAGGTTTAAGAAGTTTTAATAACCCCAGCATTTGACTAACTGCATCGGGTTTATTCAATAAGAAAAAAATTACAGATTCAGTTAAAATCTTTGTGTATCCCTCTTCAATCTCATTTTTCCTTCTCTCTCAGGGATTCACCTCTATTATGAATTTGATGTTTATTAATTTCACGTATGCTTTAAAATTTTATTTTGTATTTTCTAGTTTTAAATGTTTTTTTTTAAAATCTCGTTTAAACATCTATATGAGTATCTTTCTTATCAACATTATTGTTTTGACATCCCGTTGTGTTCATTGATATGCATCTGTTTCACCCCTTTAATTCCTACGTAGTAGTATTTCATTTGTTATATACACATTTTTGTTCTACCTATTCTCCTTTTGTTGGATAGTTTTGCCCTAAGTTTTTCTTATTTGGAGCAATGTTAGAGTGATGTTTTTTCACCTTTCTCCATGTGCACATGTGTGAGAATTTCTTTAAAGCAACTTTTTTGGTCTATTTACCCCTAAAATAGTTTTAGCAAACTATGTAACTTCTTGCACATTTTATTTTATTTTTTCTAAAGATTTTATTTATTTGACAGGGAGAGAGAACACAGCAGAGGGAGTAGGAGAGGGAGAAACAGGCTTCCCGCCGAGCAGGGAGCCTGATGTGGGGCTCGATCCCAGGACCCCAGGATCATGACCTGAGCTGAAGGCAGATGCCTAACGACTGAGCCACCCAGGCGCCCTTCTTGCACATTTTAAAGATAGTATTTATACATTTTCATTCAAAATTTGAATAGTGGCAAATGATGTGATTTTCAGTTTATTGTAAATATCAATATTTTAAAATAAAACCATTCAAAATATTCAGATGTCAAAGCAGGTTGATAAGCACCATCACCACCAAAATAAACAAACATAAGAAGCTGTATATATAATCTGAAATTTCACATTGCTCCTTTTCCAGCTTCAACTCAGGTGTCCAATGCACTCTACAGAGTCTTATCCTAATACATTTTTTTTTAATTTTTTAATTTTTTTTTAATTATTTATAAACATATATTTTTTTTCCCCAGGGGTACAGGTCTGTGAATCGCCAGGTTTACACACTTCCCCACACTCATCATAGCACATACCCTCCCCAATGTCCATAATAACCCCATCCCCCCCAACCCCCCTCCCCCCAGCAACCCTCAGTTTGTTTTGTGAGATTAAGAGTCACTTATGGTTTATCTCCCTCCCAATCCCATCTTGCTTCATTTACTCTTCTCCTACCCCCTTAACCCCCCATTTGCATCTCCTCTCCCTCATATCAGGGAGATCATATGATAGTTGTCTTTCTCCGATTGACTTATTTCGCTAAGCATGATACCCTCTAGTTCCATCCACGTCGTCGCAAATGGCAAGATTTCATTTCTTTTGATGGCTGCATAGTATTCCATTGTGTATATATACCACATCTTCTTTATCCATTCGTCTGTTGATGGACATCTAGGTTCTTTCCATAGTTTGGCTATTGTAGACATTGCTGCTATAAACATTCGGGTGCATGTGCCCCTTCGGATCACTACGTTTGTATCTTTGGGGTAAATACCCAGCAGTGCAATTGCTGGGTCATAGGGTAGTTCTATTTTCAACATTTTGAGGAACCTCCATGCTGTTTTCCAGACTGGTTGCACCAGCTTGCATTCCCACCAACAGTGTAGGAGGGTTCCCCTTTCTCCGCATCCTCGCCAGCATCTGTCATTTCCTGACTTGTTAATTTTAGCCATTCTGACTGGTGTGAGGTGGTATCTCATTGTGGTTTTGATTTGTATTTCCCTGATGCCGAGTGATATGGAATACTTTTTCATGTGTCTGTTGGCCATCTGGATGTCTTCTTTGCAGAAATGTCTGTTCATGTCTTCTGCCCATTTCTTGATTGGATTATTCGTTCTTTGGGTGTTGAGTTTGCTAAGTTCTTTATAGATTCTGGACACTAGCCCTTTATCTGATATGTCATTTGCAAATATCTTCTCCCATTCTGTCAGTTGTCTTTTGGTTTTGTTAACTGTTTCCTTTGCTGTGCAAAAGCTTTTGATCTTGATAAAATCCCAATAGTTCATTTTTGCCCTTGCTTCCCTTGCCTTTGGCGATGTTCCTAGGAAGATGTTGCTGCGGCTGAGGTCGAAGAGGTTGCTGCCTGTGTTCTCCTCAAGGATTTTGATGGATTCCTTTCTCACATTGAGGTCCTTCATCCATTTGGAGTCTATTTTCATGTGTGGTGTAAGGAAATGATCCAATTTCATTTTTCTGCATGTGGCTGTCCAATTTTCCCAACACCATTTATTGAAGAGGCTGTCTTTTTTCCATTGGACATTCTTTCCTCCTTTGTCAAAGATTAGTTGACCATAGAGTTGAGGGTCTATTTCTGGGCTCTCTATTCTGTTCCATTGATCTATGTGTCTGTTTTTGTGCCAGTACCATGCTGTCTTGATGATGACAGCTTTGTAGTAGAGCTTGAAGTCTGGAATTGTGATGCCACCGACTTTGGCTTTCTTTTTCAATATTCCTTTGGCTATTCGTGGTCTTTTCTGGTTCCATATAAATTTTAGGATTATTTGTTCCATTTCTTTAAAAAAAATGGATGGTACTTTGATAGGAATTGCATTAAATGTGTAGATTGCTTTAGGTAGTATAGACATTTTCACAATATTTATTCTTCCAATCCAGGAGCATGGAACACTTTTCCATTTCTTTGTGTCTTCCTCAATTTCTTTCATGAGTACTTTATAGTTTTCTGTGTACAGATTCTTAGTCTCTTTGTTTAGGTTTATTCCTAGGTATCTTATGGTTTTGGGTGCAATTGTAAATGGGATGGACTCCTTAATTTCTCTTTCTTCTGTCTTGTTGTTGGTGTAGAGAAATGCAACTGATTTCTGTGCATTGATTTTATATCCTGACACTTTACTGAATTCCTGTACCAGTTCTAGCAGTTTTGGAGTGGAGTCTTTTGGGTTTTCCACATATAGTATCATATCATCTGTGAAGAGTGATAGTTTGACTTCTTCTTTGCCGATTTGGATGCCTTTAATTTCTTTTTGTTGTCTGATTGCTGAGGCTAGGACTTCTAGTACTATGTTGAATAGCAGTGGTGATAACGGACATCCCTGCCGTGTTCCTGACCTTAGCGGAAATGCTTTCAGTTTTTCTCCATTGAGAATGATATTTGCGATGGGTTTTTCATAGATGGCTTTGATAATATTGAGGTATGTGCCCTCTATCCCTACACTTTGAAGAGTTTTGATCAGGAAGGGATGCTGTACTTTGTCAAATGCTTTTTCAGCATCTATGGAGAGTATCATATGGTTCTTGTTCTTTCTTTTATTAATGTGTTGTATCACATTGATTGATTTGCGGATGTTGAACCAACCTTGCAGCCCTGGAATAAATCCCACTTGGTCGTGGTGAATAATCCTTTTAATGTACTGTTGAATCCTATTGGCTAGTATTTTGGTGAGAATTTTCGCATCTGTGTTCATCAAGGATATTGGTCTGTAGTTCTCTTTTTTGATGGGATCCTTGTCTGGTTTTGGGATCAAGGTGATGCTGGCCTCATAAAATGAGTTTGGAAGTTTTCCTTCCATTTCTATTTTTTGGAACAGTTTCAGGAGAATAGGAATTAGTTCTTCCTTAAATGTTTGGTAGAATTCCCCCGGGAAGCCGTCTGGCCCTGGGCTTTTGTTTGTTTGGAGATTTTTGATGACTGTTTCAATCTCTTTACTGGTTATGGGTCTGTTCAGGCTTTCTATTTCTTCCTGGTTCAGTTGTGGTAATTTATATGTCTCTAGGAATGCATCCATTTCTTCCAGATTGTCAAATTGGTTGGCATAGAGTTGCTCATAATATGTTCTTATGATTGTCTGTATTTCTTTGGTGTTAGTTGTGATCTCTCCTCTTTCATTCATGATTTTATTTATTTGGGTCCTTTCTCTTTTCTTTTTGATAAGTCTGGCCAGGGGTTTATCAATCTTATTAATTCTTTCAAAGAACCAGCTCCTAGTTTCATTGATTTGTTCTATTGTTTTTTTTGGTTTCTATTTCATTGATTTCTGCTCTGATCTTTATGATTTCTCGTCTCCTGCTGGGTTTAGGGTTTCTTTCTTGTTCTTTCTCCAGCTCCTTTAAGTGTAGGGTTAGGTTGTGTACCTGAGACCTTTCTTGTTTCTTGAGAAAGGCTTGTACCGCTATATATTTTCCTCTCAGGACTGCCTTTGTTGTGTCCCACAGATTTTGAACCGTTGTGTTTTCATTATCATTTGTTTCCATGAATTTTTTCAATTCTTCTTTAATTTCCTGGTTGACCCATTCATTCTTTAGAAGGATGCTCTTTAGTCTCCATGTATTTGGGTTCTTTCCAAATTTCCTCTTGTGATTGAGTTCTAGCTTCAGAGCATTGTGGTCTGAAAATATGCAGGGAATGATCCCAATCTTTTGATACCGGTTGAGACCTGATTTAGGACCGAGGATGTGATCTATTCTGGAGAATGTTCCATGGGCACTAGAGAAGAATGTGTATTCTGTTGCTTTGGGGTGAAATGTTCTGAATATATCTGTGATGTCCATCTGGTCCAGTGTGTCATTTAAGGCCTTTATTTCCTTGTTGATCTTTTGCTTGGATGATCTGTCCATTTCAGTGAGGGGAGTGTTAAAGTCCCCTACTATTATTGTATTATTGTTGATGTGTTTCTTTGATTTTGTTATTAATTGGTTTATATAGTTGGCTGCTCCCATGTTAGGGGCATAGATATTTAAAATTGTTAGATCTTCTTGTTGGACAGATCCTTTGAGTATGATATAGTGTCCTTCCTCATCTCTTATTATAGTCTTTGGCTTAAAATCTAATTGATCTGATATAAGGATTGCCACTCCTGCTTTCTTCTGATGTCCATTAGCATGGTAAATTCTTTTCCACCCCCTCACTTTAAATCTGAAGGTGTCTTCGGGTTTCAAATGAGTTTCTTGTAGGCAACATATAGATGGGGTTTTTTTTTTTTTTAAAGATTTTTATTTATTTGACAGACAGATCACAAGTAGGCAGAGAGGCAGGCAGACAGAGAGAGGAGGAAGCAGGCTTCCCACTGAGCAGAAAGCCCAACGTGGGGCTCGATCCCAGGACCCTGGGATCATGAGCTGAGCCGAAGGCAGAGGCTTTAACCCACTGAGCCACCCAGGTGCCCCTGGGTTTTGTTTTTTTATCCATTCTGATACCCTGTGTCTTTTGATTGGGGCATTTAGCCCATTTACATTCAGGGTAACTATTGAGAGATATGAATTTAGTGCCATTGTATTGCCTTTAAGGTGACTGTTATTGTATATTGTTTCTGTTCCTTTCTGATCTACTACTTTTAGGCTCTCTCTTTGCTTAGAGGACCCCTTTCAATATTTCCTGTAGAGCTGGTTTGGTGTTTGCAAATTCTTTCAGTTTTTGTTTGTCCTGGAAGCTTTTAATCTCTCCTTCTATTTTCAATGATAGCCTAGCTGGATATAGTATTCTTGGCTGCATGTTTTTCTCGTTTAGTACTCTGAATATATCATGCCAGCTCTTTCTGGCCTGCCAGGTCTCTGTGGATAAGTCTGCTGCCAATCTAATATTTTTACCATTGTATGTTACAGACTTCTTTTCCCGGGCTGCTTTCAGGATTTTCTCTTTGTCACTAAGACTTGTAAATTTGACTATTAGGTGACGGGGTGTGGACCTATTCTTATTGATTTTGAGGGGGGTTCTCTGAACCTCCTGGATTTTGATGCTTGTTCCCTTTTCCATATTGGGGAAATTCTCTCCAATAATTCTCTCCAATATACCTTCTGCTCCCCTCTCTCTTTCTTCTTCTTCTGGAATCCCAATTATTCTAATGTTGTTTTGTCTTATGGTGTCACTTATCTCTCGAATTCTGCCCTCGTGGTCCAGTAGCTATTGTCCCTCTTTTGCTCAGCTTCTTTATTTTCTGTCATTTGGTCTTCTATATCACTAATTCTTTCTTCTGCCTCATTTATCCTAGCAGTGAGAGCCTCCATTTTTGATTGCACCTCATTAATAGCTTTTTTTATTTCAACTTGATTAGATTTTAGTTCTTTTATTTCTCCAGAAAGGGCTTTTATATCTCCCGAGAGGGTTTCTCTAATATCTTCCATGCCTTTTTCGAGCCCGGCTAGAACCTTGAGAATCGTCATTCTGAACTCTAGATCTGACATATTACCAATGTCTGTATTGATTAGGTCCCTAGCCTTTGGTACTGCCTCTTGTTCTTTTTTTTGTGGTGAATTTTTCCTCCTTGTCATTTTGTCCAGATAAGAGTATATGAAGGAACAAGTAAAATACTAAAAGGGTGGCAACAACCCCAGGAAAATATGCTTTAGCCAAATCAGAAGAGATCCCAAATCGTGAGGGGTGGGGAAGGGGATATAAAGAGGTTCAGAAAGAAAAAAAGAAAAGAAAAAAAAAGAAAAAGAAAAAAGAAACAAATAAAAAAAGAAAACCAATAATGCAAAAATATAAAAAGGAAAAAATATATATATATATATTAGATGAACTAGTTAAAAAACGTTAAAAAAGAAAAGGGTAAAAGTTAAAAAAAATTTAGCAGAAGAAGAGAAAAAAAATTGAAAAAGAAAGAAAAAATTAAATTAACTGCAAGGCTAAAGAATCATGGGGAGAAAGCCATGAGTTCCGTGCTTTGCTTTCTCCTCCTCTGGAATTCCGCTGCTCTCCTTGGTGTTGAAACTGCACTCCTTGGTAGGTGAACTTGGTCCTGGCTGGGTTTCTTGTTGATCTTCTGGGGGAGGGGCCTGTTGTAGTGATTCTCAAGCGTCTTTGCCCCAGGCGGAGTTGCACCGCCCTTACCAGGGTCCGGGCTGAGTAATCCGCTCGGGTTTGCTTTCGGGAGCTTTTGTTCCCTGAGCGCTTTCCGTAGAGTCCGGAGGACGGGAATGAAGATGGCGGCCACCCAGTCTCCGGCCCGGAGGAGCCGAGAGCCCGGGGCCCCACTCCTCAGTGAGCCCTCAGAGAACAGCGCCCAATTGCTCCCTTCACCCTGGCCTCCGGCCGCTCTCCGAGCTGACCGAGCCTGAGACCGGTTCAAGGTAAACCCGAGTTTAGAGCTCACTCCTCGGCTCCGTCTCTGTAGCCGGCTTCCCGGTTCTAATACCTGTAAGCTCTGCGACACTCAGACACCCCCGATCCTTCTGTGACCCTGCGGGACCTGAGGCCATGCTAACCCCGCGTGCGCTTTACCCCAGTTAAGCCTCTGGAGCGATGTCCCTCAGCTGAACAGACTTTTAAAAGTCCCGATTTTGTGCTCTGTTGCTCCGCCGCTTGCCGGGAGCCGGCCCCTCCCCCCGCGGTCTATCTTCCCGTCGCTTTGGATTCACTTCTCCGCCAGTCCTACCTTTCAGAAAGTGGTTGATTTTCTGTTTCTAGAATTGCTGTTCTTCTTCTCTTCGATCTCCCGTTGGATTTGTAGGTGTTTGCAATCGTTAGATAAGCTATCTAGCTGATCTCCCGCTACCTGAAGTGGTCTCAGCCTGCTACTTCTCCACCATCTTGACTCCTCTCTATCCTAATACATTTTTTGATGTTTGAAAATATTTTCTCTATTGCCCTATCATATTTCTCTACAACAAAAATATACATCAAAAACTTTTAAATGTTTTTTTTCTCTGTGACCGAAAGACTCTGAATATTAAAACATTTGACTCTGAATTGAGTTATTAGGACCATTATAAGTAGTACAAAATTGGTCGAGGCAACATAATGATTATTTTGGTGAATGGTTATGAAGCATAAATATTACAATTTTACTAAAAGCACATTTGATAAAATATATTTGATTGTTTTTTCAATTAATTTATGTATCTATGAAAAAATAATTATTATTGCTAGGAAGTTATGAGTTCAGCATCAATCCTATTCATGCTTTTTATTTTTATAGCTGAAGCTAAGAATCTTGTTCATATAAAAAAGTGGGTGAGAATGGAGTATTTTGCTAAAACTATTTCAATTATGTGAAATTCTGATGAGTTATACTGTAAAAATGAATGTAATTATCTGTCATAAATGTTAATGTCATGTCAGCTGACAACTCAATTAGAGTTGCCTTCAATTTTGTTGAAAGCAAAGATTTGGAAATACCTTGACTTACAAAACATTTTGTCATACAGATATTATAGTCATTTATATTCTCAGATTCCGAGAAATATACAAGCAAGACTTTAGTGATCTTATGGAAAAATCATACCTGTTGCTGTTTTACCTAGAGACATCTTGCTTAAACCAATATAATCAGAAAGTTTGGGGAAAATAAATATATTGTTAATTTCAATACAGCTTTGCTAATATGATAACTTTTTATAAACAGCTGTAATTTCGTGTTTTAAAGATATTTTCATCAAAATCTTAGAAATGTAGATTTATCTAATTCAATTCATTGAAAATGGCAACCTGAAATTTAATTTGCAAAGCTAATCAGTCCATTAAAGTTTCTGTTAGAAAAAATATGACTTCATTTTTAAAAATTTATATGTGTGTTAATACACTTTTCAAGGTATATTATAACAGCCAATGAGAAATAAAAATTCATCTCATGAAATAGACTAATAGAAGAAGAGGAGGTTAATGTGATATATATATATATGTAGAGAGAGAGAGAGCTCTAATATAAATTATTTCTTTTCATAAGTCATAATATAAAGTAGGACAGTAGCAATGTTTTTCATTATTTAATTTGAAATAGCACAATATAATATATAGCCAAAATAACATGATATATGTGAAAAGGAGTAAGCAAAGACATGAGACTTCTTTTGGTAAGAAAGTATGTGTGTGTTGTGTTTGTGTGTTTGTGTGTGTATTGAAACTCCCATTTTTATCTTCTAGAAATAATTAGGAATCATGTGAAAAATTAGAAATAATTTTAATACTTCCAATAGACATCATATCTTTTCTCTCTATTTAAAAAATAAGGGTTGGGGTGCCTGGGCGTCTTAGTTGGTTAAGTGTCTGATTCTTGGTTTCATCTCCACACTCAGTGGAGAGCCTGTTTAAGATTCTTTCCCTCTCCTTCTGCCTCTCCCCCTGCTTGCTCATGCTCTCTCCCTCTCAAATAAATAAAATCCTTAAAAAAAAAAAAAGGGTATATTTGCTGTAAATACATTGAGCCATAATTTAATAGGAGCAAAAAATATTTTATAGGGTGAAATCAGATCATTTTATATACTCTTACATAATTATTACATAATTATGTAAGTGGTATGCATACTTCATAATACGATTTGGCAAATATGCTTTAACTATCTTATGGAATAATTATTTACTAATTTATTTGTTGTTTAATAGAAAATAGTGTTTATTCTGTTCCAAGTGCTCTGTAAATGATAACTGATCAATTTCTCATAACAATCTTATGAGATAGCTCTTGTATTTATCCCCATTTTATAGCCAAGGAGACTAAGACACAGAGAATACCTTGAACACTTACACAGGTAGTGAGAGTCCCAGTAAGTTTATATCGAACAATGTACACTGAATCTGAAAGATAGCCATTCAATTGTCATTCCTCATTCCATGCAGTATATTTTGAAATATTAGGTAGTTTAAATAACTTTCCAGTTTCTTGTAAATGAAGCAACATCACTAACTTGTTCTGCTTTAGCTGTTCGAAGGCTTGTTTCTTTTCAGATGAAGGCATTTTAAGGATTTGAGGATTTTGAGACCAGCTGATGAGAGTTAATATGTGGGGCTCCTGGGTGGCTCAGTCCATTAAACATCTGACTCTTGGTTTCTGCTCAGGTCATGCTCCCGGGGTCCTGAGATGGAGCCCTACTTTGGTCAGCATGCAATCTGCTTCAGATTCTCTCCCTCTCCTTCTACCCCTCCCACCCTCCCACCTGTTACGCTCATGTGCATGCATGCTCTCTCAAATAAAATAAATAAAATCTTTTAAAAAAGAGAGTTAACTTCATGTAAATATGTGAGAAAACCCCTCTCGGCATTCACTATTTCTTACTAGCGTTCTCCTTGCACTGCTCTTGTGGGACTTCCCCCAAGAAGGTTTGTGTGGTAAGGAGAGCGTGACTGAAGAGATGAAGTGGTCAAATGAATGTCATTTCTCCCATCTTCCTCCACCACAATTTAAGTTCACAATAACCCAGCATGGGCCAAAATATCGTGTTCTTTACACTCCACTTCTCTATCTTAAGACAAATATTTATAAAGCACTGAAAGACCTTTGGGTTATGGTACGTTAGTCAATCATTAAAGAAGAAACCAATAATTCAAATTGCTTCTTTGTTTGGTGTCCCTGAGGATCTTACACTGGGGGCCAGACACCATAATAAAGTTTAGAATGGGAAGAGGCATGCCTCTGTATCAGTCAGGATAGTCAATTTATGCTGCAGTAACAAACAACCCCCATATTTCAGTGGCTTAGAACAACAAAGTTTCATTATTTCTCCTCCCACATTCCATGTTGGGTTTGTTGGGCTCTGCTCCTTATTATCCCCAGTCTGGGCCCCAGGCTGATAGAGCTGCTTCCTTCTGGAGTGTTACCAGTTATTGCCACAAAGGAAAAATTGCTCTGGAGTGGTTTGCTCTGGTGAGTCAATGCTCCAGGCGTTTTAAAATGGGAAGGGTTTTGTAAAAGGGTTGGAAGAACAGGAAAAATTAAAGGAGCCTTAGAGTGAATGAAATGGGCATTGTTTTTAGGTAGATCACTTTTAGGAAAGAATAGATATGAAATTGAAAGTCTGAACCTAATTTCTTTTCCCATGCCCTGGTAGGCATTGAAAGGATTCCATATACCCTTAAAAAACACAAGTACCCTGGTTTGAAGGTCTACCGTTCAAGGGAATATAATTAGACATGGAATTGCTGGATTAGAACAGGCACATCTTCAACTTTGTAGTATATTGCTAAATGATTGCACTAGTGTTTGTTCCAATTTTCACTTCCATTGGCGGTGAACCAGTGTCCCCTTTGTCCTACATGCCTGCCAACATCTATTCTTGGCAGCCTTTCAAAATTTCTGCCAATCTGATAGATGTGATTTGTTATCTGTTTGTTATAGGAAGATTCACATTTTTCTCCTTGCTGCTGATTTGGAGCATCTATTCATGTATTTATTAGACATTCAGATTTCTTCTGTAAATTATTTCTTTTGTCTCTTTTCCTCCTGGATTTTTTTGGGGGAGGGGTTCTTTTTTCTTGTCAGTGTGTAAAATATTCTTGTGTTATACCTTTACATTCATACAAACTTATATATGGCTGATTTATCTCCTGCTTACCAGCATCTTCACTTGGATGTTTCTCTTTTATATGCTCTTTTTTTATCTTAGACCTTCTATGGCCAACATGGAATTCCTGGTCTTCCTTCAATATCACCTCCATCTGCAGTCTTTCCCATTTCAGTTCCTGGAAGCTCCATCTTTCCAATTTGGCTGAAACTCTTAGAATCATCATTTACTGTTCTTATTCTCTCCCAACCTGTATTGTACCTGGCAGCAAATTCTCTTGACTATACTTTAAAAATACACCAGAATCTGACTACGTTTAGTCACCATCATCTCTGGCCTGGATGATCACAATAGCCCATAGGCCATAGCTTGTCTCCTGTCTCTCTCCCTCCTTGTTCCTGCACGCCCTCTTCTCTAATTCCAGTCTCCTCTCCAAATAAAGGTTTGGGAAAATAAAAAAGATGGCTAATTTCAACAAAGCTTTGCTAATATGATAATTTTTGCTGAAAGCAACCAGAGACTTTCAATGGTTTCCATCTTACCCAGAGTAAAATCCAATGTCCTGTTGTGGCTTATGCAAACTCCTCAGGTCTGGCCTCTGTCTACCATCCAACATCATGCCCTGTCACTTTCCCACTTGCTTATTCTGCTCCAAATATGCTGGCTTCCTTTTTGTTCTTCAAATATGCCCAGTCTCTTCCCACTTCATGGCCTTCGCACTTATTGTCTCTTCTGCTTGGTAGATTCCACATGACCTGGTCTCTTACTTCCCTCAAAGCTTGGGTTCAGTTTACGTTAATCACCTTCTCAGTGATGCCTTTCCTGGACACCTTGTTTTAAATTATAATAAACCTTCCGCCCACACTCCCTGGCCTGCCATTCCTTATATCAGTTCTCTGCTTTAGTTTTCTCCTTAGGCTTACATTAGGTAATACTAAATAATTAACTTATTTGTTTATTTTCAGACTCCTTCTACTAAAACCCAATCACTGAGTGGGTGGACAAGTTTGTGGGGTTTGTTTGTTTTGTTGGTTTTTTTTTTTTTTGAGATGACAGTGGTAGTGGTGTATGCATATATCCAAATTCATCAAATTGTATACATTAAATCAGTGTAGTGTTTCATGTACTAATTATGCTTCATAAAAGCTATAAAAAGACTAAAATATAATAAGTAAGTTAGATTATATATATAGCAAACTATAAACCATAATAACAAAAAATAAAATCTTTATTTTTTATGTGTTTTTTAAAAAAATTTTTCTCTAACTTGGTTCTTTTTAAAAAGATTTATTTATATTTTAAAATTTAAATTCAATTAGTTAACATATAATGTATTATTAGTTTCAGATGTAGAGTTTAATGATTCATCAGTCTTATATAATATCCAGTGCTCCTTATATCATGTGCCCTCCTTAGTGCCCATCACCCAGTTACCCCCATCCCTCCAACCACCCTGCGCTCTAGCAACCCTCAGTTTGTTCCCTATGACTAAGAGTCCCTTATGGTTTGTCTCCCTCTCTGATTTCATTTTGTTTTATTTTTTTCCTCCCTTCCTCTGTGATCCGCCTTTTTGTTTCTTAAATTCCACTTATGAGTGAGATCATATGATGACTGTCTTTCTCTGACTGACTTATTTTGCTTAGCATAATACCCTCTAGTTCCATTCATGTTGTTGCAAAAGGCAAGATGTCATCTTTTTGGTGGTTGAGCAGTATTCCATTCTATATATACCACATCTTCTTTATCCACTAGTTTATCAAAGGATATCTGGGCTCTTTCCATAGTTTGGCTATTATGAACATTGCTGCTATAAACACTGGGGAGCAGGTGCCCCTTTGGGTCACTACATTTTTATCTTTGGGATAAATCCCTACTAGTGCAATTGCTGGGTTGTAGGGTAGCTCTATTTTCAACTTTTTGAGGAACCTCCATACTGTTTTCCAGAGTGACAGCACCAGCTTGTATTCCCACCAACAGTGTAAGGGTTCCCCCTTTCTCTGCATCCTTGCCAACATCTGTCATCTCCTGACTTGTTAATTTTAGCCATTCTGACCAGTGTGAGGTGGTATCTCATTATGGTTTTGATTTATATTTCCCTGATGGCCCACGATGTTGAGCATTTTTTCATGAGTCTGTTGGCCATTTGGATTTTTCTTTAGAGAAATGTCTGTTCATATCTTATGCCATTTCTTGATTGGATTATTTGTTCTCTGGGTATTGAGTTTGATAAGTTCTTTATAGATTTTGGGTATTAACCCTTTATCTAACTTGCCATTTGCAGATATCTTCTCCCATTCTGTTTGCTGACTTTTGGGTTTGTCAACTGTTTCCTTTGCTGTGCAAAAGCTTTTTATATTGATGAAGTCCCAATAGTTCATTTTTGCCTCTGTTTCCCTTGCCTTTGGATATGTATCGAGGAAGAAGTTGCTGTGGCTGAGGTCGAAGAGGTTGCCGCTTGTTTTCTCCTCTAGGATTTTGATGGATTCCTGTCCCACATTGAGGTCTTTCATCCATTCAGTGTCTATTTTTGTGTGTGGTATAAGGAAATGGTCCAGTTCCATTCTTCTGCATGTGGCTGTCCAATTTTCCCAAAACCATTTGTTTTTTCCATTGGATATTCTTTATTCTTCTTCTTTTTAAAAAAGATTTTATTTGTCAGGGAGAGAGGGAGAGAGAGAGGGAATACAAGCAGGGGGAGCAGCAGGCAAAGGGAGAAGCAGGCTCCCCAGTGAGCAAGGAGACCTATGCGAGACTCGATCCCAAGACCCTGGGATCATGACCTGAGCTGAAGGCAGACACTTAACCAACTGAGCCACCCAGGACTCCCTTCCATTGGATATTCTTTCCTGTTTTATCAAAGATAAGTTGACCGTAGAGTTGACGGTCCATTTCTGGGTTCTCTATTCCACTGATCTGATAATTTTGTGTTTTGTTCACTGTTATATTCCTAGCATCTAGAAGTAATGTAGAGTAGGAGCACAACAACCTTAGAATGAGTAAATTAAAAATATTTTGCTTTTATACAGGCAAATGTATGCACATTTTCTTTTATAGCTTCTAGTTTTCTGTCTTAAGATTTCCCCCCCTAAAATCACAACTTTACCCTCATAGATTTTTTACAAACATTTTTATTATTTTGAAATTCATTTTTCTAAATATGCACCTACCATCAGAGCACCTAAAGATACTAAGCAAATACTAATAGATCTGAAGGGAGAAATAATACAATGATAATAAGGGACTTCAACACATCACTTTCAACAATCGACAGATCATACAGAGCATATGCTATATACTAGTCAGCCATTTCTGAGAAGGAAATCCTGCCTTTGTGACAACATGGATGAACCTGGAAGACATTATGCTAAAAGAAATAAACCAGAAAGAGAAACTCAAGTACTATATGATCTCACCTTTGTGTGGAATCTAAAAACAAAACAAAACAAAGTTAAACTCATAGAACAGTGGATACCAGAGGCTGGAGGAGGAAGGGATGGACAGAGGTAGGTCAAAGAGTATAAATTTGTGGTTCTGTAGGAGTAATAAGCTAGAGATCTAATGTACGAGCATGGCAACTGTATCTAATAATACCGCATTAAACACTGGAAATATGCTGAGAGTAGATTTTAATTACATTTATCACACACAATAAATGGTAACCATGAAAAAATGCTATGTCATTAGCTTGACTATCGTAATCATTTCATTATGTATATATACATCAACTCATTATGTTGATCACCTTAAATATATACAATATTTATTTATTTATTTATTTACTTGAGAGAGAGATCATAAATAGGCAGGTACAGGCAGGGGAGCAGGCTCCCTGCTGAGCAGAGAGCCCAATGTGGGGCTCAATCCCAGGACTCTGAGATCATGACCAGAGCCAAAGGCAGAAGCTTAACCCACTGAGCTACCCAGGTGCCCCTACAGTTTTTATTTAAAATGATGCATTTGAAAACTTGTAAGCTACAGTGTCAACAATACTTGGAGAGAATTTATGGTCTAAATCCTTTTATAAATTTAGAAGAATGACTGAAAAGTCATTCGACTGAATGAACTAAATGTCAATTGAATAAATTCAGAGAAGAATAGAATAAACCTGAAGGAAGTAGAGAAAAGAGAAAATAAAGATTAGAGTAGAAATCTATAAAAAGAAAATTTATAATAGAATCAAAAGAAGCCCCAAAGTAGTTCTTGATAAAGTCTAATAAAATTGGCACATCTGTGGAAAGAGTAACCTAAAAATAAAAATGATGACACAGTTAACCAGTATCACATACTGTAAAAATTCCAAGGGCTAGAGGATATTGCAAACAACTTTAAAAACAAATCTGAAGACGGAGGATGAACTGAAAACATTCATTGAAAAACAGAACTTACCAAAACTGACCAAAGAAGAAATGGAGAAGTTCCCACTTCCCTTTGTGATATCATAGATCACAGCAGGCCACCAACACTCCCACTGCAAAAACTAGAAAAAAATCAGATAAATTACAAAACTTATTTTTGAAGTTATCATAAGTTGCAGCTGGACTTGATGACAAGGACTGCATGAGCTAAAATTCCAGAGAGGGGAGATCTCTTCCTAGATAAGCTTCAGAGCTTTTGTTGACTCTGGGCTAGAGTTGAGGACTGGCCTTGGCATACTGGGAGAGAGAGAAACCAGTGGGGGTTTGACAGTCACACGAGTGGATATAATGGATTGGAATCTAAAAGTGCTCCAAAATCTTTAACTACTATGGGAATGCAGAGTAAAACTATAATGAGGGAATACCACATACCCAGAAGAATAGCTGAAATTATAGACTGACAGTACCAAATGTTGGTGACAATATGAGTCAGTGGAACTGTCACATTGCTGGTGGGAATATAAATTGTTTCAGCCAATCTGGAAAATGAGTTGGCAGTTTTAATAAAGTTAAACGTACACTGACCCTATTTGCAATGTATCCTGACCCTACTAGCAATTATAAAGAAAAGGGTTAGAGCACTACAACATCTCACACATATGATGTTGAGCGAAAGAAGCCAGTAACAGTAGAAAACATATTGTAGGACTCCATTTATATGAAGTTCAAGAATAGGCGAAACTAGTCTATTGTAGCAGAAATCAGAATAGTGGTTACCTATTAGGAGGGAGATATTTTCTGGGAAGGGACACAAGGAAAATTGATATAAAAATATTTGTCTTGATTGGGTCAGTGGTTACACTGATAAAGACATATACAAGTTTTGTAGAGCAATACCCTTCAGATTTGTTCTTTTCATACACATTATACTTCATTGCAACGATATCTCCAAAATACATGATAAAATAAACAGATGAATAAAATAAAAGAGATGTTTGCATAGAAAAAAAATGCTTGTGTATTAGCAATCAAGGATCATGATTAATGCAATTCTGGGCATCTGAAGGTTAAAAGTTTCCCTGGGGATTTGTATTCGCAGCCTCAGATTATATGCAGATATAATTGCAGAAAGATTTTGGTTTCACATGCCACTGTTGATTCATACCAGTCTTATAGTTGTCTTTTTACCCAGCCCTCCTCCAGTTGCTCTGCTATCTAAGTCATTTTCATGGGTCCATCTGCGAAGTACCTTCTCCTCCAGCCCATCAAGCACAGCTCACTTCGGTTGCACTCACACCACTCACGGTAACACCTAAACCAGGGGCCTGACCCCTCTGCTGCCTGATCAGGCTCCTGCATTTGGCACGCCCCACCTCTTGACCCATCCCACCAGTATACATCTCTTGGAGTTTCCCCAACTTTCTTGCATGAGAAATAATATGAGCTCAGCCCTTATACAGGAGCAGCATACCACACACATGTAAAAATAAAAAGCCAGGTTCTCAAATAAGGGTTGGGCGATGGGGAGCTAGGCCTGAATGTTTGGTTGGGAATGTGAGCAAATGAAAAAGGAATGGCTTTCTACAATTTTCTCTACCAGATTAAGGATCTTTATATTCGGATCGAGCAGCTTTCACTCTCATGCTGCTTCCCCTATAGCCTTTGTCAGAGTCTTGATAGCCGTATGTTTCAATAACTTAACTTTTCAAAAAATTGTTTTCAAAAAAATTGTTGACCCTAGAAGAATGGCTGCTTTCTAACATCTGGGTTTTCTCCGTTTATGCCACAGTTCATAGGTATTTCACATAGTTGTGATCTCTTTATCCCCTCCCTTGTCCCAAAAGGAGTTTTTATGTAATTTAGGAAGTCATATGGGATTGCACATATATGAAAACCCTTGGGTAATGAGATCAGGGGAAAGCTAAAGAGGGAAAGTAGGAAAGGAAAGAAAGCCATGGAGTAAAGTGAGTGCCTAAAATAACTGTTTTCAATTCTATATACTTTACTAGAAGGGGACTGAAATCTTGGGTCTGAACTCAGCAAACAGTATCAAAACAGGAAACAAAATTTGTTACACAACTGAACCCACATACATTTCATAACTCTAGTGTTATTTGTAGGGTTTGCTGGCTTTTCTAAAGACAGTTGAAGATTGGGCCTTTATCCAGAAATGTAATCTTTTCACCCCCTTGCATTACCTTGTTCCTTGCTTTGGGGGAAGTTAGGCATAAACCTAGGATTTTTTTTTTTTAAACCAGGAAGAGGAAGCTGCCATAATTTCAAGGACGTGCTGTGGTAGTCTGTCTGTCTCTGCTTCTGCCTGTCTGTCCCTCTCTATATATTGTCTGATCCTAACATCTGAGAAGCTATTGGGGAGTTTTATTTTCTGGCAGCTGCCTACTCCTTAGAGTAGATGGTGGAAGATACATTTGATCAATGTGAAGTACATCTTTAAATTTTCATCACATATTTTTTCTGAAGATGCTGTTAATGCCTTGGGAGATTTCATCAATAAAAGTGTCTCTAGTTTTCAATGACATCTTTTATGGAATGTTATGACTCATTTTTCAGCTAATGCAAAGCAGACTCCTGTCACAGTAATGAATAGTCTAGAATTTCGAGGCTTAAAATACTATTTTTGGTTTTGGGGTGTCTTTCAATCTTCTAGTTGAGAAGTAAACACCTTCCTATTCAATGAAATGCTGTAATAATAACAATAATATTAATAGTAGACATTATACTCATCCAAATTGTCATTAATTTCTTCTGCATACGTAAGGGGGAAACTATGTATGTCAGTGCAGAAAACATACAACATCTGTGTTTTCTTCCTCCTACAATGTTAGAGGAAAATATTTTCTTCATTTGAGTTTTTGCGAAAGTTTATTTATCCTCTGCTTCTACGTCAGTTGGCTTAGAAACTACAGGGTGTGTCTCAGAAGTGAGTGTGCTGAAAACTGGCAGGTGGGGGAAAGGAAGCCTGCAGATCTGATTTCAGTTTTGGTTTCCTAGATCTGAGTTTACAGAAGTGACTTTTCTCTATGAAATTCTTTTTTAGTAAGTCATTAATTACTCTGCCACAGTCTGGTCTATTTGGTCAACATTCTAAAGGTTTAAAAATCTGTTCTTTATATGAGAGTTCTTAGGACCGCAGAGAGCCCTATTGCCTTGCCTGCAGACAAACTCCCAGATTATTCTGAGTGGATCCCTTTGCAGATGGTGATTTTCCTTGCTGTTGGGAGCCTGCAGAGCTCCGGCTAGGGAACAGTAGATGTTGGTTTATCATTGGCCTTCCAGACTGGACTCATCATTCATCTCCGTTTTCAAGTGTAAAGGAATGTAGATGTAAAGGCTTTCAGGGACTCTTTGAGGTGAAGTCCTCTGGGTTCGTTCCATAGGGCAGACAAGGGTCAGATGGCCACACTGCAGGGATTTCTCTTTTTAAGGTCAGTCTCAGGCCAGGTAGAGAAAGGCCCAAGAGAGGGTGATAAAACTAGTCAGCGTTTTAAAGACTAACATCAGGTGCTAGTGTTTATCGTGCATGCTCAGTTGGCTTTCAGTTTCCACCTTCCACTGTTGATTCATACTGGTTTTATATGGTTTTTAAACATTTATCTTGCACTTACTATGTACCAGGCACTGTTCCAGGTGTTTTATTAACTTTTTCGTTGCAACAGTCCTCTGAGGTAGGTGCTACCATTATCTCCATTTTAGAGCAGAGGAAACTGAGGCGCAGGGATGTTAAGTAATGTGATTCTTTCTCTCTCTCTCTTTGTATATATATGTTTAAATGTTTATGTATTTGTGTATGTATATACAGATATATTTATATTTATGTATCCTATGGGTTCTGTTTCTCTGAAGAACCCTAATATAATCAAAATTATAAAAACTAACATCTGCTCTGCTCTCCATACTGAGTTTTATTCCAGTAGCTTATTTAGTGGCTCAGGCTCCTTGTGAGGCCGGATCGTAGACCTTCAGTATGAGTGAGCCACTTCTTCTGTCCTGTGATCTCTTTCCCGATGCTGCCTCTCTGACCACCAGACCAGTTCTCAATTTATTTTTCCTTTTTTAAAAGATTTTATTTATTTATTTGACACAGAGAGAGAGAGCACAAGCAGGGGGAGTAACAGGCAGAGGGAGAGGGAGAAGCAGGCTCCCCACAGAGCAGGGGGAGTCGGATGTAGGACTCGATCCTAGGACCTCAGGATCATGACCTGAGCCGAAGGCAGTCTCGTAACCAACTGAGCCACCCCAGGTGCCCCAACCAGTTCTCAATTTCTTAAAAATTCCATTAATGCCCCTTTAAGGAACAATCTAGTGGTTCCCCTACCCCCTTGAAATTTTAATGCTACAGATATACTATATATCTGTGCTTATACATATGAAAGGGCAACAACATATGTCACCAGAGAATAGCAAATTAAAACAAGATACCACTACACATCTATTAAAATGGCCAAAATCCAGAACACTGAAAAGACCAAATGATGACAAGTATGTGTGGCAATAGGAAATCTCATTCATTGCTGGTGGGAAAGCAAACTGGTACAGACACTTGGGAAGGCAGTTTCGTGGTTTCTTACAAAACTAAATGTACTCTTAACCATACAACGCAGTAATTGTACTTCTTAGTATTTAGCCAGAAAAGTTGAAAACTTATGTCCACACAAAACCTGCACACTGATGTGTATAGCAGCTTTATTTATAAGTGCGCAAACCTGGGAGCAACCAAGATGTCCTTCAGTAGGTGAATGAAATAATAAATAAAATGTGGTGCATCCAGACCGTGAGACATTATTCGGTACTGAAAAGAATTGATCTGTCAAGCCATGAAAAGACATGGAAGGATATTAAGTGCATATTATTAAGTGGAAGAAGTCAATCTGAAAAGGCTTCTTACTGTATGATTCCAATTATATGGTATTCTGGAAAAGACAGAACTATGTACAGCAAAAAGCTCAGTGGTTCCCAGGAGTTAGTGGGGAAGGGAAGGATGAATTGATGGAACACAGAGGATTTTTAAGATAATGAAATTATCCTGTGTGATACTATAATGGTGGATGCCTGTCCGTACATACACACACATACATATATACATATATGTATGGTATATATTTGCCAAAACCCATAGAATATACAACACTGACAGTGAGCCCTAATGTAAAATATGGATGTTGCGTGTTGATAATGTGCCGTGTATGTTCATCAGCTATAACAAGCATGCTGCTCTGGTGCTGGATGTTGATAATGGAGAAGGTTGTGTGTGGGGGTGGTGGCGGTGGGCAGGCAGAGGGTATATGAAATCTCTGTACCTGCCTTTCAGTTTTGCTGTGGATATAAAACTGCTCTAAGAAGTAAGTATTTCCTTTTTTATGACTGAGTGATATTCCTGTGTGTGTGTGTGTGTGTGTGTGTGTGTGTGTGTGTGTGTACATGGCGTCTCCTTTATCCATTTGTCTATTGGTGGACATTTGGGCTGTTTCCACATATTGGCTATTATAAATAATGCTGCCATAAACATAGGGGTGCATATGTCTTTTTGAATTTGTGTTTCTGTTTTCTTTGGGTAGATACCCAGTAGTGGAATTATTGGATCATATCATATTTATATTTTTAATTTTTTGATGAAACTTTATACTATTTTCCACAGTAGCTATAGTAATTTACATTCCACCAACATGCGGGTTCTTTTTTTCCCCCACATTCTTGTCAACACTTGTTGTTTCTTGCGTTTTTGGTACTAGCGATCCTCACGGGTGGAAGGGGATTCTCACTACGGTTTGATTTGCATTTCCCTGACGACTAGTGATGTTAAGTATCTTTTCATGTGTCTGTTGGAGCTCTGTATGACTTTTTTGGAAAAATGTCTATTCAGGTCCTCCGCCCATTTTTCAATAAACAAAAAGCAGAGTCAGACCTATAAATACAGAGAACAAACTGATGGTTGCCAGAGGCAGGGTGGGGGCGGTGAGAGGATATGAAAAATGGGCAAAAGGGTGTAGGAGATCAGGCTTCAATTATGGAATTAATAAGTCACTGGAATAAAAGGCAGTACATAGAGAATGTAGTCAGTGGTATTGTAATAGCATTCATTGCATGGTAGAAGATGGTGGCTCTGCTTGTGAGTATGGCATAAGCTATAGTTGTTGAATCACTATGCCGTATACCTGAAACTAATGTAACACTGTGTGTCGACTATATTAAAAAAAAAGTGGGGCGCCTGGATGGCTCAGTGGGTTAAGCCTCTGCCTTTGGCTCAGGTCATGATCTCAGGGTCTTGGGATTGAACCCTGCATTGAGCTCTCTGCTCGGTGGGAGACCTGCTTCCCCTTCTCTCTCTGCCTGCCTCTCAGCCTACTTGTAGTATCTTTCTCTGTCAAATAAATAAAATCTTTTTTAAAAAAGTCTGTGGGGGCACCTGGATGGCTCAGTGGGTTAAGCCTCTGCCTTCGGCTCAGGTCATGATCTCAGGGTCCTGGGATCGAGCCCCACATTGGGCTCTCTGCTCTGCGGGAGATCTGTTTCCCTTTCTCTCTCTGCCTGCCTTTCTGCCTACTTGTAGTCTCTCTCTCTCTGTCAAATAAATAAAATCTTTTTTAAAAAAGTCTATGAAGAAAGGTACAATATTTTTTTGCTCACGAGAACCAATTTTCAACCCCTTGAAGGTAATGGTACCCCAGTTGAGAATGGATGATCTAGACTTGCATATATCAACTGTTGGGATTTCTTATTATTTCGCCCACCCTGTTGGCTCAGTCCTGCTATTGCATATAAATTTATTTTGGGCAATTGTTTCCTGAAACAATCCTGCAGAATATGGAAACCAGTGATAAAAGACATGTTCAACTTTTAATGTTTGTGGGTCCTGTCCTTGGGCTTCCAGGGAAGCTATACTTTAACATTTACCAAGGTTGGAATGACTCAGCAAAGCATCAAAGCATGGGCTCTTAATTCTGCCCCCAGCACACATTGAACATCTGCTTTATTAAAGAAAATAACCAAAAGGATTATTCTGAACACAAAAGATAAGAAAAAGGAATAAACATCCCTCCTTCCCATAAGATTAAAGTCATACAGCTCTGAATATGCTAGAAACTTCAGATAAGAACTGCAACTTTCTGAAATGTCCTTTTCTTATTATTTGCAACCTTTAATGTAAAAATGTATGTAACCTACACCAAATGTTCCCTACCAGAGCACTCTCCTCTTTTTAAAATAATTTTTTAAAGTTTAAATTCAATTAATTAACATATAATATATTATAAGTTTCAGAAGTAGTGACTCACCAGTCTTATAGAACACCCAGGGCTCATTACATCACATGCACTCCTTAATGTCCATCACCCAGTTACCCCATCCCTCCACCCTCTTACTCTCCAGCAACCCTCAGTTTGTTTCCTATGATTAAGAGTCTCTTAGTCTCTTAGAGTCTCCCTCTCTGATTTCATAGAACATTTCTGTATTAGCATGCCCCTCCCCAGTTACTACTAACCCCCTGCAGAAGAAACCACTCTTCTGATTTTTTTTTTCCACCATAGATTAGTTTCCAGGTGTTCATATACATGGAAGCACATAGTATGAATTCTGTGACTGGCTTCTTTTACTCAATATAATGTCCCTGTGAATGGGCCTACTGTTGCATGTATCAGTAGTTTGCTTCTTTTTACTGTTGAGTAGTATTGTGTTTTATCAATATATCACAATTTGTTTATCCAATTGCCTTTAAATAGACATTTGAGTTATTTCCATTTTTGGCCGTCATGAGTAAACAAGCTGTGACTATTTTTGTACGAGTCTCTTTGTGGATGTATGTCTTCCTTCTCTTTTTTTTTTTTTTTAAAGATTTTATTTATTTATTTGACAGAGATCACAAGTAGGAAGAGAGGCAGGCAGAGAGAGGAGAGAGGAGGAAGCAGGCTCCCCGCTGAGCAGAGAGCCCAGATGCAGGGCTCGATCCCAGGACCCTGGGATCATGACCTGAGCCGAAGGCAGAGGCTTTAACCCACTGAGCCACCCAGGCGCCCCATGCCTTCCTTCTCTTATGTAAATACTTTGGCATGGGATTGCTGGACAAAATAGGCTCATGTTTAACTTTATAAGAAACTGTCAAGCCTTTGTCTAAATTTGTACCAGGAGCAGGACTCTTTAAGACATGATGTCTTTGTGTCAGTCTTTTGTATAAGTCAAAATGAAACAAGGAACTGAGGTCATCTCACCTGACAAATTTAGAAATAAAGAAATAATGATACTCGGCACATCCACACCAAGAGTCTAAAGCTGCCAAACATCACAAAGTCAGAATGGCTAAAATTAACAAGTCAGGAAACCACAGGTGTTGGCAAAGACTTGGAGAAAGGGGAACCCTCCTACACTGTTGATGGGAATGCAAGCTGGTGCAACCATTCTGGAAAACAGTATGGAGGTTCCTCAAAAAGTTGAAAATAGAGTTACCCTATGAACCAGGAATTGCACTACTGGGAATTTACCAGTCATATACAAATATAGTGATCCAAAGGGGCATGTGCACCTGACTGTTTATAGCAGCAATGTCCACAATAGCCAAACTGGAAAGAACCTAGAGGTCCTTCAACAGCTGAATGGATAAAGAAGATGTGAGATCGATCGATCTATCTATCTATCTATCTATATATATATATCTATCTGTCTATCTATCTATATATAAAATGGAATATTATGCAGCTATCAAAAACCTGAAATCTTGCCATTTGCAATGATGTGAATAAAACTAGAGGGTATTATGCTAAGCAAAATAAGTAAGTCAGAGAAAGACAATTATCATATGAGGAATTTGAGAAACAAGACAGAGGATCATAGGGGAAGCAGGGGAAAATGAAACAAGACAAAACCAGAGAGGAAGACAAACTATAAGAGACGCTTATTTTCAGGAAACTAACTGAGGGTTGCTGGAGGGGAGAGGGGTCGGAAGGATGAGGTGGCTGGGTGATGGACATTGGGGAGGGTATGTGCTCTGGTGAGTGGTATGAATTGTATAAGACTGATAAATCACAGACTGGTACCCCTGAAACAAATAATACATTATATGTTAATAAAACACACACACACACACACACACACACACACACACACACACACACACACATTTATAGTAACCTTAAATTCCAGTTTACCCCATATCTACCATCTATGTTTCAAATATATTGGGATTCAATTTCTGCTCAGGGAAGTCTGTTGAAAAATAAAAGCAATTACTTTAAGCATTTTTTAAAATCAAACATTCTTTTTGTTTGTTTGTTTCCCTCTTTTTCTCCACGTTGCCATCAGGGAAAACAGTTTGACATACAAGAAAAAAGTTACAATAGAAGGAGGAAAATTATTAAACATTTTTAACAAAAATGTTTGTTAAAAACATTGTTGGATGGAGCACTTATCAGTTCATAATACTGAGTGTTTTCTTGGCTCCCTACTTTTGAGGACTCAGTGCCCTCATGTCTTCTCCTGCCTGTTCAGGGTCCCACCTACTTCATAAATCACTAATTCTACCCACATAGGTAAATTAACTCACCACTAATAGCAGTGCAACAAATGATTGCCCAATAGGTCTTATCACTTGGAAGGATGATACCAAGACAGCCACTGATGAACCAAGACCGCCAACAGGGAAATCTCATACTTAGAAAGTAGACAGGCTTTCAATACAAGCCCTATGGTGCCAGTCATTCCTCAAATTAGTGTATACAGGTGACTCAGAACCTGATTTGTCCTTTGTTTGTTTTTTACAGTTGATATAGACACATTTAATTAAAGTGAAGCAGAATTTTATTATTATTATTTTTTAAATCTATCCATTTATTTTAGAGGGAGAGCATGCAAGTGGGGGAAAGGGGAAGGGGAAAGGAAGAGAGAGAATCTCAAGCAGATTCCCCACTGAGCGTAGAGACAGTCATGGGCTCAATCCTAGAACCCTGAGATCATGACCTGAGCTGAAATCAAGAGCTAGCCACTCAACCAACTGAGCCACCCAAGTGCCTCTAAGTGAAGCAGAATTTTAAACAAGGTAAAGAAAATTCTGAGTTACTAAGTTTAGGCTCCTGGGTTTATATCTATTTTTGCTATGAATTTGTGGTTGATCTAAATCAAGTTATCTGCTGTTTTTAATCTCAATATACCAAATTACAAGTTTGTTAGCCCCAGGGGTACAGGTCTGTGGAATGCAAGGTTTACACAATTCACAGCACTCACCATAGCACATACCTTCCACAACGTCCATAACCCAACCTCGCCCTCTCCCTACCCCCCTCCCCCCGGCAACCCTCAGTTTGTTTTGTGAGATTAAGAGTCTCTTATGGGGGTGCCTGGGTGGCTCAGTGGGTTGGGCCTCTGCCTTCTGCTCAGATCATGATCCCAGCACCCTGGGATCGAGCCCCACATCAGGCTCTCTGCTCAGCAGGGAGCCTGCTTCCTCCTCTCTCTCTGCCTGCCTCTCTGTCCACTTGTGATCTCTGTCAAATGAATAAATAAAATATTAAAAAAAAAGAGTCTCTTATGGTTTGTCAGGGAGAGAGAACCTTTTTTTTTAACTTTATTTTTTATTTTTTTATTAACATATAATGTATTATTAGCCCCAGGGGTACAGGTCTGTGAATCGCCAGGTTTACACACTTCATAGCACACACCTTCCCCAATGCCCATAACCCCACCACCCTCTCCTTAATCCCCCCGCCCAGGCAACGCTCAGTTTGTTTTGTGAGATTCAGAGTCTCTTATGGTTTGTCTCCCTCCCGATCCCATCTTGTTTCATTTATTCTTTTCCTACCCTCCAAATCCCCCACGTTGCCTCTCAACTTCCTCATAGCAGGGAGATCATATGATAATTGTCTTTCTCTGATTGATTTATTTCACTAAGCATAATACCCTCTAGTTCCATCCACGGTGTTGTGAATGGCAAGATTTCATTTCTTTTGATGGCTGCATAGTATTCCATTGTGTGTGTGTGTGTGTGTGTGTGTGTGTGTGTGTGTGTGTATACCACTTCTTCTTTATCCATTCATCTGTTGATGGACATCTAGGTTCTTTCCATAGTTTGGCTATTGTGGACATTGCTGCTATAAATATTCAGGTGCACGTGTCCCTTCGGATCACTACGTTTGTATCTTTAGGGTAAATACCCAGTAGTGCAATTGCTGGGTCATAGGGTAGCTCTATTTTCAACTTTTTGAGGAACCTCCATACTGTTTTCCAGAGTGGTTGCACCAGCTTGCATTCCCATCAACAGTGTAGGAAGGTTCCCCTTTCTCTGCATCCTCACCAGCATCTGTCATTTCCTGACTTGTTAATTTTAGCCATTCTGACTTGTGTAAGGTAGTATCTCACTGTGGTTTTGATTTGTATTTCCCTGATGCCAAGTGATGTGGATGGAGCACTTTTTCATGTGTCTGTTGGCCATCTGGATGTCTTCTTCGCAGAAGTGTCTGTTCATATCTTCTGCCCATTTCTTGATTGGATTATTTGTTCTTTGGGTGTTGAGTTTGATAAGTTCTTTTTAGATTTTGGGTATTAGCCCTTTATCTGATATGTCATTTGCAAGTATCTTCTCCCATTCTGTCGTTCATCTTTTGATGTTGTTGACTGTTTCCTTTGCTGTACAAAAGTTTTTTTATCTTGATGAAGTCCCAATAGTTCATTTTGGCCCTTGCTTCCCTTGCCTTTGGCAATGTTTCTAGGAAGAAGTTGCTGTGGCTGAGGTCAAAGAGGTTGCTGCCTGTGTTCTCCTCAAGGATTTTGATGGATTCCTGTCTCCCATTGAGGTCTTTCATCCATTTTGAGTCTATTTTTGTGTGTGGTGTAAGGCTATGGTCCAGTTTCATTATTCTGCATGTGTCTGTCCAATATCCCCATACCATTTTTAAAAAAGATTTTATTTATTTATTTGACAGACAGAGATCACAAGTAGGAGAGAGACAGGCAGAGATGGGGTGGGGTGGGGGGAAGCAGGCTCCCCGCTGAGTGGAGAGCCTGATACAGGGTTTGATCCCAGGACCCTGAGATCATGACCTGAGCTGAAGGCAGAGGCTTAACCCACTGAGCCACCCAGGTGCCCCTCCCCATACCATTTGTTGAAGAGACTGTCTTTTTTCCACTGGACATTCTTTCCTGCTTTGTCAAAGATTAGTTGACCATAGAGTTGAAGGTCCATTTCTGGGATCTTTATTCTGTTTCACTGATCTATGTGTCTGTTTCTGTGCCAGGATACTATAAATTTTCATAATTTTCTATAGGTAGAACACAAGTTCACCTTTGAAGGAAGAGTAGGCATTTATTCTGGGGAAAAAAACATTTTAATGGGATCTTTGATTCTAGAATGGTAAAGCAAAGAATCTGTTCTAAAATAGAGAGTTGAACTGCTCTATATAATCATGTAAAACTCTGTCCTCTTTGTGGGCGGGTGACATCTCTGCATATTATAGTTCTTTTCAGAAAAAACATAATTCTTTCTGGAGACTCAGATGGTTGACATCCTAATCTTCAAGTCAACGATTCATGTTTAGGGGTTGTCTCATGTGGAAGAGCTGAGCGAGGGCCATCCTATGATATAGGTGTCGAAAGGGGACTGAAAAGAAAGAAGCCCCCTAAAAAGCCTTGTAGAGGAGCTAGGTCTATGAACTAGGAGGATAGTTATGAATAACAGGGATATTTAACAATTTTCCTCCTTCTATTTTAACTTTTTTCTTTTATGTCAAACTGTTAGTTTAGTCTTGCTAAATGCTGTAGCCCAGTCTTAGCTGAGTTGGGAAGGTTTAAGGGCTGGGCCTGTGTCCAGGGGTGTGTGGCCATGTGTGACAGGCTGCTACCAGATGGACAGGTGGGCCATGGAAAAGGGAGGCTGCAGTTTGGAGCAAGGGCAGCAGCAGATGTGGTTTCTAGCAATGGGACATGTTTGTGGGCCATATGAGCATTCCCCAGAGATTCATAGAAATACTGGTGAGAAGAACACTGATAGGAAATAGGCATCTTTTTTTTTTTTTCAAGAGAATATTAAATCGTTTATTGATTACACATGATAATGGATGATACACAAGCTTTAATCCCATCTATAATTTTATCTGATACCATAATTCAATTTAGATATATTGCAAAGGATGTGCCAACAATCATATTAATAACCAAATAAACTCCAGACTTTGCTTGGGTGACCTTTTAATGGTGAACTCCAGGTCACAACACATTAACTATCAGTTCAACTACACCAAGGTTTGTGGAGACAATGGCTTCTGTGCCCAAGCAGGTTGCAAATAAATTTCGAATGGAACCTGGCATCACCCTGAAGGAATTCTAACTTCACACTGTTGGGGTAGTATACCAAGATGGCTTCAGAGTAGACTAACTTTACACAGCACATTTAAAAAAAAGACACATTTATTCAGCGTCATGATCAGACTATTACATTTAGCAATCAACAGCATGGGTGCAAAAAAAAAATCTACATTAAAACCCTTTGTTGGAATGCTTTACACTTTCCACAGAACAGAAACTAAAATAACCTGTTATACAATTAGTCACAAATACAGTCCTCGAGTTTTTTTTGCCCATACACATGAGTATTGTCTAAAACATGTCTTCTTTGTAGCAGCTAGGCCCTGCCACCACTGTGCTTGGCTGAGTTCACAAATCTGTTGTAACCTGTAGCTTCCCTGTCACTTCTCTGGCTCTCCTCTCCTGCTAAGCTTTGTTTCCTGGCAGTAATTAAAACCTTCTGCCACTGCCGTAGCTGCTGCTGCTGCTGGAACCACCATAGCCACCTTGGTTTCGTGGTTTGGCGAAGTACTGGCCTCCACCACCATAAGGGCCAGAGCTTCTGCCTCCAAAATTGCCTCCTTTCATGGGTCCAAAATTTGAGGATTGATTGTTGTAATTGCCAAAATCATTATAGCTTCCGCCACCTCCAAAGTTGCTTCCATCATTACCAAATCCGTTATAGCCATCCCCACTGCCACCATATCCACCACCACCTCGACTGCCAACAAAGCCACCTCGACCACTGAAGTTTCCTCCGCGACCAAAGTTGTCATTCCCACCAAAACCACCTCCACGACCACCACCAAAGTTTCCAGAACCACTTCGACCTCTTTGGCTGGATGAAGCACTAGCCATCTCTTGCTTAGAGAGCGCTTTCCTTACTTCACAGTTGTGGCCATTCACAGTATGGTATTTTTGAATGACAATCTTGTCTACAGAATCATGGTCATCAAATGTTACAAAAGCAAAACCCCTCTTTTTGCCACTGCCTCGGTCAGTCATGATCTCAATCATTTCGATTTTCCCATACTGTTCGAAATAATCTCTTAGATGATGTTCTTCAGTGTCTTCTTTAATGCCACCAACAAAAATCTTTTTCACAGTTAAGTGGGCACCAGGTCTTTGAGAATCTTCTCTTGAGACAGCCCTCTTTGGTTCCACAACTCTTCCATCCACCTTGTGTGGCCTTGCATTCATGGCTGCATCCACCTCCTCCACAGTGGCATATGTGACAAACCCAAAGCCTCTGGAGCGCTTGGTGTTTGGGTCTCTCATTACCACACAGTCCGTAAGTGTTCCCCATTGCTCAAAATGGCTCCTCAGACTCTCATCGGTTGTTTCAAAGCTCAGACCTCCGATGAAGAGCTTCCGCAGCTGTTCAGGCTCTTTAGGAGACTCTGACTTAGACATGACGGCGGTGGGAGGGGAGACTTTAACAATGCTTACTCGGCGGCGTCCACGGGCAGAAAGGAGGAAATAGGCATCTTGATGACAAGAGGAATTGGGTTTGAAACCTGAAATACCTAAGTAACTTATAAGGAGATATGAAGAAGTAGATAAATAAACATCTATTTGTTAAGTATTTGACTTAATCTACACTGGCATGTGTTTCGCTTTATAAGCAATGGATAGCTCTTAAAATCCAAGCTCTGGAACACTGTTCGATGCCCTTCTGGCTGGTTTAAGTCTAGGGGCGAGGTTCTGGGATGGCAGTCCTGGCACTGGAAAGTTGGGAACGCATACTGCCATAAGGAAGTTATCTTAGAAGTCAGGCATAGGTTATAAGGGCCAGGGAAAATTTTCTGGTGGAGCTGATTCAAACTGAGTTATGATGGACAAAGCAGAAGAATCATATGGAAAGTGTTGGATGAAAATAAGGGAATATTTGACAGAGAGAACAGCACATAGCACAGGTTGAGAAATAAAAAGGGAAAAGATGGCAGGAGACAGGAGAGATGGGCTGTAAAGAACAGGTGAAGTTAAGACCATGTTGACAGGAAGCAAGAGTGGCCAAAGAGAGTTTTATCTGTAAATGGGAGGAAGAGGACAGAGGGAGTCCAAGCTTGTGACTACTTTGTTTTCTCTTCTCTTCCCCCTCCCTGAAGCAAGAAGTTGGGAGAAGGGCAAGGAGTCCAGGAATTGTGTATGTATATGTATAGGGGGAGGGGTGGATGGAGGAAGAGAATGAAATATTTACTTCCCATGCATTTTTATCGATACCAAGATGAGGTAAGTGGAACACTGGTGTGGCTCCCTTGGTTTGATTTCCAAAAACTGAGGAGGAGCTTTTCCTTCCATAATCATCTTATTTAAATCTCTACTTTCCCATTGAATAAAATAATTCACAATTCAGAATATTCACAAGGGTGATAGAATTAAAACAGATTTTATTGATCTACAACCAGTTATGATATGACCAGTGGATACCAGCTGAATATATTAGTCTGAAAATGCATTTTAAAACATTGAACAATCAACTCTACTGTGTGCCAAGCTCTGTGTGTAGACACATTTCATGCCATCAAAAACCTTATAGTTCATAAAAGCAAAATCTGTGATTTACAGGTAAGCTAATGTTATCAAAATGCCATGAGAATAGAGAGAGGGAAGAAAATCATAGATTATGAATAAATATATTTGAGTTAATGTAGCTTCTTAGATTATTTCTATGTCATATGCTTGGGGGCCTTCAATGGAAAATCCCAGGTAGAAGGACACTCTTTCTATGTTCCCACCATTTCTGAGTGGACCCGAATAAACAGGTATCACTGGTATTCTAATTTTGTTCTCTGTTCCGTACTCTACAGAGATCAGTTTGCCTTCAGCTTGACCAGTTAGACGACACAGGAGGTCTTTGACTTCTTTTTTTTTCCACGGGTCTCCGCTTGGCAAGAGGGAATTTACATTTTGTGCTTTATTTAAGTATTGCTCTATCTCAGCCTTGCAAACAAGACTGTGGAGCCCCTTCCTCTTTCCCAGATAAAACAGAGTGCTTGCCTGCTTGGACCTGCACATGCTTCTGTATTGCCTCTTGAAGGTTCTGTTTAAGGAAGAAACATACTTTTCCATGAGTTTGGAATCTTCATCTAGTTCTTGATTTTCTGGCCAGAACAGAAGGCAGGCCAAAAAATAAGGGTCTGGATATTGATGACTTGATCCTATGGATTGCAACACTTCTCGGAGCTGTTTTTTCAGTATACTAAGCGGTTGAATGAGCCTGGAGTGAGGTTTTAGGCAATTAAGAATAATGTTGGCTAAAATGAAATTTAGTTTCTCCCTTTTCAGCTGCTTATTTGGGTTTTGCTGCAGTAGGGAAGAATATTTGTTCACTATACTTTCCATGTTGGCTGCAGCATCTCTGCGATTTGGATGAAGATATTCCAGGAGTCCAGAAAACCTATCTGCTCTCAAAGCTTCTAGACCTTTCCTGCAAGTCTCCTCTTGGTATAACTGATTCTCCTTGTTTTGTGGCAAACCGAAATCCAAATAGCAGAAAAGTTCCCCATATTTCCTGAAATAACGAGTGATTTTCTTGTTTAATGAGATTTCTCCTGTTTCTTTTTGGGTGTTCCTCATTTTCAAAAGAACAATATAATCTGCAAGAAAGTCAAAGCACCTTTTCAAATCTGATTGTAAATTTTCTAAGTAGGATGTGAACTTGCTAAGAGCCAAATAATATTCACATTTTGGATCTGTGGGACTCCTCCCCTTTCCTGATAAAAAGTCTACCATATCTCTTTTAGATAGTCCATTTTCTTTGAGGAAACAGGGTGTGAGCTGGAGAATCTGAATAGCGTAAAGACCAACTTCTATTTCACCGATGAAACCGACCGTGTTGTATGTGTCATATTTTCTTTGTAATTTCTGTGGTGTCCAGGCCTCCATTTCACAGGCTTTCCTCTCAGCTTGTTCTTGGGATTTTTTAAAAGCTTTTGAGGCATTTTCAGCAGCTTCCAGGAGGGATATTAGATCATTAACTGTAATAACCTTAGCATTTTTCTTTTCAGCCAACCACCACCTGATTCGACTTTTGTAGACTTGACCAAGGGTATCTGAGATATAGGAATTTTTAGGTGCTCCCTTTTTGGCCTGGTTTGCCCAATCCAGAGCAATGCTAAAATTTTTCTCTTTAATGTAGAAATATCTCGCTAAGGCTTGACAAATGAACGCATTTTGTGGGAATCGAACAGTCCCAGCCACCAAGACCTTTTCGATTTCTTCATTCTCTAAAGCTTCTATTAATGGGGCAAACAAAGTGTCTGTTTCATCCCCGTACTCCTTGCGCTGTCTTGTTAGCAGAAGAGTTTGCACGTCGTGTTGAAATTTTTCTCTTCCTATTCCACTTTTATAGAATAAATCCTCCTTTAAGATCTTTAGTGCAATTTGACACGTATTCAAGTTATAGCTTTTTTTCAGTTCTTTCAGACAGGAGATGGCAATCAATGGATGAATGATGCGCACACCTGTGTATCTCCCAAAATCTGCAACTTCTGTGTTTATTAGAAGTGTAGAATAAGCTCCCATCTTGTCCTCTAGCCTTTCAGGTTCCCAGGGGGTACTAGTGTGTGTGATTCCCAAAAATATTTCACACTGTGATACTGAGATTGTAGAATCAGTAACATAAGAATTGAGTAGAGCCAGGAAAGAAATGAGTTGTCCTTCCTTTCTGTCCACATTCTGTCCTTTTAGGATATTCCGGACTACCTTTTCTATATACATTTCATTAAAACTTTTTTTCAAGATCATGAAGGAATAAAAGTTTTCGCAGTTTTTGTGTTCCTTTTCAATTTCTTCCAGTTTGGCCTCAAAAGCTCTTTGTTCCTTAGGAGAAAGTTGGTAGGTTAGGGCAACACTGTCTGCTAATTTTGCAGTTTTATCAGGATTCTGGGATCTCATGCAGTTTAAGATAATTACCAGTGTTTTTTCATATCTCAAACCCTTGTCTGCTAAAATGGAATCGATGGCATTCTGCAGGACATAAACGTTTTCCTGGTCTTCAAAATCATCCACAAGGAGGAGTACGGGAAAGTTATCTTCATGGCTGGTTGCCTTATAGGTAATCAATTTGGTCACTTGTTCTACAATTTCTCCAAAATCAGTTGTTTTGTTTTTTAACACAGCACATCTAAAGTTTTTCTTTAGGTCCCAGAGAATATTCATGGCCAAGGTAGTACCTCCACAGCCTGGGTGGTGATAAAGATTGATAAGTTTTGCAAATACTGGTTTAGGAGAGTCTGCCAAGCACTGTATCAGATCTTTAAGCTTATCGTAACTATCCCTTTTGACAAAAGCTGAAGAATAGTTTTGAGAAGAAAAATAGAAGTTCCACCAGGATACTTTGCCACCTCGATAAAAGTGTTCTTCTTTTGATGTCTTAAATTCTTGGAATTTAGATTTATCTTTCTCTATGTCAGTGTCTTTACACTCATTTTCACAGAGGATTTCCAGTGCAGTCAAGACATCCTCTTCCTTTTTCTCTAAGATAATTGAAGAAAATCCATGGGAGGGCAAAAATCTTCTTGATGATTGAGTCACTGGTTTTAGTTTAAGGATAGTACTGTTTATGATTTCTAAACTTAAAGTGGAAATACTGTGGTTCGTTAATTCTTCTGCTGTTGTCAGTCTTGTTTGTAGCAGATCTTTCCATTGTTGATAAATCTGTGAGTTTACACAGATACACAATATATTTTCCATTCCTTTGAGAGCTTGGTAGAAAGCCCAGAAAGTTTCAATGAGGGGATCTCCTGGGCTTTCCACTGGAGAGAATAATAGAAACACTACCAAGAATTTCCCCCTTGTCATTATATTTTCATCTGTGAGAAATAAAATCAGCTTTCTGACTTCAGAAGCTCTTTCTCTGAGCCATAAATGTGGTTCTAGAGGCTTATGGCTCTCATTTTTCAAGTCTGACCTGCCATTGCAGAAGATCCAGCTGGGCTGATCATAAAGATTCAAACTCGAAATTTTCTCCCTTATGTTACTTGTCTTTTCTTCAAACTGATTTGGAAAGTGAAGATTTGCTACTCGACCTTTTTTGTAAGCTTTGACCACACCCTTGCTCAGAGATTCAGGGTCAAACTCCAGCACAGCAAACAATTTCATTTCCTTTAGAAAATCTAAGTTCTTTGTTTCGTTTGGATGGCATTTATTTGTTACAAGAATGTACCAGCTATAGTATGAATTATCCAGTGAGTCTCTGTTGCCTATGAGAAGTTTAACCAGCTTTTGTCCTTCACTCTCCTTCTTATTTGCCTTCACCTCATATTCTTCTTCAGCCTCTTTTCTAGAGGCTACCACTGACTTCAAATTTTGTAAAAATTCTTTGTAAACTCTTTCTCGTTGCTTGACATTGGCCAGGATATCCTTAGAGCTGGGACCGTCTCTCACAAACAGTGAAGGATCTTGGTTTGGTTTCCATGTTTCATTTTTACAATTTTGCATCTTAACTAAGAAATATTTTTCTTCACATACAGAATGTTTTGGAATAACATCTACTTCAATGACAAATCTGTCTGATGGTGTATTGTTCTGCAGTAGGACTTCCACAAACCTTGGCTCCCGAATGCACTTCTTGGCTTCATTGATCTCATTTCCTTCAAAGTATTGTCTGATCATTATATTAAAGTGGTCAATGAAGGCATCCTTATCAGTGACTTTCACACCAACAATTTGTCCGTGTGGTTTGTTCTTGACTCCAAAATGGATAGTGCCATTGGTGCGTGAATTCATACAAGCTGACGCAAATCGAAAGACTTCATTGCTAAATTTCATCTTAATGTCATTTTCTGTGGCTGCTTCTGTATTTGTGAGGGCTTTGAACTCATGTATTGGGTCTATGAGATTGAGTGGGCCAGTTTCAGGTTGTAGAATTCTATGTTCTATGTAACGTTGGCTGTTATGGAACTGATCAAAAGGATATGGCATACAAGTCAAGTGTTTAGTTTGTAGCTTATCCTCACTTCGGTCTTCAGTGGTCACTCCTTCACTTAAAGAATCTTCTTTCATAAGAATCGATTCTTGTTCTTTGGTATCTCTGATCTCTCTGAGATCATGATCAGTATTGGATAACACTGATTTTTCCTCTTCCTTTTTCATCTTTTGTGGTTTTTTTGGGTGTTCTTTTTTGAAGAGTTTTGTATGATCTAATTGTCCAGAATCCTGATTGTTACTTTCAGAGGAACTGTTAGTCAATCTGTCATATCTACGTTTTATTAAAAGTGCTGGGCCCCGTGGTAGCCCCATTTCTCTAAGGTCATTCTCAGTTAATTCCTGCAGGACTAATCCAGTTATTTCTTCAGTGAGCAGAATCTGCCCATATTTTTCATCAATCTTAAGGACTTCGGTTACCCATTGTTTCACATGCTCTTTGGTCCAGTCGTTTATAATTTCAGGTAGATTTACTTGTTCACTCATTTCAATTTGCAATTTTCTTCCTTGGGAAAAGTAATAGAATAAGTATTTTAGTATTATATTTTATCATGGAAATCACGTAGTGAATTATGTATGTAATTTTATATAAACAACATATACAAAACACTGTTTATATAAACAACATATACAAAACATATACAAAACATTTTATATAAACAACATATACAAAACACCCTTTCAAAAGGGTGACTTTTGAAACTACTTGATACTTATTTTTAATGTTTTATAGTCCCAATTAGTGCCCTTATTTCCAAGATGATTATAATTGTGAAGCAGTAGCTTCTAACTAGGGTGACATGTGCCTTTATTCATATAGTAATTTTCCTATTTAGGCTTAACTTTGTGAAAGTTGGGTTTTTATAACAAACCCAGAATCTTAAGTAACATAGACGTTGGTTCCCATAGCTGAATATTGCAAATGAACTTTAGAATATAAAACTGGATAAGTGGGAGGTGCCTGGCTAGCTTAGTCAGTAGAGTGTGTAACTCTTGATCTCAGAGTTTTGAGTTTGAGTGCCAGATTAAGTGTAGAGATTAATTAAATAAAGAAAATTTTTAAAAAACTGGATAAGTAGAGATGGGTTGGGGAACAGGAACCTCCTTTCTTGACTAGGAAGATGACCATCTTTATTACACAGTGATGAAGCAACCAGTTAACTCATCACCCACTCTCTTTTGGAACTCAAGCTGTTAGGCCACCAAGGTGGAAAGAGATGAGGCAGAAAAATGTCAATGTAATCAATTTGGTTGGCTAATTCTTGTGGCTCTCAGAGGTACCAAAAGAATTAGCTGTAGTTCAAACTGGCCTGGCCTGACTGAAATTAGATAAGGAAAATAGTATGAATTTTTAACTTTGTTAAAACAAATTCAGCCTATGTAACAACATTTTTCTAGATATGCTTGTTGAGGCAAGTGAAACAAAAGCAAAAATAAACTACTGGGACTCCATCAAGTTAAAAAGCTTCAGGGGGTGCCTGGGTGGCTCAGTGGGTTAAACTTCTGCCTTTGGCTTAGGTCATGATCCCAGGGTCCTGGGATTGAGCCCTACATCGGGCTCTCTGCTCAGAGGGGAGCCTGCTTCCCCCTGTCTCTCTGCCTGCCTCTCTGCCTACTTGTGATTTCTCTCTCTGTCAAATGAATAAATAAAATCCTTTAAAAAATAACAATAAAATAAAAAGCTTTTGCATAGTAAAAGAAACAATCAACAAAATTAAAAGATAACCTATGGAACAGGAGAAGATATTTGCAAATGACATATCTGATAAAGGGTTTATATACAAAATATATAAAGAACTCATGCAACTCATTACCAAAAACAAAACAAAACAAATAATCTGATTAAAAATGGGCAGAAGACATGAATAGACATTTCTCCAAAGTACACATACAGATGGCCAACAGACACATGAAAAGATGCTCATCATCATCAGGGAAATGCAAATCAAAACTATAATGAGAAAGAAGAGGAAGATGGCAGCAGAGTAGGAGCACCCTAGTTTTGTCACATCCCATGTACACACCTGGATAATTATTAAATCATCCTAAATACTGTAGGAATCAACCAAAAACAGCAGAATACACATTTTTCAAGTTCACACATAACTTTCTCCGGAAGAGATCACATATTAGGTCACAAAACAGGCTTCAACAAATACAAAAAGATTGAAATCATCCCATGCAACTTTTCTGACCACAGCACTATGAAGCTAGAAGTCAATCACAAGAAAAAAGTTGGAAAGATCACAAATACATAGAGGTTAAACAAACAAACATATAGAGGTTAAACAAACATGGGAACAAATGAAAATGAAAACACAATAGTCTAAAACCTTTGAGATGCAGCAAAAGTGGTCCTAAGAGGGAAATATATGACAATACAGGCTTATTTCCAAAAGCAAGAAAAATATCAAAGAAACAACCTAACCTTATACCTAAGAAGTTAGAAAAAGAACAAACAAGGCTAAAGCCACCAGAAGGAAGGACATAATAAAGATTAGAGCAGAAATAAATGCTACAGAAACTAAAAACACAATAGAACAGATTAATGAAACCAGGAGCTGGTTCTTTGAAAAAATTAATAAATAAAGCAAACCTCTAGCCAGACTTACCAAAAAGAAAATAAAAAGAACCCAAGCCATTCACCATGATCAAGTGAGATTTATTCCTGCATTACAAGGTGGTTCGGTATTTGCAAATTAGTCAGCATGACACATCACCTTAGTAGAAGAATGGATACCTGGGGTACCTGTCTGGCTCAGTTGGTTAAGTGTCTTTTTCTTGATTTTGGCTCAGGTCATGATCTCAGGGTTGTGGGATCCAGTGCTGCATAAGGCTCTGAGTTGGGCATGGAGCCTGCTTAAGATTCTCTCTCTCTCCCTGTGCCCCTCCACCCTTCCCGCCTCCCCAACAAAAGAAAGGAATGGATAAGAACCATATGATCATTTTAGTAGATGCAAAAAAAAAAACAAAGCTCTTGAAAAAGTACAACATCTATTCTTGATTAAAAAAAAAAAAAAACAAAAAACCTCTCAACAAAGTAGGTTTTGAGGGAACATACCTCAACATAATAAAGGCCATATATGAAAAACCCACAACTAATATCATCCTCAATGGGAAAACTGAGAGTTTTCCTCCATGGTCAGGACCAAGACAGGGAAATCCACTCTTACCACTGTTATTTAACATAGTACTGGAAGTCCTACCCACAGCAATCAAACACAAAGAAGTAAAAGGGACTCAAATCAGTAAGAAAAAAGTAAGACTTTCACTATTTGCAGATGACATGATACTCTATACAGAAAACCTGAGGGCACCTGGGTAGCTCAGTGGGTTAAACCTCTGCCTTCAGCTCAGGTCATGATCTCAGGTTCCTGGGATCAAGCCCTGCATCAGGCTCTCTGCTCAGCCTGCTCCCCCCTCTCTGTCTGCCAGACTCTCTGCCAACTTGTGATCTCTCTCTCTCTCTCTCTCTGTCAAATAAATAAATAAATAAATAAAATCTTAAAAAAAAAAAAAAAAACTGAAGGACTCCACAAAAACAAAAACTGCTAGAACTGATAAAGTCAGTAGAGTTGCAGGATACAAAATTAAACAGAAACCTGTTACATTTCAATACAGCAATAATGGAGCAGCAGAAAGAGAAATTAAGGAATCAATCCCATTTACACCAAAAACAATAAGATACCTAGGAATAAACCTAACTAAAGAGGTGAAAACCTTGTACTCTGAAAAGTATAAAATACTGATGAAAGAAATTGAAGGTGATACAAAGAAATGGAAAGACATTCCACACTCATGGATTGGAAAAACAAAGATTATTAAAATGTCTATAATACCGAAAGAAATTTACACATTTAATGCAATCCCTAAATGTCCCTACCAATAGCATTTTTCACAGAACTAGAAAGAATAATCCTAAAATTTGTGTGTAACCACAAAAGATCTTAAACAGTCAAAGCAATCTTGAAAAGAAAAGCAAAGCCTGAGGCACCATAATTCTGGACTTCAAGTTATATTACAAAGCTACAGTGATCAAAAAAGTAATGGCAATGGCACAAAAATAAACACATAGATCAGTGGAACAGAATGGAAAACCCAGAAATGAACCCACAACTACATGGTCAATTAATCTTCAAAAAAGCAGAAAGAATATCCAGTGGAAAAAAGTCTCTTAAACAAATGGTGTTGGGAAAACTGGACAGCCACATGCAAAGGAATGAAATTGGACCACTTTCTTACAGTGAACAAAAATAAATTCAAAATGCATTAAAAACCTAAATCTGAGACCTGAAACCACAAAATCCTGGAGGAGAACACAGGCAGTAACCTCTTTGACATTGGTTGTAGCAACTTCTTTCTAGATATGTCTTGAGAGGCAAAGGGAAAAAAGCAGAATAAACTATTGGGACTTCATCTTCTACACAGTGAAGGGAACAATCAAAAGAACTAAAAGACAACCTACTGAATGGGAGAAGACTATCTGATGAAAGGTTAGTATCCAAAACATATAAAGAACTTTGGGCTCAACACTGAAAAAATGAACAATCCAGTTAAAAATGGGCAGAAGACATAAATAGACATTTCTCCAAAGAAGACATCCAGATGGCCAACAGACACATGAAAAGATGTTCAACATCACTGATCATCATGAAATATGAATCAAAAATCACAATGAGATATCCCCTCACACCTGTCAGAGTGGTTAAAATCAACAACCCAAGAAATAGGTCAGGATGTGGAAAAAGGGGAACCCTCTTACAATGCTGGTGGGAATGCAAACTGGTACAGCTACTCTGGAAAATAGTATAGAGGTTCCTCAAAAAATTAAAAATTAGAACTCTATATGATTCAGTAATTCCACTACTGAGTATTTACCCAAAGAATATGATAACACTAATTTGTAAAGATACACGCAGCTCTATGTTTATTGCAACATTATTTATGATAGCCAAATTATGGAAGCAAACCCAAGTGTCCATAGATAGTTAAATGGATAAAGAAGATGTTGTATATACACACAATGGAATATTACTCAATCATAAAAAAAGAATGAGATCTTGCCATTTGCAACAACACAGATAAATCTAGAGGGTATAATATATAATGATAAGTGAGAGAAATCAAAGAAAAACAAATACAATTTGATTTCGCTCTCATGTGGAATTTAAGAAACAGAAGAAAAGGACAAGGAAAAAAGAGACAAACCAAAAAAATAGACTCTTAACTACAGAGAACAAACTGGTGGTTACCAGAGGGGAGGTGGGTGGGGAGATGTGTGAAGCAGGTGACAGGGATTAAGAGTACACTTATCATGATGAGCACCGAGTAATGCACAGAATTGCTGAATTACTATATTGAACACCTGAAACCAAGATAACATTGTATGTTAACTACACTGGAATTAAAATTATATTGCAACTTAAAATGAAAAACAAACAAACAATTTCAGCCTAAATTATTGATATGAGACTAAATGGAGCTCCCACAGTTATGTACTTTGCTGAATTTCCAGAACTGAATATCCTGGAACACCCTCGAGCAGGGATTCTCAACTCAGGCTGAGCATTAGAATCACCTGGGACTCCACAGTCTGATAATTTAGTTGGTTGAGGGAGTGGGTGTAGAGTTCAAGCCTTAGTACTTTTCAAAATCTGTCAGTGTCATTCTCTTGTGCAGATGAGGTTGAGAGCAGTTCTCAAAATACAGCCCCCAGATCAGCAGCATTAGCACCACTTGGAAGCACGGTAAAAGCGTAAATTCTCAGGACCCACCCCCAACCTCGTGAATCAGAACTAAAAAGGGATCAATAGAATGGTTTAAATAAGGGGAAACAGGAAGGTGAAAATATTATAAGGATAAATAGATTAAAAGCATTAAGTATCAAACAGAACAGAAGTATTAAACTATAAAGAGAAAATACAAACATTTAAAAAGATCTGTAATTTTTTAAATGAGATTTTAAGATCCTAGTTCAAAAAAAAAGATCGTTTTAAATGAAAGATATGAAGATCCTAGGTTTTTATAAAACAAGTCACAAAGTCTAGCCAAACTGTAAATTTGACCTTTCTATGTTTGGGGTTTCTTGCAGAAACTTTTCCAGAGGGTCTTTTTTTTTTTTAATATTTTATTTATTTGACAGAGTGAGAGAGATCACAAGTAGGCAGAGAGGCAGGCAGAGAGAGAGAGAGGGAAGCAGGCTCCCTGCTGAGCAGAGAGCCCGATGCGGGGCTCGATCCCAGAACCCTGAGATCATGACCTGAGCCCAAGGCAGAGGCTTTAAACCACTGAGCAACCCAGGCGCCCCCCAGAGGGTCTTCTTGAGGTCATATCTGAAGGGTGAGCCAAACTTAAGCTCCAGCCTATAGCCTTGTGACCAGCCAGAGAAGAAACTCATGCCGGTCGTTTATGGTATGAATACCATAAGCACTTTAGAATGATTTACCTGTCTATAGGCAGCTACCGCTGGGCACAGCAGCTTCTGCTTGCTTGCATAAAACTTTTCCTAGTGCCTTAGTATCCTGAATCCTCTTAGTCACTATGGCTTCATTCTGCAGGACATACCTAGTCCTGAGCCAATTAGCAGAACTATAAGCAACTGGCCAAGGAATGTTATAAACGTATTTTGGATTATCAATTCCATTCACTTACAGTGTATAGATGGAAGAGGTCTTAGAAATATCGCAACCAGAGATAAATATCATTTGTTTATTCCCTCGACCAGTATTTATTCACCAATATTTATTGCTTAAGAAACTGGTGGTGACCCAAAGAGATGTGAAGTTCTTTATAGGACTGATAGTCCAGTGGAGAAAATTTTAAAAAGGAAGAACCATACACACATATATTCAACACAGCTTATCATGACAAACCGTGATAGCGCTTTGTGTGAAACGCAATAAGGGGCAAAGGACTGTGGGATCTGTGAGGAGGAGAGGAGTGCCACCAGGAGCAAAGTGGGGACACTGGGCAGGTGAAGTGAAAGTAGAGCTTCTGGAGTAGGGTAGGAGGAAGGTGGAGGGAGCAAGTCTAGGGGACAGAGTGAAGGGAAAAAGGAATAGTCTACTTGGTGGGATTTCCAAAGCCCTATCCAGTGGGTCCAAGGAGGTGGGTGTGGTGGTGTTCTGCAGTGGGCTGTCCCTGCCTCTGCCCCCAGAGCCAGGTGCTGGTCCTGCCAAAGAGAATTCCTGGGCAGAGGGAATTCCTGACTAGGAGATGACTCCTCGAATGCAGGAGCCTGGAGACTCATCCCTGATCTTTCCTGTCTCCTCTGCAGAGTCCCTAAGTGTCATCTCAGATAAGACTGAAGGGAGAGATTCTGCCTTACCTCTTTACAAGCACTATATGGAGCCAATAGGATAAGCAGTTATTAATAAGCATATTCCTAATGAAAGATTTTTTGAAGTCACTTTGGAGAAAAGGCTAAATAAAAAATGACTACTGTATTATTTTTAAATTTATTCTTAAAATGTTTCGTACCTTAAAAATTTGCTGAGTACTTGCTTTTTATATATTTTAATATATTTTGACCCCTTTTCTGTAAGCAGCTGAGGGGAAGAGGCACTCATACCCTCAGACACTATTCTCATCACAATTTTTGGTGGGTCCCTAGACATCCAGATGTTCCTTTAATACACTGGACTTTCTCCATCTTGACTGCCTCTCATCCAATGACCTTGACCTCCCTGCATTCCACTGTTATGGTCACACCATTGACCTTACCACAAACTGCTATGGGTTGAATTGTGACTCCTCCCTCCCCCCCCAACAAACTTCTGTGTTTGTGATAGGTGAAATAGGGTCACTTATGTCAAGGGGATTAAGATGGAACCAGGAGGCCATTAAGGAGATGGCCTTATGCTTGTCCTCACTGGTAGAACCATAGAAAATATTCTAAAGGCTCAATCCTAACACTTGAATTTGCTACTTGCTAGCAAGAGGTTTTGCTTAGTGATAGCCTTAGCAATCAATTATATTCAGTCAAGAATGGTTTTCTGCCACCAACACGAATCAAAAATTCTTTTTGTAAGCAATGTGTATAGGCATTCCGTTTATGCCTGAAAAACCTCTGACTTTCACTTAGTGGGACACCATTTGGGTGACTACCCAAAATCTGTGTACCCCAAATTGCAACTCACTGATGTCAAATAAACTCTCTTGCTTAATGATCGCCTCCTGCCAAGTTTAGGTTGTTATGACAAAGTCCTAGCCCCAGTACCTTGGTATGTGACCTTTTTGGACATAGGGTAGTTGCAGATGTTAACATGAAGCCGTTAGAGTGGGCCCTAATTCAATATGACTGGTATCTTTATAGGAAGGAGGAATTTAGCCACAGAGGCACACACACACAGTGAGAATGCCACATGCAGAAGAAGGCAGAAATTGGGGTGAGCTCTAAGCCAAGGAATGCCAGAGGTTGCCAGCAAACCATCAGAAACTAAAGGAGAAGCAGGGAATTCATTCTCTTTCATAGCCCACAGAAGGAACCAACCCTACTAACATCTTGATCTTGAAGACTTCCAGCCTCCAGAGCTGTGAGACAATACATTTCTGTGGTTTAAGCCACACAGTTTCCTGTGATACTTGGTTACAGCAGCCCATTCAAACAAATAGAATCACCAATGGCTACAAGCCTTCCAGCATCTCAAATTCAAATATCTCCCTCTCACCAGGATCTGCTGCTCCTTTGACTCACTACCTTTATGTTATTTTATTTTTTATTTTATTTATTTATTTGAGAGAGATTTTATTTATTTATTTGAGAGAGAGAGATATAGAGGGAGCAAGGAGGAGCAGAGCGAGAGGGAGAGAATCTCAAGCAGATTCCCTGCCTAGTGGGGAGCCCCACATGGGTCTGGATCTCATGACCCTGAGATGATGACCTGAACCAAAATCAAGAGTTGGATGCTTAACCGACTAAGCCATCTAGGCGCCCATAGACTCACTACCTTTAGTACTCAATGTCTAATATTTCTTTAACACCAAGACTTGTAACTCACCAATTCTAGATTCTATTACTTTCTCACTCCTGCCCCCCATCCTTGCATCTCTTCCTGTGTCTCCCTGGTAACTAGCTTGATTTTTTTTTCCCATTCATTATAATCACGTGCTTTCTCCTCCCTCCACTTGTACTCTGCCAATGTCAGGACCATGGCTGGACAATGACCCTCTATATCCAGGTTTCACTTTAAAGTCATGACCACTGTCCTCCAGTGGACTGTTAATGCTCTGAGCTACCATACTGTTTCCTTGCTGTATTCACTCTCTCATTGTCCAAAATGGCTATTTCACACATTCTTCTCTCTCATCAAATCTCCAATACCTCCTCAGCGTTTTCATTTTCCCTTGTAACCCTACTTCCTATTGCAACTGGGAAGTTAAACCTTAAAACCACATCTACCACTGTCCTGCTTCATGACTTTTCTTCTGTTACTAGGTCCATACATTCTATTTTAGTTTCTGTTCTCTGAATGGACTGTCCATACCTCTTTCTCTGGAGAGGAGATCCACACATCTCCAGGCATCTCCTCTGGAGATGCTCTCATCACTCTTCACAGACTTGCTCTGTCGAGATCTGGGGCAATCCAGGTCTATGGCAATATCTTTTCTCTTACCTTGTCCCCTGGCCACACCAAATATTATAAGGAAAAGCTATAGATTTTCTCTTCTGATTTATTTTATTTTTTTAGATTTTATTTATTTATTTGAGAGAGAGAATGAGAGAGAGAAAGCACATGAGAGGAGAGTGGTCAGCAGGAGAAGCAGACTCCCTGCTGAGCAGGGAGCCCAATGTGGGACTTGATCCCAGGACTCTAGGATCATGACCTGAGCTGAAGGCAGTTGCTTAACCAACTGAGCCACCCAGGCACCCTCTCTTCTGATTTAGCTAGTGATTACAGCAATTCCACTAGATTCCAGCACTCTCCAAGAAGCAACACATGAAGGGTTTCCTGCTTATCAGCTACTAGATGCTCAGAGATGTGTGTGTGTGTGTGTGTGTGTGTGTGTGTGTGTGTGTTGTGTGTGTGTGTTGTGTGTGTGTGACATGCGGATGGTGGGAAGGCTTGTCTTTATGCTACCTCCAGGGAGATAGCATCCCCCTCATTTTCTCCTTTATTGTTTGACTTCTGTTAGGAACCACAGGGAGATGGGAGCACTCTTCTTAAATTGGAATGGCATTTGTCCTCCCCAAATCTATCTTTTTATCTCTGTCCCACAGGTTCTCCCATTGTTCAAAGATGAAGACCCTTTATAACATCAAAACATTTCTCAGCAGCTCACTGCTATGATGGGAGCTGAGAAGCTACATAATGATTTGAAGTTACTATATATTTGGTAGCACTTTCACATGAATTTTTCATCTAAGTCTACGATCCATATTTGGCTAGAGCTATGTACTTAATTCAAGGTGACTATGATTTGGGGAAAACATTTTTAATAATGCTTTGGTATAACTCTGTGGCCTAATCAGTATCTTCAAACTTGTTTGGGGTGATGATTTGTTAATATTTATATAAAAATTTAATGTATTTCACTGTTCTGAGGCTTACAAAAGCCTTCATGAACATTCTTTGATTTGATTTATATCCTGGAGTGTTGGCATATTTTTTAAACATGAGGGACATTTATGTTGGCAAGAAGATACATAGTGTAAATAAAGGGGAAAGGGTCAGGAAAACAATATCATGATCAAATGTGCCTCTTCTCAGCCAACCTGTTTTCACTGTGTAAGACCATGGGACAAGAAGCAGTGTTGTCTTGGTTAGGTCTTTCTAGCCTCCAGTGTGTTCCAACTCTAGAAACACTTGGCACCACAGTTGCTGGAAGGTTTTTGTTTGTTTGTTTGTTTTTTGTTTTGTTTGATTTTTTGTTTTTTTAAGATCTATGTATTCATTTGCGAGGGGAGGGAGGGGCAGAGGGAGAGAATGAGAGAAACAGACTCCTTCCTGAGCACAGAGCATGACTCTATCCCATGACCCAGAGATAACGACTTGGGCTGAAATCAAGAGTTGAACGCCCAGCTGACTGAGCCACCCATTTTTTTTTAAATTTATTTATTTGACAGACAGAGATCACAAGTAGGCAGAGAGGCAGACAGAGAGAGAGGGGGAAGCAGGATCCCTGCTGAGCAGAGAGCCCGATTTGGGGCTCGATCCCAGGACAAAGCCAAAGGTAGAGGCCTTAACCCACTGAGCCACCCAGGTGCCCCTGAGCCACCCATTTTTAAAGAATTCTACAGTCAGGGGGCACCTGGGTGGCTCAGTGAGTTAAAGAATTCTACAGTCAGTGCAAGTAACATCTAGTGATAGATAAATATGAAAACAGAAGATTTCTCATTCCTTTTAGAATCGTTTCATTAGAAGTAGCTCATGTGCACTTGAAAATACATTCACTTTCGAAGTTCTGTTTTAGTTTTTAGAATTCATTTTTTAAAGAAATCTTTTAAAGCAAGGTTTTAGAGCTTTTGAAGCAGGTATTTATAATTAGAAACTTACCAGGGGTTTTCTGAGAACTTCCTTTTTATATCAGCAACTGGAAATTGGTCTTTATGAGGTTCTTTGATGTCAAGCTATTAGAATAGTTGCCTTTTCTTGAAAATTTGCAAGATTCATGTCCTGGAAAGCAGCTATGTATGGAGTAAAGATGCAGGCAGAACCAATCTGGTCCTTTTCCAGTTTTGCCTTTTGTTAAGAACCTGTTACATACAAAGAAATAAAATGATATCACAGAAAATTAAAATGTAATTGATGGGACTGTTGCTTAGGAAGTGTTTATGAGACAGATTTTTCCCCTTAACTTTTTTTTTTAAAGATTTTATTTATTTATTTGACACAGAGAGAGAAAGATCACAAGTAGGCAGAGAGGCAGGCAGAGAGAGAGGGGGAAGCAGGCTCCCCGCTGAGCAGAGAGCCCGATGTGGGGCTTGATCCCAGGACCCTGATATCATGACCTAAGCTGAAGGCAGAGGCTTAACCCACTGAGCCACCCAGGTGCCCCTCCCCTTAACTTTTTATTGTGAAAAATTTCAAATATATAGAAGAATGACGAAAAAAACATCCTCCACCAAGATGGCATCCCTTCCTATATTTAAATACTTTTAATAAATTAGATAAACATCCAAAAATACGTTGCAGGCATTCTCTTTCCTCCCACATTGCACATTCAATGTGGACCAAATCCTGTAGTTGGGCGGTCTCTTTAAAACTCGTCTGACCACCAACCACCACCTCCAGCACTACCAGACTACCAGCCGGTCCAAGCCCCCTCCGCTCTCCTGGATGACAAGAGTGGCTCCCTCACTTGTTTCCCTCTTGCTGTTATTGATCCTGCGGGGGACTTAGGCAAAAGAGCAGCCAGAGTGGGCCTGTACAAATGGAAATAACATGCCAATATTCTGTTCAGTCCCTCCAGTGGCTTTCCATTTGACTCAGAGTGAAATCCCCGCTCCTTACTATGAACTGTCAGGCCTCGCATGACCTGGCACCTGGCTACCCCTCTGATACCACATCTTACTTTCGTTTTCCTTTCGAAAGCTGGTCCAGCCCCCTTCTTTTTCCTTGCTGGCTGAACCTGTTACTGCTTCTGGCCTTCTGCTCCTTTTGTCTCCCTGGGAGGTCCCTGGATACTTGTGGGGCTCCTTCTCTCCCTTCCCTCAGGCCTTTCATCTCTATCTTCTCACTTCTTATGCTTGGCCAGCCTGCAGGCCACTTTATTCCATCTCCAGTATTTCTGATCCCTCCTCTGGTTTCTTTCTTTCTCTTTTTCCCTCCCTTTATATATACATACTTAAGATTGATTACAATAAAGTATTCCACATATTTTTACCCGTTTATCTTGTTTCTTTTTCTGTCCCCACCCATTATTCTGTATACCACAAGAGGACAAGGATTTTGTACATTTGTTCATTTTGTTCACTAGTTTACAGTGCCCAGCACAGAGTAGCTACTTAACAAACATTTGTTGAATGAATAACACTTTCTCAGGGTAGTTTAAAATAAGGAATTTTTGAAAACTCTGGAGTTAGCCATGTCTGTGCATCAAAGACCAAAGGACTTTGCTCCTTTCACTAGGGCAATTGGATCACTAGGGCAACTATTTCACTTGGCTTGAATCCCAGACAGAAATCTAAGAATATTTGTTTACTGTGTTGCTCATTAGGCCAGAACTAACTCTAGCTTCAATCATCTGGTCACAAAGAAGGGAAAGGAAATTTTGTCAAAAGGAAAGAACACTTAATAAGTATGTGTCTCCTGCAGACGTTCACAACATCCTGTATTATTTCTGCTGTGTCACTCACAGTTCCCAAATAAGGTCATTTTTCATACTGGGCTAGGCCTCTCTTGTGGGTCCTCCATGTCGGATGGAGCCTCAGTACCTCTGCCATTCTCATTTGCTGCCAGTGCTCTGGAGAGCTGGTCTCTTGGGGAGGGTCCTACCCCCTTCCACAGACATGCTCTGTTCAGATCTGCGGCAATACTTTCTCTTAGCCAGAGTCTACTTTCAGTACTTTAACCACCTCCCCTCTCTCTGGATATCCTAAAGACTGAGAGGACAGAGTCCACATTCTCTCTTTCCTTTTAGACAGTGATTATTTCCAATAAGACCCAACATTCTACAGTTTTTGTTTTTGTTTTAATTTTTAGTGAGCTCTACACCCAATGTAGGGCTCAAAGTCACAACCCAGAGATCAAGAGTTGCATGCTCTTCCAACTGAGCCAGTCAAGTGCCCCTTTTAAATTTTTTAAAAAGTTTTATTTATTTATTTATTTATTTATTTATTTATTTATTTATTTATTAAGGCCTAACATGCTAGAAATGAAGCAGCACATCAGGAATTTCCCTCTGCAGTGAGTGCATCCCTTTTTCTTACAGCTTTCAGGCCTCTATACATGGCCAGTGACTCACTGTGTGGTGATTTTGGTGTTGAAAGGGGGAATTTCATGCCATCTAATAGATGGCAGCTTTCTCTCACTTCTTTTTGTTCAGATTCTGCCAACGGATACCAGGGAAATAGAAACATTCTTCTCAGCCAAGCTCACAGATATTTATTCCCCAAATTTGGAGCCTTCTTTTGTTAAATGGAAAAATCAGCAATACCTTGTCTTAATATGATATACTAAACTCTAATACTATCCTTGGACCCAGTATAATGTCAAAAGTTTCTCAACCTCCCTCTTTGGCTTACAACATATACGTTATATGTTGCACATATAACAATTTGAACCTATTATATTCAATAATACTTTTTAAATAGTTCATACTCTATCAGTTATAAGAGCACCTGCATGCATATTGTCAGAGCTAAGTAAAGATCAAAATGACTGGTATGGACAACATTTGAGATTGATTTGACATAACTCGGGCCCTCATCTTCCTGTTTGAAACAATTATAAACACAGATTCTATCAGTAATAACATTAACTATTGGTAAGGGAGCTAAAGAATGCCATTCTCTAACAATTACTCCAGTTTTCTCTCTTTAGTATTGAACAAGAAGCACCAAATCATCAAAACACTTAGGCTCAAGCACTGGTGCCCACCCAGCCTCATCTCAGGAGGGTCCTCGGGGCCCCCCAGGTATCAATGCCCTGAGGAGTTCTGTTCTATAGGACTCTTGGAGCCGACCCCTGGGGAAAGATGCTGTAGAATCCTGATTCTAGTCTGGGAGGGCTACACACACCCCCTCTGTAGGTCTGACGAAATGAAACCACACACAAAGAAGTTAAGTTTCATTTCCTGAAGTTAACTTTCCGTTTCAGTTTTTAACCAGATTGCTGTAAGAGAGAATGTGAAGGAAATTCTTACAAAGCAAAATAACACTTTGGAGAGTCTTCTCTTTGACTAAAGGTAAAACTTCTAATAACATCTTAAGTTATGGAAGACAGAATTTTGTATAATTGCACATGACCACAGGTTCCTTTACAACCTTTAATGTTTATATTCCTGATTTTTCTCTGTTGTCCTTCCCACTAAGCTATACAACTCAGAAATGACTGCTCACCACTCTGAGTACAAGTAACGGTACATTTCTTTTTAGAGGTGCATTTACAGAGTTAGCCTCAGTTAAATAAGTCAGTATGTATTTAATCCACTGATATTTCTAAGTACTTTCAATATCTTTACAAACAATCATTTATCTAGGAACACATGTGTTCATATAAAAAGTACAGCTGGAGTTTAAAAAAAAATAGCTGTCCCATTGGCAGAAAATATAAAGGTCTAAGGATGCAGTAACTTACCAGGATTTTCCTGAAAACTTCCTTCTTTTTATGTCAGGAACTTGATTTAAACTTCGTTAAATCGCAGCTGATTTAGCCTTCATTTTCTTAATCCTTTCCTTATGGCCAGGAGACAAAATGACAAGGTTCTTTTGAAAAACTAAGCAGTTAAGTTGTGGAGTTCTCTGGTCTCTGGATTCTCTGACTCCTCCTTGGAGGGTGTGTAAGATATGCAGTAAAGAAACAGAATGAGGAAGTAGGAATGCAGGGAGTTTCGGTTTGGTTAAGAATGGTTTATTTGGATCTGGAAGGATGTAAAATATCAAAAAGCTAACATCACAGAATTATCAAAAAATTTGAAACATTGTTTAGAAACTGTTCATCAGACAGAATTTTAAGTAATAAAAGTTAAGAAATCCCAGTAGGAGAACACTTACAGAAAAAAAATATATAAATACAGGGGAGAACAAAATCTCCGTGTAGTCTAAGCACCTGTTATGAGATGAATTTTCCTCCTCCAAAATTCGTATGTTGAAGTCCTCACAGAATGTGACTGTATTTGGAGATAGGGTCTTTAAAGAGACAGTTAAGTTAAAAGGAGGTCACTAGGGTGGGCTCTAACCTAACATGTCTGAGGTCTTTGTAAGAAGAGATTAGGACACAGACAAACACACAGAAACAGAAAAGACCACGTGAAAATACAGGGATAAGAGAGCCATCTGTAAATCCCAAAGTTGTCACACCAGTTTATACTCCGTTAGTAAAGTGGATTAAAAATTATCCTTATTCTACATCCTTGTTAACTTTTTTTAATGAGACTTTCTAATTTTTTGTCATTCAAGTCCATGTGAAATCATATCTTATTGTGGTTTTAATTTCCATTTTCCTCATTACTGATGAGGTAAAAAATGTTTACAATGGTACAAAAGTGATATGTGTTCAGTAAAAGCCATACTTTGAATTTTGAAAAAATTTTCATATGTTTAGGGTTGTTTATGTTTCTTCTGCTATGAAATTCCCATTCACTTCTTTTATATACTTTTCTATCAGACTGGTCATGTTTTTCCTATTTATTTTAGGATGCTTTAATATATCAATTCATACTAGAAAATTTCCAGTGATTTTTCCAGCGAAGACTTTGTGAAAAATTTCAAAGTATTTCAAAATACCTTATACAAAATTTCAAGATACTTATACAAAGATGTTTACTGAAGCATTTTGGTAATTCCAAAGAAAAATTGGCAATAACCTAATTGGCCATAAATAGGAGTTGGTAGTATAGTCATAAAATTGAAATATTAAAAATTAATATTAAAAATCATTAAAATTAAAAATCATTTTAATACATCCCTATTGAAACAGAATGATTTCCAGAATCCAGGGGAAATAATTCAGGAGTAGAATAGGATATATTGTGTAATCCCATTTGTGAAAAAAATTTTTTTGAAGAATGTTACAGTACATAAATATAGACTCTGCATACAAATATGTACACATAGGATGGTATATGTATGAAAACTTTTGAGAGATATCAGGAAATTACATGGTCACACCTGAGGAAAGAGATTGGTGCTTAAGGGTAAGAATAGATTTACTTTTTTTCTTTAAAAATATTTATTTATTGGGACACCTGGGCGGCTCAGTGGGTTAACTCTGCCTTCAGCTCAGGTCATGATCTCAGGGTCCTGGGATCGAGCCCCACATTGGGCTCCCTGCTCAGTGGGTAGCCTGCTTTCTCCTCTTTGCTTGCCTCTCTGCCTACTTGTGATCTCTATCTCTCTCTCTCTGTCAGATAAATAAATAAAATCTTTTTAAAAAAAAGATTTATTTATTTTAGAGAGAAAGAGAGAAAATCTCAAGCAAACTCCACATGAAACGCAGAGCCCGATGTGGGGCTTGATCTAATAACCCTAAGATTACGACCTGAGCTGAAATCAAGAGTCAGAGGCCTAAACTGACTAAGACAATAGGTGCCCTGAGATTTACTTTTTTTCTTAGAGGAGAGAACTCATGTGTGTGAGAGGGGAGTAGTAGGGGAGGGGAAGCAAGGGAAGAGGGAGATGGAGGCAGTGATGAGGGCACAGAAGCAGAGAGAGAGAGAGAATCCTAAGCAGACCCCATGCTGAGCACAGAGCCCAATGCAGGGGGTCAATCTCACCACCCTGAGATCATGACCTGAGTGGAAATCAAGAGTCAGAGGTCTAACTGACTGAGGCACCCAGATACCTGAGATTTACTTTTAATTATATTTTTTTCTGTTCTATTTTTTTCATGCCATGTATTACTTTTATTTATTTATGAAAAATCTGTACTTGTTAGAATGTATGATTAGGTATATCAGTATGGAAGAGGGAGAAGTCTTGGATCATTTCTAAATTTTTAAATTTGAGAAACAGGTTGAATGGTGGTACAAAAAAAATCAAGGAAGGGAATGCAGGGGAGAAGCATCTGGGGGGATGTTGGAATTATGAGTTAAAATTCAAGATTATTTTAAGCCTGTGTCAATTGTCCTACCTGTTGCTTCTTTTATACATAATGTTCCCTAGAGAAAAATCTATCCTTGAGCTCATCTTTTCATAGCAGTAGCACTAGGGAAATAAATTGTGGGACTTCTTGCCCACTCTTTGTGAAAGAAAGTATAGAATTAATCATTTATTTTTATTATTTTTTATTTATTTAAATTGATTAATATAGTGTATTATTAGTTTCAGAGGTAGAGTTTAGTGATTCATCAGCTAAATAGAATCCCTAGTGCTCATTACCTCAAGTGCCCTCCGTAATGCCCATCCACCCAGTTACCCTATCCCCTCACTGTTCTCCCCTCCAGCAACCCTCAATCTATTTCCTAGAGTTAAGAGTCTCTTATGGTTTTTCTCCCTCTCTGATTTCGTCTTATTTTATTTTTCCTTCCCTTCCCCTATGTTCATCTGTTTTGTTTTTAAAATTCCACATATGAATGAAATTATATGATACTTGTTTTTCTCTGACTGATTTATTTTTCTTAGCATAATACCCTAGTTCCATCCATGCCATTGCAAATGGCAAGATTTCATTCTTTGTGATGGCTGAGTAATATTCCATCATATGTATGTATGGATATAATATTCCATCATATATGAGACATGACACACTCTCTCTCTCTCTCTCTCTCTCTCTATATATATATATATATATATATATATAAAGAAGATGTGAGATTATATATATATAATCTGTCAGTGGACATCTGGGCTCTTTTCATAGTTTCACTATTGCGGATGTTTTTGCTATAAACATTGGTGTGTAAGTGTCCCTTCCAATTACTGTGTTTGTATCCTTTGAATAAATCCCTAGTAGTGTAATTGCTGGGTTGTAGGGGAGCTCTATTTTAACTTTTGAGGAAACTCAGTACTATTTTCCAGAGTGGCTGTACCAGTTTGCATTCCCACAAAAAGTATAAGAGGGTCCCCCTTTCTCCACATCCTCACCAACATCTGTTTTTTCCAGAGTTGTTAATTTTAGCCATAGAATGTATTATTAATGACAGTGTACATTAATGCTATTGGATCAGACAGAACATCAGTTCAGTTACTCAAACTGTTACCTAAGGTAGCAGAGGCTTAATAAGGGTGGAAGTTTATTTTCCTTTTCATGTAAAAATCCAGGTAGATGGACTAAGGCTGGTATGGAAACTGCATAACCATCATTTTCCAAGCTTCTTCCATCTTTTACCCTGTCATCCTCAATGCATGGCTTCCACTGTGGGACCCAAGTTGGCTGCTCTGACTGCTACCATAATGTCTATGTTATAGCCATGGTAGGTTGTATAAGGAAATGGCAGGCACTACTTTATTTTGAGAGCATAATAGAGAAGTACAGGGTCACATGTAGCAATGCAGCTAAATATTCTATTTCTATATATAGGGAGAATAGACAAGTAGCCACGTCTTCCACAGATGTTTATTCACAATTCTCTGACTCTTACATTACATGTATTTCCTTAAGTGACATTGAAGTCTATGAACACTACCTTCCATATGTTTCAAAGTTATCAGGTCCAATACACTTGTTTGGTGCAGTAAAAAGTGGGATGAGAAAATAACACATGACACAGAAGAAGTTGGGGTTTGTACAATGAAGTCTTTGAGCATGTGGAAAGATAGAAGAGAATAGAATTACTCATGGCTTCTGTGAAGAGGTTAAGTTGGGACAAAATGTGTGCTTAAAATTTTTTTAAACTTTTGTTTTTCAAATATCCAAATATTCAATATTCAAGTATTGTTCATATACAACGTTACATTAGTTTCAGATGTACGACATAGTGATTTTCCAAGTCTCTGCCTTAGGCTATGTTCACCATAAGTGTAGCCACCATTGAACACCCTACGACGCTACTATTGACAGAATGTTTTCACATTTCACATTATGATGGGCCAAACTCAGGCCCAATAATACAGTACCCAGAGGACCAGTAGCTAGAGTCAGGTCTCAATATAGAGTGAGCAGGAAAATAAGTGCCTGAGAATACATACCCCCCAAAATATCTGTCATATTTACCATCAGAAATCAGGGTAACACATGTGATAGTAGATTGCAAGGGCATTGCATAGTGGTGTGAGAAAGGCAGAATATAAGCCTGCCTGGGGAAATCCATTGCCAAGGGGACACTTTCCTGACTCTAGATTTAATGTCCTCATCAAGATATAATGTCTTATGCAGATAGAAATGACAGAATTACCTTGGAAGAATATTGAAAAAGAGATCACAAGTTTCACAGAGGAAATACATTTATTATATGATCCTAGAGAACCCATTGTTTGTTTATTTTCCTGATAACTTGCCAGAGGACACTCCCTCAATTAAGGCAATAGGAAATGCACTGCTAAAGGTGGAACCAGCATCTTTAGGAACTCAATGATGGCTTTCTGCTGAAAGCCAGCAATAATCAGAGGAGATACAGCCATAGAACTGGGCTCAAGAAAGTTGGTAGTGTTCTGGAATGGCAGTGTCCCAGGGCAGCACTTATATGGAGAAGCAAGGTGGAAAAAATACTAGCAAGCAGCAAGAAGAGAATGGTAACTAGGGTCTGTTGTTTGTTTACGAGATCACAGTGTGTTTCTAGGAAGAAGACACATGAGTAGCCCCAAACTATGATAAATATGACAAGTATAACCAGACTTGCATAATCCAGAAGATAAGCAGCTGGAGAGCAGATGTCAGTCAGCACATTTGATAATTATGTTCCTATAGCAGTTTTGAGATCTAAGCCAACTTTTTCTTATAAAGGCCCTGCAATGCTGTAGCAAATAAATATGATAAATATTTTCTCATTTCTTCCCCACAGGGACCTACACACCTGAGTGTGCAGTAAATAAAGGGGGATTACCTAGACCTCTTGGGAATTGTTGGATATAAGTTCTGGGCTGACACTGATGTCAAGGATCCTAAATGCTGGTGCTCTGGGTAGAGTGGGGGCTTATGGAGAAAACAGATTAATAGAGGCACTGTACAAGTCCATCTCACAGGTGGGTTCAATGCATTTGCAAACTCACACTGGTTGTTTCTTCAGTCCCTGAGTAAATAACTGTGATATTTTTATCAGCTGGCAAAATTCTCACGTTGGTTTCATGACCTATTGAAGAAGAGCCATTACTTGGAAAGGACCAAGTAGAAGCTCCTAAAATTGTCCATACATCCTCATGCCAAGACAGTGAACCAGAAGTGATGTCATCCTGAGGACAGTTGCAGAGTTTAGCACGCCTGTCAAAAACTTAACAAAAGAATGAATAGTGGTCTTCATTTCTACTTTTAAATCTCCTATATGATCTTGGCAAAAATAGACAAATGGAGCATATGGTACTGGACTCTCATAAGTTTAAGCAAGTGGTAGTCCCAACTGTAGCTGCTCTGCCTGATTTGGTGTCTTTACTCCAACTGATCAAAACAACCTCTGGGACTTGATATACAGCTATTGATCTAGTTAATGTATTCCTTTCAATCTCTGTCAGTAATGATGATCAAAACCAGTTTGTTTTTATACTGGAGGGAGAGCAGTACATATCCATGCAGTTGCTCCAGTGTTATAGTAAGTGCCTTAATGTAGTTTTAATATGGCCTGTGAGAACCCAGATGATGTTGCTATTTCATAGAACATCACCTTTGTCCACTATGTTGATGACATCATGCTAGTTAGACTTAGTGTTTGATAAATAACAAGTACTCTGGACTCTTCAGTAAGACAAATACATGCCAGAGGTGGAAGATATACCACACAAATTCAGGGCCCTGTAACATCAACAGTTTTAAGGGTTATATGGTCTATGGAGTTTAGAGGAAGGAGCTCTGCAGAAGATCTAAACTGTGGTGTAAGCTGTTCGGCTCTTCAGGCCATGTGGCCCATCAGATCCCATGATGCTAGAGGTATACATTGTAGATAAAAATGCTTTTTGGAAATGGAAAAATGTTCCATGCTCATGGATTAGAAGAACATATATTGTGAAAATGTCTATCCTACCTAAAGCAATCTACACATTTAATGCAATCCCTATCAAAATCCCATCCATTTTTTTTTTCAAAGAGATGGAACAAATAATCCTAAAATTTATATGGAACCCAAAAAGACCTCAAATAGCCAGAGGAATATTGAAAAGGAAAGCCAAAGTTGGTGGCATCACAATTCCAGACTTCAAGCTGTATTACAAAGCTGTCATCATCAAGACAGTATGGTACTGGCACAAAAACAGACACATAGATCAAGGGAACAGAATAGAGATCCCAGAAATGGACCCTCAACTCTATGGTCAACTAATCTTTGACAAAACAGGAAAGAATGTCTAATGGAAAAAAGACCGTCTCTTCAACAAATGGTGTTGGAAAATTGGACAGCCACATGCAGAAATATGAAACTGAACCATTTCCTTACACCACACATGAAAATAGCCTCAATATGGATGAAGGACATCAATGTGAGAAAGGAATCCATCAAAATCCTTGAGGAGAACACAGGCAGCAACCTCTTCAACCTCAGCGGCAGTAACTTCTTCCTAGGAACATTGCCAAAGGCAAGGGAAGCAAGGGCAAAAATGAACTATTGGGACTTCATCAAGATCAAAAGCTTCTGCAAGCAAAGTAAATAGTCATCAAAACCAAAAAACAACTGACAGAATGGGAGAAGATATTTGCAAACGACATATCAGATAAAGGGCTAGTATCCAAAATCTATAAAGAACTTATCAAACTCAACACCCAAAGAACAAATAATCCAATCAAGAAATGGGCAGAGGGATTCACAGACCTGTACCCCTGGGGATAAAAATACATTATATGTTTATTAAAAAATAAAAAAAAATTGACTAAAAATTTAAAAAAAAATTAGATGGAAAAAAAAAAGAGAGAGAGAGAGGCCACGAATGCTGAGAGTGTTCTACACTGCAAGGGAAGGAACAAGAATCCAAGATTATGGCATCTTTGAAACTCTTGTCCTGAATTATGGTTTAACGTAATCTCTTCTTGGGTCTCAAGTTCTTGAAGGATGGCTCTTGCATCTGTATACTCCCTTACTGATTAGCAGAGCATGTTTGTGAAAATGTCAGTGACAATAAGGTCACCATAATCATAAAAAAAAAGAAAGAAAAAAGATATGGACAGAGGACATGAGCAGACATTTCTGCGAAGAAGACATCTTGATGGCCAACAGATACATGAAAAAGTGCTCCACATCACTCGGCATCAGGGAAATACAAATCAAAACCACAATGAGATACCACCTCACACCAGTCAGAATGGCTAAAACTAACAAGTCAGGAAATGACAGATGCTGGCGAGGATGTGGAGAAAGGGGAACCCTCCTACACTGTTGATGGGAATGCAAGCTGGTGCAACCACTCTGGAAAACAGCTTGGAGGTTCCTCAAAAAGTTGAAAATAGAGCTACTCTATGACCCAGGAATTGCACTACTGGGTATTTACCCTAAAGATACAAATGTAGTGATCCGAAGGGGCACATGCACCCAAATGTTTATAGCAGCAATGTCCACAATAGCCAAACTATGGAAAGAACCTAGATGTCCATGGATGAATGGATAAAGAAGAAGTGGTATATATATACAATGGAGTACTATGCAGCCATCAAAAGAAATGAAATCTTGCCATTTGCAATGACGTGGAAGGAACTAGAGGGTATTATGCTTAGCGAAATAAGTCAATCAGAGAAAGACAATTATCATATCATCTCTGATATGAGGAAGTTGAGAGGCAACATGGGGGCTTTGGGGGGTAGGAAAAGAATAAATGAAACAAGATGGGATTGGGAGGGAGACAAACCACAAGAGACTCTTAATCAAAACAAACTGAGGGTTGCTGGGGGGAGGGGGATAGGGAGAGGGTGGTAGGGTTATGGACTTTGGGGAAGGCATGTGCTATGGTGAGTGCTGCGAAGTGTGTAAACCTGGCGATTCACAGACCTGTACCCCTGGGGCTAATAATACATCATATGTTAATTAAAAAAATTTTTTTAAATGCTTCTTGGAGGCCCTAGAAAGGCCCAATATGAGAGATGCATTGTAGATTCTCCAGGGTTGTGGACCAGTGGCAGGACTTTTATAGCAGAAAACTACTTGATGTTTAAAAAAGAGCCCTCGAGACACTGAGTGCCCGACCACAGGATATTGGGTGATTATATGCCCAGAGTTTCACAACAGAAGATATACACTATCAGATCCAAGGAATCATGAGGTTAAGCTCATGAAACAGCACTCTGTCAGATGATAGAATAGTACACTTAGATCATATCAGAGGAGGTCCAGATGTCACAAGTAATTACAGACACAGGTGTATTAGTATCAGAAACAGGTCCAGAATTCCACATCATCTATCTCAATTGTGCTGTAACCTCTCCCTTGAAGTATTTTTATGACATCCTTATTACCTTTATGACATCATGGGGGATTCCTCATGACAAACTGAGAGAAAAGTTACAAAATTAGGCTCCGTCCATCCACAAATGAGTTGGCTGAATATATTAGTGCTAATCATGAGTCAAAATATATAGGTGCTAATCAAAAATGGACTGACACCATCCTACAACCACACTCAATGTAACTTTGACAAAAAATAATGAAGAAATCCTTCCAGTGGGCAGAGCTGTAAGCAGCACAGCTGGTCATTAATTTGTACAGAGGGGGAAATGATTTGAAGGACGGATATATGTGGACTCCCCCCCCACCCCCATCAGCAGTGACAAATGGCTTAGGTGGCTGTTCAGGGGCTTGGAAGAGCAAAGTGGATCTTGGAAACAAGAGAATTTGAGGAAGAGGCATATGGATGGATCTTTGAGAGAGACCAGAAACTCTGTGAATCCTTTTGCCTTATGTTATGTCCACCAGGGAGTGTCTACTGAAGAAAAGGCTCTAAATGACCAAACAGTCTTACTAGGCAGGGCAACTCATGTCAGTTCTTCTGTTCTCAGCCACTAGAGTGCTTATACAATAGGCCCTTGAATAGAGTGGACAAAATGGCAGACTTGGAGGCTATTCATGTACCCAATAGTATGGACACCTCTTAGAAAGCTGGATATAGCTACTGCCCCTGCTTATTGACCTAACTGTGCACAGTACAGAGCAGTGCTGAGGCCCCAATAAGACCCCATCTTTCAAAGATACCAGCCAGGTTGATTATATCAGATCTTTTCCACTCTGGACTAATTCATCCTTTTGAAATTGACACCCTTTTGCATATGTTTTTGTCTTCCTGACTGAAGTGCCTCTGGAGTTCATACCTCAGAGTGATTACAGAATGTATGATTTACTAACATAGGATTCCACACAAGAATGCATCAGACTCAAGAGATCCATTTTAAGACAAAGAAGGTTTATTGTCCTGGAAAGACCTAGGAAGTTCTGACCCAACGAAATACTAGCCTTGTGATCTTGGCCAAGTTATTTAATCTCTTTTTGTCTCAGTCTGTCCATCTATTAAGATGAAGATGACAGGGCTCCTGGTTAAGATCATGTGAGATGAGGCAATGTGTAAAAAGCCCTTCAGATACCATCAGGTATAATGATAGGAATGCATTCTGGATGTGGAGCTGTGGTCTATAGGAGGAGCTTGTGAGGGAAGTGGTATTACATGTTACAGGATTTGTCATCTGGTAAGGGAAGGAAATGTGCCAGTAGCAGTTCCTATGGCCCTGAGGCCCTGTGGTTTCGTTTAGCATGTTGGAGCAGATTCCAAGTGGAGGAAGCTTTTTGCTTTGTTATCTCAGGAGACTTTCATGTATAGTAATCATTCCAAGTTGGTGTGCTCCTTTTGTTTTCTCTGAATACCTGGACTCTGTCCAGTGTCCTGCAAAAGAACTGTATTGAAGGCTCTTTCTGTTGTAAATACAAACTTTCTCAGGGATTCAAGAATTTTGGAGCTTGAAATTGATAGGCTGAGTCATGAACTCATGAGAATCAGTGTTCATATTTGAAGTTCTGCCTCATTCATGTTGCACAGCCGTAGTACTTCTGGGGGATCTGAGCCAGGTCTTCCAAAGGACACAGCCTCTGAGCACCAGAGGCTCCTAATGACCATACCCCTCAGTTTTGTAGCTCTTTAAACAGTCATACATGCGTCCTTCTTCCTGAATTATCTTTGAACATACTGAGCAGAAAAGTGTTTGGTTAGATATGTATTAAGATTTTCATGTAAGCTTCTGTGTAGATTTTATTTAAATGGCAGAGAACAACTATGCAGAAACAAATAACTAGAAAAGTAAAATGATCTGTTGTATTTTTATTCCTTGCATCATCCTAGCCAAATTATTATCTGTGGAGAAAAGGGGATCTCCTGTCACTGTTTTCTGAGGGCATATGTTGAGGGTAGTGGTTATTAGAACCCAGCAGTTAGTAGGTACTACTCATTTTCCTTTTAGTATTCAAAAAAGTTCAATTTTCCTGTGCCATACCTTGAAGGACAGTGTAGACCCTTGAGAATTTGAAAAAGACAGGATCAGATCAGACTATCTTAAAAAATTACCCTGCCCTGGGATCAAAGTCGGTTAGGAGTTTGGTGGGAGAAGGTAGTGCAGAGGTTGGAGGAAAGAGCCTGAGCTCAGTGGAATGAATAAAGGGTAGTGGGAAGCTCCTTCCCACTCACTAGGACAATAGGGGTGGGGCACAGAGCATGAGGATTGATAGTCAAGCAGGAATAGGCTCCAGTCCCCCAAGGATCATAATTTCAAGAGTTGTGAAGTGAGCTGGCAAAGGGTTCCATTGCATCAGCACCATGAGGTGATTTGGTAAATTAAGAGATGACACTGGGGGATGAACTCAAATCACCCATAGAGAGAGGAGTTGCTGTAATGCTCTGAATTACTCCCACCAAGGAGCTATGAAGAAATCCCATGGGCCACTCTCTAGCCAATACAGAACCACTCATGCAGCAAGAACAGGCCACAATCAGTGGAGAGCCACTGCACATTAGGCAGGGAAGTGGTCAGTCTTTCTGTGAAACTGGGCCTATTCAGGGAATTGGGAGAACCCAGACATCATCTCACAACCAGGAACCAACCAGAAACTGAAATGACACAACTGGCTTAGGACTCTAGCAGTGACAACTTCAGTAATACAATGGGAATCTTGAATGTCACATGGAGGCAATTGCAAGTCTGCCAAACTGGGACTGGTAAACCGGTGAAGAGAGAAGAGAAATTGAGTGTTAAGAGAGTGAGAGTGAGAGTGAGGGAGAAAGAGAAGGAGGTCACTTGAAATGAGTTCACAAACCCAAATTCCACAATGCACCAAGCAGCTAATGTCATTAAGATAGACAAGAAAATTGACTATGAATTCATTCCAAACAAAAGTAACTAAAATTTTGACAAGCATCTTTAGGATTGTTAAAGACATAAAGAAGAGATACTACCCATAAATACAACAACAATTTATGAGAAAGGTAGAAAAGATAGAGAGGAAATAGTTAATTGAAAATCTTGGAAATTACACACATATACACACATATACATATATATATCAATACTTACATATTATATAAGTAAATACATAAATGTAATACACATTTCAATTTTGTTGTATATGTACATTTTATGTTATACATGATCTATGCATACATGTTATATATGTATTATACATAATTGGATATGCACATGTATTTAATATGTGTATTATGTATATATGTGTTTATTCATATATGTGTATAAACATAAATCCTGATTATAGTAAAAAAGAAAATCTGTGCATTGAAAGATACTTTTGAGAAATTTCTTCAAATGAAGCACAGAGAAAACAATAAATAAAATATATGAAAGAATCATAAAAATACATGGTGAGTAGTTGGAGAGACTTCAAGATATATCTAATTATTCCAGAAAAACTGAAGAGAGAAAATAATGGCAATGTAATATTTACTGAGATAATGGCAGATACTTTCCAGGTTTGGAGAAAAACATACCATCTTTGGTTGGAAATAAAGAAAAATAACAAATAAAGCAGAAGAAATAAAAATGAATCTGTAGCGGGACATAGCATAAATGAAACTGAAAAACATTAAGTATAAATACAAAAAATGTAAACTCCCAGAGGAAAAGTCCCAAATAATCTACAAAAGACTGGAGACAGAACTAAGACAATGGGGTAATATATACGGTATTTTGAGAGATAGTAGACATCGTCCTAGAAATGTACACTCAGGGGGCACCTGGGTGTCTCAGTGGGTTAAGGCCTCTGCCTTCAGCTCAGGTCGTGATCTCAGGGTCCTGGGATCGAGTCTCACATCGGGCTCTCTGCTCGGCAGGGAGCCTGCTTCCTCCTCTCTCTGCCTTCCTCTCTGCCTACTTCTGATCTGTCTCTGTCAAAGAAATAAATAAAATCTAAAAAAAAAAAGAAATGTACACTCGGGTAAACCATAATTCAAAGGTAAAAATGAAATTAAGATATTTTTCAGATATAAAATTTCTAGAGAATTTATCACTAATTGATTCTTATTGGAAAAAAATGATTACATGGTGAATTGTAATAGTAAGAGAAGTACACCTAGAGGGAACACACACGAGTTAAAAGGAGACACATAGGACATTAAGAAACATATAAAGGCACAGAAATTGATAAAATATGCTGAAAATTTTATTCTCTAACTAAAACTCTAGCCTGCAATAATAAAGTGTATGTGTGTGTGTGTGTGTATTTTCTGATAAAGGAATATTAAAGCTTTGTATTTTTCAGAGAGGGCTATAAAGATATGGATTAACTTCAATTTTAAAAAAGTGATTGAAAAAATATATAGGGTACCACTAAGGGAAGAGAAATACATTCCAAAGCTTCCATGAAAGTGGGAGATATAAGAAATGTAGAAAACTTTATCAACTTAACAAGAGGCAGGAAAACAAAACAAACAGATAAAAAAACAAAAACAAAGAGAAAGCATGATGAGTAAAAAACATAAAATATGAAGAGAAAATGGAAATATATGCTGATCACAGGAGAAAATGCAAATATATACTAATCACAGTGAATATGAATGAATTAAACTCACTTAGTGAAATTCAGTCTGTCATGAGGACAATATGTAGCTTACAAGAGACCAAACTAAACTAAAAATCACACAAATTTTTAATAAAGATTAAATAAAGTATTAAAATATACTTTAAAATAAAGTATTAAAATAAAACAAAATAAATACTAAAGAATTAAAATAAAGTATTAAAAAATAGTATTAAATAAAGTATTAAAAATACACCAAGAAAATAATTAAAGGATATATCAATGTTAATACCAAATAAAACAAAATAGAATGTGAGACAAAAGACTTTGATAGGAATGAAGAACATTCTACCTGGAAAATATAATAATGAATTTGTGGGCATCTAAAAACATAATCTTGAAACATATAAAGCAAAAAATAAATTACATGGTGAAATTGACAAAACACAATGTAGTTGAATTAAAAACATGAACATGAAATGAGAGGCTTTCAGAAAAATATTTAAAGCCTGGGACTTGAGAAAGGATTTTTTTTTGTCGCAAAACACTAAGACACAAACCATAAAGGAAAATATTACATTTTTGTTTACAATTAAAAAGCCTTGTTATAACAGAAGATGTAACCAATCTCAAGGGTTTCACCATTTGGGGCGCATTGAATTGAACACAATCCAAGGAAATATTGAAAGCAAAGAAATTTTTTTTTTATTAAAGATTTTATTTTTTTATTTATTTGACAGAGAGAGATCACAAGTAGGCAGAGAGGCAGGCAGAGAGAGAGAGGAGGAAGCAGGCTCCCTGCCGAGAAGAGAGCTTGATGCGGGACTCAATCCCAGGACCCTGAGATTATGACCTGAGCTGAAGGCAGAGGCTTAACCCACTGAGCCACCCAGGTACCCTGAAAGCAAAGAAATTTTTTAGTACTTGTTACAAGTAAGGGGACAGGGAAATAGGAAATATATACCAAAACTATATAAGGTACCATTTCACATCTATTATACAGGAAAAATAATATAAAGAGTTGGTGCAACAAAACACTCATAGGTTCCTGGTGGGAATATAAATTGTAAGGAGAGCAATTAGTCAGTTTTAGAGAAGTCAAAGATTTCCATGACCCTAAGGTGGATTTTCAGTTTCTAAGTTTATACCATAAAGAAACTCTCACATAAGTTCATGAAATAAATGAATGATTATATTCATTGTTCTAGAGAAGAAAAAAAAATCCAGGCATCCAATAGAGGAAAGATAAATATACTGTGAGATATTCATACAATTTAATATTATTAAGATGGATAAACTAGGCCTACATGTATCAACATGAATAAATTTCCAAAATTTATTATTCATGATAAAAGTGAAAAGTATCTATAATATGGTACCATTCATTTAAAATTTAAAAACTTGAAAACAATACTGTAAATTGCTTATGATTACTGTAAACAAAAATTCAACTGAATAAATTTTAGCATATGTGCTGCCGAAGCGAGCACTCAACTGAATAAGTTTTAAAGATATAATTGGCTTTATTAGTTGATTCATGAATCAGGCAGTTTAAGTATTCCATCTAACAAGTAAAGGGGAATCTTACCATGCAGATTACCTCATCTTCCTTTGGAGAATGAAAAGGCCCATGTGATAAACTCATTGGCACCAATCCAAAAATTTCTGACAGACCAGTTAAGCCTAGATTTTGGGGGGAGGTTGAAACTGAAATCAGATTGCATATTAAGACCCAGCTTGGGGACTCAGTCAAAGAGACACCATTTTGGACCTGTGGTTTTCTTTTTAAAATTATAATCTAAAATGAATGTAAAAGAAATTTTGGGTGGGGTGGCTGGGTGGCTCAATCAGTTAAGCATCTGACTCTTGATCTCAGCTGAGATCGAAACCTCAGGTTTGTGAGTTCAAGCCCCATGTTGGGCTCCACGCACAGCATGGAGCCTACTTTTTTTTTTTAAAGACATTTTAAATGTTATATATTGTGTTTAAAATATTATTCTGACTTCTGATTTCAGCAATGACATGTCTAAGGTCTGAAGTAATTGTTCCCATCCTTACAATAAGAAAAATTTTGAATGAAATAAAAATCAGTGACTTTTTTTGGACCCATCAGAGAACTGGTCACAGAGAAAATTGCCAAACTGAAATGACACACAGGCAAATACAGAGAATCATAGTTGAGATCTGCTTACCTGGAGCAGAAGTTAATGAAGCCATAAAATGGTGAGGACACTTAAGTGGTAATCTGGATGAATTGTTGGAGGCTGAGTGTGGACTCACATGAGAATAAGAAACTCTTAGTCTTAGGAGGGACTCACACTTCCATAGGTTTTACCTCCATGTGAAGAGCCAAGGAAATTCTGCCTCCCAGCTCTGGGTGGGAAGGTGGGAGGTGGGTGGGGAGAAGAAAAGCTATCATTTTGAAATCCAGAGCACTCTTCAAAACAAAGGGCTACTCTCTAGTGGAAAAGACTTTCCCAGCATCTTAACCCACCTACTAGGAAAGGCCTTTACCCAACTCCAGCTCACTTTTGCCTTCCTGTCTTACCTAAGGGGGAGAAATTAAGAAATAGTTGTGAAAGTCACAGCCAAGGAACACAGGCCCACTAAAAGCTTGAGATTTAATTACAGAATTATAGAATGCTTTCCCTCCTCCACACCTTAGCACCACATTAACAGGGCTTCTGTATAATCACAGTGGATTATAGCTAAAAGAACTTAAAAATACAGACTTAATTCAAGGAGGATGCAAAATCAAGGACACTGGAGGAATTTAAAGCCTCCGAAACCTATAGTTCATGCATTCCCAGGGCTCAGTATATTAATTTCTGGGCCACTGAAACAAATTAGCACAAACTGGGTGGCTTACAAATAACAGAAATTTATTATCTCACAGTTCTGGAGACCAGAAGTCCAAAATGGATATGTTGGCAGGGATGGTTTCCTCTGAGGGCTACAAGGGAGAATCAGTTCCATGCCTGTAGCCTAACTTTTGGTGGCTTCAGGCATCTCTTGGTTTGTACATGTTGTTCTCCTCGTGTCAAGGTCACCAATCATATTGGATTAAAAGCCCACCCTACTCCAGTATAACTTCATCTTAACAAATTATATCTGCAATGACCTTATTTCCAAAAAGGTAAAATTCCTAGGTACTAAGGATTAGGACTTAAATATATGAATCTTAGAGATGCACAATTCAACCCATTACACAGACTAATAAAATAATAAAGAAAACATAAATTGATAATATCAGAAATAAAAGAGAGTTCATCATACGCTGTATGTTAACTGAAATTAAAATAAAAACTTAAAAATAAATAAGGAAAGAAAGACAGTGAACAACAACAAAAAAGAGAGAGGTCATCACTACTTATCTCACTGACAATAAAGTTACCAGAAGAATACCGTGAATAACTCTTTTGTTACTAATTTGGGATCTTTGATAAAATGGACCAATTTCTTGCAAGACAAACTATCGAAACTCACACAAGAAGAAATAGATAATCAGAATAGGCTTATATTTTTTCAAGATATCAAATCAATAATTAATAATCTTCCAAAAAAGAAAGCACCAGACCTAGACGGTTTTATTGGTGATTTCTATCAGATACATTTTAAAAAGAAACAATACAGGTGGGAAGGCAATCTTTTCCAGAAAACAGAGGTTGAGGGAATATATCCTAACTCATTATATCAGGCTAGCAACATTCTACTACCAAAACCTGACAAAAACATCATTAAAAAGGAAAACTACAGACTGCTGCTATCTTTCATGAACATACATGCAAAAATCCTCAATAAGGTATTTGCAAATAAAATCTAACAGTGTTTGAAAAGAATTATACATCTGAACCACAGGGATTATTCCAGGTATAGAAGTATGGAAGGCTGTTTCAATATTTGAAAATTAATTAATGTAATCTACCACATCAATGACCTAGAGAAGAAAAATCATACAATTGTGTCAATTGATACAGTAAAAGCATTTGGCAAAATCTAACACCCAGGGGCACCTGGCTGGCTCAGTGGGTTAAAGCCTCTGCCTTCAGCTCAGGACATGATCCTAGGGTCCAGGGATCAAGCCCCACATCGGGCTTTCTGCTCAGCAGGGAGCCTGCTTACCTTCCTCTCTCTCTGCCTGCCTCTTTGCCTACTTGTGATCTGTCAAATAAATAAATAAATAATCTTAAAAAAAATCTAACACCCATTCATAATAAAAATTCTCAGCAAACTATGTAAGAGGAGAAATCCCACTGCTCAATGAAGAACATGTACAAAAACCTACAGCTAACATCATACTTTGTGGTGAGAAACTAGATGCTGTTCCCCTGAGATCAGGTACAAGGCAAAGGCAAAGATGTCTGCTCTCACCACTCCTACTCAACATTGTACTTGAAGGCCCAAATATAACATTTAGAAAAAAAAAGAGAAAGAAAATGCTGTACAGATTGGGAAAGAAAAAATAAAACTATTAAGACTATTAAAACTAATAAGATTATTGGAGTAATGCAGATAAGAAATAATGGTGACATAGATCTCTACGGTGGTAGAGATGGAGAGAAGATAGACTTTTTTTTTTCCCAAATTCTATCAGTTGTGTTAAAATATACTTCCATCAAGTAGACTTTCTTTTCCAAATGCTACAGGACAGTGAAAAATGTGTAGATATATAAGATTTGTAATCTTTTGTCTTCCAAGGACACATGCTTCAGGCTGGATGCTGGATGGCTAAATAGATGCTTTAGGAAGGTCAGCCTAAAGACAGAAATGACCAGAGACATAAAGCCATCCAGGGTCAGCCATATTGCCAGCACCAAAGTGGCAGTGGGGCTACCGCTAGAAAGTTTGGGCACTGAGCTGGCTGCTTTGTCCTCTACCTCCTTGATGTCCTTTGAGCCTGGTCTATGGCAGGACCACAGTCTTTTTCTCCAGCTTTTGTGGTGGGAAGAGGAAATTTCATCTGGCTCTTCAAAGAACAGCTGCGTATGGAGCTTGGCCATGTCATCAGGCTCCAAATGCACCACGTGTTCAGCAGGTCTTAAACAGCAGGGAATAGAAGTGAAGGAGCTTGAAGATAGATTAAGTGTGCATGCTGAGGGAAGTGGAAGTATTAAGAATGACTTTTAGGATTTGGTTTGCATAACTAGATTGGTGATGGGGCCATTTATAGACCTGGAAGAGGAAATTTGGAAGGAAAAATCATGAGTTAGGTTTTGGTCAAATGGAGACTGAGATGTCTTGGAGACTTTCAAGTGACAAAACTTAGGTGTTTTTATATGTTCCTGGAGCTCAGAGAAGCACTGGGCCAGAAATTAGGGTGTGTGAATCATTTGTGTATAAATGGTAATTGAAACAATAGCTAAGAAGAAATTGCCTAGAAGAGATTACAGAGTGGAAAGAGGGATAAAGACTGAGCCATGATATTTAATGACCAATGGGAGGGAGAGGAACTGGAGACGAGAGAGAGGAGTGGCTAGAAAAGAGGAGAAAATTGAGAGTAGTGAGTGTTTCAACACATTGGTCAAGAGTATTGACTATGCTGAGATACTGCAAGGAAGACTGAAAAAAAGCCATGAGTTTAGCAACATGGAGACCATTAGTGGCTTAACAGGTGTTTTAATGGGATGGTGAGGCTATATACCAAACTGGAGTGAGTTTAGGGTTGAGCAGAATGTGTGAAAATTATGATAACAAATATAGAAAATTAAGAACACTATGAAGTGAGAGAGAGAGAGGACTATAGTTTGCTAGAAGCTGGGAGGTAGAGGACATGAGTTGAGTAAGGAATTATTATTTTAAATAACAGATACTTCAGTATATCTTAAAGCTGGTGGAAAATGTTCAGTTGAGAGGGAAGAATGACTATACTAATAAGAAGAAAAGGGATAATGGATAGTGTAAAGTTCTTGAGCATGAGAGGGGGAAGAACTCCAAGCAAAGGTGGAGAGATTAGATCCCTCTATGATAACTGGAGAGATGTAGACCAGGACAGAAACACAAGGGAGGTATGTATGATTTATTTTAGAAAGATGAAGTCTCTATCTGATGACTGCTGTTTTCTCTATAAAGTAGGGACTTCATTTCATTTATCTTGACTGGTGTGTATAGACCACACTTGACTGGTGTAAAATAAAACAATCTCTTCCAGCATATTTATTAACTCAAATTTTTAGGTACATAGTAGTTTAGTTTTGTGGATTATGGATTATATTATTCTTGGTATTATTTTTGGAGTCCTATTGCACACTGTAGAGTTATATACCTCTTTAGGTTTTTAATGGTTTATAAAAGACCTAAAATCTTTCTATGAGGAGAAAAATTATAGAAATTACTATTAAAGGTAATTTTTTAATGTATTTTTAAGTGGCTGCATCATTTCCATCTTATATATGCATTATAATCATTTCAACATTAATTTTCTTAAATAATGCCATAATAAATATTTTTATAATGTATCTTTGTCTCTCATCATTTCCTAAACATGAAATTACTAAACATTTTTAAAAAATCTCATAATGCATATTGTCAAGTTGCCCTCCAGAAAGATACTCAGTTCATTTAATCAAACTCCAAAGGCAAAATCCAATTGAGTGATAAGTATGCTAATTTAAAACCAGGATACTGTTTCCGGTCTCTAGAATTTATTTTAAATGAACATTTTCTAACTGGGACCATAGGTGGCACTAAAGCATCAAGGAATGGAACCACTTCCATAATCCTAGGTTGGCAGGGATTACAAATGGACATCTCAGCCACCATTTTATAGCAGGCAAGCTACATTTCTAGAATAAAATCCTTCCTGTTCTTAACATTAGAAGGCCAAGTGGCTTCTTCTGATATAGATGGGACATGCGTTAAATACTGTTTGCCTTGGGGCGCCTGGGTGGCTCAGTTGGTTAAACCTCTGCCTTGGGCTCAGGTCATGATCCCAGGGTCCTGGGATCGAGCCCCACATTGGGCTCTCGCTCAGCAGGGAATCTGCTTCTTCCTCTCTCTGCCTGCCTCTTTGCCTACTTGTGATCTCTCTCTGTCAAATAAATAAATAAAATCTTAAAAAAAAAACAAAACCTAAATACTGCTTGCCTTGACTTAGTTTAAAATGAAAATCTGATAGTTGGCTTTCCCTCTGTAACTTCCTTCAGTGATGACAGTAGAAAATGGTTTTACCATACCCAATTTATGGCTGGAAGATAGGAAGAGAAGAGAAGCAATAGGAAGCATTTGTGTATCACAAAATCCTAACCCTTACTACCTTGCCACTTACAATAAAACTCCTTTAGATTCAAAGAACATAGGAATTGAGTCTACCCATTAAAACTGCTTTACACTAGTTTAAACAAGTACCCACTGCTTCAGAGATCATCCAGAGTCACATTAAATACACACACATCCTTCAGCTGGGTCTTCTTGTTTCTATATAAATAAAGATCTTACTGACAACATTCTGGGAGCAGCTTGATATTAGAGATATAAGTTAAAATTCTGGGTACCCAATTCTAGAACTTTCAAGAACACTGCCTTATATTTTCCTGTCTGCAGATAGGGTAGTTTACAGGTCTGCCTCACTACAATGGAAACATTGCCTGAATACATATAAATATGTGTATAGATGTTTATATATTAAAAGAAATATAATTATATGCATATATGTGTGTGCATTATATACATACACATAATATATACATTATATACATTATATACATTTGATTATAGTTTGTTGATTCTGCTTAAAAGATTTCCACTTTTTCTCATTTCCTTCTGAAAAGTGAAAACCACCTGAGCACTGAACAAATTTAACAGTTGATTAAACAGTTCTACAACTGTTTAATTCCAGAAAGTTTAGGGGTCTTACTTAGGGACGTTGCAAATAGACACATGGCTTCATGAAGCCTCTCATACAATTTCATAGAACAGTCTTTGCTGGATTGGCTGAGAGAGACACAGATATTTACTCACCAGTTGGATGGGTGACCTAACTTCCCTGAGACTCAGTTTGTTCATCTATAAAGTAGGGATAATGTTACTCTGATGATTAAGGGAGTTATTCTGATTAAGGGATGATCATGATGATTAAGGGAGAAAAGTTCATAAAGTTATTCTGATGATTAAGGGAGAAAGTTATTCTGATGACTAAGGGAGAAAAAAATGTATATATATTTGTCTTTTTAAAATCAAAATATAGTTGACACACAGTGTTATATTAGTTTCTTTCAGGTATACAACATAGTGATCTAACAACTCTGTAGGTTATGCTATGCTCACTGCAAGTATAGCTACCCTCTGTCACCATACAATGCTTTTGCAGTATCACTTACTATATTCTTCACACTGTGTTTTTCATTCTGATGTCTTATTCATTCCATAACTGGAAGCTTGTATCTCCTACTCCCCTTCACTTGTTGCCCATTTTCTTCCCCAAAAGTTTCCACTTGGTCATTTGTTTTGGTTTTTAGATTCCACATATAAGTGAAATCACATTTGAGTTATTTCACTTAGCCAATAACCTGTAGGTCCATCCATTTTGTTGCAAATGGCAAGATCTCATTCTTTTTTCACTGAGTAATATGCAAATGTACATATATGTACACACAGACACACATATGCCCCATGTCTTCTTTATCCATTCATCCATGGATGGACACTTGATCCATTCATCTATGGGTTGCTTCCATATCTTTGCTATTATAAATAATGCTGCAATAAACATAGGGGAGCGTATATCTTTTTGAATTAGTGTTTTCATTTTCTTTGGGTAAATACCCAGTAGTGGAATTACTGGATTGTATGGCATTTCTATTTTTAATTTTTGAGGAATCACCTACTGATTTCCACAGTGGCTACACCAATTTACACTCATACCAATGGGCATGAGGGTTTCTTTTGCTTCACATACTCTCCAACACTTGTTATTTCTCATCTCTCTGATACTAGCCTTTCTGACAGGTGTAAGGTGATATCTCATGGTGGTTTTGCTTTGAATTTGGGGGGAAAATATATTTTAAGTAGCTAGCAGAAGTTGGCAGCTATTGCAACAATAAATTAATTAAGTGAATCTATGAAAGACCTCTTCCTCAGGTTAATCTTGTGGATCCCAATTCAGTGTTTCAATTCAATTTCAGATCAATTTAGTTCAATTCACTTCAATGGCATAAACTTTTAGCCATAAGAAGCAAGACCCCAGTTATTTTATATCTCTATATATCTATATTTCTATTATATCTATATATAAATATAGATATTTATATCTATATATATTATATCTATATTTATATAGTGAATATTTTATATTCATTAGCCCTCTGACTAACCTTGCAGTTGCCTTGGTAGCCAACAGCCCATCCTCTCTTGGTGACAGAAGCATCTTTTACTCCAGGTTTCACCCTTCTTCCTTCTTCTATAGTCCAGTAGGAGAAATGGCCAGGCCATTAAAGCCAAACATCTATATATTCTGATGAAGAAAGAAAATTCTGGGTTTCAGCAATGAAATTTTGTTTTGTATATCTTATTGCTGTCCTCTGAATCTTGATGTCCTTCTGTCTTGAGCACAGTTCCTCTCAGGTGGCCAGAATGACATAGTTAATTCAGAATCCTCTGTTTGGGGACCCCCTGCATGCCCAGAGGCAGCAGATGACACAAATATCCCCTATTCACACTTTCTGATTTCTACCTTTATGGGATCCAGTTTGGGAGCAGGGAGAAAAAAATTAAAGGCAGGAATGAAAACAAGGAGAAATGAAATCGGGGGCGTGGGGGGGCAGGGAGGAAACCAGGAGGAAAGGGACAAAGAAAATGGAGAAAAAGAAAGGCAGGTTAATGAAAAGGACATAACAATGTTGAACAAACGGAATTCCAGTCAAATAAATGATTTAGAGTGTTAGATTCTCCTTATGTGTTTTTATTTTTGTTATTGTAAACATATATATATATAAAGCAGTACAAATTTATGTAAAATAAAAAAGAAAAAAATGTAAGCCTCTCCACCCACTACTCTTTTCTTCTTTCCAATGGTTACTAACCATTCATAGTTTAGTATATTTCCTACTGAGTATTCTCTTCACATAAAGAAATAAAATTTTTTATTCACATAAAGAACCATAGCATAAAACTAACCAGTGAAATATTGTTTTTCAGCTAATAATATGTACAGGACTTTCCCCCATGCATTACATATAGATTTATCTCTTGCCTTTTAATAGCCACAGAGTACCCAAACTCTATTTGGCCAGGATTTACTTGGTCACCTACTTGACAAGTGCTTAGGCTGGTTTCTTGTTCTCTTCCTTTAAGCAAATAATCTAAAAAGGAAAAAAATCCAAAAATGTTCTAAAAACATTTGAACATTTTAATGACATAGTAAGTTTTTGGCAACACTATAGTGTGTATGATTACTTATCAGTGCCTCCACTAAGTAGTGGGCATAAAAATGATAAAAGTACAAGTGAGGTGACATGCTGAGTTCTCAAATGTGAAAACAAACCTTTTATGTCTAGTTCCTGCTTCAGTTATTTAAGCAAAGGCAGCAGTTTGGTTAAGATTTGGATCTGGGGGCGCCTGGGTGGCTCAGTGGATTAAAGCCTCTGCCTTTGGCTCAGGTCATGATCTTAGGGTCCTGGGATCGAGCCCCGCATCGGGCTCTCCACTCAGCGGGGAGCCTGCTCCCCTTCCTCTCTCTCTCTCTACCTGCCTCTCTGCCTACTTGTGATCTCTGTCAAATAAATAAAATCTTAAAAAAAAAAAAGATTTGGATCTGATAGTATCTGTCTGCTAAGAAGATATAGATGTTTTTAGTAAGTTAATAAAATCATAGGCTATAGAATTTAAAGAAATTGAAGAGCTTGTTTGGTCCTACCCTATCACATTAGAGATTAGACAACTGTGGCTAGGCACACACAAAAAAAACAGTGTTTGGTTTTGCCTGGACATATCCAATAGTATTTTGCTAATATCATTTCTAGGTTTCATTTAAAATAAATTTCATCCATTGTCTTGCAGGGGTAAGTAGACATATGACAAGGGCTCCAACCAAGTTCTGTGGGTAGTGCTATAGGCCTACATAATAGTCTTGGGTGTTTACTGGGGCAGCTGGACAGCAGAGGTAATATTGGCACTGATAATCTTAAAAAATAAACAGTAATTTTCTAGAAGGACAGGAATATATCATGGAGGTTTTCCATGTACAGTCATGATATATCTTATCATGGGACATTTATTGAGAGATTTTGCAGTTTTAAGTGACTATCGTTGTCTATCAACATCCAATTATGACTATTTGGCAGGTTAGTCTCTACTACTGAGGGCCTGAAGCTAAGAATCAGAACTCCCAGTTGCTAAATTTCTTAAAATGAAAAATCATAAAGTTAAAAATTTAAATTAAAAAAATATTAAGTTATATGTTAATTAGACTAATAAAATTTCACTAAAATAGAACTGAGAAAATCTGGTTTTAGGTGGTGGTCACTATAAATCCAGGAACCTCCTTCACTAGGGACAAAAATACATAGGATCACCCTCTTTCTTAGATATTTATGGATACACAATGATAAAATTTGTGTCTAATTTCTTTCTCTCACTGCCTTTTTAAAGTGTGCCCAGATTAACCTTAATGTTTCTTTCTGAGGCACCTGGGTGGCTCAGCCAGTTAAGTGTCTGCCTTCAGTTTAAATCATAATCCCAGAGTCCTGGGATTGAGCCCTGCATCAGGCTCCCTGCTCAGGAAGGAGTTTGCTTCTCTCCCTCTGCCCCTGCTCCCTTGGCTTATGCTCTCTCTCTCTCTCAAATAAATAAATAAAATATTTTTTTCAGAAAACTTTCTTCGTGGAGCAAGATGGTGGAAGGGTAGGTGGCTCACTGGAAAGTGTTACTTTTAGTCAGGAATACAGCCAGAAAGGTGATTTTGCAAAGAGGAGGCCAGGGTGGGAAGCAAGATGACTGAGGAGTAGGAGACTGAAATATCAGGTCCCAGGAGTTCAGCTAGATAGTTATCAAACCATTCTGAACACCTACAAACTCAACAAGAGATAGAAATGAAGAAGAGCAGCAATTCTAGGAACAGAAAATCAACCACTTTCTGGAAGGTAGGATGTGCAGAGAAGTGAATCCGAGGTGATATACAGGAAGACAGATGGGGTGGGGGGGTTTCTGGCAAGTAAGGGAGCAGCCAAGCACAAAATCAGAACTTTTAGAAGTCTGCTCCACTGAGGAACTTTGCTCCAGAGGCTAAGTGGGGTTGAAGCCCTCGCAGGGACAGTGTGATCTCAGAACCCATGGGGTCACAAAAAGACCAGGGGTGTCTGAGTGTGGCAGACCTCCCAGGTATCAGAGCAGGGAAACTGCCTGCAGAGATGGAGCCGAGAAGGGGGCTCTCAGCTCAGGATTACCTTAAACTGTGATCCAAAGCACAGTTGGGCCACTGTCCTTCGAGCAGGGACCCCACAAGTGGCAGATCCAGAAAGACCCCCTCTTTCCTTCTCTGGGAGGAGTGGCATGGGGGTGTGCTGCAGGAGCCTTCTGGGTTTGGAGACTCCAAATGGGGCTGTGCGCCAGAGATAGAAATGCTCAGTCACAGGCTGGGCGAGCTCCAAGTGTGGCTGGAGACCAGGGAGACAGGAGGGATTGACTGATTTTCTCTAAGGGTGCACTGAAGAGTGGGGCCCTGAACTCTCGGCTCCAGGGGCCAGAGATTGGGAGGCCGCCATTTTCATTCTCATCCTCTAATGCTCTATGGAAAGTGTTCAGGTAACAAAAGCTCCTGAGAGAAAACCCGAGCAGATTACTTAGCTTGGCCCTTGGCAAGGGTGGTGCAATTCCACCTTGGGCAAAGACATTGGAGAAGCACCACAACAGGTCCCTCCCCCAGAAGATCAGCAAGGACATCCAGCCAAGACCAAGTTCACAGATCAATAAGAACTGCAGAACTCCAGAGCTAGGGGAAAGCAACACATAGAATTCATGGTTTTTTGGGGCACCTGTGTGGCTCAGTGTTAAGCGTCTGCCTTCGGCTTAGGTCATGATCCCAGGGTCCTGGGATCGAGCACCACATTGGTCTCCACACTCAGCGGGAAGCCTGCTTCTCCCTCCCGCAGCTCCCACTGCTTGTGTTCCCTCTCTCACTGTGCCTCTCTCTGTCAAATAAATAACTAAAATCTTAAAAAAAAAAATTCATGGCTTTTTCCCCATGATTCTTTAGTCTTCCAAAATTAAATCTTTAAATTTTTTTTTCTTATTCTATTTTTAAAAAATTTCCTCTAACTTATTTTAACATAACTATTTTTTCTTATCAATACATTTTTAAAAATCTTTTTTAAAATTTTCATTGTTATAGCGGCACCTGGGTGGCTCAGTGGGTTAAGCCTCTGCCTTTGGCTTAGGTCATGGTCTCAGGGTCCTGGGGTTGAGCTCCACATCGGGCTCTCTGCTTGGTGGGGAGCCTGCTTCCTCCTCTCCCTCTGCCTGTCTCTCTGCCTACTTGTGATCTCTATCTGTCAAATAAATAAAAAAATCTTTAAAAATTTCTCGTTGTTATATTCATATTTTATCTCTTCGTTGTATTTATTTTTTGTATACATATAGGGTTTTTTTTTCTTTAAAATTTTGGAATACAATTTCTTCTAATAGATCAAAATATACCCTAAATCTAATGCATGGGTTTATTCTAGTCTCCAGCCTGATCACATTCTTTCCTCTTTTTTCTCTTTTTTTTCCACCAACTTCTTATCAATTCCTTCTTTAGAATCTTTTTAAACTTTCATCTTTACAATCATATTCCATCCCTTCATCATGTTTACCCATATATATATATATATTTTTTTTCTTTAAAATATTAGGAGGTAGTTTTTTCTAAAAGACCAAAATACACCCAAAATCAAGTGTGTGGCTCAGTTCTATTCACCAGTCTAATATATATATATATATCCCCCTCCTTCCCCCCTTTTCTTCTCCCCCTGGTTTTGGTCTCTTCTGATTTGGTTAGTGTATATATTCTGGGGTCATTGCTACCCATTTAGTATTTTGTTCTCTCATTCATCTATTCTCATCTGGAAAAATGATAAGATGGAAAAACTCACCACACAAGAAAAAGAACAAGAGGCAGTACCAATGGCTAGGGACCTAATCAATATGGACATTAGTAATATGTCAGAACTAGATTTCAGAATGATGATTATCAAGGTGCTAGCTGGGCTCAAAAAAAAGCATGGAAGATACCAGAGAATCCCTTTCTGGAGAAATAAAAGACTAAAATCAAACCTAGTTGAAATTTTAAAAGCTATTAATGAGGTGTAATAAAAAATGGAGGCTCTTACTGCTAGGATAAATGAGGCAGAAGAGAGAATTGATGATATAGAAGACCAAATGATGGAGAATAAAGAAGTTGAGCAAAAGAGTGACAAACAACTATTGGACCACGAGGGGAGAATTCGAGAGATAAGTGATACCATAAGATGAAAAAAATATTGGAATAATTGGGACCCCAGAAGAAGAAAGAAAGAGAGAGGCAGAAGGTATATTGGAGCATATTACAGAAAAATTCCCTAATTTGGCAAAGGGAACAAGCATCAAAATCCAGAAGGCACTCAGAACCCCGCTCAAAATCAATAAAAATAGGTCCACACCCTGTCATTTAATAGTAAAACTTACAAGTCTCAGTGGCAAAGAGAAAATCCTGAAAGCAGCTCGGGATAAGAGGTCTGTAACATCCAACAGTAGAAATATTAGATTGGTAGCAGACCTATCCACAGAGACCTGGCAGGCCAGAAAGGACTGGCATGATATATTCAGAGCACTAAATGAGAGAAATATACAGTTAAGAATATTATATCCAACTAGGCTGTCATTGAAAATAGAAGGAGAGATAGAAAGCTTCCAGGACAAACAAAAACTAAAAGAATTTGCAAACACCAAACCAGCCCTACAGGAAATATTGAAAGGGGTCCTCTAAGCAAAGAGAGAGCCTAAAAGTAACAGACCAGAAAGGAATAGAGACAATATACAGTAACAGTCACCTTACAGGCAATACAATGGCTGTAATACTAATACTAATACTAAATTCATATCTTTCAATAGCTATCCTGAATGTAAATGGGCTAAATGTCCCAATCAAAAGACACAGGGTATCAGAATGGATTAAAAACAAAACAAAACCAAAAAACAAGAACCATTGATATGTTGTCTAAAAGAAGCTCATTTTAGACCCAAAGACACCTCCCAATTTAAAGTTGAGGGGTTGGAAAACAATTTACCATGCTAATGGACATCAAAAGAAAGTGGGGGTGGCAATCCTTATATCAGATAAATTAGATTTTAAACCAAAGACTATAATGAGAGATGAGGAAGGACACTATATCATATTTAAGGGTCTGTACAACAAGAAGACCTAACAATTTTAAATATCTATGCACCTAACATTGGAGCAGCCAATTATACAAGCCAATTAATAACAAAATCAAAGAAACACATCAATAATAATACAATAATAGTAGGGGACTTTAATACCCCCTCAAAGAAATGGACAGATCATCTAAGAAAAGATCAACAAGGAAATAAAGGCCTTAAATGACACATTGGACCAGATGGACATCACAGATATATTTAGAACATTCCACCCCAAAACAACAGAGTACACATTCTTCTCTAGTGCACATGGAACATTCTCCAGAGTAGATCACATCCTGGGTCACAAATCAGGTCTCAACCTGCATATTTTCAGAGCACAATTCTTTGAAACTAGAACTTGATCACAAGAGGAAAGTTGGAAAGAACTCAAATACATGAAGGCTAACGAGCATCCTCCTAAACAATGAATGGGTCAAACAGGAAATTAAAGAATTAAAGAAGAATTTTAAAAATTCATGGAAACAAAAGAAATGAAAAAACAATTGTTCAAAATCTTTGGGACACAGCAAAGGTGGTCCTGAGAGGAAAGTATATAGTAATACAAGCCTTTCTCAAGAACAAGAAAGGTCTCAAGTAAAAAAAAAAAGTTTCTTCCCAAGTTCTTTTGCTTAACCTTCCTTGGCTTCTCTTTGATTTCCTAAAGTTGGTCTTTCCAAGGGTGTTTCCCTCCTTGTTTGCTCTTGATCTCATCCTCTTGCATCCATTTCCATTTGTTCATTTCCATAAAAAACGTAAATTTTATTTGGATGTCTCCTCTTCCTCCACCCAGCTATGTTCTTCTGGGAGTGTTGACTCCATCTCCAGGGGGTTAAATTCTTCCAATCTAATCTCGTACCTCTTGCCAGTAATTCCTTTAGGAGATGACGTTTCACATAGCCAAGGAAAAACTACTGAAATTCTGGTGGAGGCTGCTGGGAAAAGTTTCTTTATGCATAAGAAAATGACCTAGGCAAAGGTGGTTGTTTCCCCATGTTCTGGATTTTGTGATGTCTAGATATAATTTCTGCAACTGCTGCAGCCATCTGTAACCATGATGAGTGGAGTGGAGTGGAGTGGAGTGGAGAAATGGAAGAGAACTTGGGTTCTTGATGATACTCTTGAGTCATTAAATGAACCAATCCTGGAATCTACCTTGCATTTGAACTTCCTGTCATTTGGGATAATAAATTATTCTAAGTCAGTCTTAGTCAGAGTTTTCTGTTATTTGCTGCCAAAGGCATTGTAAGTATATAAAAATGATTCAAATTTTATTTCTTAAACCCAGGCCTCTCCTCAAAGTTCTCATGTTGGATATGCAACTGTTTATCAGGCATTTCTATTTGGAATCCTACACTAGTCCTGACAAGTGATCTGTGAGCCATAAACTAATTATCTTATAATAAGGATAAAATTTTGTAGTTACAGTCAGACCCTGATAACTTTTTTTTAAAACAAAATAGTTTGATAGGATCTCAGTGAACTTCAGGAAAAATAGCTCCCAAAGTTCTCAAGTGCCCTGAGAATCAGTCTCAGAGGAACTTGGTTATTGGAAACACAGTAATTTATTTGCCTCCTATAAATGGAGTCTTCATTAAATATACAGAGGACAGGTAATCTAATTCAGTACAGTTCAAAAAACGTTTATTGTCTGTGTTTTAAAGTACTTATGCTGGGATGGATGCCATATGCGACACTCAGAAAAGCATGCTATCATGGGGGTCTCTGAAGTCCCCACTTCCTGGGACAACTGCTTTATGTAGAATTGAAGGGACTACTCTGAAGCTTCAGAAACCTTCTCTCATTAACCCAAGGTGGAATTCTGCTGCAGGGAAGAAGCAATCTGCCAGTTCCTGCCCTATTGTATGACAAGCAATTGAGCTGTCATGTTCCCTAGGAGGATATTCAAGTGAGAAGGTTCTCAGGCACAAAAAACAACCTGTTTGCTGGAGGCCCAATGGTATTTGAAATTAATGAAGCTTCTAAAGTAGGGCTGACAGAAGAAAAATTGGTGTGAACTCCACTCCAGGGTGCCTTGTCCAGAGAAATCAATTGGTACATTGGAATAGACCTTGGACCTGGAGTCAGAAGTGCAGTTTGGAGATCAGCTCTGTCACTCGTTGGTTTGATGATTTTCTGAGTCTTTTCACTTTCTGAGTCTCTATTCATCTATAAAATGGGCATGCTTCCTCTAGCCCCAAGGTTCTTGTGAAGATCAAAGTCATTAATGGTATGAAAATGTTTATAAACCACAAAGTTAACATGGTAATACCAACAAACACTACCTCGGAGATGAGAAGGAAGGAGAATAACAGTGTTAAATCCAGGTGCTATGTATGATTTCCACATCTGCTTATGAGAAAGAAACCTTTGCTTTCTTACTGCCTCATGAAACTAAAGCATACACATTCATGTATATTGAAACATGAACTTTAGAGGAATATATAAGGACATAAAAATTCATAGGGATACACAGCAATATAGGAACAGAAAATAAAAACTTTCTAAAAATAAGTTAAATCTTTATAATATATAAAGTATTACCCATATTCCATGTTCTATGTTATCACCCAATTTTATTATTTTAACAAAATTTTGTAAGATGCTATGATCTCGTAAAACTGAGTGAGCACATGGACTATTTTTGAGGATATGTATGCAGTTTGTTTTAACTGAAATTGTCTTATTAACATGGAAGTGCACAAATGTCAGAAAAACAAGGCAAACTGTTTTATTCACAAGTATTTTATTTATTTTTGTTTAGAAGTCTATCAGTAGGATATATTCTTTATTGAACACTAGGAATACAACTCTATTCCAAGTTAGAAGGAATTAGTAGAAAGTTAGAAATTTTAACAACAGCTTAGCTAAGACTATGTTTAGTAATAAGGAAAGAACTTCAGGCTGGTTTTTAAAGATTAATTTGTTAATTAGGTAAACATCTGGATTTGGTTCATCACTTTCTTTGGAAACCTTGATTAATTTATGAGGTTCTCATCCCCATGTACTAAAAAAGCAGTGAGTCACCTGGTGTTACACACCATTGACAACAAAAGTTAGTTGGATTCTAGATCCTTTCACATTGCTCCCTTCAGCAATTCCTTGTTGCTTTGAGTAGAACCATGCTCTAAGAGAGTCTGTATATTTGTGTGTGAGAGAACAATACAAAAATGAGAGGAGTTACAAGTGACTGAAAAGTGAGTTTGAGAAAATAAAAATATGTGTTTGTATTTCCTTTGGTTTGTGGTAAGGTACTCTGGAGGGATACACAAAATCAGCCAAACCAAAACCGAATACAAACAGTTGTCTTGGCACATCATTTTTATAAGATTTTGATTGTGAAGCATGTGAATGTATTGTTACCCATGCAAGAAAAGGCTGTGTAAGATGGTCCATGATTGAAAGTGTTCCAGGGTTGGGTCTTGGAAGGGGAACACAGAGACATAGCTGTAGCTCATGGGAGTTAATCTCCTCTCCAAGAGATGCAAGGACCTTAGGGAGGGAGGGAATTCAGGATTGAGGAAGGAGGGGAGAGGCAGATGGAACTTCCGTGAGTGGTGGCTGGGAAAGCTGACCTGCTCTTTTCCAACCCTGTGAGGGGATTGCAACCTTTTTTGGGCTGACAGTTACAAATTGCATTCATTTTAGAAGTCCCTCCTTAGACATCCACCTGTGTGATCCTGGTGTAATAAAACAATACTTGGAGATGAAGGGGAATTCATCATACTGGTTATTAGCCTCATTTCTGCTTTCAATGTGCCTTTGTAAACTCTCATTATTCCTTCATCCTGTTTTCTTTATCAACTTCATTTTGGGGGTATATTTTATCTTGTTACATTATGCATTTATATGAGCTCCCATAAATTCTTTCTGGAACTAGAAGGTATATGAAAGAATAAATGCATAACTAATCTAGGAAAATGTTAACAGGTTATTTCCGAGAGGTGAGAATACAAGTGATTTTATATTATTTTTCTAGCCTTATTGAGATATAACTGAGGTACAACGTTGTGTAAGCTTAAGGTGTGATTATTTGGTACATGTACATATTGTGAAATAATTTACCACAATAACGTTAATGAACACAACACGTCCCATGATTGCAATTTTCTTTTTTGCTGTTGTGAGAATGTTTAAGATCTACTTTCTAAAGGTGTTTTAATTAACTTTTGGTCAGCTGTATGCATTTCCAAGTATATATGAATGTATATATATTATATATTTAGTTGTAATGGACAATAATTCCTTTTCTGATTATATATATACTCTATAGATGATCTAATTAGATTATATAATCTATTACATATACATGTATATGTATATACCAAGTAATATACACACACACACACACACACACACACACACACACACACACATATATATATATATCTGTATTATATCAAATGCAAAAGAAAATATTTATGGTAGGATTGGTAGACTTCTCCAGCAGAAAAATACAGAAGGTGGTAGAGAAAGAAGACCAGAAAGGGGTTAAATTTGTCTTAACTTTCCTTTAACCATGTGTTTCTGTGAAAAGATGGGAAGTACAGTTTAAATACAGTGGTTCATTTGAAATAGTTTGAAAAAGAAATGCTCTTCTTTTGGTTTCTTTCTTATGTATTAAATAATAGGTCATGAGACATAGTTTAAAGTCAGTAAATACAGGTGTATATCTTTTTTTTTAAATAAAGATTTTATTCATTTATTTGACAGAGAGAGGTCATGAGTAGGCAGAGAGGCAGGCAGACAGAGGTGGGGGGGGAAGCAGGATCCCTCCTGAACAGAGAGCCCAATGCAGGGCTCCATCCCAGGACCCTGGGACCGTGACCTGAGCCAAAGGCAGAGGCTTTAACCCACTGAGCCACCCAGGTGCCCCTATATCTTCTTTTTTAATAGTTGGAGTGTTTGTGGGCGCCTGGGTGGCTCAGTGGGTTAAAACCTCTGCCTTCAGCTCAGGTCATGATCCTGGGGTCCTGGGATCAAGCCCCACACTTGTATCTCTGCTCGGCAGGGAGCCTGCTTCCCCCCCACCCCTCTCTGCCTGCCTCTCTGCCTACTTGTGATCTCTGTCTGTCAAATAAATAAATAAAATCTAAAAAAAAAATAGTTGGAGTGTTTGGATGTAATGTCATTTAAAGATCTATTGTTGAATATTTGGGTTGTTTCTACCTTTATTTGGCTAAAATGAAATCTTAAAGTGTGATACTGTCAGGTCAGACTGTTTGTAGCCAATGTCATTAAACACAAATATTCATCTTTCATCTTCAAGACCTACAACACTCAGATGACCATTCTGTGCCCACTTCCTGGGCCTCCTGCGTCCTGCGCAGTTGCCTTGTGCTCCTTCATACACCTGCTTCTCTCTAGGTCTCAGACTACTTTTCCTTCACAGAGTTTCTGCAACCTGATCTTTGGTCATCTAGTTTTATCTGTTACCATTTATCCAGCAGTCTTAGCTAATGATGATTGTGATCTGAATCAGTAATTTCACTTGGAGGTTGTAAAATGGTACTTTCTAATTCTACTATGGTCTCTTAACTGATTTTTTAAATACAGCAATATGCAAGGAGGGAGACCTTTCCTAGAATCAGCAATTCAATCAAGTAAAAATTCCACGCCTGAAAAAAAAAATTAGCCGTGCAAGAGGAAGATTCTTATTTCTCTATAATCTGCACTTTAATTGCACACTGGCAAATAAGGATAAAAAAAATTTAACTGTACAATATTTTATGTAAAAATTTTCCCTATAAGACAAAGAGTCGATGACATATAAAAGCAAAACCAAAATAATTTATTTGAATCCATCTGTCCTTGAACAAAAATAAAAATGAAACTTTAGTATGTCATTTCCTTCAGTGTTTTATGTCTTTTCAAAAAAGCTAATGGTAATTGACAGTCTAGAAGGCAATCTTGCTGTTGTGACAGCCACCCTTATTGTGTGGTACAAATACCAGGAAGGAAGTTTGGGAATAAAATTTTAAAAATTAGTACAATAATTTAATAGTAATGAGAATTAATAAAACAAAATCTGCTGGAAATTTTTACAAATATAAAGTTTCCACATTCGTAAATTAGATAGGATATGCAATGTTGATGAAAGTGAAAGTATAGATTAGAACTAATTGAGCTTGTTAGAGAGACTTGATATGAAAAGAGTAATTGGAAAGTCCCTTCTTTTTCTTCCTCTTAGTCACTATGATAAAGACTGTCCACTATTTCCCTACCATCTTCCTCTATAGCACAATGCATTGTGTGTATGCTGGAAAACCTTCAGTATAATTTTTATAAATGACTCCATTCTGCATTTAAAAGGAGTAATGAGCAAGAGGTATTGGGCTTGATTTCTTCACTGATTCCAGATGAATATACATTTCCACTGTTTTTCCTCAAAATGTTCCTTCATTATTTCACTCCAATGCACTGGTTTACCCATGAATGCTCACCTGGCAAAGAGATGTTACAAGACATGTAAAATATTCTACAGAGTTCCAGTTTCACAGGTAGAAGAACCTTAAATTCTTTTATTCCTTTCAATACCTGCAGATAATAGAAGTGTTTGGAACTAGTTCAAGAAAATTACATTTATAAACCAATAAGTGTAAGGAATAAGCAATCACTAAATTCTGCAGATAATTTCCTTTTGAAAGTAAAGGTTTACTCAAATGTCCTGAATTTAAAGATACTAACTGCCAGTCAAGGGTTCAAAACAAACTATCAGATTTCATTTAAATGCTATTTATTTATTTATTTATTTATTATTATTTTATTATTTATTTATTTATTTAAATGCTATCAACAGATAGCATTTAAATAAATGTAGCTATAAGTTCAATATCCAAATAAGTAGCCTGAGTACTAAAACATGAAAATAGGTCAACTTACCAATTTGTTAAACACCAGTCCAATAAGGTAACAGACACATGCACTAATGAAAACAACACTGTTAGAATAGTCTAAGAGCCAAAGAAAAGAATTTTGTTGGCTGTCTTTTCTATCTCAGAAGCAAGTGTCAAACAGAGGTACAACAAAGCAGAAAGTTATTATTCTTTATCCACAGCTTGTACATTCACTATGGGAAGTGGGGAGGAGAGAAATTCACTAGCCACCTATAATACTGCATTATTCATAAAATTGACCTTTGAGTTTAACTGGACTTAAAGAATAAAGCCATAGGTCAGGAGAGAAAAATGGCCTCTACATGTTTCGGGAATATTTAATTATTGAGGAATATTTATTCTACCAAGGACCGCTAGTCTTTAGTTACAATAAGCAAACAAGAGCTCCCTAAACTATGGAATCCTTAAAAGAGAGCCTTATTTAACCTCTATCCCTAGCAGATAATGTTCTGGAAATGTTTGTAGATTGATAGTAAATAAAATAAATGTAAAAAGGAAAATTCTAAGAGATTTTAGAGAGAAGGGAACAGTCTTCCAGAGAGAGAAGGAAAAGGAAGGGAAGTTTAGAGAGGGCAGATACTGAAGAATGGAGGTAAAGAGAGAGTCCTTGGAAGACAACACACAGAAGGGAAGCAAAGGAAGATTAGGAGGACAGGGAAAGAGGTGAGCCTAGGCAATGGAGACAGAGGACTGGTGGTGTGAACTGGGGTTCTCAGGTTGCTGCCCCTCAAGAGAGCATGTCCTCAAGAATAGTTTTGAATAGCCCTGTATGTGCTTGAAAAAGAACATTTCTGCCTTATTTTCAACCTTCCAAGTTTATTTCTAAAATAAAGTTTTATATTCCCAAGAAACTCTAAAGATACTGCTCATGTCTGAAAGCAGTCTAGTTTCAGAGGGTGATTTTCTATTTTAACTTAGAGAATCACGTTTTTGTTTGTTTGTTTTTTTTTTTTTACATGCAAAACCAACCTGATCACTTTATTTTGTGTTCTGAAATTACAGCTGCCATATTCTATAGCTTTGTAAATAAATCAGCATTTCTTTTATTATTGGGAGCTTTAAAAGATAAATGAAGTTTTTATTTGGCTTGTTTACAGTCTAAATAAAAAAAATAGACAATGCAGAATAAATGACATATAGAAAAACACATGAACTTAAATTGGATAATATTCTTAATTGGGTATAATCTTAAAGTTGGGAAGCAGACATACTCTTAAAATTCTTTCTATTCCTTACATTTAACTACAACAACAACAAAAACAAATCCCTTAATTTTCTATTCCAGAAGTAAAGGGAATCAGGTATTATTTTAGAGAGGTTTTTTTTTTTTTTAACTGTCATGGAATAATATTTCACCATTGTGTTCTATCAGATTGATAATATGATTCTTTTAAGATTTTATTTATTTTTTTATTTGAGAGAGAATGGCATAAGGGAGAGAGGGGCAAAAGGGGAGGGAGAAGGACAAGGAGACTCTGAGGTGCTGAGCAGGGAGCCCTACCTGGGGCTCCTTCAAAGGACCCTGAGATCATGACCTGAGATGAAATCAAGAGTAAGATGGTAAACCGACACAGCCACCCAGGCACCCCAATAATATAATTCTTTAAAACATTTTTTTCTTTTCTTTTCAGACCAGAAGTTCCTACCTCTGTCAGGGTCTGCTCCTAATTTACCTGACTCCCTTTTCTCCAGCCTCCCTGGGTTAAGAAGAGATGCACTGATGGGGTCCTCTGAGGTGTCCTGTCACTTAGCTGTTAAATGAGTGCATAGTCCCCATCAAGACTGGGTGCCCTCCCCCTAAGATGATTTCCCATGCAGTCATCCACTGCTAGCTGTTATTTTTGGTATCTATCCAGAGGTGTGCATGAATTACTTCACTAGAACTGTTTCTTTTGCCAGAGGGGAAGTTCCTTTGTGTGGTTATTGATGTTCTTTTCAAAGTCAATAAATGACAAATAAAGAAATGATGGAAGATGATTTGTGGCAGTTATGCCTGCAGGCAGCTATAGCACAAAAGAGGGAAGTTCATTTCATTATTTCAAAAGGCTGTAGGCTTAGTTTCTCCATGGTGGGGAAGGGAGGGCAACTCCTTAGTGTCAGGCCTGAGGTTAACTGGTAAGTAGTTTCCTGGCTTTGGCCTCAGCTCAGATTTTATCCTCTCTGGCTGGGAGGCCAGTCCTTGCTGTTATTCTGTTCACTTAGAGTAGACTGCTTTGAATCTGTTAAGAGGTTGGATATTTGATGGTGATGGTGACCGTGCTGTGCATGTTTTGTGGGTTTTTTTTTTTTTTCCTGGTCCTATTCCCAGTGACAAATCATTGGCTCTAAAATCACCACAGTCATTGGAAAATCATCAAGATAACCAAAATGATCAGGCTTGAGAACTGGCCTGAAAATCTCTTTCATATCCAGACTCACTGGGGGTAAATGCTAGATTCCAGAGCTCTGCATCTAGTCCACGGGCCCAAGTGCACAACCCTATAAGATACTTGTGTTTGTCTATTTTTTCCCCTAGAATTCTTTTCCACTGGGGAAGTGTGTTCAAATGTACAGAAGCTATAATTTCCTGTTTTGGTATTTTTCTTCTGAGCCTTTCAATAAATTCTGGGGAAAGCTGGGGCTGAATACTTAGCCCCTCCACAATAGCATCACCAAACGCAAGTTCATACTTACTCTGGACAGTCGTGCTGTTGGGCAGGGATGTGCTGAATGACTTCGTAAATTGTACTGTGCAGATCTTGTCCTGATACACCATCAGAGGCTGAAACAGACCTACTTGGCATCTAGAAAATATGGCACATTAAAAACAATTAGCAGAGTAGTAAAGAGTATGTCTACTCTATTGAGTAGTTGAAAACAACCGGAAGTAGTAATGATTAGAGAATTAGATCTGTTTATCTTCCCTACAATGTCCATTTTCTCCTTGCTACAGTTTCCTGCACTTACCCTATGGTAGCTTATGTGGCAGCATAGCTATGAAGTCAGAAGAGGAAAAGCTTGACAATGCCATTGCTTTTTTTTCCCTTCATTTAAGAAAAAAGCTGGCAGTACTATAAAGAAAATATAATAGAAAGAAAAAAATAGCAAAAGAGAAGATACCAGGACAGCTTAGAATCAGAGAGCATATACGATTATCCTTTATATTACATCTCAAATAGCTTTTTGACACTGTTTGCCAATTATATGTGCAAGGATAGTTGAAAAGAAAGAATAATATATAGACAAAAGCCCTCATCACACAGCAAGTTAATATAGACAGTACCAAGAAATACAGAACACACAAAGGGAGATGTTTGGTTTGAATTCAGTCATGGGCTCTAACTAAAGGCTTGGAAGAATGTGGGAAGCACTGCAGTATATTTCTGCCTGGTAACCAACATGTATTTTACTGAAACTGGCATTCATGTTTTATTAACTCCTCTTTCCTTTTATCTGATGATTTTCTTCTTGTAAACACTGCCTTCCAGTTAGTCAGCTGAAATCTGGTTCCTCTCCTCATCCCAAGCTCTTCCAATTTTCAACACACTTCCAATGGATCACTTTCAGTCCTTTGTATTTATAGAGCATTGCCTAGAGGACTCTTTGCCCTTGATAAATCATCTGAAGAATATGTTATCTCATTCCAATTTAATCTGCTACATTGTATTGGAACACCTTAGGCTTGTGTTTTCTTTGGAAACAGTTTCCATTCCACTTGCTAACGTTCTCATGTGCAGCTTTATGATTCATCCTATCATTTTTGTGCCAAGGAGATTTTGGTTTAGAGTTTGTACAGTTGACCCTTGAACAAACCTGGACTGAACTGCACAGGTCCACTTATACATGGATATTTTTCAATAAATGCAGGACAATACTGTAAATGTGCTCTCTCTTCCTTATGCTTTTCTTAGCATTTTCTTTTCTCCAGCTTACTTTATTATAAGAATACAATATATAATACAAATATACATTAATTGACTGTTGATATTACTGGTAAGACTTTTGGTCAATAGTAGGCTATTGTAGTTAAGTTTTGGGGGAGTCAAAAGTTATAGGCAGATTTTTAACTGGGTAGCCTTGGCATCCCTAACTCCCATGTTGTTCCAGGGTCAAGTGTACTTGAGATCAACTCTTGAGTTTCTTTGGTATGGGGGTGTTCAAGGGCTATGACAAGAACAAACTCTAGGTAATAACTAACTTATTCACCTAAGTTCATATCAGAGCTGGCAACAAGTAATAAATTTGTTCATTTCATGCCATTGTTTTCTGTCCAATTCCCCCAAAGAGGTGCTAAATGGACACTAAAATGTACAGCAACTAGAGAGAGGAGGAAGATTACACGTGTCCATGTACCACAAGCTGAGAGATGATTCTTATTTTTAAAACTCAGAAGTTAGTTATTTAATTTATTTCCTTTCTTAACTTCAACTTTGAGATCTTGGCTTTATTATTATTTTTCCTTTTCTTCTCAAAGCTACTGCATTTGGCTGCTAATCTTCACACATAAATGCCATGCTGGCTTCTCCTAGTGCAGGTTCTCCTACACAGGTCCTGCTCCACATCCTTTTCCTTCTGTTGTTGGTGTTGATTTCTTACTTCTTCCCAGTGAAGAATCTTAGCTGATTCCTCAGGAGTTTTCAGCTTAGAAGATGGGCATGGCTCCAAACTGAGTTATTCTACTTATGACAGAAATAAGTAGGGCTTCTGATATGTAATCAGAGCATTCATTTCTCTGCCCCAAGTTCTTGAGGATTATAGCATTTTGAACATACAGATCCCTCCCAGTAACATCTTGAAACTGAGTACTAATTAATCACAAGGTTAAATTTAAAGTTTCTTACATAGATCTCACTCCTTTCTCATGAATTCTTAGGAATAAAAACTGCATTATTTTAAATAAAGAAGTTGTCGGCTTCAACAATTCCATTCCAAATCTTACCAGTTCTTCAGTTTCCTTCTCCCCCACTTAAAAGCCACACCTGAGAGGGGGCTTTCTGCTGTGGGCAGAAGCTGTTTGAAATAATTGATCTACAAATATTTGTTTTTGTCTTTTTCACTGTAGAAGTGAAAGGTGAGCCAGTGCTGTTTGAGATTGAATAGGGCAGTGCTAACTTTGATGATGGTGTTACCAACGTGCCCTCAGGAGGATGAAATCCAATCAGTCTCCCTCTATTACTCACATAGCATTTGTGAAAAGTCTGTGGCTAAGAAGATTACTGTATGAACCTTACTCATAGGTAGAATTCACTCAATAGGTGAGGTAACCAATCCCTAATGACAAATAGTTCTTAAAAAAAAAAAAAAAAAAGGAAATAAAAAGGCCCTAAAGCAAGTAGTGTGTTTATGGCCCCTTCCCTAAATGAACTATCTTAGGGGGGAAAGGCAGCAGAGGTAAGACTGTCCCTACAGAGATCTATAAAAATGCTAACGACCTGATTCGCTCAGAGAACATTCTTTAGGTCTGTTAAACAAAACAGATTGTTTTCAAGACCTTGTCTTTGCAAACTGAAAAAAATGTTTCAGATGGTGTAAAGGCCCCCCTTCTCAGGTCTCAGTCACCTTTAGGATGACAAATAAAGATGTGTACTTGCATACTTTGGATTTATATGGTACCTTTCTTCTGAAGAGCATACGGGTATGATTAAGGGTATGATCAATTGTCTATGCAAGCTATAAGGGGAAGGGAAGGGACAGTGAGGAACGGAAAGGGCTAGTCGGTGAAGTGACAGGCTATAGCCATCAAGGTGATGCAGAATGATTTAAATCAGGGTCCCCTGGTCCCCTATTTGTTCAGTTCTCTTAATTTCAACCTAGTTAGTTCTCTATTTGCTGAGCTTACCAGGTAAAAAATGTTTACGAATTAGTGTAACGTCCTAATTCGTGTTTGCCTTACTTATAAAGGCCAAGAAAGATGCTTTCTTTAGCTCCTCGGATCTGGTGACATCATTCACTACAGAGCAAGTGAACTGTGCTGAGGGTAGCCCAGCCATTTGACCACAATGCCCGAGCGCTTAACTGAAGGCCGCTTACACCTCTGGTTAATCAGCCACTAGGAAAACCAACCCTGGGAACACCAGAAGCATCTGGAAAAGCAACAAATTCATATATTCCGAAGTCATCCAGAGCATCTTCATGGCCTGAAATGTAAAACAAATACTGCTTACAAATCAAATGCCTCAAACTACTATTGTAGCTTTTTTTTTTAAGGATTTGTACAACTTATCTTTATTGTTGCTTCAAGTGGTATGAGTATCAAACCAATTTAAGGTTTCCTAATCCCCTACAGTCATATTGCCATTAAGCAGTGTTAGAAATCACTCCTTCCGAAGCTGAGAATTGCAACTGACTTGGGACAATTATTCTTAAAGCCTGATGTGGGATGGCGTATTCTATATTCAAATGAACGCGTGTGGGCAGGCTTGTCCCTTGTAACTCTCAGTTACCGAAGAGCACACCAAAGCTTTTCAGCCTGGGAGTCACAGCATCTCTTAACTACACGTAATATGTACTGCACCCTGCCAGATCTAAAACGGATACCATCAGAACTAATAAGAATACATAATTACATACAGCTGCCCATTGGTCCAAAATATAATACAAGGCAATATCGAAATCACCCAAACCATCATCTGTAAAATGATGGGAATGGAGTGGTTGGGAGGAACGAGATGGTCTCTGGGGCTTGGTAAGAGGAAGCAGACCCACATTCACGAAGCATCCAGGCATATTAGGCACTCCACCCACATCATTGTATTTAATTCTCACAGCAACCTTGGTGTGTGTGTCGGGGGGTGGGTAGTTATTATCTTTATTATATAGATGAGGAAGCTGAGGTCAGGAAAAATTAGTTTTCTCAAGGTGACATTGGGGAAAAGTAGCACTGAAACCCACCTCCACGTGACCCCCAGTCCTGAGTTAAAGCCCCATTGTTAGCTTAACAACAACTCTGTATGGAGTCCCTAGTGAATGGCAATGAGGGGCACTGCTGGGGACAAAGCAGCAAAACTGTCAAAGCTCCCTTTCCTCTTCTCCCTGGGCTGGCGCTGCCCGCATTGTATCTGCTTTAGGAATGAATAAATTGAGAGGGTCCTGGGCATTTTCAAAATAATACAAGGATCAATGGATTAGGATTCAAAAGAACTCAGTGATGGTGGGCAAGTGACTTAATCTCCAAGCTTTGGATCTCTTGCCTGTAAAACAGAGTTGAGTGCCTTTCAGGCTTATTTTATAGACTTGCGTGACTTAGATAAAACCAATACACTTTGTAGAGTGAAGGCAATATTCAAAGGTAAGAGACTGTTTGTATTATATCAATATTAGATTACATGAATTCTATTTTATCAATAGTACATTATATGTAAAAATTAATATCAACAATATTAATTCATATACATTAACACTGATATTAGTCCCTTTCAGCATGGCCATTACCTGAAAATGTTTGAGCTTTCCTGTATTCTGTTTCTGGCCTGAAAAGACAAATGGGCATTTCTGTCAGTGATAATAATTGAGGAAAAAGCATTCAGGAAAAAAATTATTTTTGTAGAAACATATGCATTACCTGCCTTCTAGCTTCTGTTTTATAACTAAAACCAAGAGAAAAAAAAACATAATAAGGTACTTTTTAGTACACATATAAAACAATTTGCCAATTTCCTTTCTAATTTTAACCCACCTTTGTAGGGTTGATATTTTTTCCACAGGAAGAGAAGACACATGGATATAATCAAAAAGAGTGATATTCCAGTTATACTTGCTAAAGGAGACAATGATTTCCCTTTTTGTGCAAGCTTCTCCAGTCCTAAATAAAAAGACATTTTAATATTTTTATTAAAGATTAATAATAAATTACTATGGAGTTTGATTTGTTTATGCTTTATCTGGGGACATTACTGGACCTATATATTATATATTATTTCTCGTGTGTGTGTGTATGTATGTGTGTGTAGAGAGAGAGAGAGAGACAGGGTGTTAGCAAGCAAGAATGAGAAAGTCCAAGCAGAAGGAATGCACTTATTAGAAAACACAGCCATTTGACCACAATGGCCCAAACTCTCTAAGGATATTTGTGGTTGGAAATGTGGTAAGCTACCAGGGATAATACTGATGTGTTGTACTAGAGGTAGCAAATAGCTTCGTCTTACTTTCCAATAGTATTCACTGTGTTCACCGCCATTAACTTAGATCTGTTTGATCTCATTGTATAAAACATCCCCAGTTGCTGAGTTGTTCTCTTTCCTTCCATCTCACTCATTCAGTATAATTTAGGTACATGGAATTTCCAGGCAGGTAGTACGTTATTAAAGTACCAGAGGGGAGGTATTTACTTCAAATACACTCCTCTAATCTTTGACCAATAAAGAAATTTTAACTCCTAAAATAGAATATGTGTGATTGTCAATAAAATATTTGAAGTCCCACATTGTAACTAGAATTCACTTTGCTTTACAAGTCATTCCTTTTAATATTCCTATATATTTTACTTATATGTTTTATTATAATTCCTATAATAGTTCTATATAATTTTTTCAGTTTTGTTAGTTTAATAATCCATAAAGCAAATCAAGTACTAAAAAAAAAATTAAGCCAAACTGCTCCTTGCCATGCAGGCCTTTCTGATCCAGGTCTCCCGGGGGTGTGGGGAGCCCCCCACAGCAGCCCTGCCACTACCACTTCAAGGCCCAAGACCCACAAATAACAGGGGGAGGCCCAGTCCTCCAGGCAAGGAAGTTCAGCTGGGCAGACAGGGCTGATGATGTGCCACAGAGGCCCTCAGGGGCCCAGGAATCCCTCTGACAGAAAGTTCAAGTCTCGGAAGGCGGAAGGTGGCTTTCTGGTGGGCGGTCAAGGGGCAGTGGGGGTCAGGTGGGGTCAGGGCCAGTGGCAGCCCCGTGAACTATATAAAACATGGGGTAATAGCTAACATCTGCCTAGTGCTTATAATACATCAAACTCTGTTCCAAGAGTGTATGATATATATTAACCCATTGAATGTTTGCAGCAATCAATAAGGAAGTATTATTATCATCTCACAGACGAGGAAGCTGAGCCTTGCCCAAGGTCACTCAGCTAATAAGTGGGCAGAGGCCACATGTGGCCCAGGCTCTTGACACTTTGTGCTGCCTCCCTTTGATGTTATTTTTTTTTTTTAGAAGATTTTATTTATTTATTTGAGAGAGAGAGCAAGAGAGACAGCGCACAAGTCCGTGGGAGGGGCAGAGAGAGAGAGGGAGAAGTAGGCTCCAGGCTGAGCAGGGACCCTGGGATCAGGACCTAAGCCTAAACTGAAGGCAGTTGCTTAACTGACTGAGCCACCCAGCGCCCCCCTTTGATGCTATTTAAGACCAACAAATGGCTACCTTAACACCTCTCTTTAGACTGTATGTTTAGTCACAGAGTTAATCTATAAAGTGGGAAGTAGTTGTGACCTGCAGCTAATGTGAGTAATAGATGTCTTCCATAAATCATGTGAATCAGGTATTCATTTGGAAATGAATTGTGGAAGTTGCCTGTCCCAGTCCAGCTTTATGTGGGAGTGAATGTCATGGGATATTGTTTCCATCCTGGAGTGGTGAAAAAAGCCTGGATAAATCTGGGTACAGTGAAGAACTTGGTGGCCACCCAGCTCTGCAATAAATATCCAGGCGGTACTGTGTTGTCTTCTCCAATAAAGGCTCTGCTGAGGTCTCTAGCAGCAAAGATAGGGAAAAAAACCTTAGTATTTCCCTTCTTTTACTGTGGCTGTATACATACTCTCATGGCTATCTAGAACACTTCCATCTTTTAATCTTCCCAGAATATTCACATAATATAATATAGATCACACATGACAAATTACAGTTAAAAAGTCATGGGAATAATATTATCTCTTCTAATGTTCTCACACAACGCTGTTCACATATTCTCCTTAAGTCCTTAAGAGTTAAGCAAGGTTGTTTTTGCATTATCAAAAATCTTTACTATCTCTGATGGGAAGTTTATAAATTTCTGATACTTATTCAGAGAACTGTATTCTTTTTTTTTTTTTTTAAAGATTTTATTTAGTTATTTGACAGAGATCACAAGTAGGCAGAGAGGCAGAGAGGAAGAGAAGCAGGTTCCCCGCTGAGCAGAGAACCCAATGGGGGTCTTGATCCTAGGACCCTGAGATCATGACCTGAGCCGAAGGCAGAGACTTTAACCCACTGAACCACCCAGGCACCCCCAGAGAACTGTATTCTTAAAATGTTCTTTCTGTTGGATGACAATACTGGTGCAGTATTTATTGCCTTTTTTTTTTTTTAAGATTTTATTTATTTATTTGACAGAGAAAGAGATCACAAGTAGGCAGAGAGAGAAGGGGAAGCAGGCTCCCCGCTGAGCAGAGAGCCCAATGCAGGGCTCGATCCCAGGACCCTGAGATCATGACCTGAGGCAAAGGCAGAGGCTTAACCCACTGAGCCACCCAGGCACCCTGCATTTATTGCTTTTAAACACATCTTAAATTAAACTCAAACTCCGGATGGAAGAAATAAATGCAGCGCAAATTGGTTTAAAATGAATGAGAATGGTGATTTTGGGTTCTAGATCTCCACTAGAATATCAAAAAACTTATTAGAAAGATTATTTTTCCTTCTTCTCTTTGTTAAAAATTTATCCACTGTTGGAAAGCTGACCTTTTAGCTTGAACTGCTTTTGCATTTGGGTGATCCTTTTGTGAGGTTTAAGCCTTTCTTCAGATACTCCACTCCAACTTGAAGGGTTTGTTCTTTCTAAAGAGCTGGGCAACAATGGGTGAGCCATTTGACTCTGACGGCCTTGATTCTCACACTAGTGAAACGAGGAGGTTAGAGTGAGAGGCCTTTAAGTTCTCTTTCTTCTCTAACATTCTAGAATTTGAGGCAGCCAGAGAGTTTTATATGAAGTAATACTTCTTATCTTAAAAAATGTGTCTAATTCTTATCTAGTTTCCCTAATACTAATAGAGCTATATCAGCTTTCTTTTGGCTATTTGTATGGTTTATCTGTTCATCCTTTTATTTTCAATCTTTCAGTATCCTTACATATAAGATGTATATCTTATAAGAATCAAATTGTATTTTTTTGCATCAAATAGTATTTTTTAATCCAATTTGATAATATTTGTCTTTTGGTTGAGATATTTAGTACATTAGCATTTAATGGAATTACAAATAAATTTGGTTTAGTCTACAGTCATCATTTTTTCTGTATTTCCTCCACTTTTATCTCTCTTATTTTAATTTGGATTAATCAGGATTTCATTTTATTCCTCTTTTCTTCTCTAGCTACTCATTAGTTGTACATTTTTCTCTGTCTCTTAGACTTTGAGGATTAAAAAAAAATTAGCCAAAATTAATACTTTTACTGCTTGCCACTTCCTCTGGCCTCCACAATACAAAAGTAAGTTCCATATTAAAGATGAGAAAGCTAAGACTCCAGGATACAAAGTTGAACTCAATAATGTTTGACTATAATTCTATGTTCTTTCCACCGCTTCCACCTGATCATTATATGAGAAACAGAAGTCCTTCCACTCACTAAGCCCAAATCTACTCAGTTCTACCAACTGAAATTACAACAAATAAATAAAATCTTTTTCTGCATGATGCCTTCTCAGTTGTTTATTGAAACTTTCATATCTCCCCTGAGAATTCTCTTCTTCAGATTTAACATCCCCAGATGGGTTATTGTTCTTTGTATGACTTATTTCCACATTCTCTACTGTCCTAGAGTTAGAATTTTGGAAACCCAACAAAAGCTAATCTATTTTACTTCTAAAATAAAATTCAGAAGGACCCATACTCTGGTGTGGTTGTCAATAAGATAAAGGCAAATAGAATACTCTCTTGAAACACCACTAGAGATAGAAAAGCAATGCAATAAAGAAGAAATACTAAATAACAAAATGGCATAATTTAAGAAATAGTATATGATTCGGACACCACTTTTAGCAAGTAAATATCCAATATTAAAATCAAAACTAGCCAATTTTCAGATATGCACAATTAAATGTATAAGCATTATATGTATATAAAACAAAATGTACATTTGTTTTCCACTTATTTGCTACAGATGTATCATATCAGTAATAATGTAAATAATTAAAAAAAATTAAAGTAACATTTACTAGGTATAGACAAAGAAATAAGTCTCAGAGAAACTAAAGTATTTGCCATAGTCAGTAAATCATAAAACTAAGATAAAACATAGGTTTTTTCCTACTGCAAGTTCAATTTTTTCCTGTTAACTCATGGTCAGAGAATGGTTTTGTAATACAGGTAGGCTTCTATTTATCCAGTTTTACCTCTAACTTTTTCTGACACCACACTTGGTGTGTTTTAGCTCTTTCACTTCTTGATAGAGTGCCTTCACTAAAATTCCCAACTCCTCAAAAAAGTATCCAGTGATGGGATGCCTGGGTGGCTCAGTTGTTTAAGCGGCTGCCTTCGGCTCAGGTCATGATCCCAGCATCCTGAGAACGAGTCCCACTTCAGGCTCCTTGATCAGCAGGGAGCCTGCTTCTCTCTCTGCCTCTGCCTGCCACTCTGTCTGCCTGTGCTCGCTCTCGCTCTCTCTCTGACAAATAAATAAATAAAATCTTAAAAGAAAAAAAAAAAAGTATCCAGTGCTAATTTATTCTTGCCAAGTTTCTGCTATGTACTTTACCATGAGAAAAACTACAGAAAAGCATTTTGGTATAGTCTCATTTGTTTTTCCCCCTTAAGCCTGAAAATATGCTAATAATGATTACTTCCAAGTACTTCTCATTCTAATGGTACAGTTACACTCCTGCATACATCATCTCTTCGCCAGGCACTTCTGTGATTCTGAAGCTCAGCTGTTGGTTTACCATGCAATGATTGGACATCTTCCATTTTAATAAGACATCTTCTTGCCTCTCCTCCATTTTTAACTTTTTGCCCCCCCCCCTTTTTAAAGATTTTATTTATTTATTTGACAGAGAGAGAAACAGCAAGACAGGGAACACAAGCAGGGGGAATGGCAGAGGGAGAAGCAGGCTTCCCACCGAGTAGGGAGTCCCAGGACCCTGGGATCAAGACCGGAGCTGAGGGCAGATGCTTAACAACTAGCTACCCAAGCACCCCAACTTTTGTCCCTTTTGATTCGTGTTTCCTAAAATGATTGAATTTGCACATTCTGTCCTACAGAGGATCTTGCTTATTCCTTTTACCATTACTTCCTTATCTCTCTAATTAATTAATTAATTAATTTTAAGTAGTCTCCATACCCAACATGGGACTCAAAGCCATACCCTGAGATCAAGAGTTGCATCCTCCACTGACTGAGCCAGCCAGGCACCCCTAATTCCTTATCTCTTCAAGACTCCTTCCTCATTGCTTTCTTGTCTCTTTTCCCCTTGGCCCCTGTTAGCCCTACATCAGAGAACCACCCTTTAGTGACCAGTGTCTGTACCCCCAAACCTTGGTTATGGCAAACCAAGCATCCTTTTCCTGGAGAATGAGGAATAGGGGTCATCTTTTTTCTAAGAACAAATGATCTTCCCTCTTAGGTCCCCTTCTTCTCTAGAGCATTCTGAGTCTCTCCTCTCAACATTGATTCTCTGTCTCAGAACATGAAATTTGTACCCTTTCACAAAATTTAAAAAAAAGCCAAATAGTCAAGGATCAAATCAAGGGGCACAGCTGCTTCAGTCTCAGCTCTAGGCAAGTGTATTTTGGAGAGATGGACTTCCAGGCTCCAACTTAAAAATATGGCAGCAGGGAAATTCTGATCCTATTGCTACGGAGAATGTATAGGAATTCTCAATGCGGTTCTGGACACCGGCAGGAGTCCTGTTCTTTCTTTCAGACAGTTTTCTACTGTTTAGCACATAGCATGCCATTCTCTTCATTATTTAAATATGACTGACGCATTTACCAAAGCCCTAGTGCAAATGTTATTTGCCCCCTCCTTAGGCAAACAAATAAAATGAAATAACATATTAAGTGCAAATATGGGCAGGAGGTGTGGTATCCATGGTATCACAGCCCTGCTGTTTGAGAGACTGCACCCAGAACAGGACAGCCATATGCTACCAGTCTGCACATCTATTCCTAGATCAGAATGGAGTTCTGAGATCTCTACCGTTCAATCTGTGTGCTGATTATGGTAGCTGGTTCATGTCCCTGTGGAGATGAAAGGACCATATTGGGGGTGTGCTATTTCCATATTCCTCCAAGGCCCCACCAGACAGACACAGTTATTCTGTGCTAGGTGGTCATGGGGATGTCACCTAAGTTCTCAGGGTGTGGATGTCAGGGCTGTAGGTTTTTCTCAGCCATTTTCTCCAGTGGCCCAAAATGAAATACAGCTCCTTAAGACCTTAAACAGGAGAAATTTCTAAATAGAAGAAATTAGTCAATTCATTTTCCTGCTTTGGGTCATTTTCTTTTTGTCTTCTATATGAGAAGATGTACAATAGAAATAAATATAAAAATGATAGATTTCTCAGGATCATGTGCAAATTCAAGACATTTCTATTATATCTAAATCTCAAACCACAGCCATGTGGCTCTTGGGAACTCCATAATTTATATATTTGAATGTCTTCATTAAATGTGAACACTTGAATCCTAATCATAAATATTTTCATTTTCTATATATGGCATGTTACAGTAGTGATCTAGACCCCACTAAAATTTAAAGCATGGACACCTGCTTTCAAGGAAGTCCTTAATCAAAAAAATAAAATCATTGATTTTTTTCAAAATACAAGTGGCAATTGATTATTTGAATTGATAGTTTTTCCTTGAAACTTAAATTCTAGATATGATTTTTAGTTACAGGTTTCATAATTTCCCATTAATATGAAAGCATACATGTGTCATGGATAAACTAGAGTATCTCTTTGTATCCAGCACAAAATTAGTTAAGGGGGTGAAAAAATACACACTGTCCTATATATGTGATCTATCTTTTAGAAAGACCATAGTCTTGTTGATATTCTCAATCAAGAATGTCAAAGGAGGCAGTTTATATAGTGATTAAAACAAGGGATGTGAATTCAGATATTATTTTATCACTTACTAGCTGTGTGACCTTGCCCATTATCCCTGTTTTCTTTAATGTATCTCCACTGAGATAGAAAGGTCAATTAATATTTCAAATTGTTGTGAATCATAACCCATGAGGTGGAAGGCACCATCTGGTTGAGTCTTACCCAGATATTGGAGACAATCATCATCTTCTCTAGCCTTCCTCTCCCAACCACAGGTACCTAATAAAACTTGATTATATCCTGATCTTATTTTCTTTCCATATTTGTGGTCTTGGAGTCATCTCTGGCTCCTTTGTTGCCCTCTACAGCTCATTGCTGAGACTTTTTGGTTGGCCACATCATTTGCCTCAGTAAAAACAAAGAAGCTCCTCTATTTCTTACTACTGGACTCTGGTTACATCAAACACAACTTAGTTCTGAAAATTTCTTAAAGACAGGTATTTATCCCTCAAAATTATTTCAAATTCTCCACCAATCTTTTTTTTTTTAAAGATTTCATTTATTTATTTGAGAAAGAGAGAGCGTGTGGGGTGGAGAGGCAGAGGAGGGAGCAGACTCTGCTGAACAGGGAGCCCAACGACATGGGGCTCAATCCCAGGACCTGGGACCATGACCTGAGCTGAAGGCAGATGCTCAACCAACTGAGCCACGCAAGTGCCCCATTTCCACTGATCTTTTTTTTTTTTTAAGATCTAAAAAAAAATTTATTTGACAGAGAGATTATAAGTAGGCAGAGAGGCAGGCAGAGAAGCAGGCTCCCAGCTGAGCAGAGAGCCTGATGCAGGCCTGGATCCCAGGACCCTGAGATCATGACCTGAGCCGAAGGCAGAGGCTTAACCCACTGGGCCACCCAGGTGCCCCCCATTTCCACTGATCTTAATATAGATTGCTCGCTTATCAGAGTGGATGGTCAGTCAGTGCTCAGTTGGTGATGTTCATTTTTTCACCATAGGTTATTATACACTTCATCTCCATTGCAGAGATTCATTAATTTGGAAAACTGTTAAGAAACCAGATACTTAAGACATACTACTCATTTACTTTGCCATTTCCTGCTGTTTGAGTTAAAGTTCTGTGGACATACAGGGGTTGAAAAATAGCTCTAAAAACCACAAAGAGGTCACTAATGTTGACAACTCTGAATCCCTCTGAAAAATAAGCACCTGCTCTTCTTATTTACTATAATAACAAATACCTGGTCTTTGTACAGGTCAAACAGGTTTTTTTTATATTTTGCAAAAGGCAATTATTTGATATAAAGACTGTAGCTGTCTTTGGGCTTTGGTAATAAGATCTTAATCAAATATTGGGGGCTTCTGATATTATGAAAATGCTTTGGCTAAATATTAATGGGGAAAGTTCAGGCAGTGTGAAAGGTTTCAATGTGATTTACAAGTACATATTGTAGCCATGTTTTCATTAGCAATGAGCATGAGGAACAAGTCTAACATGACAACCAGATTGCTACTAAATTATTTTATATGCTTAATTATGGCTTGCTTTAAAATTATGGTTTGGTTAGCTGCTGAAGTAAAAAGCTGGTTAAACCTATTAAAAATTTATTATAGTAGAAAGCAAAGGATGCACCTTTGACATGCCTGCTACCCATAGTAGCAGGGTGATCATTTTGTTAGCAGGAATTTTTTTTTCAATTGGCATTCTCAATGCTTACCCCAATATTTGGCCCATAAGAGGTGCTAAATAATGAATAAATGAGTGTCTGATTTATAGCACCCTAAATACATATATGCTTTGGGGAACAATAAGAGTAATATAGTATCTATTGCCCAAATGACAGAATTCAGGTAAAAATTCCAGAGATGCATTGTCCAGTATGATAGCTACCAGACACATGTGGCTATTTAATTTAAATTAAAATTAATAAAATAAATTCAGTCCCTCAGTTGCATAGCTAAATTTCAGTGCTCAAAAGCCAGATGAAGGTAGTGGCTACCATATTGGCTAGTGCAGATATCAAATATTTCCTTCATTGAAAAAAGTTCTGTTGGATAGCACTTTTTTTTTCTTAAGGTTTTATTTATTTGAGAGAGAGAGAAAGAGAGACTGAGCACGACTGGGGCACAGAGGGAGAAGGAGAAGCAGACTCCCTGATTTGCAGGGAGTGCAACACAGGGCTCAATCCCAGGACCCTGGGATTGTGACCTGAGGTGAAGGCAGACACTTTACCGACTGAGCCACCCAGACACCCTCGAATAGCACTTTCTAGAGAGTGTGGTATTTTCTTCATATTAAAAAAAAAAAAAACAAAACCTCATTGTTCCATTATATAAATTCCAATATATTCAGATGATTTCACAAACATGAATACTCTCAATTTTAAGGAATCCTGGGAGGATTCCTTATATATGTCTTTGTCAATTTGTAGTTTGTTATATTCTTACAATTCTTGATGGCTTTTTAATAGGTTCTTACAATTCTTGATGGCTTTTTAATAGATTCTTACAATTCTTGGTGGCTCTTTAATAGGTTCAAAAGACTAGAGAGGAGCAAAACAAAACAAAAAACCACCTTAAACATGTAATTACCACACTTATGCCTGTTAAATATTCAGATTCCTAGATCCTGCCTTCAAGATCCTGACCCAATAGGTCCGAGGTATCTTAACGAAAATACCTTATTAGACCTCCCCAGGTGATTTTGATGCACAAGGCTCAGGGGCCACATATTAAAAAATTAAGCCCTAAGAATTACAAGGGTTCTTACTTCACTTATTCTTACTTCACTTATTCAATAAAACATATTAACTCTCTCTATATTATGGGCCCCAATCTAGGCACTAGGGCTATAAAGACAGAGAAAGAGAAGATATCAATGGAGAAAGTATTGATGCGTGGTACTTTTTGCACATTTGCCCCTACACCACTAATAGGCACCTAGCTACCACTCTAAACCTGCTCTCAGGTATTCTCCAGGTGGATACTGACTTGTCTTTGTATGCAAAGCTGTGTCCAGGAAGAACTTGATACTAGCAGTAGAAGTAGTAGTAGTAGAGAAAGCAGAAAAAGGAGAAAAAGGTGGAGGATGAGGACAAGGTGGAAGAGGGGGATGAAGAGGAGAACAGGGAGAGGGTAAGGGATAGGAAGAGAAGAAGAAATTTAAGAAAGAAGGAGAGGAGAAATGGGTTTTGAGAGGTAGAAAGGAAGGAGAATGTATAAACTTGGTGACTGGATGTTGGACAGGGCAATAAGCAAGAGAAAGGGGTCTGGAGTGGCATTTAGCTATCTGGTTCAGGTTGGTAGACAGTGAGTCAATTCACCTAAATATGGAATACAGAAAGAATTGTAATTTGGAGGGGAAGAAGTTGTTTCACTTTTGATATGCTTGACTTATATGCTGCCTCTGGCATTTCAAATTAGAGACACCCAGAAGGCAACAGCGTATACAGTTTTAGAGCTTTAAAGATACAGATTTGGGATGCACCAGTGTTACATGAAACCATGGGTGTGAATGAAATGATATAGGAAAATAAAATTATACTACAGAGAGAAAAGAGAAGGCTCAAAAGGAAGGGAATTTGGTGGACATACATTTTTAGGTAGTGACACTTAACTTGTTGTGGATTGATGAGCTTTCTAGAGAATGTCAAACATCACAGACTTAGAAAATGTTACAGTTTCCAAGGTGTTGAGACTCCTTTTGAGAATTTCCATATTTCAGGAGTTTAAATGATGAAAGAGGAAGGGAGGTCCATGAAGGACAGTGAGAAGAGGAGTCAAATGAGTAGGAAAACCAGATTTCCAAGTCATGGAGATTTAGTCACCTGAGCTAACACAATAGCAAATACAAACCAGGTTAAATGAGTAGCCTGCTTCTCTTCTATTCCTGATTTTAAAATCAGGAAAGCGTGAATTCATATTTAAGTCATTTACTGAATTCTCTTTTTCTTCATAGTCCCTCAGAGCTAGTGACTGAATTCTCTCTCCATTCTATTTTGGGTTTTCTTTCTTTGACTCATAGAAACCATGGATTAGTTAACTCAGGAAAGAGAGTTTCTCAGAGTTTATCAACAATCCACAGTAGTTTTTTCTCTTCCACACAGGTATAAAATAGGGCTATAATAAGGCCAGCTTGAATTTGTGTTTCCTTGGGATCCTTGCCAAAAGGATCTTACCTACAGAAGTGATGATGACTGTGAAATGAGCTTCATCTCGCCGTCCAGTTACATTGTTGTAAGCACAGCACATATAGTCAATTGTCTTCTGGGCTACCTTCTCAGATGCAACTTCCAAGCGAGGCCCGTGTTTAATGACATATGTTGTATTGTCAGTCCTCCGGATCCAGGAATAGGTATTGGGGGGATAAGAATCAGCAGAACAATAAAATAAGATGGCCTCTCCAATGTCAACAGTGAACACTTCCCCTACTTTTAGCCCTTTGTCAGAATTAACTCGAAGTCCATAAGGTCCATCTGCATTGATTAAAAAAAGAAATAAAGGGATGGCATAAATAATCACAACATAGTTATAGAGTTTGGGAGAGCTCAGCAGCATTTTACTTTCCATGAAAGTCTTCAAGTTAAACTTGGGCAAATAGGTACTCATTTAGATTCCCAATAAATCATGAGGACCTAGAAATGTGTTATTCTGATATCCATGACAATGGAAATTATTTGAGATGTGACTGAACTTATCTGAGAGTGAAAGCCTTGAAACTTAGTACGTAATATTAAGGACACTGCCATCATAACCGTGTGCTAAGATTTTTTTTATCATCACTTTAAAAAAAATTTACATTCAATTAATTAACATATAATGTATTATTTGTTGTGATTCATCAGTCTTATATAATACTAGTGCTCATTACAACACACACCCTCCCCAATGTCCATCACCAAGTTACCCCATCCCTCCACCCCTCTTCCCTCCAGCATGTATGCTAAGCTTTTGAGTAATTAATGTATTGATAAATCTGTAATTGTGTTAGACAAATACCATCTTTCTGAAACCATAATTGCACTTGAAAGCATATTAGAAATAGATTATGGCCATTATTTTCTCATTAACAACCATACTTTGAGTATTATCTATTTTTCTTTTTAGTTCTAAGGGAGGTCACGCAAATATTTACAAAATACAGTTTCACATGGAGCACAGATTTGTGCAAATAGATACAGAAGTGTCCCATATTTTCATGACATATTAGCAATTAAAGAAATTTTAAAAAATTTCCCTGCAAACCAAGCTTAGAGTCCTCTTCGGAAAAAATACATCTTCATTATCATTAACAAATATTCATTGATTGGGACACCTGGGTGGCTCAGTGGGTTAAGCCTCTGCCTTTGGCTCAGGGCATCGGGCTGTCTGCTCAGCGGGGAGCCTGCTTCCCCTCTCTCCCTGCCTGCTGCTCTGCCTACTTGTGATCTCTTTCTCTCTGTCCAATAAATAAATAAAATCTTAAAAAAAAAAAACAAAATCCCCCCCAAAAACAAATATTCATTGATCACCAATAAACTAATCATGGATAGCCCATGGTGTTTTTCCTTATTGCAATTTTCTTGTGGCATTTTGCTATGTGTATGGCACCACATTGCCTGTAGATGAAGACATATTTCCCATTGCTTTCTTCAGAAAATAAAGACAGAGATGGAAAAATTTCTCAGCTAGATAAAGTCTATCTTGTTCAGTCTAAATCCTGGTTTATATTCTAAAAACTTTAAGGCTTAAATATGATTGTACTCAGTTTTCAGCTGATCATCACCAACATCTATTGGCTACCTTCCATATAAAAGCACTTTAAGTACTTACACAGACAACTGCATTTAATTTTTAAAGCAACCACATAAGGTAGATATTATTATTCCCATTGTAAGATGTAGGAAGTGACATTTAAAAATTAATTTTCCCATGGTCCAAAGTTTTTAATAACAGAGCTGGAACTCTAAAATATATGCATTTGATCATTCACATTATTGCCCCCCAAATATATATCAGAACAGTTTCTTGTTGTGTAATGATAGTATTAGCTCTACAATAAGTTAAAATTGTCTCATTATATATGAATTCTGTACTCAGTTAATCAAGTAATCAGTCAACAAATTCTTATTTGAGAGATACTATTAGACAATATATTTAATACAAGAGAGAAAAAATACATAAGATACAGTTCCTACTCTCAAGGAATTAATAACATGGAAAAGGCTATAGATGGTTTGTTCAGTAATAACCTGATCTCAAAGGTTCTGATTTTACTTTTTAAAGAAGTACTTTTTATCTCTCATTATAGGGAATAATATGATGTAATGATTACACAGTAGTCATTATCAGTTATCACTATGTTAAATCCTGATTTTGTCAATAATTAGTTAAGTATTCTTCAGAAGTCATTTAAACTTTTAGGTCTCACTTTCCTCACCTTTGCTACAAAAAAGTTGACTAAATGAATGGTCACCAAAGTTCCTTCTCCCTTTGAAATACCTTTGAAGGACTGATACCATGCTAAAGCTATTTTGGATACTGGGAAGCCAACCTTAAATTTTCAGATTCCCAGAGTGGTTCTCTTTGATGTCAGTATTTTCTGACCAATGTACTGTTGGGGAAACACATTTCCTAAGATAAAACAGAAACTAAAGATGCAAAACAATAAATTATATTTAGCTAGGGAACACAAACTTTACACATATTTGTTTCCTAAAGACATAAACATCTGCAGGGAAGCTACAGATTAACGTTAATATGTACACGTGAGATGATCCTGATTTCAAAAGGCAAATAAAGACATTAGTATCTTCAAATTTGAAGTAATCAGGAACTGGAGATGGAAGATTAAAGGAAGAGAAACGAATGCCCTTTCCAACACTGTACTAGCTATACTAGAACCCCATTATATGGCTCTCTCATTTCAGGCTATGATACAATCTCTGGGGAAAACCACTCTTTCAGAACTGTGGCTAAGTGGAACCCCCTTATTCTGAATTCCACTAAATAGTAGTTTATGTAATGGGAATGAAGAGTTGTTTTCACTCACTCAACCAAAATAAATACTGAGATGTTACTGTGTGCATAAGTATTGTCCTAGGCATTATGAGAGAATCCAAGTATCACAGAAATGATTCTTGTGGCTGTTCTCCCAAGCCCCATGCAGCAGCAGGGTCTTCAAGTTGTCGGCATTGGCAGAACATTAAAGAAGCAAAGACCACCAACTGGTAAGTACCGGTTATGATTTACATGGTAGGAAACCAAGAAGAGGAATCAACTAAAGTTTGGGACAAGATACCCAAGTCTGTGCACAAAAACTAAAGTCTGAGAGGGCTTTTCTGTGAGCACTGATTAAACAAGTGTAGTGTAGTTATAAAAATACACCCATTCAGTTTAAGTCTGTCTTCACTGGCTTTCAGGGTTTACAGAATGTGACTATAAAAACAAATTGCTTGATAATTTGACACACATAAAAATGAGTAATATTCTGTTCAGTGTGCTGACTTTACTCAAAACTTTTTTGAGAACTCCTCCATTGGAATTGCCTTAGGACCCTGGAACAGAATAGAGTATTGTCAAAAGTAGTAATTTGTTCATTTTGGCGAATGGGCTCAATTTGTAAAGGAAACCCACAATCACTTACAGTCAAATTTGGTGAATAAGGTTGATTATCTAATTTAATAATATTGTTCTAGTTTAAAATAAAACATGCGTTTAAAGAAAGGACTCTCGGCTTATCTTCCCTATATGTACACATATTTTGATTTTGCTACTTCCCCATTTGTTGGGTTTCATGATTGGCGTAAACTTTTCTCCTCTGTCTTAATTACATGGTATATCTAGTTCTTCAGAATTAGCTTCAAAACCCTTAAACTTTCCCAGCCCCCATACAAACATTTCTCCTAGTTTTTGGAGCCTAACACCTTGAAGCATTTAAATTCCTTGCTTCTGATATGATTTCTTAAAATGTAACATTCTTTATCTCATTATATAAGAAATACATGTTTATTGCAGGAAATTCAGAGAATCACAGAGATGGAAAGAAAACTCATTTGTAATTTTACCATTCAAAGAATGAATAATCATATTTGTGCGTGATCTTTCAATCTTCTATACTCTCTCTCACACAAACACAGATCTCCTTCCTCCCTCCTTCCCTCCCTTCCATCCTTCCTTTGCTCTTTCTCTCTCTCTCCACTGCTTACAATGTTTTATTCTTACTACACAATGATATTATTTCCTTTTTAGCACTTCAGCCTGACCATCTTTTACTTTGAGGTGCAGCCAAATACATTATTCATGAGAATGGGCAATCCAATTGAAGACATTTGGAGTGATTCAACCAGTGTGGCCTCTGACATTGAAAATGAAAGCAGAAGGATAATTCTATTTTGACTTTGGATTATGGTTCAGTTTCTTGCCTGTGGCAGAGAACTCCCAATAGGAATAAACCCTTTGCCTCAGAAATGGCTGTTTACTAAGTGACTTGTAAAATCACATATCATCTGTTCTCTTTAACAATTTATGGCTGGGTGGGAACAGTACCGAAATTTCCATCATGATGCTGCTTGCCACCCTGCTTGGGAGCAGATGGTAAGTATTTACTGTGAATGACCTTTTTTTTTTTTTTCTTTAATTTTTATCACTTAAAGTACTTCCCTGCAGCAGTGCCATATGTTGCACACAAAATGCAGTGGTTACTGGGTTATTATTTACAACAGAGCTGGAAGGCATATGCATTTCATGGACTACAAGTAGGTATCTGTCTGAATTACTGACTTGACATTATATTCCAAACAAGTCCATTACTAGGTTATGACATCATAACCTCATACATACACAGCCAGTCTTGATAGATTCTGTTAAGCTTTTTCCTGCCAAAATAAAAAATAATTCCTGCTTTCATAGAGGAAGCTGTAACAGAAAGAGTGTCTTAAGAAAACAGAGCTGTTGATTCATGCTGAAGTTCTAAATTACGATGTGGACCTCCATGGGGGGAATATTGGAATATGACATTTTTATTGAGAAATTATGCTAAAGATCAGAAACAAAAACAAAAACAAAAAATAAAACAAAAGGCCAAAGCACTATAATTAAGAAGCTGTTACAGTGGGAATTTAAACTTGCATCATCAAGTAACACTGGAATCTAAAAGGGATATGAAGAAAGATCATCTGTTCCATTTTAGTCAAGTTCAAGAAACCTGTATTGAGTTCTTAATCCGTGTCAAGTATTGCCCTAGGGATACAAGGATGAACAACACAGAGCTCCTATTTTGGGTTAGAGGGCTTATGAGTAGAAAGACTCTAGTGCAGTGAGTACCAGGAGAAAAGGTGCTATGGGAGAACGGCAAACCTCTTAGTCATACTAAAGAGCTGAGACAAGGTTGGGGCAGCTGAGCATTTGTGGAAAAGATGATTCTATAAAGAAAGATGAGGGTGTAGCCAAGTGAAGAAAGAGAGGTGGGAACATAAACCAAGGCATATATTCTCAGTTTGTATAGAATGATAAAGATCGCAAAAATGTTGATGCTACATCAATAGAAAAGATAAATGACAAATCCTCACATTATATATTTTACTTATTGTAAGCCCAAATAGACCAAACTGAACAAAAAATAAAAACAAATGATAAAACAGGGCTAAAATAGCAATAGAAAGAAAAATGTAAAAATTAATGATTCTGGAAAGAAAGTTAGTGAGTCTGGGTTGTGTTTCTATATATTATGTGATAAGTAATAATTGTTTAGCACAATTCAGACCATGATGTTTGATTTTTGAATTAAACAAACTATGAGTGGATGAGTGAATAAGTGAATGAATGAAGGTCAGTAAGATGAGATTGTTGACTAAGAGAAGAATTTTGCATTTGAACATGAAAACTGTCAAGAAAGTAAATTAATAATACTATATTCACAATTACCACTTAATAAGAGTAATAATTGTTAAGCCATCTAGATAATTTATTTTTACAATGCATAAGTAGGACATACATTTGTAAGTTTTCCAAATGTACTTCTTCCTACTATCTACCATTAGTCTTACTCATGATTGACCTTTCTCTGTGAGATTTCCATAAACTATGCCTAAAAGAATGTAAGAAAAAAAGTTTAGTCCATAATAGAAGACATATTCTGTGAAGTTTGAATTTATTTGGATGGGATGTTTTCATTCTTTAAAATAATACAGGATAAGAAAGAAGGTTTTGGAATTTAAAGCATAATATTTATAGGTATGATTAGGTTTTTCCCACATTTTTATTCTTTACATCCTGTGTATCACCACATTCTATGACAATAATGAGCTTGGGGCATGAACTTGTACATGCTAAAAGAAAAATTTGGGGTGCCTGGGTGGCTCAGTCAGTTAAGTGTTTGACTCTTGATTTCAGGTCAGGTCATATGATTTCAGGGTTGTGACACTGAGCCCTGCATCGGGCTCTGGACTAGGCATTGAGCCTGCTTAAGATTCTCTCTCTCTCTCTCTCTGCCCCTCCCTTCCCCTGCTTCTTGTGCATGTGGGTGTGTGTGCATACACACATGTGCACACTTCCTCTCAGTCTCTAAAAACAAAAAGAAAAAAAAAAAAGGGCACCTGGGTGGCTCAGCTGGTTAAGCATCTGCCTTCAGCTCAGGTCATAATCCCAGAGTCCTGGGAATGAGTCCCACATTGGGCTCCCTGCTCCATGGGGAATCTGCTTCTCTGTCCCTGCCCTGGATCATGTGCTCTCCCTCTCAAATAAATAAATACATCTTAAAAAAAAGTCTTATTCTCACTTTTCCAGATTAAAATAAACTATATAGCCAAATAAAAGGGTATTTAAAGATGCAAATGATATTTTCATTGTGCCTGTAATTGTTTATGGAATTTCCCCCAGGAATTGTTCATTTAAATCTATGGCTAGAGTTTAAAGATAGGCAAATAGATGGAGAGACAGATGTTTAGAAAAAAAAAAAAAACTGACGTAAAGAAAATATTTTCATGTAAACAAAATAATGTTAACCACTGGTAATGTTTGGGAAAGAAAATGTTCTTTTCAAGGTATTCTTTCAGTTTTCTCTTTGCAGGCATCTTCTAAATCATCCAGGCTTTCCATAACTTCTTGCTGCTATGTTCCCAATTATGTCAGGATCATTTTGGCTCACAGAAAAAGAAAAAGAAAAAAAAAAAAAACAAGAAAGGAAAAAAAGGGGTGGGGGGAGAACTAAGATCATTGAGCTCTTCCTAGGTGCTACTCACTGATTTCTTTATTCATAAAATCTCACCTAACCCTTCCCATCCAACTTGAGACAGGTATTATTAGCCTTATACCAAGGACAGTGGAGATAAGGAGAATGAGGACACTGATGCACACAAAAAAGGGGTCACTTGCATATACTGCTAATGGCAGAACCAAGGCTTTAGCCCAGGCAGTCTCAGTTTTCAGCTCAGTCTCATAACCACTCTTCTCTCCACTGCACTCCCCAAATGACATGTTAACTAGAATTTAATGTGGTTTAAACAAAAGAACATCAGTTAACAAGAAATGTTTCAGCACAAGCTCACTTCCTGCTGTCTCTCACCACACTGAATGATGGTTCTTTAGGATTAATATTCAATAGATGATATCTGGCTGCTTTAATATCTTGTTTTGCATTTTGTACCTTCTATGTGAATGTAAACCATTTAGACCAAGTAATAAAGAATAACGTAAAGATGTACCTACATAGCCCTAGATTTGATTCACTTTGCCTGCTCACATTTTTTTTTTCACTGTCTTTAAGTAACTTCAATACTTAGGTCTTGTACTACTTGCAGGAGTAGTTAGTCATGCAGATAGGCACAGTTTATACTTTGTGAATTTATTTCTCAGCCTATGCCTTAAGGCAGACAGAATATTTTCACAATGTCATCTGAATATAAAATTATATAAAACTATAGCTAAAAGTTCAGCTATAAAAATAATGCCATTGTTAAACATAATGTAATTAATGACTGTAACAAATCTCGGGTAAGTTGCTTGCAGTGTGTGGTGTTTTGGTATTTCTTGGTGAAAAACTGTAATTTCCTCCTTCTTTGGTATTTTTAATATAATTTCTTCTGTTTACACATGAAGGGAATGGTTCATCTTTGAGACAATGAATTCTGGACTAGGTTGAACTAGGTGTTAATCCTCTTTGGTTCCCCTACATTAAAAATGATTTATACAGTATATGATATTTTTTCTATTTCTATGTGGATAATACTTTTCAGAAAAAAAATTCTCAAATTGCTTTTAAATATGTTTAATCATTGTATATAGTTCAAAAATGGTGACTTTTCCTTTCTGTATTATTGGTTTAATAAAATATGTCTTACTTCCCTTTTTTCCTTTCCTACATATACCATTTCTATGATTGTATGATGTTTGTGATCTATCTTGAAAATGTGTTCTCTTGACAAACATTTTTTGATTTAGCCTAGAATAGGTATGTCTAAATTTTAGCTTACAAACCATTCTCCAGTCTTTTTTTTATTTGAACCTTTGTTTAAAAAATAATTTTTCCTCATTGTTTACCATATAAAACCTGGGGTTCTGAGTGCTCCATGATTTAACTCAAACATATCTATCTGACCATCTAGTCTACTATATCCCTTGCTGTATCCTTCGCACTAACTAAACTGGACCATTTGCCTAAACTTTGACCTCTGCTTTGGGTTTGGGTTCCTGCTGTCCTCATTGCCTAAAATGGTTTTTCCAGACATTGTTACTTGCCACAGTCATGCTCATTGTTCAAGATTCATCTCAAATGTTACTTTCTACAATAAGAGTTCTCTCTAGCCAGAAGTATTCCTTCAATTCCGTCAATTTCCAAAGCCTCATAATATTATAGTGATAATAATGGCTAATAGTTGTAGAGTACTTACAATGGGTCAGTCGCTGTTCTAAGCAATTTGCATATAGGAATAGATTTAATCCTTACAGTGACTCTATGAAATAGGTCTTACTTGGTATTATAATGGTATTATCACCATTATATGGATGAAGAAACTGAGGCACAAAGAAGTAAGGTAGTAGATCTAGGATTTGAACCCAGGCCTCTGGCTCCAGAGTTCTTATTCCTAGCCATTACAGTCCTTTGTATACTTCCCTATGGTATTTATGATACTCTATTTAACACACTTTATTGTGTACATTTTCTCACTTCTGCTTAACTCTAAGATAGCTTCCACTTTCAAGATTCAATGATTCATTTCTCTTGCCTTACTTTTGCTGGATCAAACAAACCTCACTGAATACCTGAATCATACTATTTCACTCCTCTCCCTGCATTTGCTCTTCCTGCCCCAATGCTGGAGCTCAGTTTTACTACTGAGCTTTATCTAGTTGGAAAAACCTACATTTTGTACATATGCTGGTGCTTTTTTCCAAAAAGTTAGTAAAACTTCCTCAAGAGGACTCCATCAATTCTGTATTGAAGAAAATAGAATCAATAATATAAACAGCCTCTGTTTACTGAATGTTTGCTTTGTGTCAGTCATTGGCTATTTTTCAGACACCTTATCAAGCCACAGCAATGTGGTGAGGTAGTCTTGACTATCTCCATTTTACATAAGAGACTCAGGAAGGTCAAGGAATTTCTTAAGGTCATATAGGTAATGATAGTAACCATCTCCTACTTAGGTTTATCTACCTCCTATAACCTAAACGCTAGGTTTTGGAGCCTCTCCCCGTATTATTATACAGATAATATGTGACCAGTAAGTAGACACAGTTAATTCTGCCCAATGATTCAACTAGCTGGAACCTCTACCCTCATGCCACAGGGTTGAGAACTTTTCCTTCCCCATCCCTCACTCTTTTTGTTACACCGCTGTTGTGGCTATGCTTTAAGCTACATAGTAACTGATGAGAAGACTTCCCAATGTGATAGGTCATCGGTTCTCAACTAGGGGAGATTTTGCAACCTTCACAACAGGGAACATATAGCAATATCCAGAGACATTTTTAGTTGTCACAATTGAAGGTGGGGAGACCAGGGATGCCATTAAACATCCTATAATACATAAGACAGCCTCCACAACAAATATTTGTCCAGCCCAAAATGTCATTAATGTGAACACTGAGAAACCCTGTGTGAAGCCGAAATTAGACTGCAAAACTAAACATATTAGAGGTGGTGCTATGAAGTAGAGGGGACTGGGAAAAATAATATGATAAAGAAAGAGGGATCCTGCTTGGGCTAGGATGATAACATGACAAACTGTAGAGTTTGATGAACTTAACTCTGTGTAGAAGATTAAATGACAATAACAGCAATAACAATGAAAAAAAAAGAAAATTGAGATCTGAAATAATTTCTGATCCTCTGGGAACCTCAATACCTTACTGCAGAATAATTATGTTTTCTCTAAAAATGGAGCTGAGAAAATGGGCAGAGAGGTCAGCCCTCGGATGTAGTACCCATACATAATCTAGGAACATTCTTTCTCCCTGTGGTCAGCTAGAGTACCCCCTCTCCCAGTTTATGATCACCAATTCTTTGATCTTAAGAGTAAATAAATAAGTGTCTTCTGTATTGGCTTTTGTTTCTTAAAATTGAGGTTCTTACCTTGCACTGGACATAAGGTCACACAACGGACCAAGTCAGAAAATGTAACCTGAAAGGCTCACAGCCAGTATCTCACCTTGATCTTCAAGAATAAGGGTCATACTACTAGTTATATTTCATGACAAACATATTTCATAGGTCATGGGACCTATGAAAAATAATAAACTTCCCAGAAGAAACGTCATGAATATATATTTGTTAAAAACTTACAGTATATGGTAGGCATAATGATGTCACTTTCCATTTCACTGACAGGATTCTTCACCAGGCAACTGTAATTCCCAATATCTTCTTTGGTCACTGGAGCAATATGAAGGGTACTGTTTTGCAGAGAAAAGGAGGTGGTGGAGCTGGTGTGGACAGGCCTTTCATTTTTTAGCCACTGGTAAACCAGCCGGGTGCCCCCCTCCACGAGGCATGTCAGGGTCATGTTCCCCACATACTCCACAGCTCCAGAGGAAGGCTGGGTCCGCACCACTGGTTTTGTTACAGGATCTGCAGTATCAAAAAAGAAAGAAATGGTTTTTGCCACTACAGAATTATAATACAAGTCTGTGTGGTCTTTCAAATATCAAATCCTGGGGAAATGATTTTAAAATTTTATATTTTTGTAGATGTAGACAGTTCAGAAAATAAAGAATAATTAATGGAAAACGCAAAATGATAAAAATATAAAAATATAATTTATTGCAGAATAACCAAATTCTGGAATGTACTCTTCAAGGATTTTCTTTATTTTATTTTATTTATTTATTTGACAGCTAGAGAGATCACAAGTAGGCAGATAGGCCGGCAGAGGGGGGGGGGAAGCAGGCTCCCTGCTGAGCAGACAGCCCGATGTGGGGCTCGATCCCAGGACCCTGAGATCATGACCTGAGCCGGCGGCAGCGGCTTAACCCACTGAGCCAGCCAGGTGCCCCCTCTTTAAGGATTTTCTAATGAAAACCTTTACTCTATAGATAATGCAGTTAGTTCAGAGAACACCAACTTCCTTATTTCCTGTTCATTGTGCTTTTTCCCACACGATAAATAAAGGTACATTCTCACGGGCAAAGTTTACATGGCATTTTCCTTTCTTGATTTGTCTTAATGTCCCAAGAATGGCTGCTTAGGGTAGGTGAACCTAAATTTTTATCCACCATCTGTAAAATATAAAACTCTTATATATTACACTTGCGGTATATTAAGGGAAAGTTTTAGAGAATCACATTTTCACTGCTTACTTTTCTTTTTATGTAAGTGAACTACTTATATGTTTTAATTGCTGTGCAATTGCAACATTATGTTAGCCACTTTACAAACCAGAGCCTATATTTCAACACTGATTCAATTTGAAAACAGGATAAAATGTGTTATTGTGATTACATCCCATTAGAGATATAAAAGACAAATTCAATAGCAATTCCTGTTGGAACTTCAAGTAATAGGAAAATAGTTTTGTCTCATGAATCTGGCACATGATGCTATAAGTCAAATGAACAAATCTCCAAGAATGAGTAAATATTTCCTTCCTGAGTTTTAACTATAAAATTGTTAGGTAAGGGTTGGAATTATGTAAGTATCCACAAATAACTTCAGCGAACTTCGTTAATCTTTGAGGTTCTTGGTTCTGTTTGATAAAGGACAGTGACTTGACTAGAGTTACACAGCAGTCAGTGACAAAATGAAAAGGGCTTTACATCTGGCAATGTTTTTCTCCAGCATTTTGGGAAGATATGTTTAATAATCTCCTTCTATGAACCATCACAGAGAGAGTGAGATGATAGGTAAGTGAGAAATGATTGGCTCAGATATTTGGATTTCAATTTCCTATCAAGTTTTAAATTGGGGTTGATGCATCTCTGAAGGTAAATTCCTCTTGACTCATGCACTCGTTTTCCTACATGGAAAACTGTGCATTGGGGAATGAAGAGACCCAGTCCTTCAGCCCAGAGAATATAGGAGAAAATGAAAAAGAAGAAAGGAAACTGAAATAATTTGCAGAGGACCAAAGTAGTTCTGAAGCCTCCAGTTTCTCTTAAGATGGGTACAACCAATTTGTTCATTCAATTTAATCTTTTAGCGTCCCTGGCAAGAATAAAGGATGTGGAATAGCTTTTGTTTACATTATTATGACTTAAAAGGAAAAATGAGTTGTCTATGCTTATTACACAGGAAAAGCTTATGTTTCAAATATCTCTTTGTGTGGAAACAGATGTGGTATGGGATAAGTCAAATAAGTTAATATCTAAGGTCTTCTATGGGGAGAACCAATCAGAATAGGCTATGATCATATACTTGCCTTAAAGTGTGACTCAGAGGTGGAAGTTTCCTAGGAAAATATTTTACACAGGTCCTAAACCCCTATTAAGACTTTTTAGTTGCATTTCGCCAAATAGATCCGATTTTACTAGATATTAACATGTAATGAATGATCCATTACATTTTGGGGAGAGATGGGATACTACCCAGGAAAATTTCATGAACATTTTCTCCTTTTCTCTTTTCATAGTTGCTCTGTAGGCATCTGCTTCCACATCCTATGCCTTTGTTCCTCTCAATCTCTCTGGTCTCCACTCATTTACTTCACACACACTTACTGAGTGCCTACTAAAGGCCAGCATCAGCTTTTAGGCACTGAGGACAAATCAGCAAACAATACAAAGTTCCTACTCCCATGGACCCAACAATCAAATAAAAATATATAATGCATCCAGGTGGAAATAGTGCTGTGAAAAGAACAAAGCAGAACTCAGATAGTAACTCTCTATATATCTATTTGGGGGAATCTCTCTCTCTTTCTGTGTGGGGGAATGAAGTTATACTTTATAAGGTGGTCAGGAAAACCTTCACAGATAAAGTGACATATTGGCTGAGACCTAAACGAAATAGGCGTGGGAACCATGCTATCATCTAGGAGAAAAGTAGACTAGGTAGATTGAATAGTAAGTACAAAGGACCTGAGGTATACATGTGTTTGGCCTGTTCTAGCTCTTCCTAGAACAGACCAGTGTGGTCAGAAAAGAGTGAGTGAGGGATCAGGGAGATAGGAAATGGGGTCAGAGAGAAGCTGGGTATGTAGGGAGGGATCATGTGGGGCCTTATAAGATATTGTTAGTACTCTGGCTCTTATTCTAAATGAGACAGAAAGCCATTGGAGGGCTTAAAGCTGCAGGAGGTGGGAGCAGGAAGGAGAAGACTGAGTAGCAGGCTATTAGGGACAGTCCAGGCCAGAGCTGGTGGTGTGGTTGAGAGAGCAGACAAAGGGGGTGATAAGAAGTGACTGAACTCTGTATTTTGAAGGTAAAGCTGACAGTGAATACTTGTAGACTGGATGTGGGGTATAAAAGAGGGGTCAATGGTGATAGCAAAATTTTGGCCTGAGTAACTGATGGAATGGAGTTGGTATTTACTAAAACGGAAGAAATTTTAAATCATAACCTGTTAAATAATCAGGTTTAAGGGGAAAAATCAGAAGTTGGGATTTGGACATAGTATATTTAAGGCATGTTATTTATATACCTCAATAAGGGAAATAAAGGTCTGAAATTTAGCTGACTCCATCCCTCAGAGGTTATTTCCAGCAACTTCTATTGTTACTTAAGTACGTCCTTGAGCCAGTCTCATCCTCCCCCAAATGGTGTATCCAAATAAAATTATTCATGTGACAAATATAGGCTCTTCCCTGGGTGTGTTCTGACACTGAGAAAATAAAATTTCCTCCATCTTATCGTATTTTATCCTTTATTGTATTTTATCTGCAACTTTATCCTTGATAGTTTCCAGGCAAACGAGTAAGTTCTGCTTATTGCTTGATTACCTTTTGTTGGGCACTATGCATATACTTTACATGCATGTCTTATTTAATATTCAGAAAGCCTCATGAGGTACATAATGCAGTTTGTGCAACTGAAAACACTGAGGCTTTGAGGGTTAATTAATCTGCCCAAAGTTGCAGAGCCAGGACCTAAAGCTGAGCTGTTACTAACTGCCATGCTCCCCAGTGGCCCAGGTCACTTATAGTGGACTCACCATCAACGGTCACTTGGATCTTCTGACTAGCTGAGAGAGTTCCATTCCCCTGAATGTTGACCTTCACGATGTAATTGCCTTCATCAGTGAACTGCAATGGGTTGATGAGCAGAGATGCATTGGGCGGCATCATGGTGAACTTGTGTTGGTATTCCAAGTCGGGAACCACAGACTTGTTCACGGAGCCCAGTAAGTATTTGGGCATCGTGTGGGGTCTCTCAAACAGCCATATGATCTGGATGTCTGATGCTGGTGTGTGGAATCCATAATGCACGGGGAGGTAGAGGGCCTGACCCCTGATGCCATGAACGGTGTGTGAGGGCACCGTCACTTTCAGCCCCGAGCAAGTACCTGCTACGAAGGAAAGGAAAGTTGTGATGACGCTGAGCCACATTTCATAATCTAAGAGACAATACAGAGAGAATCTGAGCGGGTGATAATGCTTACAAAGGAGAAAGGCTTCTAGGTACTGACCATTCTAGTACCTGCAGAGGTAAATATTTGTCTCTGAAACCTTCTGCATTTTAAAAACTCCACCCAAAGACTATGTTGATTGAATGGTTTCTTTTAAATGTAAGATGAAAAGGAAAAGCAGAAGTTATTATCTATGACTGTTAAAGAATAATGGGAAAAGAGAACTGGGAAAGATAATTAGTTCTAAAGTCCAAGAAACCTCTAAAAATTATGAAATTGGGGGCGCCTGGGTGGCTCAGTGGGTTAAGCCGCTGCCTTCGGCTCAGGTCATGATCTCAGGGTCCTGGGATCGAGTCCCGCATCAGGCTCTCTGCTCAGCGGGGAGCCTGCTTCCCTCTCTCTCTCTCTCTGCCTGCCTCTCCATCTACTTGTGATCTCTGTCTGTCAAATAAATAAATAAAATCTTAAAAAAAAAAAAAAATTATGAAATTGTATTTGAATCATATCATACCCCAATTAAACTGTGTGATTTGAGAAACACTGAGGGCTACTTCCTCCTCAGAATCTCCCTCCAAAGTCTTCTGCAATGGCTTACTAGTCCATTATTGGAAGTCTTCCCCTTTAGCCAACGACTTGTTACATGGAAATATCCCAAGGAGAATGGCATTGAACCATTATCATTTATGATCAGTCATTCCTCCCAGAAGCAGGAATGGGTGTATTTGAGGAACAGCAAGAGGGAGTAGACTGAAGGAGGGGGAGGAGTGTGGGAAGACAGGTCAGCAAGGTGGCTGAGGCCTGATCCAGCAATATCTTAGGGTCATGGCAAACACTTTGGCAATTTTACCCTGAGTGAGATGGGAATGAAACTGGAGTTTTGTGAGCAGAGAGGGATATGATCCCTCTTCTTTTTTTTTTTTAGGTATACTCTAATGACTGTGAGAATAGACTGAGATAGGGGTAGAAGCAGGGAGACCACTAAGGAGGTGACTGCAATAAAGTAGGCAAGAGGGGGTGCCTGGGAGGCTCAGTCAGTTAAGCATCTGCCTTCAGCTCAGGTCATGTTCCCAGGGTCTTGGGATCAAAACCCACACTGGGCTCCCTGCTCACTGGGGAGCCTGCTTCTCCCTCTCTCTCTCTCTGCCTGCTGCTCCCCCTGCTTCTGCTCTTACTCTCTGTCAAATAAATAAATAAAATCTTAAAAAAACTAAAAAAAAAAATAAAGTAGGCAAGAGATATTTATACCACAGACCAGTGTGGTAGTAAAAGATATTGTGAGAAAGGCTGGTGGTACTAATAGGATTTGATGACACATTGGGGTGAAATACAAGAAACAAAGACAAGTCAAGAATGATTCTAAGGTTGTTGACCTGATCAAATGGAAGAAGGGACGTCATTTATGAATGGGCAACTAATAAATTAACCATGGGAAGTACTGGGGGGAATAGGTTTTTGTGGGGCAGATTAGGAGTCAGTTTTGGACATGTTCATTTGAGATGCCCATTTGACATCCAAGGGACAATACTGAAAGGATATACTAGGTATGAAAATCTGATTAATGTGGGCTTAGGACAGCATGAGAGCCTGGAGGGCCTTGGGGCTTGGTCCTGGCTCCCAACCTCCTGCCTGCCTGTGTTGTTTGGATCCATATAGTCACTGCTAGTCTGTAGGTTTCTTCCTATTTTCTGGCACCTGGAGATTTCCACATCTTTACCTTGAGCCATGATATATATTTTAAATTTTTATTTAGCATTTCTATGTATTTGCAATTAAGAGACTCCTCCTTAGTTCAGACTACTATGTTCTGGAATCCTAATTAAAAGCCCTTTGCTTTGACATCATTTTAAAAGGGAGCAATATACTATCAATAGCATGTGAATATTTAAAATAGGGAGAGAATGGAATTTAAATATGAAGTATTTTAAACATTGAGGGAAAAAAGGAAGAACGGAAACTGTAGACAGTGAGTATAGACAATACTTATGGGGAGTTTTGCTGTGAAGGAGAGTAGAAAAATGTTCTTTTCTTTCTTGTTTCTTTGGATGGATGCTGAACATTATGTTTGTAGCTACTGAAATGATCCACCAGAAAGAAAAAACCTGATGAAGCTGAATACAGATGAGTGAAGGTGGAAGAAAATCCAAGGTAAGAAAAGACAGAAATTTGAGCACAAATAGAGATATCTTACAATTTCAATTTTCTCATATAAATAGTTGTTTTCTTTGTTTTCCCTTTTCATCTCTACTAGAAAGAGGATCTTTAAGCTTTATCTAAGTGATTAGTTATAAAATGCCATCAGTATTAAGAATGGGAAGGTATAAAGGTCTGTTTGTGTGATGACTTCTTTGGAGAAACTGAGAGATGTAGTCTGCTACTATGAGGAATCAAATTCTACCAACAGCAAATCTCTCTTACTTCCCAGGCTAGAGGTGAGAGTAAAGATTTCCATCATTTTGGTCCTCAGTTAGCTGTTGGTAGAGACTGAGACTGTGGCTGACAGACAAGTTAGAGAACTCAGGAGAAAGCACAAAAATGAAGATCACAGGAGGTTAGAGGGAGAAGGAGCTCCCAAATATTCCCCTGAAACTGACCATATAGAGTAAGAATTAGGTGACTCTATGGGCAAAATAAATATGTCTTATAGTCTCCTTGGGCTCTGTGTGTATTTGTGATGGCCTCTTATTTTTCTTTCTTATTTATTTTTTTTTTCTGATAATGGGCTGTACCTGCACATTCATTTTAGTGATTTGGTTTGTAACAAGAGTTACAAAGGTATGAGGACTTGCATCTGTTTTCTTTTCTGGCAAGTTAAATTTGTAGTTGTTTCTAGTTTGAATCATTAGAAAAAGAAGGAACTGGTACTGGGAATTCTAAAGAGGAGATAAAGTGATTTCAGAAAAGGAGTAGTGGTTTCTGCAAGGAAATCATAAGCGAGAAAAAAGAAGAGAAGGTAAATCTAGGACTTAAACCTAGTAATGTCAGGGGCCAACAGAAAAGAGCGAAGTTCTTCAAGTCACAGTTTGAGAGAGACATTGGGCATTTGGATGGGGGACCAGTAAAGGAAGATTCCTCTTACTGTATTTATTAATTGCATAGAACAACATGCATGTCAATGCTTTTCATTGAACCTGGAGATAGGAAGCTCCTGACAAATTCCTGGTAAGCAATAAATAAAAACTTCTTTTTTAATACCCACTATTACTAACTTAAGAAACATCAAATGTAATTTTCACTCTATTTACAAAGTGTGTTGCTGTCTCCTTTTATATTTCAGTGAATATGAAAGTATTTATGAGGTTTCACGGTTCACTCTTGATCTTGGACCTCCATGTCCTACTCTCACCATTTAGTCATAAATACATCACTTGCAAATTGCCTTGAAAGAAATTTTAGGAACCTAATCTCTAAATATGCAGAGAGACTTCTGTATTTGACACTTTGATAAAGTTAAAAATTGACCGAAATGCAAAGTCTTAGTAAAGGGCACACCCTTGGGATAAAATGGTGATTGGCCAGTCCAGTGGCCTTAGAAAAGTCATTCTAATTCTCTGGACCTTGGTTTTCTCATGTGTGAAAGGAGGGTAATATTAGATGAGGTCTAAGTCTCGCTCTACTCTTTATGTTTGTTCTTGACGTCCTGAGGTGCTTTTCTCAGGGCAACAGCTACCTTACTTTTGAAGGTAAAGGGCCCATATTTAATTGAAAGGGCTCACAGAACTTTGAGGTATTGAGTCTCACGTTTTCGTCCGCTTAAGTCACAATCCCTGGATGTCCTTTACTAAGGTGATGACCCTATGTTTTTTACCAAAGAACCATGGGGGATGGTGGGAATCCACATTATTGTCTTGAGAATGCACTGGAAAAAGCTGTATGGCTGCTGACTTAAAATTCAGTAGTTGACTTTGACAGTGAGCTATAGATACAGACAGCCTGAATGCAATTCTGGCCAAAATGTTCTTGTTTGAGGGAAGTCAGAAGTACTTGTTTAGGGTTGTTGTTTTTTTCCCTTCCTCTTTTGTTTTATTTTGTTTTTTGGAAAAGGGGAAGAACTGTTTTTAATCTACTTCTTTTTTTTTTTGGTAGTTGTAGTTTAAAGATTAACTAAAATTTTAATAGAATATGGTTGGGAGGCACTTTATTACTATGGAGTGCTAGTATGACTAGAATGGAAATGTTGGTGACTTTTGGATCTTGAATCAGAATGTTGAATCTTAAGTATGAAAAGACTGATTGGAAGGTCTATGATTTGGGGAAGCAAATTTTATTTAATGCAAGGTTAGCTACAATACAAACATTGCAGCCCAGGAATAATGAAACTACTTTAGAAGAAAATAACATTAAGGACATGGATGGAACTAGAGGGTGTTATGCTGAGCGAAATAAGTCAATCGGAGAAAGACAACTATCATAGGATCTCCCTGATATGAGGAATTTGAGAAGCAGGGCAGGGGGTTGTGGGGGGTAGGGAGAGAAAAAATGAAACAAGATGACACTGGGGAGGGGGACAAACCATAAGAGACTCAATCTCACGAAACAAACTGAAGGTTGCTGGGGGGCAGGGTGGGTAGGGATAGGGTGGCTGGGTGATGGACATTGGGGAGGGTATGTGCTATGGTGAGTGCTGTGAAATGTGTAATCGTGATGATTCACAGACCTGGACCCCTAGGGCAAATAATACATTAGATGTTAATATAAAAAAAAGAAGAAAATAGCATTTTGTATGGCACTTACAATAATTGTTTAAGTGGGGTGAACTAGTTCTTTGGTTTATTTTAGAAACTGTATCATGTAATAATGCCTTAAATAATACACTGCTATCAATATCTCTGAATGTATTCAATGTTTATAACATCAAATCATATGAAATTGTATCATTTAATTTTTTTCAAATATATATGCTTTTCCAAATATACGTATGACAGTGAGAGATAGCACAGCTATTACAGTAGCTTTTCCCTTAGATTGCCTTCACCATTTTATCAGCTAAATTATAGATTGCAAGTTATAAGAGTATCAGCAAAGAATGTAATTTTCTTTATACTGTGTCTTATCTCAGCTACTAAAATTTTTTTCATTTTGTAGGAAAGAACCTATTGATATGATGTAATCCTTACTTGTAGCGAACTGTGGTGAATAAACAGATGATTAGATATCTCCTCTACATCTTAAGAACACTCTCTTGCCACTGCTGTATTTTACACTACAGATGTGATGAATCTATGCTGTCATACAGTAGTACATTAACTTTAAAAAAATTAGCTTCATTTTGAGAATTTTTCAAGCTCTCTTTTCTAGTTGTATGAGAAAACCTAAAGAATGAAAACAATTGATTTTATGGAACTCAGCCTCTGTAGGAACAAATAAACCTTAAGAAAATTAATTTTAAAAATTGATGAAATTCAATTTCCTTTAGATATTCCAAATAACTGGACTTAAATAAAAATTCAATTTTATTATTAGATTCATTAGTACCTACTTTTTAAATATAAAAAAGAAAAACTTTTAGACTTTCTGCATGTAAGGCATTATATTAACATGGAGAACTATTAATAATCTAACATACAACTTTGTAGCAATAATTTCCCTTTTAGAGACTCCCTTCAACTGTATAACAATAGCACTATAAGGGAATGTCCAGTGTTTAGAAATACTTGGAAGTCATGTTGTAGTTTATCTATATTCCAGAAACAAAAGACTCCCTAGACCAGTTTCACTGTATTGAATATAAACATCAGACTTCACAAAGTGACCTCTAGCTGTACCTCAAAATAGTTGGCATTTACTTCCCCTTTATCAGGTATGATATTAGCAAGCATAATACAACTATTGTTGACTGAAAATAAACTCCTGCATCTTTAGAGAAAATGGAAATAATGAAGTTGTAGTTTGAATAGACTTTACGGAACTACATTTTGGGCCTCTCAATTTTTAAGATTTTTTTTTTCAATAAGAAAATCAGATATCCAATATTCTAAAAAAAAAAGATTTCCACATTACATATGGTCTTTACAGCATACTATCAATGGAGAAAAGTGAATTTGTTTAAGAAAGACTGAAGGGATAACCATTTTAACTACTCAGGAATATGCTATTACTATGTATTAGTAATTTTAATTTTTAGTTAAATTCTCAAATAAATTGTTTTTAAGTTCTTCTTAAAGCCAGCTTCAAAAGTAGAACTTATGAAATGACAGAATCATTGTTGTTATAAAATTAAAAATAAGTGGGGGCACTGACACACAGGATACTTTCAGAGCCCAGAAAAATGCACAAAGATAAAAAGTCAGTCATGGTAATTGTTGGATTTTTTTCTAAAAATTTCAAAAACTAAAAATCTATGTAGGCTTGAATTTGACAACATAAATACTGGAACAATCACCAACTACGGAAACTCAAACACTTTTTAGATAAAATTACAAATCAATGTTTCAAATACGTTGGATTTATACAACATTACATATACATTTGAGTAATATTCACATTTACAATGAAAACTATAACAAGATACCAGTGAAAGCAAGGCTCTAAACTACTGCAAAAGACTAAGACTTAAATTGCTTATTTAGCTAATCTGTTCTCAAAATTTAAAGAATAAAGACTTTTTTGAGTCCCTGTTTACTATAGATAAAATAAGAAACAAACGACTTTTAAAACTGATAAATAAGAAGAATGAAAAGGAGGATATCTGGTGAAAAAAAAAGATGACATAAAAATAGTGGAAATGTTGGAGAAAGACTCTTAAACTCTAAGAATGAAGAGGAGAATAAGGAGAAAAGACTAAACTCAAGGAAAAAAAATGTAATAGGACTAACCACAGGGCAAAGAGAAAGGATAAGTTATTTTGGAGAAACAATACTTTTTAATACATTTCTCCATATTGTGTATATAATATTTTTTGTAATTTTGGAACCTCACCTTTTTCCACATTTCATGAAAGTTAATTTAAAATGAAGCAGAATTGACAGTTTACCACAATATCTTTAATTAAAACCATTTTCATAAATTGTTAAAAAGTTTCACTAGAAATGGTCACAAATTCATGGCGTATGTGAATATTTGCCAAAATAAAATGCATTAAAGACTGTTAATTTACACGTAAACTCTGTAAAGAGAAGAAACTCATTAGGTTTTTAGAAAGTCTTCTTTCTTTATGAGTGCTGTTGACAATAATTGCTATTCTAAGAAAACCACAATCACCTGTTTATTGAACCTCATTCCTCCTGCTTCTTTGCTGGAACAAAGTGTGTTATTGTTTAAAAAATTCTGAGCTGTTCTTCAATTATTTGAGTGAATCTACTGCTTAAATCAAATATTTACTTTATGCCCACAGTTTTTAAAAAAACAAAAAAAACCCCAAAAAACAGCTGAAACATAATTCATGCAGTGCCTTACCTAAGAGAAGGAGGTATATTTTGCACTGAAAGCCCCCAACCGTGTTGCTGAAGGACTCCATGAAAGCATCCTGTCCCATGCATACAGTGCCCTGTTCCCGGTGGCAACTTGGTTCATGGACCAGCAGCTGCTGGTTTATTTGCTAGGGAAATTAGCAGTGAGGTAACAGACCCTATCCTGTCTCTTGCTTCTGTGATTTGAATACAGAATGAATGTGTATACAAAGGACACAGGGAACACCTGTTATATACTCTGCAAGAATACAGGCTTATGACTTCAGAACAGCTTCTTTGCGATTATCAGACTATCAGTAATTGTCAGTATATCTCATGAATCATTCTTGGTTATTAATAATCACATGAAGGAAAACATCCTTTTAGGTGACATTATTGAAAAACAGCATGCTTTCATAATGACAGCATATTGTGAAACTTTCCTGAAAAAATATAAGTTGGTTTCCTATCATGCAAAATTATGCCATTATTTTGAAATTAAAATTCTTTTTCTATGAAAATTGAACTATTTCATTTATCTGCTAAAGTTACAAATCATCATGAAGTCACTATGTAACATGTAAAAGTTATATCAAAGAATCAAAACAGAGCACCCAAGTATCTTTAAAAATGTATTTTTGTGTGTATTATTTTCTATTATAAACACCTGGCATGGTTTTATTCAATCTATGGATCCTTGTTATTTTTAAAGCAAACCACAGGTGTGTTTCCTAGTGACAGTGAATCATGGACCATGCATAATTATAATGAAAACAGATAATATCTGAAGCCCCATTTTCACAGCTGAAGCACAGAGGAAGTAAACCAATGGCCCAGAGAGGCTCTTGTCTCTACTGTGGTGCCTGGGCTACAGCTTTTCAACCTGATCTCTTCACTGCCATGGGAGCAGGCAGTCTTAGTACTTCCACTTAATTTACTAAGTTACAAGTTAACTCCCATTTAATTTCACTTACTGCAAGAAGGCTCTAGCCTAAGGCTGCCACTACGTAAAGTATGAAACAAACATATTAACAGGAAGCATATAACATAAGCTATATAATAAAATCTGCATCAAATCCAGCAAAATTTTTGTCTAAATCCTTTTTAATAGTAAAGGCTCACTGAAGGATTTCAAGGATAATAGGAAAAAAGACTATTCCTCAAGTGTAAAGTTAAAAAAATAAAAGGGATGGTAGTTATTTTAGAATCTAAGTTTGGGAAACATTTTTTTTGCAGCAAGGCTCCCAACTCTTCCAGAAGTGCAAAGAGAGTGAGTGACTTTTGGAAAACCTTAGCCCTCTTCAGAGGCCACTTTATAATCTCTCCATGATTCAGAAAAACAGCAAGAACTTCCAGGTGATTACTATCCAAAAATTTCTCTGTGCTATCTCTAAATCTTGGACATACATCTATTGCAGCACTTACCTCATTAACCTCAATTAATTCTGCTGAATGTTTATTTTTGCTCTGGGCAACTCAAATAAAGAAACTGTTCTAATTAATTATGGATCCTTAGCACCTCACTAATGTTTAACTAGTGTTTTTGTTAAGTTGTTCCCCCAGAAATAAAACCCAAATGCTCCTTGGCCACTGTCTTCTGATATTCAGTTGATGTTAAGAAATGCATATAAATTTTAACATTGGTTTACACAAAACCAATATTAATATATTAAGAATTATAGACATTCTACAGATACCACATAGATTCCACTCACATCTTTTAAATCAATATTAATTTCTGATTGCCCTTTTAAAATAAACTCTTTCCAGGGTTTTTCAAACCTAGTGCTGGCTCATGATGAAGTTTTTAGGTCCTAGGCAAATTCATGTTATATTTAAAATGTACTTTCTTTTATAACATAGGTGAGAATTGACACTATGTAAATAAATGCCAAAATGAATCATAGCTGTGATCTTTTCATGTCATGGAAAACATGAAAAAATGACAATATCCTTACCAAATGCCTTGGGAAAGTGTTACGTGGCATAGCCACAACAAATCGCCCTCTAGCGGCAGTTTGTAGGCATAAAATCTTACCTGCTGGTGTAATTTCTGAATTCAGGATGTTTACACAGAAGACATACAAGTTAATGCTAAAATAGAACTTCAACTGTTGTCAGCTTTTACATGATTGCTAAATATGGCTTAAAGTGTTTTATTATTACATGAGAAATTTCCCACCATCAATATCTCACATCTGACTCGTAATCTACAGAGGGGTTCTGCTCTACTATACTCTTTCAGAGCCTGTTTATTGATCTTAGTTATATTTACATTTAGAGTGAAAAGACTGATTTAGCAATCCATATCCCTGGTGATTAAATTTCAAGCAATGAAAGGAGCCGTGTGTGTGGAGGGGAAAGGTCTTTTGTGGGGAGAGGGATGGGCTTTTTTTGTCACTTTTCAAGTCACACTATTTATTATCTCATTTGTTTAAATTGTAAGATTGGTCCTGTTTCATAAGGCAAGCGGTGCACTACATGCATTTTAAATACCTGCATTCATTATTTATTACTAGCATATGAATATTTTGGAATGGTAAGAAGAACTGGAAAGGTGGCAAAATGCCAATGCCAAGGTCAATGTAGAATAGTGAGGACCTAGAACTGGAGAGAGAAGCACTGTCTTATGTCGTAATTAGATAGATCCTAGGAAAGGTTACAATTTACAGGTTACTGGGAAGAGCAGGCCACTAGTGGAGGTCATGCCTATGCCTGCGCTGGTGTTCAAGACTTAGGTCCACAGTGCTGCCTCTCAGATGCCTGGATCTACTGATGTGGCTGCTAAATGACTATGCAGCAGTCTTCCTTCCTGGGCTCCTCTCCAGGTCACTGCTTTACCTTCAGCCTATGTTTTGGTTTCTGCTACTGCTTGCTCAGAAAATGTAGTTACCTCAGCCTGGAGAGGCCACAACTTTGTGCTGCTTTGTTATTTATGTATAGGAGGATTTAAAATGTATCTTCCTAATCAAACCAGCTTTTATTTAAGTTTCCAGAGGCTCCTCTAGTTTGGGCCATCAGCAATATGCTCTTATCCTATTTTATTGCCAGAACTGTTGCCTTGAATCAGAACAACTTAAACTCATAGCTCTGACACTTCAATCTGCAAAAGTGGGGCTGGCAGTCCTTTACCAAGGGACTATCATCCAGCAAGCTTTCCTCAAGACTCGTTGGCAGGCTGTCCAATCTTTCTGCTAGTTGCTCTGGTCTATCACAACAGCCTTCGGGCAAATGTAAAAGTCCTAAATAAGCCTTATGTACATTTTTGAAAAATGGAAATGAAATACCATGCTTCACCTTTTGAAAAGTATTATTTAGGGTTTTAGGTTTAGTTTAGTTCAGGAAGATAAAAATGCATCATGTTTGGCTCCATTATTTTCTATAATGTTAGTGTATGTTGAATTAGAAAATATAGTTTATTTAGACAATATTATAGGTATAGTTTTTGAACTTTTAGAAGACTGGATTGTTCATTTCTTTTTAGTTTATACGAAATAAACTAAAACTCAGAGTATTAGAGTAAAACAAAGTTTTAATGCTTTCTTGACTTTTCAGGGTCAAATAGATACAGAACATATTAATTTTCCCCATTAGGCAGGCTAATAGAAAAAGATAAAATATACATGGAATAAAAAAGCTTTTTCTTTTGTGTCTTGTAACTTTGTGTATTGATTATACTATGAGGGGGGAAATTCTGAATTTGGATCTGGATTCTAGTTCTGATTCAAGCTCTAATTTTAAAATGTGTGACCTTGAAATCTTAGATGAATCAATTTTCTCATTTCTAAAGAATGGATTTGAAATGCTAGAGCTTGCTGCCTGTGGGAATCACTGAAGATCTTAAACAAAGAACCTAAAAAAACCCAGTAACAATGGTATACCCCTCAGGTGCATTTGAATGGTCAGGTTTGGGAACTAATGGTCTTGGATCAGCTCTAATATACATATGCTTTTCAACCAAAACTCTGTTACTACTGTAAAGTGCATAGTACAGCACTGCCTAGAGCCTAATAACTAAAAACTGAATTGGGTTTCATTTTATATGTTAATATAGTCAGCAGTTTCTGTTTCTTTTGATGCTTTCACGGACTTTTTTTTTTTTTTAAAGATTTTATTTATTTATAAACAGAGAGAGGGAGCAAGCAAGCATACACAGCAGGGAAAACAGCAGGCAGAGGGAAGGAGAAGCAGGCTCCCGGAGCAAAGAGCCTGATGCAGGGCTTGATCCCAGGATCCTAGGATCATGACCCTAGCCGAAGGCAGAGGCTTAATGACTGAGCCACCCAGGCACCCGAGGGACTTTTTTTTTTTTTTTAAAGATTTTATTTTATTTTAATTTTATTTATTTTAGAGAGAGAGAGAGTGAGCAGAGGGAGGAGCTGAGGTGGAGGGTGGGGAAAGAAGAAAGAATCTCAAGCACACTTTGCACAGATCACAGAGCCTGACAACCCCATGGGGCTTGACTCTATGATCCTGAGATCATGACCTCAGCCAAAACCAAGAGTCCCATGCTTAACTGACTGAGCCACCCAGGCACCCCTTCAAGGACTTTTAAATATTTTCACATAATAAGAACTGCCTGGCAATAAAGACTAGAGCAGGTAGAGAATGAACTAAACTAGGATTGCCCAAAAGTGCCTGGAATTTTTTATGGGGTTAGAAATAACAGAGAAGCATATAGGTAAACATATAATTTCAAAAGCGATTGTTAAGCACAATGATAGAAGAGATAGAAGAGATACATCATCTCATTTATCCTTATGAAACCTTAGGTCAAATATTACAAACTCATTTGTAAAAATGAGACAAAGACAAAAGACCAGACTATAGTTCGAATGATAGAATTGCAGAACTGGAAATAACCTCTATATAATATCCTCCAAACTTCAATCATTTGCAAACCGCTTTTATTATTTTGGCCAGATCTTACTATGACTCATACTATGGTTTACCTAATATTTTTCATTAGTTTGGCACTCTTGAACACTTTTTCAGTTGTCCTAAGATAAATATTTGAAACCATGGGTTTTCTAACAAACATTAATTAAATGTAAAAAAAAATATATATTGGTACCATACTTCACAACTCACTCTTTAACACCAGGCATGAGACCCTTACTTAAAACAACACCTGCATAATCACTCCCTTAGTTTCTGTTTGCATGTTGCAGTAATCATAGACATGTTACTTGGTTTCTCCATACCTTTGTTTCCTCATCTTTAAAGTGGGGATAATTGAAAAAAAATAAAAGAAAAAAAATAATTGGGGATAATTGTACAATCCTATAGGATGCTTGTGTGGCTAACTAAATGAGATAATATACGTAAAGCGATTAGCAGAGTTCTCCACATGTAGTAAGCTCTCGATAAATGCTACCTGTTGTTAATTCTGGATTGCTTTTTGTCCCCCTAGCATTGTCATAATTGGAAAGTTGTTTCTTTCTCTCTCTCTCTCTTCCTTTTTAGAGATTTTATTTTTTAAGTAATATTTACAATGAAAGGAAACTCGAACTCACAACACTTGAGATCAAGAGTCGCACGCTTGACTGAGCCAGCCAGGCGCCCCTGGAAAGTTCTTCCTTAAATCAAACCCGGAACACCTCTCCTATTACTTTCCTCAATTTAACTAAACTGCTAAACGTTGAAAAAAGAACTTTAAAGTGTCCTGTATACTTATTGTTATATTTTCTATCTCAACTTGCCTTAGATTAGGTGCGGGTTAAAACCTTGGGTTTTACAGTTTTTTTGCAGTGGATGTCAAGACTGAGGAAGAACAGCCCTAGCCCTGGATACACGCCTATTGGACCGCACTTTTCCTCAAAGCCCAGAGCCAGTTGGAGAGTCCCAGGTTCCCAGGTCACTTCTGGGAGAGTGCCTTTCCTTGAGTTCCTGTCACGTCAGTCTCACATCCTCCCACCCCGCCCAGGTTGGGTTTCCTCCACTACACTCTGAGGGGGAAATCACGTCAGTCCGGTTTCCAAACTGTCTTCTCAGTGCTTCGTCCTGTCGCTCAATGCCCGGTCACCTATGTGTTAGGTTTTCGCCTTACAGAAGCGGGGTGACCAAGAGCAAGTACCTCTGTAAAGACCGGCGGTCGCCGTGGTCACCCAGAACAACAAGATTCGCAGGCTTAACTGAAGCGTCCGCTATTTTGCTTCCTGGGAAATGTAGTACCTGAACTGTCCTCGTCTTTTTATTGTCAGTGTCCGCGGGTGCCGGGAGACTACAGTTCCCAGCATACTCAGCGCAGGAAAGGATGACCCGAGTCAGCAGCTCCACGTGACTACTCACTATGGCTTCCCTGTGTCCGGGCCAGCTGTCTGGTGGTTCGGCGTGATATGTTAGTTTTTTGAGGCAGGGTACCACCGTAACGATTTCGACATGCAAAAAATAAAATCTCTTATGACCCGACAGGTAAGTCGCGGAGGCTGAAGCAAAGGCCTCCTTCGTCTCTGCTGGTAGAGGAGCCTAGATATTCTATCTCTGGGCTGGGGTGGGCGGAGGACTTAGGTATGGCTGGTGGCAGGTATCAGGGGCACTGGGAAGCCAGGGCACACCCTAGAAAATTCACCTGAGCACCGTGATCTGAGCCATGCTCAGGCAGGTAGCGGCGTCCCAGAAACATTCCTTTAGATAAGGTCAATGAACAAGTTTCAGTAAGGGCTATCTTTGTCTCCCTTCCTTCTTGCCATCGTTCCAGTGACAGCCCCCGCTACCCTGCAGGGCTCCCTTTATCTAGAATGTGTGTCGTCTGTGAGCAGGTGGCTTGAGTAGGGAGGTGAGGTCTGTGCAATAGAGATGACTGGAAAGAGTGAAAAAAACGGATGAGTTGAAGACAGAATGGGTAGCTTCATGACTTTGAGCAAGTTCACAAACCTTGTAGCTTAAATTTCCAGATGTGAAAATGAGAATAATAATTATTTTTGTTAATCTTATCTTACAGTTCTAATATGAGTTGCCAATAAGTTAATGCATGTGAAATGATACTTTTTAAAAAATCGTTGTTATGGCAAAATAGTAGCCTTTTATTTTTACTGCAATGATTATTCATTAAAAACTTTGGCTGTTTTTTTTTTTTTAATTTCATCTCATAAATGTTAGGGACTTCCTAATAATGTCTCAGCTTCCTTCAAGGAAGAAGGGACAGCATTTCCTTTAACACACTTACTGGTTATGACTTGGTTTTAGATATCTTTATTTATTCAACTCTAATATTTCACCAGAATTGGCTATTCTTTATTATCTTTATATGATAGAAGTATAATTTAGAGTTTTAAATCAGAAAATTTTGAGAACTTTGGAGATATGGAGGATAATCTTTTAGTGAAAGGTTCATTTTGAGTTTTCTTCTTGTTGACTAGAAGGAGATTACAAATTCCAAATTAAACTCTTATTTGAGAGATAATCTGAATAGGTTATAGATATCTGTGAAGAACACATGAGTCCTACATGATTATTTTACTCCTTTTAAATCATATTATTAATGTCATGAAACTAGAATTTGAAAGTTCTGTGAATAATAAAAGATTTAAGTATGTGACAATCCCTCACATTTGTTGAGACTGGTTTTAGGGTTTATACCACTTGTTACTTGAGGATGTTTAGGTCCTGCTCCATCCTGCCATAGCTAGGTGACCTTGAGGAAGTCACCAAACTTTTTAGAGAATTTGTTTCCACATCTTTTTTTTTTTTTAAGATTTCATTATTTATTTGAGAGACAGATCACAAGCAGACAGAGAGGTAGGGAGAGAGAGAGAGAGAGAGAGGGAAGCAGGCTCCCTGCTGAGCAGAGAGCCCGATGTGGGGCTCTATCCCAAGACCTTGAGATCATGACCTGAGCTGAAGGCAGAGGCTTAACCCACTGAGCCACCCAGGTGCCCCATGTTTCCACATCTTTAATATAGGAATACTAACATGGATCTCATGGGGTCAGCCTGGTGCTGATGTTCATATGATATGATGAAGATAAAAGAGATAAAGGAGTTAAGACACCTGGGTCTTATCAAGGAAGTGCTTGATCACAGAGGTCTCCTGAAGATAGTGGAATTGTGAAAATGGTGAGTCTTCAGCCTCAGTCAGTTGCTTATTGGACTTGAGAAGGTCAAATCAGTGCTTAGTTGGTATAGAAAAAAACCCAAGAACACATACAGAAAGCTGCAACCATACTGTGTAAAAAGTGAGGTAAAACTAGGGGTTTTACACAGATTTTTAAAAAGGTTATATTTATTTATTTTACAGAGAGAGCGAGAGCTCGAGTGGGGGTGGGTAGCGCGGAGGAAGAGGGAGAGAGTCTCCATGTTGATTCCATGTTGAGTGCAGAGCCCGACTTGGGGCATGATCTCATTATCCCAAGATCATGACCTGAGCCAAAACCAGGAGTTGGATGCTTAACTGACTGAGCTACCTAGGCGCCCCTACACAGATTTTAAAAGTCATCCTCATTATGTTTGTTTATGGCTTGACTTCCACATGTTTAATCATTACTAATACACATTTCATTAATCTTTGAGATATGAAAGTAGAGTACTGCCTAGAGTAACACTGGAGATTTTTATTTAGTACTCTATTATTGGGTTAAATATAGTAGTATTACAAATAAATATACACAAAGATTTTTCTTTTTTGTGAGGCTGAAGAATTTGCTGATGATATCATTATGGTGGAGCGATATGAAAAGTCTGTGCAACTTAGGTGTTTTGGCATTTCAGCTCTGCAAGGTTCTTGGTTTGGAAAAGAGTGCGAGGGTGGGCTTTGTTAGCACTCTTTATTTAGATCAGTTCTGTTGTTCAGCCTTCTCTAATATGCTGGCCTCTGTTCTTTCAGTTCATTCAACAAATGTTTACAGAGCACTGTGTGCCAGGCACTATTCTAAGTTTGGGGGTGCAGCAGTGAACAAAACAGACAAGTGCTCAGGCAAACATAGGGATTAATGCTTAGGAAGAAGAGGAGTTAGGGAGGCCTGGGAGTTGTTGGCAAGTTGGGATTGTTTATAACCTTAAATAGTGTGGCTGTGGAATGCCTCACTGAGAAGGTGACATTCAGGTAAAAACCTGAAGTGAGGAAGAGAGAACCATGTGGATATTTGAATAGCAACATTCCGGGTAGAAGGAAGAGCAAATGCAGAGGCCTTGAGGCAGAAGCATGGCTGAGGAACAGCCTGATGCCAGTGTAGGGGGAGTAAAGTAAGTGAAGAGAAAACAGTAGGAGATGAGGTCTGGATGAGGTCAGAGGGCTGAGAGCAGGAAGCCAGATCACACAGGACTTCATTTTTACCTCATCTCCTACTACTTTTCTTCTCACTAATAGCAAAGCCAGGCTTCTATTTTTATTGAAATAGCAAGCAGGGGATTGATCTCATTTTACATATATGGACTTCAGAAAGATCTTTCTGTCCTCTTTTAAAAGGACAATTTGAAGAGGGAAAAAGAGCAAAACCAGGTAGAACAATAAGGATACTGTTGCCATAATCTGAATGAGAGAATGTGTGGGCCTTATCCAGAGTGTTAGTTGTGGAAGGGTTGACAAGAGGTTGGATCATGGGTATACTGTAGGTACAGAGTCGACAGTTTTTCTTGACGAATCGGATTTGGGCTATGAGAGAAGGAGAAGCATCAGGGTTGATTCCAGATTGGCCTCAACAATTGGAATTGCCATTTAACGAAGTGGGTAAGGCTGAGGAAGGAACAGAGGAAGGCAGAAAGTTTTAAGACTTGCTCATATGAAGGCCTCTTTTAGACATTTAAGTGGCTAGATAAAATAAGCAGTTGGCTAAGAGTCTCAATTTCTGAGGAGAAACACAGGATATAGATACAAATTTGGGACTTACAAACATATTGAACTGGCTAAGATCACCAATGGAATGAGTGTGGATATAAAAAGGAGTTCACACTTGCAACTCTTGAGATACCGATGTTAAAAGGTTAAGGAGAGGCAGATCTAGTGAGGCTGATTGAGAAGGAGAAGCCAGTAAGGGAGGACTGCAGCATCTCAGAGATCACCTGTCCCATATCAGTTGCTCAGTAAATATTTGTTGGATACATAGTGGATAAAGAGAACTACCAAGTAGACTGGGTCCCGGAAACCAAGTAAAGAATTTAAAAGAGAAGGGAGTGATCGGCTGTGTTAGGTGCTGCAGACAGGTGGCAGAAGGTGAGAATGAGCCTTTGGACTGAGCAGCATGGAGGTCATCTGGTACCTGACAGCGACACTTTTCATGAAGTAGTGGGGGAGGAAAGCCTGATTAGGGTTCAAGAGAAGTTGAGGACTGAGAATAACCACTATGTTGAATTTTGCTGAAAAAGAGAAGGAGTCAGAAACCACCTCACATGCTCCTTTTGATCTTTGGGACATAAGTTGCTGGTCTCCTAAATGGACATAGAAGATTCATGTAGACATAACAGAAGTAGTCTGAAGTGTTACTCTGCTTCAAGCAAAGAAATAAAGTGCTGAGGCAGGTATTATGTGTGCTGGATTTTGTATAAATTTAAACTGGAGAAATTTATTAAAACAGATACCAAATACCAGAGAACATCAATTCTGTTTAAGGATTACAGCGAAAGTTTCAGTTCCGTAAAAGCAGAGTACCACAGTTTTAACCATGACTTAACTGCTTTAGGGAAGCGAGGATAAAAATCGTGACTTCATTTTTGTCAGTAGAAATTTATAGAATTGCTAATCAAAGGGTTCAAGATCTATAATCCTAAAATACACATGTCAGATATGCTCTGAACATTTATGTAATTCTTTATTTCTGTTTTGACAAAAGAGAAAAATGTCTCTGTGATCACAGTAATAATATTCAGAATAATGGCTAGCCCTTAAAGAAAGCTTGCCATATCCTAGACACTGATTTTGGCCTCTCACATACATTATCTCAGTTATTACTTATTATTGGCCTCAGCATTATTGTCATATTCATTAGAACATAAAGATAGGCAGGTTAGACAAGTGGTTCAAGACCACAGAGCCCATTCCCTGCGTCACTGAGCTCCCCTACTTCCTAACATGTAATACGATTTCCAGTTTTTACTACTTCTATTTTGTACATTTGGTGGAAAATTGCCATATACTAGTAGCAAGTTATTATTGTATGGGGTGACTCATTTGGAGTAAAGCATTTTCCTATGTATTGGTATACATTACTTCTTTACATTTCAGGCATTGGTTTCTTTATCGAGTAGCTCTGGGGAGAAAGAAAATTACCTGTGGTATAATCCTCCAAGAATTTCTGTTAGATTGGTTAAACACATCTATAGTTTTAAAAATGTTTGTTCAAAAGGCATGGCAGGGGCACCTGGGTGGCGCAGTAGGTTAAGCATCCTTGGTTTTGGCTCAGGTCATGATCTCAGGGTCGTGAGTTTGAGCCTTGTGTTGGGGTCTGCACTCTGTGGAATCTGCTTGGGACTTGTTTTCTCTCTCTCTCTCTCTCCTTGCTCCTCCCCCTGTGCAGGCTCCCTCTCTCTCAAGCCTTTTTTAAAAGAAGGCATGGCAGTTATATTTTAAAAAATATATTTTGGGGTGGTCATGATTTTGAATCAAATTATGAAGTTTTGCACTCGCGTGTGTACGTATTTATGTGTGTTTGTGTGAGAGGGAGAGGAAGAGGGATAGAGAGAGAGAATATGAGAGAGAATGAAAGTGAGAGAAACCTGGGTGGAGTGTCCTGGGAGTAATGGAATACTTGGGGGTGAGGCAAAGCACCTTGTCTTAAATAATTGTAATGACAGGTCATATCTTGTAATAGGAAAGATAAAATACATAGCTCTATAATTTAAAAATAAGCAAGTTCTGCTATATGTCTCAAATAGGTAACCTAAGTATGCCCTATGTTTTGGTTACTGAGGACATCAAAGGGCCAATATAGGGCATCTAAAGGACAAAAAGGCTCTTCAAATTTATGTACCAGCTAATTTTGTTTACAGACTAATATTACAGGGACTTTAGGTATCTGCTTTGAATAGCCCATATTTAAAAAGAGGCTTTCAAAGAAAATGAGATTGCTAACTTCTTTCTGTCTTGATAACTTTCCTTGGTTCAAATGAGAGTTTCAGAATTCCTCAGTTGATTTGAATGTAGAAATTATTGGGTACCAGGAGCTAAAGAACAGTAGAAAGCAGTAAGACGTGAGATTTAAGTTCCAGTTATGCAGTTATATTGGGTATATTGGTGAGAAATTATCTGGTAGAATCAAGGGTATTTGTGTATTAATTAAGCAATTAGCATTATTTAAAAGTCTTTGATTAGCTCAGCTGGTTGGTGTATTATATTAGAGAATCATCTTACTTGGTCCTTGTTATCAGGTTAATTTGATAATGATTAAGATATAAGTGCTTCCATAATGCTTTCTGTCACCCAGTATTCTTTTCTTTTGGTTGTTTTTAAACCATGGTTAAGTTAGACTTCAATCATTAGTTGTGAAGCTGCCATCTAATACTTCTGAACTTCCAAAAGTACATATTTACTTGATTTAATAGTAGTACTATATGTATTAAGTGACAGTTGTTTTTAGAATATATGTTCTGTATATTTTAAAGCTGGAAATGTTCTATTTTTAAAATGGTGACTTCTATTTTAAATAAGTATGTTCTGTCATTTTACAGTTCTGTGGCATAATTAAAATTCTTTTTATTTTATTATTACTTTTTTTAAGGGTCTGAAAAGCCCTCCAGAAAGCCTTAGTGATCTTGGTGCCATTGAGAGTCTCCGGGTCCCTGGAAAGGTATTGATCTGCATGTGTGAACGTGACTTTTCACTTCCTTAAGAAATAATATTGCCTTTGGATAATGATTCACAGAAGCTTTTCCTTCCCACTGGCAGATGGTAGTTATGATTAAGCTAAGTAAATTTTTATAGTATAGTAGGCTTGGGGCTTGTTTTTGCTTTCATTACTCATTGGGATGCAGTATGATTCTTTATAGTGAAGCAGAAAATGCAAAATTGATAAATTTAGAGTTTATTATGGTATCAGCTTCTTAGCCTGAAAGCAGTTTTTTACACACACATATCTATGTATGTATGTGAAACTTAATTGATTTTTCTGCTGTGATTTGGAGAAATAAAATGAAATAATATACTCTTTATGCTGTAATACCATGAGTCAAAAATCATCGTTAATCATGTTTTTTATGGAGCAGATTTTTAAGTAGCTAAAGCATAATTTATACTAAGTTGTAGATATCTTAGATTTTAATCCCCTGATTTATGTTAATTTCTCAGTTTACAAATTTAATAGATTTATTTGAAAGCTAGCTGCCTTTCCCTCAGGAGAATTATTAACCATTGTTAAAAAAAAAAAAAATCCCTGCTGTTTCTCACTCTGGGGTGTTGCTACTTGGAGCTACCTCCGCGAATAGCAGCTCCATCACAGATCACAGTATCTTCCTCTGAATGTCTGCTCTTGTGATTTTCAATTTGAGGATCATATTTGGAAGTACTGTTTGTTTCCTGCATCTGGCATCTTAATACATAGGGCTTGTTTCTCTTAGTCAGAATTATAAGTCCTAAAATGATGTCTTAGTTTCTGCTGCTCAGGAGAGTGATCTCCCACCCCTATGAGGAGCCTTACCCCCTAATGCGAATTTTGTATTTATAGCTTAGCTTTAATTTTGGGCCAGACCCAAACATATTCTCCAAATGTGGTAAAACTCTAACCAGCCCATTTGCATGAAATGACTCAGAGAAAAAGCTTAAAGAGGCATTTTGAACAGTTTTGCGTGATGTTATAAAAGATTGTTGCATCTGATGAAATTGGGAACTAAGTAATAACCATAAATCCTAATTGACAAATAATTCTTTTTATTTCTTTGACTCAAGAAAACAGATCATGCGTTATGAACATGCCTTGAATTAAATTGCATTTGATGTTTCAAAACCAGTGTAAAATTGATGAGTGAGGCTCTTTAAAAAATACATGAACGTATTGCGTAAGAACTTACTGTTGTTTTTAAACCTTGGCGAACTTTTGTTGCCTTTAAACCAGGCACCTTGATGTTTTCCAGTAGGGGTAAGTGGTGAATTTATAATGATCTCATTACCCAATCTTCTCGCTGTGCCCCCCCACTAGAGCCCCATCTGTGGCCTGTAGTGTGTGATTGGAGATGACTGGCTCTTGGTAGAGGCCAGTTTGGGATTACAAGGTCAGCAAATGCAAATGCTTCAGGTGATGATTAAGCTCGGGGCATTGGATGGGTTAGCCTGGTGGTGGCTAAGTGGAGGGAAGATAGGCAGTAAACAAGGTGATTGCAAAGTATGACAGATACTATAAAGGAAATAAGGTGATGAGTTGAACTCTGAGGCCAGAGGCTCTTTCATATGGAGTAGTCAGTGTAGGTTCCTCTCTTCTCCATTTTTCCTTTTTCAAAAATGGTATTAAATTCTATAAATTATTCTGAAGTTTGGGATTTAAACTTAGTAAAGTATATTGCAGAGAATATGCTTACAGTAAAATACTAGGTTTGAAAAGCAAGCTACCTAATATCTTCGCTTGGGTAGATATTTTTTTAACTTAATGTATACTTGTTATATTGTCCGTTATCTAAAAGACAAAAAAGTAGCAAGTTGCTGAGGATATGGAGAAAAAGTATGTTGTATGCTGTATGCTGTTAATGGGAATATAAATTGGTACAGCCACTGTGGAAAACAGTATAGAGGTGCCTCAAAAAATTAAAAATAGATAATATAGAGAATTTAACAGAAAAAATTATAAATATAATTACCATATTACCCAGCAATTCCACTTACAAAGAAAATGAAAACGGTAAGTTGAAAAGATATATTCATCCCCATGTTCATTGCAGCATTATTTACAACAGCCAAGACGTGGAAATAACCTAAAGTATTCATAGATGGATGAATGGATAAAGAAAGTGTGTGTGTGTGTGTGCGCGCGTGTGCATGCTCGCATGCATGCACACGTAGGATAGACCTTGAAGGCATTTTGCTGAGTGAAATAAGTCAAACACCGTATGATCAAATACTATATGATCTCACTTATATGTGGAATCTAAAAACAAAACAAAACAGAAACCATCTCATAGATACAGAGAACGAATTGGTGGCTACTGGAGGCAGTGGGGAGGGGGCAAAATGGGTGAAGGGGTCAAAAGATATAAATTGCCAGTTACAGAATAAATAAGTCATTGGGATGTAATATACAGCATGGTGACCATAGGTAATAATACTGTATTGCGTATTTTATTTATTTAAAAGATTTTATTTATTTATTTGACAGAGCACAAGCAGGCAGAGAGGCAGGCACAGGGAGAGGGGGAAGCAGGCTCCCCACTGAGCAGGGAGCCGATTCAGGGCTTGATCCCAGGACCCTGGGATCATGACCTGAGCTGAAGGCAGCTGCTTAACCAACTGAGCCACTCAGTTGCCCCTCTATTGCATATTTTAAAGTTGCTAAGAGAATAGATCTTAAAGTTCTCATCTAAGAAAAAAAATTCTGTATGTGGTGGATGTTAACTAACTTATTGTGAGGATCATGTATACAAATATTGAATCATTATGAAACTAATATAATGTTGCATGTCAGTTGTACCTCTCAATAGTAATAATAATAATAATAATAATAATAATAATAAAAGCCTCACTGTGTTAGTTTGGGTTCCCCTGATATTCTAATGCAGGAAGTAAAAAATAAACCCAACTTATGCTATTTAAGTAGTCAGTGTAAATACTTGTATAGCAAAACTTTTAAACATTAACTTCATCTAATAGCTCTAACTCACTCAAGTATATGTATATAGAACATTTTTTTTTTAAAAAGCCATCCTTGGTCTTTAGGTATGGACCCATTTCTTCCCTTTCTTGTTATAATGTCTAAGTTGTAATAAGGAATTGAGATTTCAGTGGGATTATCAAGAAAGAAATAGTTTAGCTTGGATTGTGTTATGTTAAAAGTTCTGGTTTGGGACACCTGGGTGGTTCAGTTAGTTAAGCGTCTGACTCTAGATTTCAGCTCAGGTCATGATCTCAGGGTTATGGGATCAAGTCCCAAGTCTGGCTTACACTCAGTGGAAAGTTGGCCGGAGGTATTCTCTCTCTCTCTCTCCCACTCTCCCCCGCTATCTCCCCCTCTGCTCCTACCCCTGCTTGTGTGCTCTCTCTCTCTTAAATCTCTTTCACTCTCAAATAAATGAATCTTTTTTTTTTTTTTAAGATTTTATTTATTTTATTTATTTGACACAGAGAGATCACAAGTAGACAGAGAGGCAGGCAGAGAGGTGAGGGGGGAAGCGGGCTCCCTGCCCAGCAGAGAGCCCGATGTGGGGCTGGATCCCAGGACCCTGAGATCACCACCTGAGCGGAAGGCAGAGGCCCTAACCCACTGAGCCACCCAGGCGCCCCAAATAAATGAATCTTTTTTAAAAGTTCTGTTAGAAAGAGTAAATAGAAGGGAAATATTAGGATGAATCATGGGAAATGGCTGTTTCTTTAGGTTAAAAATAATCTAATATTGGCAAATTTCATATGGGTGCAACTCACTAGAAAGAGGAGGATGGTGAAGGAAAACTGAAGGGCATTAGGTGTGATTGAGAATCCAGAAAGGACTGTTGATTTTTTTGTTTGTTTGTTTGTTTGTTTCTTTGAGAACTATATAAATTCTGAGTGGGAAGAAACCTTAGAAATCATCTGTTACAATTTCTGCATTTTATGGACTTGATGACGCTCTGTCCTATTTTAAGACGTGAGTCAAATAATGATCCATATACTGGAAATTTGGAATTTTGGCGGAGAAAATAGAAAAAAAATCAGGAGTCTTTTCAGAACTTTCTGTAGAAAAGGAAACTTTGAGAGAGAGTTCCAAAATCTAAGCTTAAATTGTTCAGAGCCAATGTCAGTGGTGTACAAGCTTTGCTGCATATTAGAATCACTATTAACCAGGCCCTATCCAATTCTAATTAAGTCAGGTGGAGCCAGGTGTCAGCAGTGAAGTTTAGTGATCCCCAGGTGACCCCAGTGTGAGCAGTGTTTGGGAACCTTTTGCCAAGTGGAGGACATGATGACAAGAACAGAGAAAGGGGAACCACAGGAACTGTTGTAGACAAAAATTTTTGAAGTTTTTTGGACAGGTTTTGTGGGAAATAGTAAAGAGTGATGACCTAAAATTTCATTCCTGGGAAATGGATTATTTTGTATTTTGGATTAATGGGATTTCCATGCTGAGGTAAGGATATAAGAAATTAATCTATATAGTATTTACTGACCAAATATGTTACCCATTTAAAGAGATTTGTACTTTTTGAATGATGTGAAAGGTTTTTACTTAATTGGTTATAAGACTTAAGACTTGAGACCAAAATTTATTATTATTATATATAATAATCACAATAGCCACAGGGTTTAAGTTACAGAACTTATTAGGATTGTATTTGAGAGTGTATGTTGAATCCTGATTAAAAATATCAGTATTCATGGGCACCTTGGTGGCTCAATGGGTTAAGCCTCTGCCTTCGGCTCGGGTCATGATCTCGGGGTCCTGGGATCGAGCCCCACATTGGGCTCTCTGCTCAGTGGGGAGCCTGCTGCCCACCCCCCACCCCTGCCTGCCTGTCTGCCTAGTTGTCATCTCTGTCTCTGTGTCAAATAAATAAATAAATAAAATCTTTAAAAAAAAATTAGTATTCAGAACCTTATGTTTGTATCTTGACTTTAAGTAAACACTTTCCATAGTTCTCTCATAATGGTTATATATCATAAAAAGAGTACTGATAAAAAGAATACTAATAATATTTTATTTTTTCTGAGCCCCTGCCTTCTCATATTATTCTTTAAAGATAAAGTTTTTTTGTTTGTTTCTTTTTAAGACCCTAATTTTACTAACTCATAAATACAAATAGGATTCAGCTAGGTTTGGTATTACGTGATTGGTTTAGCTAATGCCTTTGATTTTTTTTCATTAAAGAAAAATATAGGCCAAGGGAACAAAAGGAATGTCTGTTGCAGTCATATTTGTCTAAATATAAGGAAGTATTTTTGTTTGCATACTTAATGCATTCCGCAAATATTATCAAGTACCTTCTCTTATATAGCATTCTGTGAGTTTGTGCAGAATGTTTTCTTGCTTATAAAATGCTTCTGTGAAGTAAGATAAATGGATTTGACTTGACGTCTTAGCATCCATGGAAAGAATCCTAAAACCACACACTAGCTACAGAGCTTGGTTTTCAGAACTTTACCAAGATATGAGGAAAGTGTGTTGGAGTCAGAGTCTGGAGAGCTAGGTTCAGGTGTTGAGGTAAACATTGAGCTTATGAAAGGGAAATTGTCTTAACTAGGTGATTGAAAAGAAGATGGGAACACGAAGTTTAGGAAATGAAGAAGGGTTAAATTTGAGAGAGGATTTAAAAGCAGAATTTAGGACTGAGGATTTTATTGGATGTGGAAGGTAAAGGTATTGGAAAGACTGTGGTTTCTAGACTCTGAGTTGAAGGTGTTGTGATATCTTTTCTCAAAATAGATAATATTTCTTCTTTTGGAGAGTGGGTCTGATGAGGTATTTTTAAAACTGAAATAAAAACAGAAAAACAGAATCTAGACTATTCACTGGACTTCTCCCTCTTTACTTCAGTTTGTGACGTGCCTTTCTTTAGTATTAACGTCCAAATGGACAGGCATGTGGCAGACAGCTTAATGTTTCTCACTGAGGTTAAGAAATCTTTTAAAGACAGATTTAGAAAAAAAAATTTTTTTGATGTCTCTTAAGCTATTATTTTTAATGTTTTCCTTTTCATAGAAATAAATTTAGAAAAATACCTGTTAAAAATATAACTGTTGAGTAAGAGAAGTAAATAAAAATATTTGGCAGAGTATCACATATGAAAGATTTGCTTTCTAATTTTGTGTTTTTAGTATCTGTTAATAGGTATATTTCTATTTATAAAATCAGTTCTTATTCATGATCTTCTTCTTTAAAAACAAATGTGTTTATTTAGATGATTTTTTGCATAAAAAGTGATTAAAGTACATTATTTCAATCACTTAAATATGCTATAAAGCTTGATTAAGAGAATTCCACTTTAATAACCTTCTAGAAAAATCTGTAAATCTTTTTATGGAAACCTCAAATTGTAACCTCGCCAATATTCCACTAGGTGGCACTGAAAGCCTAAAAAAAAAAAAACAACTGGTTGGCTTTAAAAACTGTTTTATTTAAAACACACAAACAAATGGATGATGAGCCGGGTGCTTTGATGGATCACTATTGTTGTTCTAGTGGAATTTTAAGAAAATGTACCATTTCCCCACGTAATCTGACATCTGGCAATTCATTACAAATTTATATGTCGTATGTATGGTTTTAGGGTATCTGATCTTGAATCCTGTTTCATTTGGAAACAAAACCTATTTTTGTGCAGTGATTTATGATTTTTATAATACTGATTGAATTTTGAAAACTTCATGTTTTTGTTCTAACTCTATAGATTTTGGTAGTTAAACATTTTTTGCTCTCATTTAAATCTCTAATGTGATAGTAACTTTGATAAAACTGTAATTATTTTTTGCATTTATTATAGCAGAATAGCTTTTTTATGTTGATTGACAAAGAAATGCAAACAGTAAGAAAAAAACCTTTGATAAGATTTGTCTTGGCAAACCCCAATTCATGCTTTATAAGAATAAAATTGCTTTTTTTTCCTTCCTCACTCCCTCTCAACACAATGCGTTCTGCCATTCAGGACTGTAATGTGAATTGTAGTCTGATAAACTACGTACAGAAATGGAAATTGTTTTGCATTTCTTTTTAATTCTATACATTTTCGGGGGTTTTAAAACTGGACCTATGAAATGAAGATTTTTGCATTTATCTTTTTTGTTTGAATAAAAAACCTACTATTGTAAATAAGTTTCCAAGCCATTCTGTGATTTTAAAAATTCGGTTAAATTGCTTTTGAAAATTAAAGAGAAAATCGAGTTTAGAAATGGTAAGAACTGTGACGTTGTCATAACTCACTTTTTAAATTTAAAGATTTGAACTTGAATTAAAATGCCATTTTAAATTTGTGTGGTATTTTGTATAATTTAAAAGTAGTGGTTAAGTGCAAAATTTATACTTTTTTTTTCTTTTTTTTTGTCCTGAATTTGAATACATTCCCTTAAGAGCTGAACTCTTAAGTGGGAAGTTGCTTTGCAAAGTTATAGCCTAGTTCCTTAGAAACCATAAATACACTGGAAATGTTTTATAACAGCTTACAGTTGAGGGCTCCAATTGTTTTATAGACTTGAATCCCCAGTTCTCATAAAACCTTTTGTTGTTATGTTGAGAGGAAAAATGACTTGGCTAAAACAAAGATGTTCACTTAAATTTCTGTTATGATTGTTTTTCTTCATTTTTCATAAAGTTATCTTGATGATGTGCATTTAGTATGTATGTTCATACAGCTTTATCTGAGAGCTGATCAGAGTGGAAAAAAATAGGATAGGTAGAATTAGATGCAATCCTACAGTGTATTGTGACTGCTGAAAAGACAGCCTCTAAAATATTGACTAATTTCTTTGTTTTCTACCATTTGCCTAAAGTAATCCTGCTTGGTTTATTACATTAAGAAAATATTGCATATTTATGCTTACTTTTTTCATATAGCATCTGGCACGGTGATATGTGTTAAGATATTTCATTTTTAGTAAAGGAAAAAGATGGTTTAGGATATATAAAAATATATTGGATTAAAAAAAATATCTCTTTTGTTGCATTTTATTGTCTCGTGGTATACATGTAGATGTTCCTCCTGACATTTTGCTACCCTGTGAAGCCACCTTCTGTCATTTAACCTGTTGTATGCTTTCCCTCTACAGTTTTTACTTGCGCTTTGCTTCGTATTTGTTACCTTATTTCCCCAAATTTCTCAAATTTGAAATTTCACCTGTTCTCTAAATGGCACCTCTTCCATCTAATGTGAACTCACTGCCCTTTGATGCTGTGGGTTTTGTTTGTTCTCCCTTGTGTTCTGCCTTGCAGGGGCATTGCTTATTCATTTGAACTCTCTTATTACTTCAGCTATTTTTTTTACTCAACTTTGTTTCTGTATGAACTAGTATAGGGAATTCTTACATAGTGGGAATTTTTAAAAAATGTTAAATCTAAATATGTGATTCATTTGAGAAAGGTAGGATAAGAGAGCTTTGAAAGTAGCAAGTTATTTCCTAATGATAGTATGGAAGAGAGACTTGATTCGTTCTTTTTTGCCATTGTATTTTTATTTTTATCCCCTTTACATTTAAATTCATTACCTTAATTGTGGTTTTTCTTCAGTTTTAATTTTGGAATAAGCAATGTACTTTTTATTTTAAGTATAGTTGATTACCACTAATGAGAAAGTTGTGGCAAATTTTGATGATCTATAGTTGATATATTATTTTTGGATTTTCAAGTTTTATAAAGCATTAATACCACATTAATGATAACATATTTATTAGTTACTATGTGACTTAGAATTTATTATAAAATTCTTTAAAGGCTTTTTATAATAGCAGTATGTAAGACTGAAATATTTGATTCTCTAACTTGGCTTATTGAATATTTTGTAACTTTAAAAGAAATCACATATTTTAATATAGTATAAGTAATTTCATTTGTTATCCTGGTCCCCTGATTTTGCCTTTTAAAGTTTTTTATAGGAAATCTTTTGTTCATTTTATGTAGAATTTTGCCTCATACATATATATTGGCTTGCAGAATTGGTTTTAGGTGAAGAATTATGTATTTTTATGCATCTCCAATTCGAGGAAACCAGTTTGTTAATGCCAAAATTATGGGGTAATTGTGGTAAGAATATACGATCTTGCTGTTTCTGTTTATTTTTCTAATTTACATGCTTTAAGTATCCCTAAAACCACTTAACATTTTTTGTTATTTCTAGTTAGAAGAATGAGATCTTTTATTAGGGGTTTGTGGAAAGTTTTGACTATCAAAACAACATAATGTCTTTTCTTTTTGTTCTTTTCTTTTTGTGTAAATTAATTTTTTTTTAGTTAGATCAGTGATTGTTACCTACAGTGTGCCTTGGTAGTAGAGAGCATAATGATGGAGAGTAAGGAGAAATCTCAGCTCTCAAAAGGTGTTATTGGATTGAGCAGGGAGCACTAAAAGTGAAACATGTGGAGAATGATCAGGTAGAGAGTCTTGCAGCCTTCAGGTGCCGTGGGATTAAAAGGAATAAAGTGATCAGCATCTAGTTAGAATGGAGTTTGTCTAAATGAGTTCAGGTATATATTTTCACATAGGAGCCACTAAGTTGTCCGAAAGGAGAGGATATTTTATGGGGATATAGTTTGGTCATTTGTTTTGGATTGAATTCTACTTTGGGTGCTATGTTTCTTTCTCTGCTTGTGTTGGTGTTATCGCTCTCTTTAGTCTAGGTTACTTAGAGTGTCAAGTGTTATGTGTCTGTTCTTTGAAATTATACGGGTTTGTCTGCTCACTGTGATATAATTGCTTAGTTCTCCAAGAAGGAATGGCACTTGACCTTTTCTGTACATATACAGATTGTACTCTTTTTACAGATTCATTACATTTGTGAAATGTACACTTGTGAGATATTTATAAATGCAATCATGTTTTCCCTTTGACATTCTTAATAACTTTGGATATTTGTTTCACTGTCACTGTGTGTGTGTGTGTATATGTCCTTTACAGGTGAAAAAAATGAGGTGCAGAGAGACTAAGTTGTCCAAGTTAATACCAGAGTCACAACTAAAACCTAAGGGTCTTTATCTTTAGATCAGTTAATTAGGTAGTATATGGAGAACCTCAGCATGGAGTTAAATGTCATTGGCATTTCTATATTTAAGATGAAAGGGTTCATTCATTGCAGTCTATTTGAATTTTTTGCTTGACTTTGTACTTGATATTTTCAATCTTAGCAATTTTTATAATCTTTTTTTTTTTTCCTTTTTTTGGAATGGTACCAACTACATTTGTTTGTTAGTTGTGCTGTGAAATTCCTAAGAAGGCAGCATTGCTATATCCTCACCTGGGTCTTTTCCCCTGCCTCAGCTTGCAGCATCTGAAGCAAGTATTCTAAATGCCTGTGGACTCTTAGGGAGGGAGATTGCCAGGAATTTCTGATCTCATTTTCCATTTCATGTCTCACTCATTTCAAACTTTTATTAAATGCTTGGAGGTTGCCCATGAGTAGCCTACTCAGAAACCTTTCTGTAAGTGGTGTGGTTTTAACCCAAGTCTGTTCCTCAGTGTCATTGTCCAGGGTGCAATGCAGATTAGTGTGTTGTCAAGATAACCCCCTTCTCCCTGAAGTCCCTGACACACACACACACACACGCGCACACACACGCGCGCACGCGCACACACACATACACACAGAAATGCAGCTCCCACTGTTAGGATGCTGTATTTCCTACTTCACTCATAGTGTTTGGTTGCATGCTAAATCACCGATGACTGTGTGTTTGACCTTTTAATTTTATAAGTGAGTTCTGATATAGAAGAGGCATTTTCTTTCCCATGCACTTTTAATATGTAGATTTGATTTTTGTATGACTTTGCCTTCTCTTAAATTTATTGGCATTTTAAATATAAATAGTTAACTATTCTCTTGAATTTCAGATTTTTTTGCTCTCGTATTTTCTTTTAGCTTGAATCTAAGAGGAGATATTTTATAATTAATAATTTTCCATATTTAAATTATAAATTAAAGTCTAAAACATATATAATCTGGGTTTTTTTTTAATAAATGAAAACTATGCCCTGCAATAAAATAATCTAGAATATTTCCGTTTGGAAAACAATGTTCTCTAATTGACACGATAACTTCTGTGTATTTAATTAATGATTTTATTAAGGATTTTTGTTAAATATTTTAATGACTATTAAATTATTTTAAATATGAGTTTCTTTTGTGTTCTTAAATGTATTTAAGATTAATATGAATACAGAAATCAAAGGACTAAATTGTTACATGTCTATAATAATGTGTTGATTAATTAGTATGGCAGAGAGTGAATGTCTGAATTAATGAAATTTCTCAGTTAACTGAAGGTTTATTCAATTATGCAGTGAAATTGCGTAGTATGAGGATGCAGACATTAGGGGTAGGGATTTGTCTGTCAAGCTCTTTTTAGTTGTGTAAATCCATAGACGCTCCATTCTGTATCATTACAAAGAAAGCATTTTATCAAATACAAAGCTTTAGTTCATAATCAGATCATTATTTGCATTATCAGCACACTTTGAAGGAAGCCTCATAGGATTACAGAGCTAAACTTGGGAATCTTTTCTGGAGCTGGTGTTTCTTAGCCAAGCAGTGAGATTTCTAGCACGGATGTCTGCTCTGCTCAGGGTTTTAATGCTGACTGTGACCTGCAAGTCATTGAGATAGTCCCTGGTTATCTGTGCCAGGACAGACTTTAGAATGTCAAATGATGAAAATATATATATGTGGTATGTATGTATGATGATACTACATAGTCACTTTGGTTTTTCCTTTTGTTAAACTTCTTTCACCTACCAGTTGGCACACACAGAATTGATAATAAAATCTGACTCTTCAGACTGGCTAGTTTTCTTTTTTTCTCCAGTAGATGAGTAGTTTTTAGTATTTTAGTGTTTTAGAAGTCCTAATTTTCCATGAACTTTCCTATTTTCTGTCCATTTATCTCCTTGCTTGGAATGGTTCCCAGGAGATTTGTGACTGTTAAGAAAAATGATTATTTATTTCCATGCAGGTAGAATTATAACAGGTACAAGTACTCTAATTGTGATTTTTTTTTTTCTTAAAGGAGGAATTTCGAGAACTTCGAGAACAGCCTAGTGACCCTCAAGCTGAACAAGAATTAATTAATAGTATTGAACAAGTATATTTTTCTACAGACTCATTTGATATTGTTAAATATGAGCTGGAGGTAAAACAAAATTCATTAAAACTTATTTAAACCCGATCTTGTTCAGTGACTGAATTTGTGGATGAGATTTGAATGCTTTTTAGGGGTGTTGGTCCCTCCTTTCTTCCTTCCTTTCCTTGCTTAATACCAGGACTGGTTTATGATGACCATATAGTGATTTATTGAACTGTCCACATTGTTTAATGATGAAATTTTAGAAAGTGTAAAATTAAGTGCAGCTCTAGAATATTGGTCTAGGAAACATTTCTGTATTTTTGGTTTTTAACTGTTAGCATACAGTATGTTGGTATGCTGCCTCTATCTTATTTTATATCATCAAAATATGTTTAGAGAAACTTTGAGACTTTTAACCATGAATGCATCTTTATATATAGCCATGATGCCATGATAAAGACCCCTATGCCATGATGTTTATAATACTGGCATTTTAAATTTATAGGAAATTCAAAAAAGAACAGTAAAATCTTGTTTTAGATGCAACCAAATGCAGTATGCATACATGCTTTATATGCACTGTGTACATAGTCAGCCTGCTCTCATTCTGAAGTTTCATCAATCCATTGACTGATACTTGGAGTTTCTCATATACAGATCGGTATGCACTTTTGTTAGTTTCCCATCCTGTCTTCTGAAAGCTGATGTGGAATCTAGAATGTACTCCTGCAACTGTCACTGTCACACTGTAGTGCTTAGTTCCTAGTACTTCAGAGGGGAAGTATATTTTGAATTCTGTCATAGACAAGTAGGGATATACCTGTGGTTGGTAGAGGGGGGGGGTTAGGATGTGGGACTTTCTTCTCCCATTCTCCTGTCCTATAGGGCTGAGTGAAGGATGGAACTTGAGCCGCAGAGGGTTGGGCAACAAACATATGGCAGCTTTTGTGTCTGAAATCTAGAGGGGAAAGTGGGGAGGCCAAAAAGAGTGTATGGGAGTGGGATGAGACATTGTTTTACATGCACAGATTATAGTTTGTAAGTCAGAGATATGCAGGTAAATGAAACCAAGTTAAACTATTTTTTACTCTTCATTTATGGGTATTTTTTTAGAAACTCCCTCCTGTTCTCAATTTGCAAGAATTAGAGGAATACAGAGACAAATTGAAACAACAGCAAGCTGCAGTAAGTAAAATCACCTTTCTTTCTGACATAACCAAATGGAACCTCAGGGAGGTGTAATATCAGCAGATTTTAGGTTTAACTTAACATGTTAAACAAATATTATTGAATATGACTCAGACTCAGTGATACATTTATTTAAAAGTATAATGCCTATTCAGTTTCCCTCACATTACCTTGATATAGATTTGCTTTTAGAGCTGAGGGTTTTTTCCTCCAGAATCCCAAATGTGATAAAAGATTTTTGAACTTTTTTTAGATTGTTAAGTACCTTTAGGCTCCTTGTCACGCATGCATGACTTCCCTACTACAGTTTCTTATCTCAGAATAAAGGTCCCCACTTCTAGTTGAAATAGGCCCAAAGACAAGAGACTTAAGATTCAGAAATGTTATAGTTGTAGTCACTGATTAATTGTCTGGCATTGGGCAAGTCACTTAGCCTTGCTAAATCTGTGAAGTGATGGGTTAGCCTGCATTTTCTCGGGTGCTGTACAATTCTGTGATTCTGTGATTTTCCTAGCAGTAGGCTGATCTCCTTTAATAAAACTCAGACTATGCTGTAGAATATTAAATCATGTTAGTGTGGAATCTTGTTAATTTTTTAATACTAAAGGAGCAGTAGTTATTTATCTGTTTGAATTTAAGATGTGATTTTTAATAATACATCTGACAAATAAAGGAAGATCTACTTCTTTTGTACTACACTCAAAGGTCTCACTGGGTACTGGGATCTCTTTGGGGGTAGCAGCAGTGGTGTGGGGAAGGGACTTGACCTGTGGAGGGTTGTGTGGTAAAAGCATATTGTGCTTTTGGAGAACTAGATTCCAGTGGATGGTGGCATTTTTTGCCTTCTGTTGATTTCAGCAGGTTTATATATGCATCTGTCTCTATACTTGATGTCATAGTATTCTTTAGGGAATGAGCCTCATTACAGGGGCCAGATAGCACAGTACCTTTGGGATTTGGTACACCTGGGCTTGAATCCCAATCTTACTGTGGGGGATGTGGGTCCATTACCACTATATTTAAGATCGTTCCTCTGGAAAATGAGAACCAATTTTAATCGATTGTTATGAGTACTAACTGAGATAATACAGGGAAAGCACTTAGTACACTGCCTGATACAGTGCAGACTAAAAACTATATTATCTGTTTTAAACTGTTTAAAAAAAAAAACCAGTTTGATAAAAATTAGGTCAATTTCTGTCTAAACATCTATACAAACTCATATCTATAGAAATTCAGAGCAGCTGAGAAAATATAGAAGGATTAATGCAATCGTTGAATGTGTGTGTAATGCTTTGTTCTCAGTTGCTTGGGGAAGAGGAAGGGAATCTCAACTAGTTGAGTTTTTTGAGCAAAAAATTCACTAAATGCTATGGCTGTGCCATGCTCTGGGGTATCTGTAGTGCAGTCTAGCAGACGCCCCTGAAACTGAAATAAGAGCCTCATAGTCAAAATCATTGTAATTCTTACTTATATACACTAACGTTTGTCATGGAATTGACCAAGGAAACCTTAAGTATGTTCGTAGCATTCCCAAAAAAGCCACCCCAAAAAACACGTTTTCAAGTTTTCAGAAGTAGAGGACCAAATTACTGTTTGTCTTTTTATGTGTTACAAAGAATCTACAGGATGTTCCCTGTTTCCCACACACTGTGTCCATAAAATCAACTAATTATTTATCCTGCGAATTCATCTTTTAAAAAGCAAATCTTATGCCCTTGAGGATCTTACACCCTTGTGCATGTTAGTAAATTAGATGATTCTCATATTATTAACAGTCATAATGGCCATTTATTGAGTTTTTATTAAGGACCAAGTATTATGTTCTCTTTTATATCTTTTTTACTAATTTCATAGCCCAGAGCATGCCAATACCTGCTGTAGAAGTTATTGGGAAGACCAGTGGAATATTCTTACAAAAATTTAAAATGTAAAATGAAACAGGAAGTATGTGGCTTTTTCTTTCACTTGTTTTATTTGATTGCATGTTTTTATAGGTCTCTAAAAAAGTAGCTGATTTAATTCTTGAAAAACAGCCTGCTTATGTAAAGGTAGGGTGATATTTGTTATTTTTAATAGTAAAATTTTAAAAATGCCTAAGTGATTTATACTTGAAACTGTTGAAGTAATTTATCCTCTTGTCTGTAGTTCTCTAGCAACATATTGACTCTATTTGGAGTGTGTGTTTGTGGGGGGAGGGGTTATATATGTATTTTTTTTTTTCTCTCATTTGAGAGAGTTTACCAAACTGAAGAAGTGAGTTTTTATAACTGATTTTAAAGTAATCTCGTTGGATTTTCCAAACTTTTGAAGGCCCAGTGAAAATTCCTTCTGTTTACTTTGTAACATGTAGATCGTTAATAATGACTGCTCAAAAGCAGTGTAACAATCTGTCTTTAAAATATAATAAAATTGGAATCTTATAACTGAATCTGTCTTTGAATCAGAAAATCAGAGACTCCAAGATCCATTAAAATACCTACCAGTGTTCAAATGAAGACATTTGTTGTCAAAGCATCTTAGCAAACAGAAATCATACTTGTCATATCCTTATCTTCTGAAGTTCTGTTGAGTAGAAACATTTCAATGGATGTATTATTAGTATTTGTTTTTGTCTGTATAAAGCAGGTTGGATCTAGATTTCCTTATAAGCAATACTGACTAAATATTTTATCATATGTCATTGTGAAAATCATTTGAAAATAGTCCTTTTAAATTATTTTATGAAGGATATACCAACAGTTTTCAATTTTAGCTATCTTTGTTGCTACTTTGTTTTCCAAGCAAGCTTTCCTTTGAAACCCACTAACGTTTTTGTTAGAGTATCATACAAATAAAATAGAATAATAAAATGCCTCCACAATAACCTATATCTAATTTTTCCATAGGAACTTGAAAGAGTTACCTCATTACAGACGGGTCTTCAGTTAGCTGCTGTTATCTGCACAAATGGGAGGAGGTATTGCATTTGATGAATATTTTGTTTTTTAAGCCAGAAAACATTTCAAGAAAAATTGTGAAACTGTCATTGATAATTGATTTTTTTATTATGACTATGGTTTCTAGAATACTGTTCATTAACTGAATATATATTATGATCTAAAAACTGCACTAAGAAAGTATATGTGAAATGAAATATCTGTAAATCTGATTATGACTTTAACATATTACTGTTTTTATATTGTTTTGAATAGTGCCTCTCAAACTATAAGGATATGATTTTTTTCCTTAATTTCCAACTTACTACAGACTATTTTTGTAAAATGCAATAAAAACAAAATACTAAGAAAATACTATAGAGAATATAGTCTCAGTTTTATTATTAATTCATCAAACTTAAAATTATTATGTCAATTTTTCTCTAAGTGGTTTTTTAGTATTTATTCTCCATTTCTGTACTTTTCTTGTGATGGATCAGTAACAGTTTGAGGATTGGCACCAGTCCATCCACCATGCTCTGAGTAATGCTGATTGAGATTGAGCCGTTGAATAAATTTGTCAAATAGCAGTCACAATCCCTGATTTCAGGAGTAATTGAGGATACCACCTTGTCTGTTGCCTAATTGATCTGTGTGAACAGTGTTCTTAATATAACAGAAAAATTTAACTATTCTTCTTTTTTGCAGACACTTGAATATTGCCAAGGAAGGTTTTACTCAAGCTAGTTTAGGACTTCTTGCAAATCAAAGGAAACGTCAGTTACTGATTGGACTTCTGAAATCTCTCAGAACTATAAAAACATTGGTATATACTGGTTAATATTTAAAAATTAAAAATTACTTTTATGGTTGAAACAGATTTTACCTTTGTTTTTTTTTTTTTTCCCAGCAAAGAACAGATGTGCGCTTAAGTGAAATGCTAGAGGTAAGTAAACAAAGTTTGGAAATTTGGTGATCCTGATACTATTAAATGGAAAAATTATGGTGGAAGATATTCAGATGTGCATTTTTTTTCAAATTGCTACATCGTATAAAGAGCATTTTTAGACATTATATAAAGCTACTTGCTGTAGAGCATTTTTCTACTGACATATTTCATTGTCAATAGAAAAATTAGAAAAATTAGATAGAAATTTTAATTTAATTTAATTAGAAAAATTAAATAGAAAAATTTATTTGGGGAAATGTTTACTTTGTAGCAATGTGGGAATGTTTTCAGTATGTTGATTGTATTTGCACCCAAATAGCAATAAAATTATCTTTTGTATCAAACAAATAGGAATAATTTAAGGAATATGTCATATTTGAGTTGTGTTTGGTATCTCATATATTAATTGGTTTTCCGAGTGAGCCATCTATTTTCTCTTTGATGCTTTTTTAGCATTTTCTATCTACTTGTTTTATAAAGCGTAACGTAATATGTGTGTTTCCCATACATGAGGTCCTTCAGGTAGCTACTTTGTCATCATCTTAACATCCCCACTGGTTTGAATACATTTGTCCAATTACAGAGAGGAGCATAGGAAAATTTTTTTATGGTTTTTGGTTATCACCGTGTTACTTCTTAACTTAGACTTGAGAAGTGCATCTGAAAATTTCATTCGGCATTAAATTACTGTTTAGATGATAAAAACATTCCAAGGCTATTAATAAATATTTTACTTTCTCCCATCCAAGCACTAACCAGGACTGACACTACTTAGCTTCCAAGATCAGTTGGGATCAGGTGTACTCAGGGTGGTATGGCAGTAGATGTTCTATTTCACTTTCTAACAACTTTATTTGTTTTAAAATATTTATTGATTTCTTGGTGGTAGAACTCCTGAGTGTTGATTACAGCGGATTTCATAGTGGTTTGTTACATTTCTATATAAACATTATTGAAAGAAGATATATTAACGTTTAAAGAAAACCTTCCTGGGAAGCAGCTTATTATTTTGTATAGGCTTTATCCACGTGTCATGGTCTTAGGGGGCTGTTACTATGTATATGAGGGAAAAGAATATTTTTTCTATGTGTACGTTTTAGGCTTGGAGCTAGTGGTCTCTTTATATTTTATTATTTATCTATCATTGGTATTCTAATCCTTTTGTAAGAAATTAAAATTTTCTGGTTCTGTAACTTTTGGATGGAGTATGAGCAGAGATTTATTTTTTTTTCAGGGACTTTAGGAAAAATGTTTCCTGTTTAATGACTTCTGTTGTTGTTATCTTAAGGAGGAAGACTATCCCGGAGCTATTCAGTTGTGCCTGGAATGTCAGAAAGCCGCCAGCACTTTTAAACATTACAGTTGCATAAGGTAAGGTAATATAAAAATCGTAAGGTGACTGTATTGTCAGTTTTTAACATATGAGCTGTGAACATACAATGTTAACGAACATTTAAAATAAATACTAAGTAGTGTGTTGTAGTGAACATTCTTGTTCAGAAATGGGCAGTACAGTGGTATTATAAATAATAATTTGTAAGGTGTGAAAGATCAGATACTTTTTTATCCTACCCCTTCTTTTCACCTCATTGAAACTCTTTTTTCATATTCTTTCCAATTTATAGAGTGGCAAAGAAGAATAAATTTATCTGTTTACATTACTCTTGCATCTCTTGGGAATTTTTCCTCCTTAATTTGGCCCAGCTCATAAATATTGAGAGTGTTACTGCAGTTTGTTTTTCGGATCCAGACAGTTCGAGTGTTTGGCCCATCCGGATAAGAATTTTTTTGGAAAATTAAAGTGTGATTTAATTTTATGTAATAATCATCTTTGCCATATTTAAGTGATTTTGTATTTGATGTGTTACATCTTTTATTTAGTTATTTATAAAATGTACAGTGGAAAAATGGCCATCGCAGCCTTTGGTATTAGTTCTACTTTATTAATCGGTTTTTGGTCTGCTTAAAAACGAAGGTTTTGCATTACTGGTGGCAGTCCCTTGGGGAGGCTCAATCCCCAGCTGTAATTTCCATCATTCCTCTAAAACCATCTCAAGTAAACATACAATCTAAGTTAAATCGTGTGCTTGCCAAGCAAACCCAGTTTCAAATTAAATTCATACCTATCCTAGGATATAGCCCCTCAGTCTCTCCTGTATGGAAATTCTGGCAGTCAGTGAGCACGATGCACCCATGTTGTAGATGGTGATTGTTAGTACCTGAAAAATAAAAGGATTACAGAGGACCAAAACATTAATACAGATTTAATTAAATTTTTTTCTTTTAATATACTCCCACATCATGGGTCTCTGCAGGATGTGGGATAAGAGCTAGCCATTTCCCACTAGAGATGCTGTTTAATATTTATGATATTCTTTTCTTTAGGATCATGCATACTGAATCAAAACTTTTTGTTTGATTAAGAAATGTATAGTTGTGTAGCTCTAGTGATATTTTGTTTTTATCCATTGTGACACTGATTAACTGTCAGCCTTAAAGACTTGATTATGTTATTTAGATTTTTTTAATTGAATAAAAAGAGATTTAGTTCTAATATGTTGAATGTATTTGAAAATTTCTAGCAAGGCTCCCTGGGTCCTGAAGAGACCTAGTACGCATTTAGTTTATTTTGTGGTGATAAATCAGTTACAGTGAGAACAGCTTATGTATGATTGGGTGAATGTAATTCAGGCAGTTTTACATTACTTAGTGTTTATTATATGCCAGATGCTTTGCTTTAGAACTGGCTGAATAGTGTTGAACTATACATAAGGTAATCATTACAATCCCTGGTTTTCTAGGTAATCTATCAAGAAGGGCTTGGATTGAAGAAGGTATAGTGAGATAGGGGGATGGGATCTTAGGGAGATGAGTGTTGAGTGTACAGGGGAAGTGTTGGGCTCTAACTCTCCTTTGGGGTCAACACTGAGGGAGGAGAGTTAGCTAAAACAAGGTATGAGGGTTGTGGATAGGAGATTATAGGTATCACGATGAAGTCTGTGTTGCAGAGGTAACAAGCAAAATGAGGGCTGAAAATATCCATTGGATTTATAACAAAGAAATCATTGCTGACTTTGTTGGGACAGATTTGCTTGAAGAATAAGTACAGGATGAGGGAATTTGACAAAGGAGGAGATGTGGAATTGAGGGGGAAATTTGCATATTTGAAATCTGTGGGAAAGTGAGAGGTTGAAAATAAAATAGATGACATAATATTATGCTAAGGCTTTGTAGGGATTATAGTAGAGTTGACTTTGAAAAGGTCACTTTCTATTATAATAGGAAAAATGGATGTGGAGATTTGGTGGCAGGAAATTGAGGTAGCAGGTGACCCGTGTTGGCACTTTGTTTTCTCTCAATAATGAAGAGTTTTGGCTGTGCTAAAGTAATTATCTACTTGATGAGAGTTAACTATACAAAATGTTTTTTAAGGAAATTTTACATGGGCTTTTTAAGGTTAGTCTGAAGTAGCTTCTAAGTACTTTCTCATTAAGGTATATAGTGATATGTGGAGAACTACAGTTCTCCGACCTGGTGAAAAGATCGAAATTAAAGATCTGTAATGGTGACTTAAGTAATAATTGCTTTATTTTAGGGAGTACATTCTATAAAAAGCGTGTTGTGTTTACATATGTGAATTATACATGTAATAATGAGAGAAGTTTGTCTTATTCTCCGAAAACAGGTAAAAATACATGCACAAATGTATTAAAATGTCCCAAGGAATTAATTTTACCTTGGGCTTTGCGGGACCTCTGTTAGAGTTGTGTTTTTCACTTGCTGATGTAGTGACAATGTCAGCATTACTCAGAGAGCTTTGCTATTGGTTGGAATTGTTTGGTAGTGATGCCAGGCCTTCCAACAGAATTCTTCCTCACATACCTGCACTGTTTGCTCTGCTAGCCACCATTAATCCTGCTTAACCCAATCCCCTTTTCCCTTGTTTTACACTTTTGTTCCTACTTGGGAGAGCGTGAGAAATTTGCTCACTCCTTGTAGATATATGAGATATAGTGATAGAGTTAGTTGACATGTAGATCAGGTTGAGTCCACAAAAATGAAAGGAATTTTGTTTTGTCTTCCTTTTTTGCTTTTATTAATTGGATTACCTTTTTCATTTTGTGCATTTATTTTCCTTTCTTTTCCTCTGGTCTTCTAAATACAATACTGTACCTGTCCTTGAGCTCTCTGGTTGGGACTGTTCAGACATGATTCATCAACACTTTAAAGATTCATTTCATTTACCTGGAGCTGTGGAATTTAACCAAAGGCAGATTTAATCTTTGCTTGGACCTAAGTGAATCGGAGTGAAAAATCATTTTACATGCTGGTAGTCTTAGGAATAATAATTAATTTCCAACTGCTTATACTCTCATTTTCTTTAACATTTAAATTTATTTTCATTTCTGTTGGTGGCTAGAGAATCACAAAGTATATTCCCTTTAGAAATGGCCGTGAGAGAACAACCTGTGATGCAGAGCATTTCTAGATTCTGGTGTAATTTTTTTTTTTTTAATGTATTTTAAACAAGTTCATATGCACCACGTACCTGCTTGTCCACTTCTTAATTTTTCCTAGGGAGAGTGTATGTTCCTGTTTTCTTTGCTAGTCACATTATAAGGGTTTTGGTAGATGGCAGAGACCCTGTGGTCTTAGAAGTAGATTACATGGGGCTACTGAGGGCTGACTCTTACGATTCTGAAACCAGGAAAAACAGAATTCATGTATTTGCTTCTGCATTAAGAGCCCTGGATTGTATTGTCTCAGGTTATACAACTTTGTGGTTTAATACCTAAAAGTACCAAGTAATATGATGTACCCAGTTGATTGAAACTGGAAGAAAACTTGTACCCCTTCAGCACCTTGTATTTTCCTTGAGATACGGTGTGTTTCAACATCTTTAATAAAAGATAGTGTAGCACCAGTTTTGTTCACTTTTATAACTGACAAGGAACATTTTTACATTATTTGACATTTCTTGAGTTGATTGACAGAGTCATATATTTGGGATTTACTGGGAATAGGCATCAGAATGTGTTTTTGTTAAAGTATGTCTGTGAGTGAGGCATTTAATTTCTCTTTCACTTGCAATTTATCTAAATTAGTTTCAAGAAAAGTTATGTTTAAAAGTCAAAACTGCTTTATTGTTTTGTATTTCATTTGAAAGAAACTGCTTGAGGGAATCTGAGAGCATTCTGGATCATGCACACCACCAGAACTAGAATATCTTTTTTTGAGTACTATACTTTGGCATACACACATGTATTTAATTTCTCATAATCTTCAAAATACCCTTTTTCCCCCCTCAGAATATGAACTTGGCAGTGGAATGAAAATTGCAGGTTGTAGAACTTCTTTAAATCACAGAATAATGAACATAGCTTTTTGGTACAAGTACAGCAATATTAGGGACCATGCTCCCCTCTTTCCCTTGATTCCCTTCTAGAAAGAGGTCATGCTCTGTCTTTGTCTAGGTTCAAGCAAGGGGAAACCTAGGAACTCTGCCTGGGATAGTGTTTGGAGCAGTGCATGTTTCAGCTGGGTCACCAGGCCAGCTACCCGGACCCATGAGTAGATCTGGAGTCCTTGTTGCTCCATCTGTGTGGGCTAAGTTTTTGACAGCGTGCTATTCGCATACTGCCTGCACTTCTTATCTTTTATTTTAATTTGTTTTCCTCCGTCTCCCTCCCCCGTGCTGTGCCATTTTGAAATAATGTAAAGTAAAATCTACTGGTGGCAAAACAATATTTAAACAAAAGGTAAAAATTTCTTTCTGCCTTACTGACCATTCTCTTTCCTACTCCCTGGAGTAAACCGCTTATATAGCTTATTAGATTTTTTTTTCCAGTAGATTTCATTATAATTTAAAATTCTATGTTAAAATATCCTTTTCCTGATTCATCACTTTATACAGTTGTTGATTCTCTGTTTACTCCTCCTCTTAAAATATCAATAAGAGATAGGAATTTGGTATACTTTCTTTTACTTCTCTTATAGGATATTTTAGTGAAACTGTTATTTTTACTTGGTCAAATTTATAACATTTATATTCTTTTTGCAGCTATAATTAAATCTTCTGTGTTTTCTCAGTAGTTTACTTCCAGAAAAATTAACATAATAGAAATTGTATTTATTGTATCATGATTATATAAATATTATCTGCAGGACTAAGTAGAGTGAATGGACTTAGAAAAAAAAGTAATCTTTTGTCTCTACAGAAAATCAAAACCCATTGGTGTTTGGTGTTTTTGTTATTTGTTGAACATTTTTTTACCTCTTTCAACTACTATCATTTCTATGTTTCCTGTTTTATATATCCCTTTGTCTTATTTTGTTAGAGTTTTGTTACAGTTATCCCTTTAAGAATTTTTTTTTTTATATGGAATATGTGGGAAATCAATTTTCAGACTTTGAAATGATGTTAATTTAGTCCATATGCATGATTGAAAGAAAAACTATTTTTTTCTTAGAAAATGGAATGCATTGCTCAGTTGTCAGACGGGGTCAGATGTTTTCCTCATGAAGAGTGCCTTTTCTTTCTTTTTTTTTTTTAGAAACTTTAAGGATTTTTCTCTTTATCTGGTGTTCTGAAATTTCACCAGTTGTGTAGGAAAGTCATCTGTGTTAGACTCTTTACTCCTAGATGATGAGACAAGAATGAGGTATTATTTAATCCTTATTTGCATGAGATGCTGTGTTACTTGTTATGCTAAGAGCTTTTGAAATGTATTTGTTCTCTAGGAGCTTATTACAACAGGCAGTTAACAGGCAGGACAGTGAGATAATATGCCAGTTAAGAACACAGAATCGTAAACAAAAGACCATCAGAAATGTTCATGCTGTGAATGGTTTGCTTCTTATACCCCTACAGAAACAGAAATATTGACATGTATAAGAGTGTGAATAGAAGCTAGGCAGTGTTAGCTTTGACAGCATCAACTGTACAGTAATTCTAAATTAGATTTTAATAAGGTTTTTTTCACTAATGCTTTATTTTTTAGCTTTAAAAATTGAATCATGATGGTGGTGCTAGTGACGATGGTTGTGATAACATTTTTAAATGTTAATAAAAAATATAATAAATAACATAAATTATGTTTATTATAATATATATTTATATATTTATATATAACTTATATATCATGTTATATATATGTTATATATAATATGTTTATGTATTTATAAAATATAAAATATAAATTATAAATATATAAATATAAAAATCATGTTAATAAAAAATAAAAATATTTTAACATTTTTGGACTTTTCTATGTGTGAAGCATTGTACTAATCATTTCCCTTGCCTTTCCTTATTTGGTATTGACAAAATATTCCACAGAGCTATTATTATTTTCTCGATTTTATAGATGGGGAAGTTGATGCTTTGTAAAATAAGTGGGAGAGTCAGGATTTAAACTTCAGTCCCTGGAATGCAGAGCTTGTTGCTCTTAACCACTATTACACTATACTGTCTGATAATGTAGTAACAGTGGAAGTTCATGGCTAGGAGGCCAATTTTTATTCATCTACTCCAGTAGCTGAGTTAATTGTACTTTTTCCCCCTAAACCTCTTTCTACCAGTTATATTTGTTACCAAATTTATGTTGTTTAAGTAAATAAACTAATGAAATGAAACAGGTTTTTGAAAGTAGATGAGACAACTCATAAAAATTGGTGGATATAAGTGACTAAATGTGATTTGGCATTTGAATTGTTTTGCATTTGTCTTTAAGTTCCTACCTTATCACAGAGAAACTGAAACTTGATATTATAAATAATTTGTGTGTGATTTGGCTCCTATAAAACCAAGAAGTTAAAGCTCTACTCAAATGAGAAGATTTGGGGTCTAAATCAGAAATGGGTAAATGAAGTGTGGTTATACAGTTGTACTTAAAACATTGAATAGACCTGTGAACAGACATGCACACACACATAGATATATTCTAGTTTTAACTTTGATCAGTTGACCAACTGAAAGGTTTGCTGAGCGTTAGCACAGGGTAGGCAGACTTTGTTTTTAAAGAGCCAGATAATAAATATTTTAAGCTTTGTGGGCCATCAGGTGTCACTTAGAACTGTTCAGCTCTGCCTTTGTGGTCTGAAAGCAGCTAGAGACAATATATAAGTAATTCATGTGGCTGTGTTCCAGTAAAATTTTATTTAGAAACATAGGCTATTGGCTAGATTTGGCTCCTGGGCCTGATCTCTGCTCTAGAATTGAATTCATAAAGTTTGGAGATGTTTCGAACATCTGTAGTGTTCTTAGTAGTGGACTCTGATTTTCGAACAGAGTGAGGACAGAGATCTAGGTAGATTCAGAGTGATTTCAGGAGTTCTTTTCCAGTCTGAACATAGTTTGAAGGACCATATGGACGTTTCGTAGTATCTCACCATTGGTGGTTTAGCTTCAAAGTGTTTGAAAGTCAGGTTTTCTCTGAAGAATGTTAATAAACTCTTTTCCACTGGAACAGAGATCTCTGATCTAAATACCTGGAATATCCAGGGGGCAAAGGACATACCATATAAACTTGCAAGTATAAATTTTACTTAAGGTAATTTTATAAGTTTTAGCACTCTACTAAATTGTATACAAAGATGTAGTAATTGGGTAACTGATGTTTAGCATGTAATGGGATCTTGAAACTTTAGGGTGGGAAGCAACCCTTTGGATCTAGCACACTTTTGTATAGGAAACTAGTGCCCAGAAATATTAAGAAACTTACATCATATGACTCATTAATAACAGACCAGGTAAAGATCATTAAGATGGTAATTACTTCTGTACCGTGTTGCTTTTCTGTATGGCCAAATTGGTACAAAATTCTGATTTATATGCAGCCTTTCCAGGACTCATTTTATGAGTGCATATGTCCTAGATCAGCTATTTAAAAGAATAATATTAGTTATTTTTGGATATCTTATATTTAATATCTTCTGTTGTGATGGTAAAAATGCCCCCCAAAATTGTTTGCTTCATTCTGTTCAGCTTGCACATAACCTTTATTAGCTTTTAGCCTTCCATCTTAGAACTGGTAATATTTTTTTTTTTTACCGTAATGTAGCTTTTATTTATCCAAATGTTTATGAGTAGATCCTTTTAGCATACTTCGATTAATTGACTGAAATGACTTGAATTCATGTTTCTAAATGATGGCTAGAGCTTTCCTTGAAGGCTGTACACTTAATATATACACTCCTTAATCACATAATTTTTAAATATGTATTTTCAATTAGTAGTAAATTGTCAAAAGGCAGTTGTAGATTTTGAAAGCATTTTTTTTTAAGGAGGGAGAGAGAGGTGGGAGAGGGAAAGAGAATCTTCAGTAGGCTCCATGCCCAGCATGGGGTCTGACACAGGACTTGACCTTAAAACCCTGAGATCATGACCTGAGCCAAAATCAAGAGTTGGATGCTTAACTGACTAAGCCACCCAGGCACCCCTTGAAAGTGTTTTAAAGTCAAAATGTTTGATTTACAGATTTTATATTTAAAATATACATACTGTTGGGGCCCCTGGGTACCTCAGATGGTTAAGCATCTGCCCTCGGCTTAGGTCATGACCCCAGGGTCCTGGGATGAGCCCACATTGGACTCCCTGCTTGGCTGGGAGCTTTCTTCTCCCTTTCCTTCTACTGATCCCCCTGCTTGTGCTCTCTCTGTCAGATAAATAAAATCTTAAAAAAAAATTACTATATATACTATTTATGTTACTATGTTTTCTTTAACTCTTAATGCATAGGAGGATATAGAGTCATTTTAACCATAAATAATAGAAGCAGTGAAACCATCCAGACTTATGATAATTTTATAAACACTTAAGCCCATTTTTTCCAATTGAGGAGTTGAGGAAATCATTACTCTCAACTGTGAATGAGCTTAGATATATTTCTTTTTCCACCAAACTCAAGATACTCCCTTAAGAATATAGTTACCAGTTCTAACCTAGTTACTATTCCAGGTATTCTTGCCTCTCTGTATCTGTGTCTTCAGCCTTAGGTGAACTTCTGAGCCCTCTGTGATAGAGGAGTGGAACTGCTTATTTTTGCTTATTTCTCTTTTCCTCTTGCTAAGGCACCTGTAGACCCAGAGTTCAGTGCAGTTCTTTCTTTTCTAGAACATGCTCTTTCTCTTTTTCTATCTCTGTCGTTTTATTTGTTGAGGTAGAAAACAGGGGCTAAAGGAATGTGATGGGGAAATTTTACCCTTTTTGTTTGAATCATAAATTTGATTGAGCAGTGAATCAGGCATTGAGTTTAGTTAGTCCTGGGGAATCCTGGAGAATAAGCCACAATCTCTGCTTGGGGGACAGTCACAGGTACTCCCTTCTATCATGTAGGATGCTGGAAATTGAGCACTGAGAAACTGAATGAACAGTCAACAGGGGAAGACTTCCCAGAAAAGATGATGTTGGGATGGGCCTGAAAAGACAGATAGGCATTTCAGTGGGAAGAGGAGAAAGTATGTTCTAGTTCTTATTAACGTTATATACAAGAACAGGGGAGTTAAGGTCTGGAGTTCTTAGGGGAATTGCCCATAGTCCACATGACTAAAATGTAGGCACTGAAAAGTGAAGGGGAAGTTCATTTTTCATGTCATTGTTAAGAATCTTACATGCCATACTAATTTGGGGCTTAATCTTTGGTTTATTGGGGGAGCCACCAAAGGCTGTAAAGCAGTGGATTAATATGAATTTATTTCTGCTTTAATTAAGGGGCTGCAAACTTAGATGTCTGTAGGGACCAGGCAGGTAACTTACACAAAGCTGGCAGATGTGAGATAGAAAATGGTCAGGCCCCCACAGGACTGATCAGGCCTTGCCTGAAGCCTTTCATGTATAAGCTAGAGGAAAAATTGTGTCTGCCAGGTCAAACGGAATATTGAGACCACTGCACAGACCTATCCCTGAGAGCTTTTTGGAGGATGTTGTACAATGTTTGGTATATAGTAGGTTGATGGTGTTTGTCAAATAAATGGATAATGGATTGAAGGGTGGGTGTGGGTATTATGTGCAGAGATTCATTAGGAAACCATTAAGATAATTCCAGCAAAAGGGGATAATGCTAGAGTTAGTTCACACAATTGAGAAAGGAGAAGCATAGGTGAATATGAGAAATACTGAAATGGTAGAAGTAGGATTCACTTATCAGATAACACATGAAGAGAGGGAAGAATTAAAGATGACCTAGAGATTTCCAGCTTAGATTGAATGGGTGGGGATGACATGAATCAAAAGAGAGATAATGTGGGACAAAGAACAACTTCAGGAGAAGATACTGATTTGGGGGGAATGTGGAGGAGGTGAGGAACTTTTTAAATTCTAAGTGCCAAGGTACATCATGACATTCACTTTTGGTGTATTATTTTGGGGCCTTTAAGTCTCGTTTTCATTCATTCATTCATTCATTCTTCTTAGAACATAAATTGTCCCAGAATCTTTTTTTTTTTTTTTTTTAAAGGAGAAGCTCAGTTTTGCCTACAAGTATTCCCTTAACCTATGTCTGTGGCTGTGGCTATTTTTCAGGCATAAATCCTGGTTAGAGACCTTAATTTTTCTGATAAGATATCAAACTTATATTATTGATTGTCAAAGTCCATAGTTGTGCTCACTCTCAGTTTTTACTAGAGCAATCTCCAGTGATACATTTTCATTGCTGTAGTATTTCATCATCTAAATATATCATACTTTATCCATTTAATTATTCATAGACAGTTGTGTTGCTTTAAGTTTTGCCTGTTACAAGTAGTGCTGCAAAGTTTGTGTATGCATTTCTGTAAGATATGTGTCTAGGACTCCTGGAATACAGAGTAAATGGATGTTGAGTTTCAGTAGATGTTACAGCCTTTCAAAGAGATTGTATCAATTTCCCCTTCCTCCAACATTGAATTCAGTGTTCTATTTGTTCTGCATCGTTGCCAACATTTGTTGATGTCATTTTTTTTAATTTGTAAAAAATATTTTTAGCCATTCTGGTTGTTTGTTATGTTGTCTTATTGTAGTTTCAGTTTCATTTTCTAAATGCCTACTTGGGGTGCCTATTGTATGTTAATTGGCCAGTCAGCTATCTCCTATGTCAAGTATCTGTTCAAGCCTTTTGCCCTTTATTTTTATTCTTGTTCTCTTGATCAGTTTATGAATTCTTCTGATTGAACCATGCTGTCTTATTGCTGTGACTTTATAACCTTTACCTATTTTAGTTTTACCTATTTTAGTGTATCTCCTCCAACACTGTTCTTCAAGATATTCCTGCCTATTCTTAATCATTTGAGTTTCCACATAAATTTTAGAAGCAGCTTTACAGTTTCCATACACCCAAAGAAAGAAAAAGAAAGAAAAACCTGCTGGAATTTTAATTAAAATTTCATTTATTCTAGAAAATCTTTTTTTTTTTTTTAAGAAAATCATTTTTGGTGAGAACTGATATCTTAATGATATTGTAGGTTATAGTTTGTTTCCATAGTATATATCCTCATGTATTTCAGTCTTCTGTATTTTGGCTCAGTTTTGTATTTGCCTATTTCTTATTAGATTTTTTCCTAGGTATTTGGTTTTTGAAATGATATTTTAAAAATTTTCATTGTCTAATTCTTTGTTCCTAGTACATAGAAATTGATTTTACTTTTAAAATTTTACTTTTTATCTATACTATACTTTTTAATCTTTAAAACTTGTTATTAATTTTGAATTCTTGAATTCTTAGTTTTTATCTATCAACTCTTCAGGAGTTTCTACCTATACAGTTCTGTTGCTGCTAGTTAAGACTCTTACTTTTCTCTACTTTTTATTTTTCTGGCTTTATTGCACTGTCTGTAGAATCAGCATATCTTACTGCTCATACTATTCATCTATGAATTTGTGAATTATTTATTTAGCTAGTATTTATTTATTGAGCACTTAGTTTGTCTCTTTTAAAGATGGTCACATCTAACTGTTTTATTTAACAGTGAATTGAATTCAAAGCTTCAAGATACTTTAGAACAAATTGAGGTAAGAAGGATTACATCGTAAGTTAAGTGGTTTTCTCTTTTGAGAGAAAAGAGAATAATTCATATATATCTTATGTTTTGATTTTTGTGTGGATTACTGGCGTTCTAGATCACAACACTTTGTTTTTTTATTTGGGATATCTGTGCATGGTTGAGTTAATGTTAATCTACTTGTAAACTCAATAATACTTCTGGCTTTATTATTGAGTTTCATTACTTATTATATTTACTATTTATTATTGGGTTTATTATTATCTTTATGGGATCTGAAAATATTTTGTATCTGAAGATACCATATCCAGAAAGATCCCAAAACTGTTAGTCATAGATATGTTTTCATGTAAGTTATAACCAAAATATTTACCATTTATTAATTACTTTATTATTAACTTTTTTATTTCAGTGAGTTAATTTATATAAGAATAATTATTGGCTGATGAACCCTCCTAAATTCCAAATCCTTACAATATTTCATACAGTTCATCAAAAATATAAAATGGAAAGGAAAAGATATATCATTATGAGCAGGAAGTCTTGCTTTTCCTCTTACATTTATTTAGAGTTCATATCTTTCCTTGGCAATCTTTGCAAAGCAGGGTATTCATTTTAATAAACGTAATAAGAGTTATTTGTTAATTTCCGGTATTTTATTTTTTAATTTTCCTGATGAGAGTAATTATAAAAATTGAGGCTGGACATTCAAACAACTTTTGTGACAGTAGGTTTTCATCATAAATGCAGTCATTTACTACTTGTAAGAATGGTAATTTATTTGATAAACATAAAGATAATGCTTTGAAAATCCTGTAAGTAAATAATCTCTTGAATATTGAGGACTTAACTTTTTTTTTTTTTTTTTTAAAGATTTTATTTATCTATTTGACAGACAGAGATCACAAGTAGGCAGAGAGGCAGGCAGAGAGAGAGGAGGAAGCAGGCTCCCTGCCGAGCAGAGAGCCCGATGCGGGGCTCGATCCCAGGACCCTGAGATCATGACCCGAGCCGAAGGCAGAGGCTTAACCCACTGAGCCACCCAGGCGCCCGAGGACTTAACTTTTGAAAGCTCAATATTTCTTTACTCTCAATATACAATATTATTCGGTACTTAGGTAGACAATCATTATTTTGAAATGAAATCACTGAAATAGAAATCCTTAGACAAAGTTGGTGCAATTATATATAAAAGTACATAGCTTGAGGTATGTTCTTTTAAGGTCAATGTAGTTTTGTTGAGAATTACTTTTTTCACTGATTATAGAAGGACTGTTATTATTTTTTAATAGTTCTACAAATTCAGTTTATGTAATTGTAAGATATTAGCAGATCCTTGAGGAAAAAAGTAAAAATAAATAAAATTCTTTTAGTAACTATTATACTTATTTTGTGTCCCTTGAAATACTAGGCATGGGTCTTTAGATTACTCATATATAATGGCATCTTAGTAAACTTGATTACAGTTGGTAATACCTGAGAATTACAATCTATTTGTATTTTTTTATTTAAATTTGTTTTTGACTATTAAATTTAGTGTCATAGTGTCTTTAGATATTAATTAAGAATGAAAAATTAGTCTTAATACTTTCTTCTCATTGCCTTGAAAACAGAATTCCTTAACTGCCTCTTGCCTTTTGTTTTAATTCCATAGGAACAATTGGATGTTGCTCTTTCCAAAATCTGCAAGAATTTTGACATTAACCATTACACCAAGGTTCAGCAGGCTTATCGACTTCTTGGAAAAACACAGGTTAGTTTTGAAAGAATGTTTACTTTTTTCTTAATCAGGAATCTGTTGATCTTTAGGAATGCTCAAGTCTGAATATTACTAATGTAGTGTCCTTAAAAAGTTTCATTTAACAAAGTAAATTTTTATGCCATATGAACGTAGGTTCTCTGTATGGAGTGTGATTAAAACATGACAGAAATTTGTTTTGAGCTATGAAGTGTTTGTCAGGCTTAGTGTTTGCACACTTTTATGTAGTTTTTCTTTAAAAGTGTTATTATAAGATAATTCAGTTGGAAGGGATGTGTAGTCTTTTACTTTAGCTCTTGATCCTGAGAATTTCTTAATGTGGAGCTTCATGGTTCTGAGATGGGCCAGCCTGTTTCCCTCAAAGGGTCAGGTAAACTTGTGAAGTACGTTTATCTGAAAACAGCTTCATTTCATTTATCAGATTTTTCAAAGGATTTTCTTGCTCTCCGAATGATGTCACTACTTCCATGGTTTTACATTCTTTTACTGCTCAAGGGCTTCCTTGAAAAATTTCAACAAGGGTTATTGTTTGAAAAGTTAATTGTACCTTCTGCATGTGCATTTATCTATAAAACAGCTAAAAGTGATAGATGTAAATGTTTTCTTCCCTTTAATGGTCTCCTGTCTTAGAAGGAGATCTAAGAATTTACCAAACCATTGAAACTCTGTTTACATTTTAAAGTCTGAATAAAGAGGGACGCCTGTGTGGCTCAGTGGGTTAAGCGGCTGCCTTTGGCTCAGGTCATGATCTCAGCATCCTGGGATCAAGTCCCACATCGGGCTCCTTGCTCGGCAGGGAGCCTGCTTCTCCCTCTGCCTCTGCCTACCAGTCTGCCTGCCTGTGCTTGTGCTCTCTCTCTCCCTTTCTCTAACAAATAAATAAATAAAATCTTTAACAAAAACAAACAAACAAACAAACAAACAAAAATAAAGTCTGAATAAAGAAATTTGGTTGTTTACTGTACTTAATTTGTATGTCTTAAGCTACTAAGGAGAAATTACAAGATGATAGACACTTGGTAATTTTGGACATGTTTAAAGACCTTTGAAGATACGATTATAACTTCTAATTACCCTTATTAGAATAATTATTTTGCTCCTTAAATATTTAGTAGCCCCTAATGTGTGCATTGGTCCAGGCACCTTGATATGGGCCCTCATCTCTCTTATCTTCTAGTAAGGGAAGCAAACATTAAAGAAATAAGTGGACAGGGTGTTGGGTTGTAACAAGTCCCATAAAAAAATAACATATCAGGGTAAATGGATAGAGTCATGGAAGGTCCCAATTTATACAGGATAGTCAGGAAAGGGTTCTCTGAGAAGGTAACCATTGAGAAGCATCCTGAACAATGTAAGGGAATGCTGGCAGAGGGGATCCAAAGGTGTGATTATATATGACATGTCTAAAAAAGCAGGATGGATACCAATCACAATACAAAACAACAGAACAGTGTTCATGATGAATAATAGTGATCTTTGTGTTATATCTATAGTATCTATAATCTATAAAGATTTTTTTCCTATGTTTTTCAAATCCTTTGAAATACATTTATTTTAATAATATGAAATTATATATATTTTTTTCTTTCCACAGACAGCAATGGATCAGCTTCACATGCACTTCACTCAAGCCATTCATAATACTGTGTTTCAAGTTGTTCTTGGTTACGTGGAACTATGTTCAGGAAACACAGATACAAAATTCCAAAAGCTGCAATATAAGGATCTCTGTACCGTATGTAGTAATTTAATTCTGATCATATTGCCTCTCTTTTAGTTTTAAATTCATATTCCATTTTTCATAGCATCTATTATTTGAGGATGCTACTGAAATAAAAAGAAATATGTTTGCCAAAAGTATATTTTTCCTCCCATATTGTTCTTTTTCTAATAATGGAAGATTCAGTCACACAAGTGATGAGATGGTACAGATTGATGGAGTGCAGTTGCTTCTAAATGGACTCTTTACTCTGTCATAGCTCCTTTTATCCTTTTCTTTCAGGCTCTTAATTCTCTACTGTGATTGCATCTAAGGTACTTCTAAGCAATCATCTTAGCTGGTTTCCTGTATACACTTTCCATCAGTCTTTCCATGTGTATAAATGCTGTTTCTGTCAGGATCTGTAACCAATTTCTTTTCATTCTTAAAGAAACAGAGGTCTGTAGGAAATATAACCACAGGTGAGAAGTGAACTGAGTTGGGCTCTGTTCTAGAATTGGTCCTATTGATGGATTGGTGTAGAGTGTGAGGAAAAGAGAATGATGAACAACTGGGAGAACAGTGAGTGGTGTCATTTGTGTTTACAAAGAAGACAGATTTGTATTGGAGGGCCGTGAATTCTGTTTGATAACTATTAAGGTTCAAGGGGACTTGTGGAGGCAGTTGGATAAAAGAACTTAGGGAAATGAGAACTGAAGTGATAGAGTCATCAGAATCTAATTGTACTTAAAGCCATGATACTTGATAAGAAGATTGGGGAAAGGAGTGTAAATAAAGGAGCCATGGGGCACTTGGGCCTTGTGACATTCAGGGATTAGGTAAGGAGGAGAGACTAGGAGAAGGGTCAGAGAAAGAAAGCAGCTAGTGGGGGAGGGGGGAACTAGGAGGTGGTGGAACAGCCTACAGAAGGAAGTATTTCAAGAAGAATTGACTGTAAACCTATGTCACTTGCTTCTGAGAGTCTGCATATGGTGATTATTACAGAATTGATCACTTGATTTGACAATGTGGTGGTCATTGTTGACCTTGGTCTCTTTAATTCTAGTTCAAGAATGTTTTGTGTCTCTCACTGGAGGCATTCTTGAATGATTTGTAACATCAACTCAGAAAATAACAGTTCTAGAAAGCAGATACCTATTTTCTACTGTAATTATGTCCAAGAATTAGTATAAAATTAAGCTACTCTTCATTCTTTAGTGAGTTTGTCAGAAGTGTAGGTTATATGTTCATTGGGATCTAGAGAATCTAGGATCTTAACTTGAGTTACAGTAAATATTCCAGGAGGATGTGATTATATATGATAGATGAAGGATTAAGTTAATAATGGCAGTGGATGGTTGTTAATATAGCTAAAAAATGTCTTTTTAAAAACATTTCATATATCACGAGGACTCTTTCACAAATTTAATGATTATTAACTTAAAGTGGGATATAGTTTTATAATTCCATTTTTGAATATCCAGTTTTAAGTATAGCCATCATTTGTTAAATTTCAATGATTTTGAAATGTGTTATTCTTCTTATTTATATATATATACATATCTTATTTATATCAACCTAAGAAGTTAGGTTGATAGTATATATTTTAAATTAAATATACAAACAATCAATTTCATTTTTTTATTTAGTTAGTGTTGCTGTCATGAAGAGATGATTTTATTAAATGGTAAAGCAAGGGTTGCCTGAGTGGCTCAGTCAGTTAGGCAGCTACCTTCTGCTCAGGTCATGATCCCGGGGTCCTGGGATCAAGCTCCGCATCAGGCTCGCTGCTTAGCAGGAAACCTGCTTCTCCCTCTCCCACTCCCCTTGCTTGTGTTCCCTGACTCGCTTCTCTCTCTCTCTCTGTCAAATAAATACATAAAATCTTTAAAAAAATAGAAATAAAAAAAAGAGCAAAGCAGTTTATTACAAAGTTAGTGATTTCTCTGTTAAGCAGAAAATGACTTTTAATAATTGAAACAAACATTTTAAACAGATGGCTTTTGTCTTTCAATCTTCTTTGGTTAAATCTGGTGTGTGTGTGTGTATGTGGGTAGTGTACTTTGTTACCATTAAACTTTTATGTGTTTTTAAAAGTCAAAGACATATTCGTGCTCCTGTTTCTTGAGAAAGTCCTCTGTACATTTATGTAATACAGAGCTGAAAGTTGTACTTACAAATGTTTATGAACAAAAATTCGTGCTTAAAGTGTTTAACCACAGGTTTTTTTTTAATTTCTTTCACTGTTTTTCTTAAAGCTCACTACTGAAGTAGCTGTATGTATATTTAAATGGTCAGATAACAAAGGGTTTATCTTTATTGATTTTATTTTGAGTTAATGCTTGTTAAAATGACTCCAAGAAACATCTGGTAATTCTTTATAAAATTATCCATCTATGTGTGATAGTAGTGAGCTATATATAGTTAATTTAAGGAAACAAGTGATTTATTGGTATACTAGAGCTGAGTCATAGAACCCCCCACCCCAGAACAGCCAGAACATACGTTATTTTTCATCGAATGCACTTGGACACTTCTGGTTTATATTCAAGGTGTGCTAAAACATTTGTTGATGGAGTTTTGAAGGGGTGAGAAGAGTAGCAAATGTTGACAATGACTTCGTGGAGGAATTTCTTTTGAGGAAAAGATTTAACAGAATTAGGTATGGTGGACTCTTTATGTTGAGAGAACAGACTTAGGAGAGCTGAATAGTGAGGTGAAGAATATGATGCGTTTTAAGGTGGCCTGTTTGATCTGCATAATTCTCAATAAAATTAAAGAAGTTCAGAAATTACCCCAGGCTTCTTAGAAGTATTTAAGTCAGTGCTGCCGCAGGCAGACAGGGATGTGGATATCTCCTTGAAACCTAACTTAAGTTTTAATTTGTTTTATAATACTGAATCCTCTTTGAGATGTTTAAGCCAGGGAAGATTAGGAAGAAATTATTTCTCATCAGATTTGTTTATTTATTAGTTAGTTTGTTGAAAAGATGTAACCTTTTAGTAACTGAGTTCTATAAATGAAGAGGATTAGCTCAGGAGAGGAAAATGGAAGCAACCCTTAGAAATTTAATAAATAAACTGATGAAAGGAAATTAAATATGTTTTCCTGGTGAGAACACATATAAAGGATCTGGAATGGCACAGCTCAGGTGAGGGAGATGAGTTGTGAAGGAGCCTTGTATTAGAATGTAAAGTTCTTGATTTTTCAGTATGTGACAATTGGGAATCATTTCAGCCCTGGTTAAAAGTAACTGAGAATACTTATGGAGGATTCGTTAGTGGGAGAGTACATGTGGCAATGGATTGTCAGATAAGAAAGAAGCAAGAGCCCTTAGGAGGTGTGTATAAGGTGTTGACTGGTAGATTTTAGAAATGAGAAAAGAGTTTAGGCATTTGGGCAGTTGGTTTTCTCTATATAATAGCAATATTTTGAAGGAAGTCCTTAATCATAGATAGAGGTTAAATATAACATTTAAAAAAAATGAAGTACATGAAATAGTATACTCATCAGAGCTGAGAGAGGGATGGAGTTCCTGTAAAAGGGAACAATTGTGTTTCCTTTAAATGGAAAGAGATTGGAAATGAAGCGATCTAATCATCTCCTTGCCTTTGTTCATAGTATTATTTTAAACCACTCATACCCATCTATTACTAAATGGACTAGAATGAAATTAAACTAAAGTTTTTTGATAGCCCTTTACAAAGAAATCTGGGGCAAAATTAGCGTTCTGTTTACTCTGGTAAGAACTTCAGAGTTCTTAAGGACAGCAGCATCCTGTCCCATTAGGAGATTTCTGCCATTTGTGTCCTGTCAGCCATTGCTCTGAGTTTAAAAGCTTAGTTGGCTTTGAGCTTTTTGAAATTATTTTGTAATTGAATGTAATTACTTTACTTTCTTTACTAAACAATGTTTTCTGAATGATTTAATTAGAAGCACAGTTTTTCTTTTTATAGTTTTTCAGTCTGGTTTTCCTATTTTTCTTGAATGTATTGGTGTACAGTTGTTAGATCAGTAATTTAGGCTCTTTTAAAAATGTGTACAAATTTTTTGAAGCTCAAGTAAATAATAATTAGAAAAATTTTCAAATGAGAATTAAAACTCATTCATTTCTGGAAAGGGCCAATGTAAAGGGGCTTAGTGGTGATTTTATTTACTTAAAAAAAGTAAGCCTTGTTCATGATTGCATTTACATTGATGTCCCCCTCCCTACATATTGATATCAGTCTATGGAGAGATTTACAGACACCAAGTGGATGCTCTTTATTTAGTGATCTCGTAGAGGAACTTTTTGTAGGTTATTTAAAAGTTCATGAAGTATGCACCAATTTAAAAAAATTTTTTTTTTTACTATCTTTGGCAGGCTGTTGGATTTCCCGGGGAAGCTTATATTAAGATGTTAATTAGAATGTTATTGATTAATTTTATGATAATAGAGCTGGCTAAAGCTGGCTGAAATTTTCCCAATCATTTTTCAGTTTTTCATTTCCAAATGAGCTTAATGAGTTTTGAGTTCTGTTTTTGAAATGAACTTCATGATGTAGTAGTAACTTTGGTGAAAAGCGGAGTTTTTTTTAGAAAAAAGCTTTTTTTAAAGAAAGATTTTATTTATTTATTTGACAAGGAGAGAGAGACAGAGAGAGAGGGAACATAAGCAGGGGAATGGGAGAAGGAGAAGCAGGCCTCCCACTGAACAGGGAGCCCGATTCAGGCTAGGGAATCAGGCTAGTGGAATACCTGGGATCATGACCTGAGCAGAAGATAGCCGCTTAACTGACTGAGCCACCCAGATGCCCTGAAAAAACTTCTTGATATCATTTCAGTATGTGTTTTCTCAGAGTCTGGCACATGGGAAGTGTTTAGTAAATGTTTCTTGTGTAAATTGGATTGCCCTTTTTGTCTCTAATTGGTGTGGTGTTGACACAGTTTAAGTATGAGGGAAAGAAAACCAACATTGTACCCTTTGTGTGCCATGTGCTTCTTTTTGAGAAGATTTTATTTAAGAGAGCGCAAGCAGAGCGGGGCGGCGGGGAGGTAGGGAGGCTGTGGAATGGAGAGGCAGAGGGAGAGAATCTCAAGCAGACTCTGTGCCGAACATGGAGCCTGACCTGGGGCTCGATCTCACAACCCTGAGATCATACCTTGAGCCGAAATAAAGACTTGGACATTCAACTGACTGAGCTACCCAGGCGCCCCTATGCCATGTACTTTTACAGGTGCTTTATGTGCATACATCACAGAAAGACAAACTGACTGCTGGCCTAACATTCCATTCTTCTAAGCTTTTAAATTTTCTTATAAGTAATATCTCTTGATGCTGAATTCAATGTTCCTTTTTTTTGAGGGTTAGTAAATATCTTTAGTAAGATCTCTGTTAAAGATATCGTTTATTGGGGTGCCTGGGTAGCTCAGTTGGTTAGGCATCTGCCTTCGGCTCCGGTCGTGATTCCGGGGTCCTGGGATTGAGCCCTGCGTCAGGCTCTCTGCTCAGTGGGGAGCCTGCTTCCCCCCCCAATCTCTCTGCCTCTCTGCTACTTGTGATCCCTGTCTCTCTCTGTCAAATAAATAAATAAAATCTTAAAAAAAAAAAAAGATATAGTTTATTTTGATTTTCATATAGAAACCTAAAAACAAATTCCTCTTTTTGGTTAAAAGGATGTTTCTATTCCTAAATTCTCAAGAGTTTTTTCTGTTATGAAGAATGTACTATCTCTCATCAAACAATCATATTTTTACTTCTCTATAGAATTAACTGCCTCTTTATCCTCTTGCTGACTGTTTTCTGACTTAAACTAGTCTGTTATTTGTATGTTCTTATATTATTTGGAGTCTTTATAGAGTTAGAATGTGGATTATATAAGTAGTTGCACAAATTAAGCAGTCATTAATTAACATGTTTCTCTTAAAAATATACATATTTGAAATCATACAAGTAAAACACTAATTATAGAAAAATATACATAAGCAAAAAGAAAATAAAAATTAGTATTTATGCATGCAAAGCTGGTTTTTTTAATGTGTATGTAAGCAAATAGCTTTTAAAAGTAGGATTATGCTGTCCACACAGTTTTATAACATTTTTTCCCACTTTCTATGTTATAAATAATTTTTCATTTCAGTAAATATGCTACCCACATAACTTTTAATAGTTTTATAGTATTTCAGTATAAGATCCCGTGGATTAATTAACCAGTTTCCTATTCTTAGAGACTTATTTTATTTCTAGCTTTTGTCATTATGAACAACACTGTAGTAAATATTCTTAAAGCTAAGTCTTTGCACACATCTTTATTTAGGATAAGTGATGAGAAATAAAATTGCATTGTCAAAGACTTTGCATTTATAGGGCTTTTGGTTCATTTTTCCAAAATTGCCCTCTAGAAATTGTGTTTTAATTTATACTCCTCATCAGCGATGTCTGCTTTTATCCCTTTCCCAGTACACATGAATGCTGATTATTTTGTATTTATTAGCTTAATTGTCAGATACCAGAAGGTAGCATATCAAGAATAATTTATATTGTTTCTCACTCAGGCATATTTAGGATGTGAAGGAAATTAAATTGGGACATTTATTTGATTGTTGGGTTAATTTGGTTGATTTGTTGGATAGGTGAGTAGACCTTTTCTCTTATTGTAAGGTACAAATTTGAACATTTGTTCAATGAGAGAAATCTTTTCAGTTAGAAGAGTAATACTATACATTTACTTGAGTTGCTTCCTCAGGTCAGTTTTAGAATACTCCAAACAATAAAGCTGTCAGATTTATTATCACATATTTGTACCACCACCACTCATGTATTTTCATATATATGAATATATATTGATTTCTGTATATTTAAGATAAAAAACAAACCTAGGTTTTGGTAATATTTTAAAATTCAAAACTTAATGATCGAAACGTAGGTAAGGAACAATTTTCCCTGTTATTTACTTTTTGGATTGTCAAGAGCTGTGAAGGGTCTGAAATTTATCCTACTTAGAAACTGACAAGCTCGGGGCGCCTGGGTGGCTCAGTGGGTTAAGCCGCTGCCTTCGGCTCAGGTCATGATCTCGGAGTCCTGGGATCGAGCCCCGCATCGGGCTCTCTGCTCAGCAGGGAGCCTGCTTCCTCCTCTCTCTCTGCCTGCCTCTCTGCCTGCTTGTGATCTCTCTATCAAATAAATAAATAAAATCTTAAAAAAAAAAAAAAAAGAAACTGACAAGCTCGCCCCTTACCCTTTCATGGATGCTGGCATAGGGCACAAGACTCCATTTTCTTAATACTCTGACTTCCTAAGCATAAACCAGTTCCCTTATCATCACTCAGCATTTGTTAATCAAGTGATCGGTTCAGCTCAACAAGGATAGATAAGGTTTACAGAATTTACAACCCAGTAAGGTGTCACGTTAGTTATGATTGGAGGTAGGATAAGAAAAGTTCAAACAACAAAGTGTTATTGGGGTCAAAACAGTTCTTTAAGGGATCTAAGGAAGGCAAAATTATATCTTATTGTTAAGAGGAGCCTGCAAGTTCTGAAGGTCTTGGATTTTAACAGGCGCAGTTTGTGTGGCTGGGTCCTGGGGGTTGTTAGGAAATAACCTGAGCAATGACAAAAGAGGAGGAGAGCCTGGGCAGGTAAAAGGAACTGTAGGTTGTCTGGCTTGGTTTAACTGGATTTTCAGTGCGCAGATTTGGTTGTTTTCAGCGTTTTCTGGGACTCGGTGCCTCTGGAGTGCATGCTTCGGGCTGTAGTTATCTGGGTAGCCAGTCTTCCCTCTTTGGGTGGAAATGGAAGGGTTTCCTGGTCACTTGAAACTGGCTCCGGTATGGCAAGGCGCCTGGGCTGCCCATGTCTAAGAACCTGTCAGTGTAATGTAGACTGCTGGGCTGTGTGTGTGTGTGTGTGTGTGTGTGTGTGTGTGTGTGTGTTGTAGGGGAGGGTTGGGAGTAAATGTTAAAAAGAACCAACCTTTTTTTAGAGCATGGCATGCACTGCCATCAGAAACAAAAAAGAACTTACTGGTAGAAGGCCATTCTTGAGATCTGTCAAGAAACCCTATTTTTTAAATATATATATATTTTTTATTTATTTACTTGAGACAGAGAGAGGGAGAGTGAGTGAGTGAGAGAGAGAGAGAGAGAGAGAAAGGACAAGCAGGGGCAGAAGTAGAGGGAGAAGCAGGCTCCCCATTGAGTAGAGAGCGGTCCTGAGGCCTGACATGAGGCTTGATCCCAGGACCCTCTGATCATGACCTGAGCCAAAGGCAGATGCTTAATTGACTGAACCACCCAGGCATCCCAAGAAACCCTATTTTTAATTTGATGGTTTTTTACATTTAAATACTGCCCCCTTTTTTGGTGATAATCTCAGTTTAGGGGTTCACAGCATTTTTTCAGTTATAATTCGGAAAGGTAAATGATGTGTTCTTATTATACCTGCTTTGCTTATTTTATAGTATTAAGCTGTCTTTTGATTCAGGCCATTTAACAGCAATTTGGAAAACCTAAGAATGATTTAAAGGAGACCCTTCTGTTTCACAGTTTAGCTCTTCCCAAGGAATTTTGCTACTTAGTTCCAAGGTGATAGTTACTTAGTTACTTACTTAGTTCCAGTGGTTTAAAGGAGAGCCTTCTGTTTCACAGTTTAGCACTTCACAAGCAGTTTCACAAAGTGCTAGTCACTTAGTTCCAAGTTAGCATCATTTATATTATTACAGATAAATATGATTTTGTGGGTATATGTAATTTTAGTATTAATGATAAAATGCCTGGGAAATGAGAGTGACTTTTTTTTTTCTTTACCATGAAGTGCTTGTGTTTTTAAATCATGAATGGATCTAGTTTGGTACAAGGAAAGTTTTGCTATAGCTTATGTGTATTATTGTCTTTGGAGAGTTATAGTGTTTTTTTTTAATTTTATTTATTTTAAAAGATTTTATTCACTTATTTGAGAGAGAGACAGAAATAGTGATAGAGAACATGAGTGGGGAGGAGAGGGAGAAGCAGGCTTCCTTCTGAGCAGGGAGTCCGATGTGGGGCTCGATCCCAGGACCTTGGGATCATGACCTGAGCCGAAGGCAGATGCTAACCAACTAAGCCACCAAGCTGCCCTGAGTCCTAGTGTTTAAAGCTTCAAAGAGAATGTAAGTTATGTGCTTTATCCCTAGGGGTGTTGAGATAAATGAAACCATATTATAGCATCATAACCAAGTAAGTCACAAAGTTGGGTCCCAAACCCAAATGTGTGCTATCCACTCCACTATACTGTGCACATCTCTGGCTTCTAATGTCTGTAAAGTATTGAAGCTGTTCATATTTTGTCCCAGCTTGGCTCTTATTGAAGTAATTAGAGGTTGGAAAGATCTTGTAATTGCTTGGCCCAGACACCTATTTAGGTGCACAGTTCAGCCTCCCTAGAGATGCTTTTGGCTCCTGGGCCTAGTGCCGTTTGGATCTGCAGCATATTTCCTGAAGCCTTTCCCAGAGAAGCAGTAGTCTTCCCACCAGCTTCTAGTGCTAGAGCGCACAAAGCTAACAGCATTCATCTGAAGATACTGCTAACTCTTTGTTGTTTTTTTGAAATCCATCTATCAGTGTGTGTATGAAGTTGGGGATAGGGGATGGCAGCGCTGGGAGTTTTGGATCCTTGTGAGGATGCCAAGACATCTGTTCCCTTTATGTTTGTCAGGATGTGATTAGAGTGCTAAATCAAAGTGAAACAAGAACAAAAAATACCTTAAGGATACTCCTTAAGAATTTTTATTTTGACGTTCTATTTTAAAAATCATCTAACTGAAATTTTTGTAGGTATTTGGTAATAGAGGTTTCTGATGAGTGTATAAGCAAATTAATAAGTATTAAAAAGCTAAATCTGGCGTCCTCCTTTTTTTCATATGTACCACTTACCTCTGCACTTAAGCAACTTTTAAAAGATGGCATATTTTTTTGTTGTGTGCTTCAGATTAGAAAAGGCTGCCCATATTTGTTTCACGTTCTTTGAAAATGGCCTCTAGATTCTTTTTTTTTTTTTTTAAGATTTTATTTATTTATTTGAGAGAGATCACAAGTAGGCAGAGAGGCAGGCAGAGAGAGAGAGGAGGAAGCAGCCTCCCTGCTCGATCCCAGGACCTTGAGATCATGACCTGAGCTGCAGGCAGAGGCTCTAACCCACTGAGCCATCCAGGTGCCCCTGGCCTCTAGATTCTTACTTATTGTTTATAATTAAGGCTGAGATGTTGCTGATTTTACTTAAACAGATTTCATCCTTTTTATTTTGACCAGGTAGGTTGGTTGAGGTGGCTAAACAGCAGAAGTGGGGGGTGCAAAGTGTTATTCTTCACTGACATTTGTGAAATAGGATATCATACCTGTGGGTTTTTTGAAAGTGTTAAGATTTGATGAAGAAGCCTATTTTGATTTGAATAGTGAAGCAGAGTGGAAATGCTGTGTTGGACTTTTTACATTATAACATCCCAATTTGTGAATATTCTCCAAATCCTGCCCCCTAGGATATTTGTTACTTTTTATAATCCTCAGAGTTACTAGACATGGATGTTATCTGTATAGAGGTTATATATTTAAAAAATTATATTACTTAAAATATTCTTTTCTGCATATTTTTTGAGATATTTCTAAAATACTATACTTTTTTTTTCTTTCCCACTCACCTCACAACTTTTGCTGAATAAATGGACACTACTAGCTTTTAGCTAAAGAATGGGCACAGATTGCATGGAGCGCTGGGTGTGGAACAAAAATAATGAATACTGTTATGCTGAAAAAATAAAAAATAAAAAAAAATAATAAAATCTTTAAAAAAAAAAGAATGGCAGTGGAAAATAGCTCTAGAGCACAGATAAATATTTGATCATTAAATTTCTATTTCCTGTATATTCTTAGTTATTAAAACAGAACTTAAAGACATGTTGTTTTAGTCATTTGGGGGTGTCTCACTGTGAATATTTTCAAAATGGATCAATTTAAGACTTTCATTGCTATTATTGATAAGTGACATGAACATGGTACTGGGATTGATTATAGCATGGCACTCCCCTGCCTTAGTATTTCTGGTCTTATCCTAAATGAATCATCCCTAAATGGGGACTTGAACTGAGATGAAGTATTAGGTGTTTAGTAATTGGTGGGTGGATTAAACTAATGATGAGGTAGGCAGATCCAGGAATCTCTAACACTATTTTATGAAAGGTGAATCTTTGGTTCCCAGTAGTTTATTGTGAAAGAACATGGGACTGCTAAGTTGCGGAACTAGTGCTGGCTGGATCCAGGGCTTCCAACTCTTTCTCTAGGCTTCTCCCTATTATGCCCTGCTGGTGTGAAGAAGGATAGACGTCTGAGGGGAAGTTTCATGGGCTGTTAATTCAGGAACTCAAATTCTCTGCTTGTTCTTTTATTTTGATAATTTATGCAATTATTGGCTTATTTGCCTTTTTTTTTGAATTTCCTTTATTATAGTTATGATTCACCCGTGTCCATGTGACAAGACTCTCTACTTGCAGTTTAGAGGTGATTTTTATAAATCGATGAGAGAACACTAGTTGTGAATGATTTTAGTAATAAGGTGTTAAAAGCATGAGAAGCATTTGTAGCTATGAGAGTTCATACCAGTTGGTTGCATGGTACAGAGGAAAGTGGTTTTTGGATTCCAGTTTTAAAATGAAATGACTCTTTTAACTTACTGCCAGCATGGTCTTCACATGCAGCAATTAGTACATCTGGGCTTAAATGATTTGAAAACAGTTTTTTTTTTTTTTTAAATCTATTCCACCTTGTCCCCTTTCTTCAAACTATGTATTGTGTATATATTCAGTACAATGGATCTCTACATTTGTTTCTATCTTAGAATATAAATTTAGGCAAGAGTCATCTTGTTATCCGGTGCTCAGTACATCATAGTCTTATGTTTGTAGACATGAACATATTTGTGAAGATAATATAATTTGTATTCTTTTGGAAGACTTCTAGGCATGTATAGTGGTATAGCTAGATTTGTGAATAATTTACACTTGGATCCGTTTGGTGAGAAAAAGCTTGCTGTAATTTCAACTTTTTTTGGAAAAGAATTTACATATACATCTTCGTGTATCTCATCCAAACCCATTAAATTTGAACAAATCATCAAGAGGTAACATAGGAAAGAAATCTCCTTTCCTTGAATAAATAGGCAAATAATGTAGCTAGACAGTGGCTGAGTGGAAAGTAGAAGGTAGTAGTAGTTCTAAGATTCAATTTTCTGGTTTGTTAAACTGTGACAAATATAATAAAAATTAATTGGTGAACTATAACACAGTTATTTGTATAGTCATAATTTTTCTTTGGGAAGAAATAAGATTAACACTCTCTTCCTTTTATCTACCCGAAAGAATGTTGGGATATAATTAGATTAAATTTATTTGCATAATATAAATATAAATTTATGTAAAGTTGATTTTATGAAGGTGAAAAAAATTGACTTATAAAAGAATACCTTTATTCAGGTGAATGATTGCTGAGTTGCAGCCCAGAACTTTTTTGTGATTTTTTTTTTTCTTTTCTTTGCCCTCTGCTTTTAGCTTTTTCCTGAACTTGTGCATCAGTATCAAGTTTTTATTATATGTGTGTGCTATATAAGATACATAATGATGAGATAAAAATAAACCGAGGCAGGGGGGAATCGAGACTGGTTCATTGTAAAGGTGGTAATTAAAAAAGTAAACATGAAATGTAAACATAAAAAATTACTTCAAAATTATGACATAAGTATGGGGAAATATTTTATATTAATCTCTGCAAGCCACGTGTACATTTGGATGGTCATTCTATTTCTTCTGTGGATGCATACCTATAGCCAATGTGGTATGTTTAGAGAAGTGTCACTTCCTCTTAATGATTCTTCCATTTCATCCCCAGCCCCACCTGGTAAAGGTAACTAACTTTAATGTTTTCTTATTTATTTTCGTTTTGTTTATTTTTGTCATGATATCAGATATATGCATTAATTTTTTTCTATTTCTTATATATATAAAATTTTAAATACATATGTTATATATATATATAGTGTATATAACTTATATGTTATAAATATAATTAAAAATTTTTCCCTTTCTCATATATGTGTGTCATGAAGGTAATTTTTAAAAAATTTTAATTCCATTATCATTAACATACAAGATGGTATTAGTTTCAGGTGTACAATATAGTGATTCAGCAATTCAATACTTAGTGTTCATTAAGATAAGTGTACTTTTATTTATTTATTTATTTATTTATTTATTTATTTATTGAGAGCAGGAGGAGGGAGGGGGAGGGGGAGAGAGAATCTTAAGCAGTCTCGATTTCATGACCTGAGCCGAAACCAAGAGTCGGATGCTTAACTGACTGAGCCACCCAGGCGCCCCCGAGATAAATGTACTCTTAATCCCCTTCACCTATTTCACTCATCTGCTCACCCACCTCCCCTCTTGGATGGAGGTAGAGAATATAATGCCAAGTGAAATATGTCTGTCGGAGAAAAAAATTTATGTGGACTTTTAGAAAAGAATGGATGAACAAAGGGAAAAAAAAGAGACAAACCCCAAAACAGAACCTTAACTATAGAGAACAAAAAGATAGTTACCAGGAGAATTTTTTTTTTTTTTTGAAGATTTTATTCATTTCTTTGACAGAGACAGATCAGAAGTAGGCAGGGAGGAAGGCAGAGAGAGGAGGAGGCAGGCTCCCTGCTGAGCAGAGAGCCCGATGCGGGACTCGATCCCAGGACCCTGAGATCATGACCTGAGCTGAAGGCAGAGGCTTCAACCCACTGAGCCACCCAGGTGCCCCGAGAAATTTTTTTTTAGTTAAAAAAATTTAATTATGCATGTATCAGCTTATTATTTTTCATAGTTGTATAGTACTTTTTTGGTGTATGAACAGTAGTTTATTCAGCCAATCTCCTGGTTGGACATTTAGATAGATTCCAGTATTTTGCAGTTACAAATAATCCTTCACAATGAATAACCTTGTTCATATATATTTTTGCTTTGTGTCAGATGTATCTTCAGGGTAGATTCTTAGAAGTAAGATTGCTGGGTCAAAGGGAACATACAGATGTAGTTTTGTGAAACAATGCCAAATTCCCTTCCATAGGATTATATCATTTTTCATTCCCACCAGCAATGTATGACAGTGGGTACTTTTTCACAGCTTTGACAACAGAATATATAGAGTGTCAAAGATAAACAAAGCCAAATACTAAATCAAAGTTTTATGGACAGATTTTTAACCCCTAATATACTGTTGAAATAGGGCAAAGAATCCACTGTGAACCAGGCTCAACTTCCATTTGTACAGAGGTGATTGGGCGTTTTAAAGGGAGAGGGATGAGGCGATGCTCAGAGTCAGGGAATAAATAATTACAGAAAACAGGAAGTGGGGGGTTAGTCTCTGTGAAGCCCATCTTATTACACTTTTCTTCAGTCTAATTGCATTGGCTAGTACTTTCAGAACTTTGTTAAATAGTGGTGGGGATAGTGAGCATCCTTGTCTTGTTCTTGACCTGACTGAAGTAGGTATGCTGTAGTTTCCTTATCTTAAAGAAATATCCATCCATTTTAGTTTTTTTTTAATGAGTTATTATGAGGAACAGCTGTTGAATTTTGTCAGAAGGTTTATTCCAGTATCTATTAGGATAATCATTTGGTTTTTCTTGTTAGACTGTTAATATGGTGAGTTATATTAATAGATTTGTTGGATTGAACCATCCTGCCATTCTTGGCATAAACCCAACACAGGTAGTCTGGCTCCAGAGCGTAACAACTCCTTTATTTTACTACTTCCTAGTTGAATTTCAGAAATTTGACATGTTTGCACAAAAGTGAACTGAGCCATACAAATTTGTGTTTTTATTAATTGCTTGATGAATGTTTTAATATGTACGGAGCTTAGAGGAGGGCAAGGTCATTATGGAGAGAAAAAATGTTTTGAAAGAGAGAGGACCACTACCAATATGTGCTCATTTGCTGTGTAGCTTATTTCTACTAGCTGTTTACTTTGGAGGGCTTAATATATATCTGTCTTACTAGACTTTCAGTATTTTATCGGCATGATTGGTTATGATAGTTTGATTACAAAAGGAAGAAATGCTATGAAATCTCAAATGATGAACCAAATGCTCCATTATGACAGAAAGAGCAAAATGGAATGGAGGTATCACTCTCCCTACAGAAAAAAAAGGGCAGAGTAACAAGCTGATAGTTTATACAAAGGATAGAGGGTAAAAAAAAATCTACTCATTTTCATTAGGGAGATTTCAGACTACATATTGTTTCATGGCCATGTTATGTAAAACATTATTTTTAAATGTTATTAATAGATATGGAAGATCTATAATATCCTTGTGATTTCTAGAATTCAGGGATTGTCAAAGGTACTTAATTTACATAAATGACAAAATGGATTGATTTCCTTTTTGCAAGTTGTGATAATTTTTAAAGGTGACTTTTCTCATTTTCTTCAGCATGTTACACCAGACAGCTATATTCCATGCCTTGCTGACCTGTGCAAAGCACTGTGGGAAGTTATGCTCAGCTATTACAGGACTATGGAATGGCATGAAAAGCATGACAGTGAGGATACTACTTCTGCTTCTGGTAGGAAATTATTTTATTTTAAAAACAACTATAAATATGTCATATTTCTGGAATAAGGACAAAAAAAAGGGATAGCCATTTCAGGAACTTTAGTGACCCATAGGTTAAATGTTCACTGAAGAAAGTTATTCAGCTTCTATAAAAGCTCCATTACTTTCAGGGATTAACTGGCCCAAAGGTCTTCTTAAGTGATAGATACTACCAGTTTTCATGAATATGTGATGATGGCTTTAGGACTAAATTCTCAACAAAGGGCTTTTAAGAAAATTAATTGCAAACTAAGTAAGACACTGGCCTGTCCAGTTTCCTGTAAAATTAATGCTAATGTTTAATATAAAGTCTGTTTGCTAATTTTCAAGTTGTACTCATAAATCTAGAGTCTAAGAATGAATAATTATACTTTTCTGGGGTGCCTGGATAGCTCAGTCAGTTAAGCGTCTGCCTTTGGCTCAGGTCATGATTCTAGGGTCCTAGGATCGAGCCCCATGTTGGACTTCCAGCTCAGCAGGGAGCCTGCTTCTCCATCTGCCCCTTCCCTCCCCTTCATGTTCTTCCTCTCTCAAATAAATACATAAAATCTTTTTTTAAAAATTTTTAAAAAATTATACTTTTCTTCCTATAAAAACACAGCAGGACTTAAAATTTCATAAAAACATGGTTTTAAAATAGTAATCTTGGAATGGAAAACACAACTTTAAATGGTTATGGTATAATCAGCTACATAAAGAACAAATCTTTGAGCAATAATATTAACTAGACATATTTAAATTACTTCATTTGTATAGTTACATATCTTAAGTGGCTCTCCTTGAACAATAGATTAAATATTCAAAATATGTTAAAAAGTGAAAAATGTTTTTATCAGCATTCTGTTTAATATGGGAAAAATAAATTACACTGCACAAGTTTTTTGTGTTGCATGCAATTTAATGTAGCTAGTCAATCAAATTAGTAACTTGTAATTTCTGAGGTGCTTGATTTCTGTGGGTGGGTGGAAGAACACAATTCATATTATAGGAATCTGGTAGTATAGAAGATATAAGTTTAATATTTGTCTTGACTCATAAGAAGCTTATAAATATTGGTAGTAGATATAGATAGCAAGAAATAGCAAAAAATAGCAAGAGGAAAATTCTGTAGAAGGATTTTCATCCTTTTAGAAACACTGCTGGGGGAATGTAAAGAAGGGGAAAGAGGAGAAAGCAGAGAAAAGGAATGGGCCCTGAGCCAGGTTTCTAGGCCAGACTGTTTTTACCCAACTCCTGTACTCTCATCCCTCTACTACCTCTGTGAGCAGTCAAGAGACACCTGGCTTCAGATTTTGACTCCCATTTTCCAAAGATGAGAATGTGAAGAAGGTTATCTTCTCCAGGCCTCAGCTTCCTTCTTAAAGTGGGACGTTAAAAAATCAAAACAAACGGTTCCATAGGGTGGTGTAACGCATCTACCTGAAAGTTTGCTGTCAAGTTTAGGGGTAATGTAAAGTGCTTACACTGGTTTCTGTTGATACCAAAGGAAATGGGTCAAGAGATAACGATGATAATGATGAAATGTCCACAGGCCTTCTTTTTCTTTTTCTTTTTCTTTTTTTTTTTTTTTTTTTAAATCTCAGGTTACTTAGGGAATTGCTGGGCTTCCTGGGACTCCAGACCTTCACAAGTTTATCCTGTTTTGGCAACCTTTATTTTTTTCTAGGTGTGGAAACTGTTAAGACATTGCAACACCTCTTTTCCCTTTTCTAGTACATTATTTAAGGAGAAACCTGAGAGAAAGTTCGGAACACCTTAGATATAAGAGTTTAGGGGATGATACGTATTCATCATAATGAAGTTTGCTTTTTTGCTGCAGGCTCATAGTTTGCAGGAATTGTTTTGTATATGTATTTTTCATTGGGGTGTACAGTCAAACTTAAAATACTGTTTGAGCCCTATATACTTAGTGCTCTTCACTATGATTCTTTGACCTGATTCTGGGTATCTTAAGAATATTCAGGACTCTGATTAGCTTAACATCTGACAATATATTGAACTCAAAAAAATCATTTGTTCACCTGAAATTGTTCCTTTCATATTCACATTAAGGAATACAATTGTAGAAGTCAGTAATTTGAAGCTTTTTCTTCACACAACTCCATGAAGGTGATAGGGTCTCATGATGTCGTCTGCTGTAATTCAGTAGTGATACTACTGGTATCCTAACACTCTGCCATTCTAAAAGAAAACTCTAAAGCTGTCATCCAGGTGCGCTGCCCTGAGCTGCTGGGTCCTTGATAGCTAGACCATACAGATAATAAGGCTTAAGCTGTAGAAGCGGTCAGAGGTACAGTAGGCATGAATATGGGGTCTGGCCTATGCAGGGGCCTTTTGCTGGTTACCAGTGCTCACCCTGCTAGACTAAGATGAAATATTATCCTCATTTGTTCTACACAGTCTATTCACAAAAAGGCATAATCTGTTTAATATAAATGTATATACATGTATTTTCAGTTGTTTTTAGGGAGAAATTTGTTTTTGAGCAGGTCATGGCTCTCACCTATTGAATTAGACATTGTTAGATTATTTGTCTGGAATGGATAAGACTATTCTGGATCATGAAAAATGTAAAGCATGTGCATCATTACCTTACTGCATGAGCAGTTCTGCAGTCTGTACTCTTGTTAACATGCATATTAACTGAAAGTTAGGTTAATGGGTCCAGTAATGCCCCAGCAGTAGGCAGTATAGAAGTCACTGAGAACCCCATCTCTGGGATCACACTATTCAACTTGGAATCCCAGCTCCAATTGCATATGTACTGAGTGGTCTTAGGTGTAAAATACTTAACATTTCATCGTCTAAGTTTATATATCTTATCAAGTGCTTTTAATCCTAACACCTATTTTTGACATTGTTTTGATTGTATAAATATTGAACATATTTTCTATATTTTACATAGGCTTACAATATAGGAGAGTTAAAATGATTTCTTTTTTTGTGGGGGAGAATAATGTTGTGAAGCAAATCTGAAATGTGTATCCTCTTTTATTTTCAGAAGGGAGTAATATGGGTACTGAAGAAACTAATTTCGATCGTGGCTACATAAAAAAGAAATTAGAACATGGACTTACACGAATATGGCAGGTTTGGGTTTTTTTAATTATTTTTTTTACAAAAACAACAGAAAGTTTCATGTCTAAGCTGTTTTAGAAATTCAGTGTTTGAATTTTCTGTACTTATTTGCATTCCTATAGAGTTAATTCTGTGTTAGTTTTTCTTTGGACTAAATCTGTCCTTTAATTTCTTTAATTTAGCTCACAGTTACATTTGACTGTAAATCTTTTAATTTGAAAATCACCATTGGAAATATGCATAGATTTCTTTAATACATTTTTGCTTTTAGTGTCCTAGCAAATGTATGCTTTCCTAAAGAAATTGCTTTCTTATTGAGATACTCTATTTTTATTTCATTCATTTGTGTTTTCTTTCCTTTTCTATTAATTTTAGGAAAAGGATAACTAAATAGGTAACATAATTGGGCTGAAATCTAGTATAGAATGAAAAAAAATTTTCTCAGTCAATGACTTTTTGTTCTTTGAGGGCATCTTATGTATTTCTTGGCTGAATGTACCTTCTTTAACTTTTCTTTTGCAGTTTAGTAACATAGTTCTTATCAGATAAACTTGTTAATTTGTTATAATTTATTGTTTCATAGATAAAAGTGTAATTTCTTTGAAGATAACTCTTTTTTTCTTTATGGACTGCTCTTTTGGATCATATAACTATTTTTAATTTTTTGAGGAACCTCAATCCTGCTTTCCACAGTGGCTGCACTGATTTACATTTCCACCAACTGTGCACAAGAGTTCCTTTTTTTCACATCCTCAACACTTGTTATTTCTTGTCTTTTTTATTTTAGCCACTCTGACAGTTATAAGAGGATACCTCATTATGGTTTTGATTTGCATTTCCCTAATGATTAGTGACATTGAGCATCTTTTCATGTGTCTGTTGGCCAACTATATGTCTTCTTTGGAAAAATGTCTACTCAGATCCTCTGCCCATTTTAATTGGATTATTTGGGATATTCGGTGTTGAGTTGTATAATTTCTTTATATATTTTGGGTATTAACCCCTTAAAATTTTACATAAGCTTACAATACATGAGAATTAAAATGATTTTTTTTTTGGAAACAAAAATGTTGTGAAGCAAATCTGAAAATGTATCCTCTTTTATTTTCAGAAGAGAATAACATGTATTTGCAAATATCTTCTCCCATTCAGTAGGTTGCCTTTCCATTTTGTTGATGGTTTCTTTCACCATGTAAAGTTTTTTATTTTGGCTGAGTCCCAATACCTTATTTTTGCTTTTGTTTCCCTTGCCTGAGGAGACCTATCTCTAAAGATGTTAATAAGGCTTATGTCCAAGAGATTACTGATTATGCTTTCTTTTAGGAGTTTTATAGTTTCAGGTCTCATAGTTAGGTCTTTAATCCATTTTGAAGGTTTTTTTTTTTTTTTTTTTTTAAGGTGTTATTTATTTGAGAGAGAGAGAGGGCAAGCAAATGGAGGGAGAGGGACGAGCAGACTCTGTGCTGAGCACAGAGCCCAATGCCCGGCCTCATCTCAGGACCTGGAGATCATGTCGAGCTAAAATCAAGAGTTGATTGCTTAAATGACTGAGCCACCAGCTGCCCCTATTTTGAGTTTGTTTTTGTGTGTGGTTTAAGAAGGTGGTCCAGTTTCATTCTTTTGCATGTAGCTGTCCAGTTTTCCCAGCATCATTTATTGAAGAGACTGTCTTTTCTCCATTGTATATTCTTGCTTCCTTTATCATACCATACAAGTGTAGATTTATATCTGGGCTCTCTATTTTATTCCATTGATCTACGTGTCTATTTTGCACCAGTACCATACTATTTTGATTAGTACAGCTTTGTAGTGTATCTTGAAATCTGGAGCTCCAGTTCTGCTGTTTTTTTCTCAAGATTGCTTTGGCTTTTTGGGGTCCTTTTTGTGGTTCCATGCAAATTTTAGGATTATTTCTTCTACTTCAGTGAAAAATGCTGTTGGTATTTTGATAGGGATTGCATTAAATCTGTAGGCTGCTTTGGGTAGTATGGGCATTTTAACAATATTAATTCTTCCAGTCCACAAACATGGAATATCTTACCATTTGTTTGTGTTGTCTGCAGTTTCTTTTGTCATTGTTTCAGACATTGTTTTCAGAGTAAAGGTCTTATACCTTTTGGTTAAGTTTTTTCCTAGGTATTTTATTCTTTTGGCACAATAGTTAAGTGGAATTATTTTCTTTCTTTTTTAAAATTTTATTTTATTCTTTTTTTATTTATTTGACAGAGAGAGAGATCACAAGTAGGCAGAGATAGGCAGAGAGAGGGGGGGAAGCAGGCTCCCCGCTGAGCAGAGAGCCTTATGTGGGGGTCAATCCCAGGACCCTGAGATCATGACCTGAGCCGCAGGCAGAGGCTTAACCCACTGAGCCACCCAGGCGCCCCTGGTATTATTTTCTTAATTTGTCTTTCTGCTACTTTGGTATTAGTTTATAGAAATGCTACCAATTTCTAGGTATTAATCTTGTGTCTTGCAACTTTAATGAACTCATTTACTACTCCTAGTAGTTTTTTGGTTGCATCTTTAAGGTTTTCTATGTATAATATCCTGTCATCTGCCAGTGACAATTTAAGTTCTTCCTTACAAATATGGGTGCTTCTTCTTCCTTTTTCTTGTCTTATTGGTGTGGCTAGGACATCCAATACTGTGTTGAATAAAGTAGCAAGAGTAGCATCTTCGTCTTGTCCCTGATCTTAGAGGAAACGCTCTCAGTTTTTTTTTCAACATTGAGTATGTTAGCTGTGGGGTTTTTATGTATGGCCTTTATTATATATTAAACTACTTTTTATTTACCATTAATTGTGGGTTTGGCTGACTTTTTTCTAAATATTATGTATACTGGAAAGGAAAATCTCATTAAGTATACATCTAAAGTCAGATATGAATTGTTTCTGATTTAATCTCCTGATTTAGTCTCCTACTAATAGACACTAGTCATACTTAATTTAAATTGTAGAATCCGTGATAGAATTTCTGGTAACTCCATGTGCTTTGAAATATTGGCCTGGCATTTTATATAGCCGGTTTCCATTCAGTCTGGCAACTTGATTTCATTCCAGGTATAGGAAAATCTGCTAAATAGGAGAGTTGTTTTGTTTTGTTTTTTGCAGGATTGTATTTATTTGTCAGAGAGAGAGAGGGCGTCAGTGAACACAAGCAGGGGGAGTGGCAGGCAGAGGGAGAAGCAGGCTGTCCACTGAGCAAAGAGCCCAATGCGGAACTCGATCCCAGGACCCCAGGATAATGACCTGAGCGGATTCTTTACTGACTGAGCCACCCAGGTGTCCCTAAATATGAAGTTTAGTAAAGCTATTCTCATTTAAGCATTTGGCCAGTTAATGGAAGTGATCATGCTTTTGAGTATAGACTATTGTGTGTAGGTTTCAGGCTTTAAAATATCTTCATCTCCATCACTCCAAGTCTCCTTTGCCCCCCACCCCGACCCAATTCTCAATAGTTCTAAAACAGTATTTTGCATACTTTAGGAACTCATTGAGTATTAATTGAAATTATAAGGCTCAGTACAATTGAAAAAAGCAGAAACTCTGAAAAACAAATGCTTTTTGATAACACATTCAGCAGGCAAAACCTGACCTGATTTGAATTCATTTAGTAGCAGAACAAAACCTGTATTGTCATTAAGTTTTTTTGTAGTATTTATCTCATTAAAGTGAACATTTATATGTTGTAGGAATATTAATGTGTTTTATTTTGGGATACTGCCTTAGACCCCACTCGTGGGTGTTAAATATATATGTTATATACATTTCTTTTTTTTTTTTTTTTTTTAATAAACATATATTTTTTCCCCAGGGGTACAGGTCTGTGAATCGCCAGGATTAAACAATTCACAGCACTCACCATAGCACATACCCTACCCAATGTCCATAACCCCACCCCCCTCTCCCAACCCCCCTCCCCCCAGCAACCCTCAGTTTGTTTTGTGAGATTAAGAGTCACTTATGGTTTATCTCCCTCCCAATCCCATCTTGCTTCATTTACTCTTCTCCTACCCCCTTAACCCCCATGTTGCATCTCCTCTCCCTCATATCAGGGAGATCATATGATAGTTGCCTTTCTCCGATTGACTTATTTCGCTAAGCATGATACCCTCTAGTTCCATCCACGTCGTCGCAAAGGGCAAGATTTCATTTCTTTTGATGGCTGCATAGTATTCCATTGTGTATATATACCACATCTTCTTTATCCATTCGTCTGTTGATGGACATCTAGGTTCTTTCCATAGTTTGGCTATTGTAGACATTGCTGCTATAAACATCCGGGTGCACGTGCCCCTTCGGATCACTACGTTTGTATCTTTAGGGTAAATACCCAGCAGTGCAATTGCTGGGTCATAGGGTAGTTCTATTTTCAACATTTTGAGGAACCTCCATGCTGTTTTCCAGAGTGGTTGCACCAGCTTGCATTCCCATCAACAGTGTAGGAGGGTTCCCCTTTCTCCGCATCCTCGCCAGCATCTTTCATTTCCGGACTTGTTAATTTTAGCCATTCTGACTGGTGTGAGGTGGTATCTCATTGTGGTTTTGATTTGTATTTCCCTGATGCCGAGTGATATTGAGCACTTTTTCATGTGTCTGTTGGCCATCTGGATGTCTTCTTTGCAGAAATGTCTGTTCATGTCTTCTGCCCGTTTCTTGATTGGATTCTTTGTTCTTTGGGTGTTGAGTTTGCTAAGTTCTTTATAGATTCTGGACACTAGCCCTTTATCTGATATGTCGTTTGCAAATATCTTTTCCCATTCTGTCAGTTGTCTTTTGGTTTTGTTAACTGTTTCCTTTGCTGTGCAAAAGCTTTTGATCTTGATGAAATCCCAATAGTTCATTTTTGCCCTTGCTTCCCTTGCCTTTGGTGATGTTCCTAGGAAGATGTTGCTGCGGCTGAGGTCAAAGAGGTTGCTGCCTGTGTTCTCCTCAAGGTTTTTGATGGATTCCTGTCTCACATTGAGGTCCTTCATCCATTTTGAGTCTATTTTCGTGTGTGGTGTAAGGAAATGATCCAATTTCATTTTTCTGCATGTGGCTATCCAATTTTCCCAACACCATTTATTGAAGAGGCTGTCTTTTTTCCATTGGACATTCTTTCCTGCTTTGTTGAAGATTAGTTGACCATAGAGTTGAGGGTCTATTTCTGGGCTCTCTATTCTGTTCCATTGATCTATGTGTCTGTTTTTGTGCCAGTACCATGCTGTCTTGATGACGACAGCTTTGTAGTAGAGCTTGAAGTCTGGAATTGTGATGCCACCAACTTTGGCTTTCTTTTTCAATATTCCTTTGGCTATTCGTGGTCTTTTCTGGTTCCATATAAATTTTAGGATTATTTGTTCCATTTCTTTGAAAAAGATGGATGGTACTTTGATAGGAATTGCATTAAAAGTGTAGATTGCTTTAGGTAGCTTAGACATTTTCACAATATTTATTCTTCCAATCCAGGAGCATGGAACATTTTTCCATTTCTTTGTGTGTTCCTCAATTTCTTTCATGAGTACTTTATAGTTTTCTGTGTATAGAGTCTTAGTCTCTTTGGTTAGGTTTATTCCTAGGTATCTTATAGTTTTGGGTGCAATTGTAAATGGGATGGACTCCTTAATTTCTCTTTCTTCTGTCTTGTTGTTGGTGTAGAGAAATGCAACTGATTTCTGTGCATTGATTTTATATCCTGACACTTTACTGAATTCCTGTACAAGTTCTAGCAGTTTTGGAGTGGAGTCTTTTGGGTTTTCCACATATAGTATCATATCATCTGCGAAGAGTGATAGTTTGACTTCTTCTTTGCCGATTTGGATGCCTTTAATTTCTTTTTGTTGTCTGATTGCTGAGGCTAGGACTTCTAGTACTATGTTGAATAGCAGTGGTGATAACGGACATCCCTGCCGTGTTCCTGACCTTAGAGGAAAAGCTTTCAGTTTTTCTCCATTGAGAATGATATTTGCAATGGGTTTTTCATAGATGGCTTTGATAATATTGAGGTATGTGCCCTCTATCCCTACACTTTGAAGAGTTTTGATCAGGAAGGGATGCTGTACTTTGTCAAATGCTTTTTCAGCATCTATGGAGAGTATCATATGGTTCCTGTTTTTTCTTTTATTAATGTGTTGTATCACATTGATTGATTTGCGGATGTTGAACCAACCTTGCAGCCCTGGAATAAATCCCACTTGGTCGTGGTGAATAATCCTTTTAATGTACTGTTGAATCCTATTGGCTAGTATTTTGGTGAGAATTTTTGCATCTGTGTTCATCAAGGATATTGGTCTGTAGTTCTCTTTTTTGATGGGATCCTTGTCTGGTTTTGGGATCAAGGTGATGCTGGCCTCATAAAATGAGTTTGTAAGTTTTCCTTCCATTTCTATTTTTTGGAACAGTTTCAGGAGAATAGGAATTAGCTCTTCTTTAAACGTTTGGTAGAATTCCCCCGGGAAGCCGTCTGGCCCTGGGCTTTTGTTTGTTTGGAGATTTTTGATGACTGTTTCAATCTCCTTACTGATTATGGGTCTGTTCAGGCTTTCTATTTCTTCCTGGTTCAGTTGTGGTAGTTTATATGTCTCTAGGAATGCATCCATTTCTTCCAGATTGTCAAATTTGTTGGCATAGAGTTGCTCATAATATGTTCTTATAATTGTCTGTATTTCTTTGGTGTCAGTTGTGATCTCTCCTCTTTCATTCATGATTTTATTGATTTGGGTCCTTTCTCTTTTCTTTTTGATAAGTCTGGCCAGGGGTTTATCAATCTTATTAATTCTTTCAAAGAACCAGCTCCTAGTTTCATTGATTTGTTCTATTGTTTTTTTGGTTTCTATTTCATTGATTTCTGCTCTGATCTTTATGATTTCTCTTCTCCTGCTGGGTTTGGGGTTTCTTTCTTGTTCTTTCTCCAGCTCCTTTAGGTGTAGGGTTAGGTTGTGTACCTGAGACCTTTCTTGTTTCTTGAGAAAGGCTTGTACCGCTATATATTTCCCTCTCAGGACTGCCTTTGTTGTGTCCCACAGATTTTGAACCATTGTGTTTTCATTATCATTTGTTTCCATGAATTTTTTCAATTCTTCTTTAATTTCCTGGTTGACCCATTCATTCTTTAGAAGGATGCTGTTTAGTCTCCATGTATTTGGGTTCTTTCCAAATTTCCTCTTGTGATTGAGTTCTAGCTTCAGAGCATTGTGGTCTGAAAATATGCAGGGAATGATCCCAATCTTTTGATACCGGTTGATACCTGATTTAGGACCAAGGATGTGATCTATTCTGGAGAATGTTCCATGTGCACTAGAGAAGAATGTGTATTCTGTTGCTTTGGGGTGAAATGTTCTGAATATATCTGTGATATCCATTTGGTCCAGTGTGTCATTTAAGGTCTTTATTTCCTTGTTGATCTTTTGCTTGGATGATCTGTCCATTTCAGTGAGGGGAGTGTTACAGTCCCCTACTATTATTGTATTATTGTTGATGTGTTTCTTTGATTTTGTTATTAATTGGTTTATATAGTTGGCTGCTCCCACGTTAGGGGCATAGATATTTATAATTGTTAGATCTTCTTGTTGGACAGATCCTTTGAGTATGATATAGTGTCCTTCCTCATCTCTTATTATAGTCTTTGGCTTAAAATCTAATTGATCTGATATAAGGATTGCCACTCCTGCTTTCTTCTGATGTCGATTAGCATGGTAAATTCTTTTCCACCCCCTCACTTTAAATCTGAAGGTGTCTTTGGGTTTAAAATGAGTTTCTTGTAGGCAACATATAGATGGGGTTGTTTTTTTTTTTTTATCCATTCTGATACCCTGTGTCTTTTGATTGGGGCATTTAGCCCATTAACATTCAGGGTAACTATTGAGAGATATGAATTTAGTGCCATTGTATTGCCTGTAAGGTGACTGTTATTGTATATTGTTTCTGTTCCTTTCTGATATACTACTTTTAGGCTCTCTCTTTGCTTAGAGGACCCCTTTCAATATTTCCTGTAGAGCTGGCTTGGTGTTTGCAAATTCTTTCAGTTTTTGTTTGTCCTGGAAGCTTTTAATCTCTCCTTCTATTTTCAATGATAGCCTAGCTGGATATAGTATTCTTGGCTGCATGTTTTTCTCGTTTAGTACTCTGAATATATCATGCCAGCTCTTTCTGGCCTGCCAGGTCTCTGTGGATAAGTCTGCTGCCAATCTAATATTTTTACCATTGTATGTTACAGACTTCTTCTCCCGAGCTGCTTTCAGGATTTTCTCTTTGTCACTAAGACTTGTAAATTTTACTATTAGGTGACGGGGTGTGGACCTATTCTTACTGATTTTGAGGGGGGTTCTCTGAACCTCCTGGATTTTGGTGCTTGTTCCCTTTTCCATATTGGGGAAATTCTCTCCAATAATTCTCTCCAGTATACCTTCTGCTCCCCTCTCTCTTTCTTCTTCTTCTGGAATCCCAATTATTCTAATGTTGTTTCGTCTTATGGTGTCACTTATCTCTCGAATTCTGCCCTCATGGTCCAGGAGCTGTTTGTCCCTCTTTTGCTCAGCTTCTTTATTCTCTGTCATTTGGTCTTCTATATCGCTAATTCTTTCTTCTGCCTCATTTATCCTAGCAGTGAGAGCCTCCATTTTTGATTACACCTCATTAATAGCTTTTTTTTATTTCAACTTGATTAGATTTTAGTTCTTTTATTTCTCCAGAAAGGGTTTTTATATCTCCCGAGAGGGTTTCTCTAATATCTTCCATGCCTTTTTCGAGCCCAGCTAGAACCTTGAGAATCATCATTCTGAACTCTAGATCTGACATAGTACCAATGTCTGTATTGATTAGGTCCCTAGCCTTTGGTACTGCCTCTTGTTCTTTTTTTTGTGGTGAATTTTTCCACCTTGTCATTTTGTCCAGATAAGAGTATATGAAGGAGTAAGTAAAATACTAAAAGGGTGGCAACAACCCCAGGAAAATATGCTTTAGCCAAAGCAGAAGGGATCCCAAATCGTGGGGGGGGGGGGGAGGAAATAAAAAGAAGTTCAGAAAGAAAAAAAAGAAAAAAAGAAAAAAGAAACAAATAAGAAAAGAAAACCAATAATGAAAAAATATAAAAAGGAAAAAAATATATATATATTAGATAAACTAGCTAAAAAAAGGTTAAAAAAGAAAAGGGTAAAAGTTAAAAAAATTTAGCAGAAGAAGAGAAAAAAAATTGTAAAAGAAAAAAAAATTAAATTAACTGCAAGGCTAAAGAATCATGGGGAGAAAGCCATGAGTTCTGTGCTTTGCTTTCTCCTCCTCTGGAATTCTGCTGCTCTCCTTGGTATTGAAACTGCACTCCTCGTAAGTGAACTTGGTCCTGGCTGGGTTTCTTGTTGATCTTCTGGGGGAGGGGCCTGTTGTAGTGATTCTCAAGTGTCTTTGCCCCAGGTGGAGTTGCGTCGCCCTTCCCAGGGGCCGGGCTGAGCAATCCGCTCGGGTTTTCTTTCGGGAGCTTTTGTTCCCTGAGCGCTTTCCATAGAGTTCCGGAGGACGGGAATGAAGATGGTGGCCTCCCAGTCTCCGGCCCGGAGGAGCCGAGAGCCCGGGGCCCCACTCCTCAGTGTGCCCTCAGAGAACAGCACCCAATTACTCCCGTCACCCTCGCCTCCGGCTGCGCTCCAAGCTGACCGAGCCTGCGACCAGTTTAAGGTAACCCCGAGCCGAGAGTCACTCCTCGGCTCTGTCTCTGTAGCCGGCTTCCCCGTTCCAACACCTGCAAGCTCTGCGACACTCAGACACCCCCGATCCTTCTGTGAACCTGCGGGACCTGAGGCCACACTGGCCCCCCGTGGGCTTCACCCCGGTTAAGCCCCTGGAGCGATGTCCCTCAGCGGAACAGACTTTTAAAAGTCCTGATTTTGTGCTCCTTTGCTCCGCTGCTTGCCAGGAGCCGGCCCCTCCCCCCACGGTCTATCTTCCCGTTGCTTTGGATTCACTTCTCCGCCAGTCCTACCTTTCAGAAAGTGGTTGATTTTCTGTTTCTAGAATTGCTGTTCTTCTTCTCTTCGATCTCCCGTTGGATTTGTAGATGTTTGCAATCTTTAGATAAGCTATCTAGCTGATCTCCCGCAACCTGAAGTAGTCTCAGCCTGCTACTTCTCCGCCATCTTGACTCCTCTTCTTATATACATTTCTAACCATAATACATTTCTAACATCTGAAATGTTGAATTCCAAACCACAAATTAGCATGTGACGATTTGTATACATTTATTATAAATTTATTATAGAGATAATGAAAAGTGAAAAGCATAAGAAGATAGCTTTTTTAACATAAAAACTAAACTCAGAATCAGAAAGACTGATTTTTTGATATGAAAATCTTTAGAATATTTTCCATGCGTTTAGAATCAAAAAGAAAATTTATAAGACAAAAGGTCGTGTCAGTTGTACAATTTGGCAGACACTGTGGATTTAAGAACATGTTGGTGAACCCATGGTACTTGACCTTTTGGAGCTTACAAATCAAACTATATGAAAGTCTCGATATTCTAAGATTTTTATTTTCATCTTTAAATATTTGATATGTAAGAAATTATTCATATTATTCTTATGCTTCTTATTTATTTTTACTATAGAGCATTGGGATTGCAATATTTCTACTTCTTGTGAATTTGAGATTTTCTTTACATCCTAGAATGTCACCCACTTTAAAAATTTATGCCTGAGCATTTGGAAAATAACCATGTGTTTCTTCTTTGTGGTAGGAGTTAAGTTCTATGTGTATATTAAAGCAAGCTTATTATTAATTGTATTATTCTAATCTATATCTTTATTTTTTCTTTGTTTCCTTGACCTGTGTAATTATGAGGGAAGAGTTTTAATCTTCTAGAAGGTTTGTAATTTTGTCAGGTTTTATTTTATTTCTAATGTTAGCTTTTGCTTTTTATACTTGGATGCTATGTTGATTGATGCTGCAGTGCTAATAACCACTTTACCTACCTTCTTTGTATGTAATTCCCTTCATTAATTTAAAAAAAATATGTGGTTCTTTTGTCCTCAGGCATTTTGCTGTGAATTCTAGCTTGCTTTATTATTACCATCGCTATGCTTATTTTGTTCATATTTTCCTTTGACTGTCCCTTTATTTTAAAGGCTTTTAGATCATGTTTTAATTGTGTCTTCTATAAATATAAAAGAAATATTTTTTTGAGAGAGAGACTTTATTTTTTAATTGGGCAGTTCAATCTGTTTATATTTTTATTGGTGTTTAATTCATAGTTCTTTAATTATTAGAGAAGCTGAACATTTAAAAATCAATTAATTATTGATTTGTGAGTTATTTGCTCATTTTTTGCTTATAGGTTCTAAATGATATATATGATAATGAGTAATTTCCTATATGTCATTTGTCTATTTTCACTTATATTCAATATGCAGATGATCAGCATTTTTATGAGATCAGATCATTAACCTTTATCCTTTGTGACTTATGCCACATTTCTTCTTTTTTTAAAAAAGTTAAAAATTCCTTAATTTTTTATTCCTGGTACCACTACCACTGTTTACAGGGCTATATACCTGATGTAATGAAAAAGAAAAAGAAAAAGCGATATGAGATGAAAGACTTCAGGAATGTACATCTAATTGACACTACATTGCATTAACCAATACCTGCACTTCGTTGTAAACTGTGGCTATGACAGTCCTGAACCAGCAGGCTTTCCTGTTTAAGCTGCAGTAACTTTTCTGACTATGGATCATCGTTCCTTCTGTGGCAGATTTTTACAGTTCCTCTAATGCATTTGGGACGACTGTTTCAAAGTAATCTGCAGCTTTCCTGACAACTCCTTGCTCTCTCTCCTACTGCGATCTGTAGTCCTTTTCTTCTGAATTGTTTTAGAACCTTCTGCTTCCATATCCACCACTTTTACCACCACATCCATAACCATCACCAGAGAGACTGCCCAGGCTTCTTCCACCAAAACTGCCTTTTTCATCGAAGTTTCCACCACAATACATAAAGTTGCCAGATCACCTCCATGATGTCTTGTGATCCAGCAGATGGCATTTCTTGTTTAGAAAAGGCCTTTTTCACTTCACAGTTAAGCCCATAAATAGTGTGGTATTTCTGAACAACAATTTTATCAATTCTATCATGATCATCAAAAGTTACAAAAGCAAATCCCCCTCTGCCTGTCTTCCATAATTTTTGTGGTTTCAATCTTGCCATACATTTCAAAATTGTCTCTCAAATTATATTCTTCTGTATCTTCTTTAATAACCCCAATCAAAGTTTTCTTCACTGTGAATTGGGCACCAGGCTTTACAGAATCCTCTCTAGAAATAGCTCTGATTCCGGTAGAGGTCCATCAACCTTGTGTGGTCAGACACATGTTCTGCATCCACCTCTTCAACACAAGTATAAATTGCAAAACCAAAACCCCAGAAACATTTTGTTTGTGGGGGAGGGGAGTCTCTCATCACCACATGATCTATAAGCGTGCCCATTTTTCACAATGTTCTTTTAAACTGTCATCTGTAGTTTCAAAGCTCAAACAACCAAAAAAAGTGTTCTCTTTTGTTTCCTTTGCCTTTGGAGACGTATCTTGAAAGAATTTGCTGTGGCTGATATTGAAGAGGTTACTGCCTATGTTCTCCTCCAGGATTCTGATGGATGAGGGGAGTTAGAGAGGAGAAGGGAGTTGGAAATTGGAAGGGGAGGTGAACCATGAGAGACTATGGACTTTGAAAAACAATCTGAGAGGTTTGAAGCGCCGGGGTGTGGGAGGTTGGGGGAACCAGGTGGTGGGTATTAGAGAGGGCACGGATTGCATGGAGCACTGGGTGTGGTGCAAAAACAAGGAATACTGTTATGCTGAAAATTTAAAAAAAAAAAAAAGTAAATAAAAAAAAAATCTTTAAAAAAAAAAAAAGTGTTCTCAACTGCTCTGGTTCCTTTGGATTTTGGCCCTCCTTCCCTAGTGGCAGTGGCAATGGCAGTGTGGGTGGGTTGGGCTGGTGGGCGACTGGACAGTAGTTTTACCTGTTTTGAGACCAGATTCGCCTCTTCCTACTTGAGTTCAATATCTGTGCTACATTTATTCTTAAAATACTTCTTCCTGGGGCACCTGGGTGGCTCAGTGGGTTAAAGCCTCTGCCTTCGGCTCAGGTCATGGTCTCAGGGTCCTGGGATCGAGCCCCGCATCGGGTTCTCTCTGCTCAGCAGGGAGCCTGCTTCCCCCTCTCTCTCTGCCTGCCTCTCTACTTGTGATCTCTCACTGTCAAATAAATAAAATCTTAAAAAAAAAAAAATACTTCTTACTGTGTAAAGCTCAGTTTAACATTCATCTGGTAATTATAGATATTTATCTAAACTTTGTATTAATTGCTATATCCCTAACACCTAGAGTACTGCCTAGAACACTTAGTAAGTACAGCACTTAGTAAAATATTTTTGCTTTAAATTGCATTAATTTTTAATTTTTTGCAAACATACAAAAACAGTTATCTAATCCATTTGTATGTCTTTTGCTATGTGATCCAAAGAGAGGAGAGAGGAGTTTTTCCCCCCAAATGTAGTTGTTTTTTCCTCTACTACCTTCTGAATAATCTTTTTTCTTGTCTCTTTTATGTGTGGTGCTTCCTTGTAGCAAGGTCTTGTGGAAAGAGGAGACTCTGAAGGTAGAGAGAACCAGGATTCAACTCTTAGCATTGTTATTCTTGGGGCATGTGAACTTAGGCAATTACTTGACCTGTTTTCAGTTTTTCTTCTCTTTGGAGGATAATAAATGCCTGCTCAACAGAGCTGTTTTAGATTTAAAGATAATATATAAAGTTCTTAGTATAATGCTCATAAAATATAAACAGTCAGCAAACAGTAGTTTTTACTGTTGTTCATTAAGGTCTTGTGTGTCTACTAGCACTAGTTCTGAGTTGTTTGTCCTGTTTTGTTGATTCTTTGGATTTTGGCAGTATTCTTTTTTAAAAAATAGTTTTTCTACTTGTGATCTCTGTCTGTCAAATAAATAAATAAAATCTTTAAAAAATAGTTTTTAATATATTTAGTACAAGTAGGACAAGTCCTTCAATATCACAAGTTTTATTCCATCTGCAGCTTTATATTTTTAAAAGAAGTTATTGCTTGTTATTTCTGGTGAATTTTAGAATGATTGTTTATTGGAAAAGTTTTTTGTGATTTTGGTTAGAATTTCACTGAACCCCTACATTAATTTGGAAGAGGTGACATCTTTATACTCATTCAGTCCCTCGACTCTCATTTTATTTAAATTTCTTTTGAGTCCTGTTAGGGTTCTTAGCTTTTTCTTACAGATCTAATGCTGCCTATTAAAATTATTGCTAAGTATGTTATATTTTTAATACTTATTTTATTTTTTTATTTTTTATTTATTTTTTTTAAAGATTTTATTTATTTATTTGACAGAGAGAGAGAGAGATCACAAGGAGGCAGAGAGGTAGGCACAGAGAGAGAGGAGGAAGCAGGCTCCCTGCCGAGCAGAGATCCCGATGCGGGGCTCGATCCCAGGACCCTGAGATCATGACCTGAACCGAAGGCAGAGGCCTCAACCCACTGAGCCACCCAGGCGTCCCTTTAATATTTATTTTAAATGGAGTCTTATTTTAAGATACTAAAGCAGAAATACATGAAAACTTAATTTTTATGTATTGCACATAATCACTTCACATAGTTATCTTATTCTAATTATTTTTGAATTGATTATTCTAATTATTTTTGAATTTATTATTTTGAGGTTTCTAGCCTAGCAAGCCACTCATAAATGATGATGATTTTGATCTTCATATCCAAAATGAGGATATAATTTTTATCTTGCATATATGTATGTATTAATAGTGATGGTCATCATTGTTATTTTTATATCTGATGTTTATAGAATTGTCTCCGTGATATCACTCTAAGAATATTGATTATTGGCCTAAATATATATTCTTAAGAATGTATTCCTGTCTAATTTCAATGTGTAACTATAGAATAAATGGTTCTTGGAACTTAACATTCTATATTTTGGGTTTACTTGAAATATTTTTTTGGTTTTTTTTTTTTCAGGATGTTCAGCTAAAAGTAAAAACCTACTTGCTTGGAACAGATTTGTCTATATTTAAATATGATGATTTCATCTTTGTTTTGGATATAATCAGCAGGTACTGTGTGAGATCTTGTTTTATTCTTTAGTTTGAGTCATTCAACCATGATAATCAAAAAAATCATGAATCAGTGAGTTATGTATAACTTTTTCGTGGAAATGAAGACAATTGAACATTCATAATCTAATTTCTGCTGGGTGTATGTGAATGTGTTTAAATATTTCTGCCCTTCAGATGTCTGTAAACCATAATGAATTTGTGAAAGTTAGAATTTCTTTAAACTTCCATTTTTGTGGTATGTTACCTTTGAAGAAAGATGACCTGGACTACTTTTGTTCTGTAATAAGGATGTTGCTGAAATTTATGTAAATCTTTTTATCCAACTAGGTTGATGCAAGTTGGGGAAGAATTTTGTGGTAGCAAATCTGAAGTTTTACAAGAGTCCATTAGAAAACAGAGTGTCAATTATTTTAAGAACTACCATAGGTAAGAACTGTAATAAAACATGAATAGACTTATTTAGGTAATGAGAATACTTTGTCTAACACTTAAACCTTATAACATTAATTGGTTTAAAACAGTTACTTTTGAATTTGAAAGAATTCATTCTTTGTAGCTCTTTTTGTGCCGGTTAAGGACATTTTTTTCTGCCAAAAATACCATAAAATATTCTCATTTCTTATTTATTGTAAATTTTGATAGATTGTCCTGAAGCCTCAAAATGTTGAACTAAATATTCAACCAATTTCTTTATGGTGAAAGATGATTATTATGTTGGAGTTCACCAAAAGAATTTGACCATTGTCCTATATCTGCATATGTGGTGTGAGCTAGTAAGGAATTAGATCAGTAGAGGTAGCACTCAGTGAGGTGTACTTGAAAGCATCTGCCTTTTAGGGGTAAGAAGGCTTCTGAAGAAGGCATGATATTCAGAATCTAGCTATATAGTCAAAATTATGTATTACATTGCAAAACAGTAACTACTGACTTTAGAAAGGGTGATTAGGAATGGTTTTGGGAATGGTGGAAGGTGGGAAAGAGTGTTTAATTAGCAGTGTGATTGTATGCTTAAAGCAGCATTAAATTGAGAGAGCTATTTATTAGATCTTTCCTTATATAAGGTGGAGACTATACTATATCCCTTATATATTTTATCATTTGAATTGTTAGATCTTACTTTATTCCACATTTTAATTTTTGAAATTAAGTTTTGATTTTGTTGTTCTTTGGTGCCAGGGAAAGTAAGAATTTTATTTTATTTATTTATTTATTTTATTATAATTTTTTATGATATTTTATTGGTTTTTTTCCTGTCTCAATGATATATATACATACATACACCTGTATGTATATATATTTAATTATGTTCAATTCTGCTTTTTCTTCTTGGTCAGAGTTAATACCTGGTCATAGTCATAGGTGCCATGTCAGAAGAGAAATTATTGGACATCAAATCAATGATTAATCATTAAATATATTTAAGTATGTGTTCTTTATTATTGTGAACTATTAAATATGTTTAAGATTTAAACCGAAGCAGAGAATTTGAGTTTTGTATTTGAATTCAAAGAAAGTTTAGAGGCGTCTGGGTGGCTCAGTGGGTTAAGTCTCTGCCTTTGGCTCAGGTCATGATCCCAGGGTCCTGGGATCGAGCCCCACATCAGGCTCTCTGTTCAGCAGGGAGCCTGCTTCCCCCCACCCCTCTGCCTGCCTCTCTGCCTACTTGTGATCTCTCTTTCTCTGCCAAATAAATAAATAAAGTCTTTAAAAAAATGTTTAGAAGATTTAGAAAAAAATTTTTTAATTGACTAAACCTCAGGAGAACAGTGGTAAGGGGACAACATGAAACCTTAATGCTGCCTTCATTTTTATGTATATTTTTCCCCGTTAAAACTTAAGCCCTCCTGAAACAGATGACCTGGCTTGTACACATTGCTGTACAAAAGGAAGAGTTTTAAAATCATAAATGGGAAAGGATAAGGAACTATGAAGGAGCCAAAAGGCTCACTTACCAGTCACAATGAAAGCATGACAGGTGTCCATTTCCCAAAGATTACTTGTAGTCAGTAAGACAACTGGGAGACCTTTTGGTGTTCATAGTGACTGTACAGCATGTGCAATGAAGAAAAACCAACTCTGATTTATTTATGTAAAAAGATTTACATAAATTTCTGATGGGTCTCCATTCTGCTTTCTACTTCACTTATTGTCCAAAAGGGTCCATCATCTGGGGCAGCCAGATCTGGGCATTTCTAGACTATGACCATGATGGAGATTCCTCTCCAAAGTTTACCTTGATGAAATTAGACTATAGAAACGAATTATTGAGGGGCACCTGGGTGGTTCAGTGGGTTAAAGCCTCTGCCTTCGGCTCGGATCATGGTCCCAGGGTCCTGGGATTGAGCCCCGTTTTGGGATCCCTGCTCAGCGGGGAGGCTGCTTCCTCCTCTCTCTCTCTGCCTGCCTCTATGCCTACTTGTAATCTGTCAAACAAATAAATAAAATCTTAAAAAAAAAGAAATGAATTATTGAATGTTTCCAAAACACTCAACATTTTAATGGACTTCTCTTAGAAATATGTGTGAAATTTCTTTCCCGTTGAAGAGACTGTACAGAACTTTCAGAAGGAGAGCTGGACTGGGAGATAGTAGACTTGGGTTCTTATACCACTTTCAGTGCTTGCCAGCTCCCTGACACTGAACAAATCATTTAACTCTGGCTGATGGTTCTGTCAAACTGCAAAAACGGGTGGCTAGACGAAAAGATCTCCATAAACGTTGCCTGTAGATCTGCCCTTTTTTCTTTCTGTGTTGTATATTGGAATACTGGAATAGGTTAAAAAGTAAAAATTTAACTTTTCTAAAAGTATTCTTTTCTATCCCCAGTATCAAAATGAGTCTAGTTAATATACTGGCTATGGTCATTCTCTCTCCCAACAGCTGCCATTTGGAAAATTATAATAAAAATCATTTGGTAAAATTAGTGCCAACCGTTAATGGGTTCTGCAGTAAATCTTTTTCTTTAGAAAGCAAGATAAACTTAACAGTTGGTTTAGAAATGATGCCAATGTACATAATACTGAGTTGACGAAAGTCATTACATTAGTAAGTGATGAATCTATTAAATTCCAATTTAATATCTTCTTCGCCAAATCATCTTACATAAATATTTAAAAGCAGTATGAAACATGGTGAAATATAGATCAAGTGGGTTTTAATTTTGTTAATAAAAGTGTTAAAACATCCTTACAATTTGTTTCATGGTCTGCTACTGCCAAATAGAGCTCCTGAGAATCTAGAAATTCTTAGACCAAATTATTCTGACTTAGAGTCCACTAGGCTATTATTATAAGATGATGGCATAATAAAAAAGTGAAAGTAGAAGCATTTTACTCTGTGGGTGGAACATCTATTTATATAAACTGTACTCAGTTGCTTGTGGTAGTTGTATGAAAGTCTGTATGTCATTATCTTTTTCTAGGGCAAAATTACATGAGACTGTGAGGGAACACAGTCTCTATCAATGTGAATTCTTCTACAAAAATATAGTTTTATTCACACAAATTCCTTAATGTTCAGTGTTAAGTCTGTATACATCCAACACTATCATTCTTCTGCCAAATGTGATAGAAGTCCCAAAAGCACAAATTATCTGATTTAAACAGTAATGTCATAGAAATTATGTAGTTTAATTGCCAGAACATTCTATTTAACAAGTGCACGTTAATTTCTAATTACTCTAATGATCAAATCTTATAAAATATTTTTAAGGATTCTAAAGGTCCAGCAACTTGTGTTAAAAGAGGAGAGAGGTCATCTCTCCTTTTAGGGAGAAAAACTTCCCATTGTCTGAAGGTTTATTTTTATAGTATTGAAAGTATAGAAAGTATCAAAAGTAGAGAAAGGTTTATCTTTAAAGTATCTTTAAAATGTGTGTTTCTAGAATCAAGTTTATTACCCATATAATTCTCTTTGTTTTCTGCCTGGACCAAGTGATTTAATTTTTTTTTTTTTTCCCTAAAGATTTTGTTTATTTATTTGACAGAGAGAGTCCCAGGAAGAGAGGGAACACAAGTAAGGGGAGTGGGAGAGGGAGAAGCAGCCCCCTGCTGAGCAGGGAGCCTGAGGTGGGGCTTGATCCCAGGATGCTGGGATCAAGACCTGAGTGGAAGGCAGCCTAAGTGATTTAATCTTTTTTGTCTTTTTGAGTACTGGGCCTTATATCTTCTAGAACTCTCCTCCTCATGTATTCTCTGCCAAATAAGCGTTTTTGGCTAAGGTTTCAGAGAGGGCAGTAAATAAATGATCAGTAGTTTTAGTTTTTTTTATGATAGAGCTCGAGTTTTTTTTTGTTTTTTTTTAAGGAAACAGTCTAACAAATGTAAAGGTTTAAATCTTTAAGTGCCCAACCCGTTTTAGCTACTATTGTTGTGTAACGAACTATCCTGAAACTTAAGGGTTTAAAACCACCATCATTTTGTCATGATTTCATGTAACCTGAGAGTCAGGAATTTAGGAAGAGATGAGCTGAATGACTCTTCTGCCCCTTAGAGGACTGGCTGCAGTGACTGAGTAGTACTCAGCTGACGGTAGGGTTTGTCTAGAGGATCCAGGACGGCTTTGCTTGCACCTTGGTGGAGATGGCTGGAAGGATGTACAGAGTTGAGTTTGTTAGCCACAGTGCCTGCATGTGGTCTTTCCAGTATGATGAACTAGGGGTGGTTGGACTTCTCTTATATGGCACCTGGCTTCACACAGTACTAGTTTTCCAAAAGCCCCAGGTCAAACCTTCATGGCCTTTTCTGATGTAGGTTTAGAAGTCATGCAGTCCTTCTACCATATTCCACTGAATACAAGCATGTCGTGAGGCTACCCAGATTCAAGAGGAGGGAAATTTGTTGGGGAGGTGGTAAGGTCATGTGTATAAAAGAATGTGTGTGGGATGTGAGGTAATTATTGCAACTTTCTTTGTTATGTTCCTTAGGAAAATAGGGGCAATATTTTTAGAAAGCAAATGTTCCTGGACTTGGTGGTAATGGTACCAATAAATTATCTTTAATATTTAAAATACTAGAAATTAGATTATTTAAAAGTAAAAACATGTATGTTTCTAAACTATACAAGAGGGCTTAAATTTTAGTTAAAATGAGAACAAAGTCTTCATGGTATCTTTCTGATGTTAGACTAACTCCCTCTGCCATAGTATATAATAAATAGTGGTAGACCATTCTTAAACTCCTCTTAGTTTATACTGTTGTTATTGATTTCCAGTTTTCTTCCTGTATTTGGGGCAGTGTGGTGTTATCAGTGGTCTTGGGTTCCTACCTCTGTACTAACTAGCTTTACCACCTCTGTAATTTGGTTTTCTTATTTCTCTGAGCATCAAGTAAGTTCCTTCTCTTTAAATGTGACAGGCTTATAGCAGAACCTTTACCTTCCTTGAAGTGTTTGATTTTATTATTTGTTTTTGGAATCTGCCTTTTACTGCATCAAGTCTTTTATCAGGTTAATTACAAGATCTGGATTTCACACAGTTCTAATTCATGGATTTTTTTTTCCCCTTTAATTAGTAGGTCAGCATATTTGAGATGCTTCTTAGATTGGTTGGTTATTGTCTTCTTTACAATATTTACCCTTTAAAATCTTTTAAATTTTATTTGAATTGTACCTGTTCTTTTGTACACCATGGAGCTTCTTTGTATCCTATTTGTATCTTGTTTCTTAAAGAGATAGGGGGCACCTGAACTGCTTAAATGGTAATAATTAGGTTTACTTTTGACATAATATGTCAGCATTCATTTCTGTTATTCAGCATTTGATTGCAGTTTGTAGTTTATGTACTCACTGCTTTTTCATCGTAACTGTTACTCTTTATGTGTATTAGTAGAGTCAAATAGAAGAAAAAAACAAAATGCAGATCTTCCAATTTGTGTAAAAATGTTCTTGGGCAAAGAGATGTAAAGGAAGTTTTTTGTAGCTTTAATGAATCATTTTCGATAATATTAATGAATTTATCATTCACAGTCACAAAATAAGTAACTATGTTTTTGACTATGTTTTTTCAACAGTGGTGCAATGAAAAGAACAAGATTTGGAAATTAGGGTCCCTCTGCTGTCTACTAATCATGACCTTGTGACCCTTCACAAGTGGATTGATATTGCCTAAGGCCCTCTGTGGCCATATTTTTAAAACAAGCCTGCCTTTATTGCAGACAGTTTAGTTAGGGGAATGAGAGGATTATTAAGATTTTTTTCTTTTGAAAAAATTTATTACAGTGTAATATAAAATATACACATCTTAATGTACAACTCCATAAATTTTTACGTATATGTATACCACATAAACCACCCAGGTTAAGATACAGAATTTTTCCACTGCCCTGGAAGGATCTCTTCTGTCCTTTCTCATTCAAAACCATCCTTAGAGATAACCGCTGTTTTGCCTTCTATCACTATTGGTTAGTCTTGCCTGTTTTTAGCATTGTATAAATACTTTTTATGCCATTCTGAATTTTTTTGCTTTTTTTTGTTTTTGTTTCTGTTTTTGGTTTTTTTTTGCTTTTTATTTAAAGTTTCCAGTTGTTTCTTGTGCATACTCATACGTGTATACACATACACATATGTGCATATTTAAGCTGATTTAGGATATTGACCTGAAATTCCTGTAACCTGGTGGTTAAAGCATTGTATTAAACCTAATAATCAGTTGGGAGATTCTTTTGAATTTTCTATGTATACAGCTATGCCATTTGTGAATAATGATGGTTTTATGTATTCATTTCTAATCTTTATACTGGTTAGGACCTCTGGTACGCTTTTGAGTAGAAGTGGTGACAAGGGGTGTCTTTATTGTGCAGTGCTTTGTCAGTAGGTATGATATTTGTGGAAGGCTTTTATAGATACTCTATGTCAGATTAAAGAAATTCCTAAGAGACAAAGTGTACTTTAAGTCAAGAGGTATTGCTAAAAATAAAGAGAATACTTTCATAATGATAAGAGAGTATTCGTTAGGAAGATAAAACAATCTTAAATTTGTATGCCTATACTGACATAACTCTAAGACATATAAAGCAAAATATTTAGACTAAAAGGAGAAATAGATAGTTCTGTAATACTAGAATTTTTTTGTGTGCCACTTTAAGTGATTGATAATGGAAGCAGAAAAAAGTCACTAAGGATATGTATTTGATCAACATATTTAATAACATTTGCCTCTTTTTTATGTGTGTGTGTGTGTGTGTGTGTGTGTGTGTATGTCTGTGCCTGTGTGAGAGACAAAACAATTGCAGAGTAGATATTTTTTTCAAGAGCACACAGGAGTTTATCGAAATTGATCATCCACTGTGCCATAAAGCAAGTTCTTTAAAAATGTCACAGGGGCACCTGGGTGGCTCAGTGGGTTAAAGCCTCTGCCTTCAGCTCAGGTCATGATCCCTGGGTCCCGGGATCGAGCCCCACATCGGGCTTTCTGCTCAGCAGGGAGCCTGCTTCCTCCTCTCTCTCTGCCTGCCTCTCTGCCTGCTTGTGATCTCTGTCTGTGAAATAAATAAATAAAATCTTTAAAAATAAAAAAATAAAAATAAAAATGTCATAGGATTGAAATCACAGAGCTTACTTACATTCTCTGACCACAGTGAAATTAAACTAGAAATAAATGACAGAGATAACAAGAAAATGCACCCATTTTTGGCAATTAAGCAACCTATTTCCATGATCAAAGAAGAAAACATATAGGAGTCAGAAAATCTTTTTAAATGAATAATAGTAATAATAAAACCATGGCATCAAAGTTACAGGATTCATAGCAGAAGGGAAAATTTCTAGCTGTAAGTGTACTTTTTGGAAAAGAGGAAAGTTTGAAAATTAGTGCCTTAACTTTCCATTTCAAGAAGTTACAAAAGTGACAGTGAATTAAACAAAAGGAAAGAGAGGGAGGAAAATTATAGAGCAGAAATCAATGAAATAGAAAGCAAATATGTAATAGAATTCTGTACTAGCAAGACTGAGCAAAAAGAAAAAAAAATACAAATTACCAATATCAGCAGGACTTTATCTATAGATCCTATACATTAAAAATGTAATAGTATATCAACTATTCTTCAATTTAAAAAAAAGAATGCAGTAAATGTGTAGTGATGTAGATACATCGTAAAATGATAGGAACAACTTTATGCTAATAAAATTGACAATGTAGATGAATTAAACATATTTCTTATAAAACCAACTTAAGAAGCTGACAAAAATAAAATATAGAATATCTGCTAGACCCGTGTCTTTTAAAGAAATTAACTCTATACTTTATTGATTTATTTATTTATTTATTTATTTTTTAAGTATTTATTTATTTATTTGACAGAGAGAGATGACAAGTAGGCAGAAAGGCAGGCAGAGAGGGAGAGAGAGAAGGAAGCAGGCTCCCCACCGAGCAGAGAGCCAGTTGAGGGACTCAATCCCAGAACCCTGAGATCATGACCTGAGCTGAAGGCAGAGACTTAACCGACTGAGCCACCCAGGCGCCTGACTCTATACTTTTTAAAGAAAATATTTCGTCTCTAGCCTGCTGCCTTCTGTGGTAAATTCTATCCAACATTTAAAGAGGAAATATCAACACCAACTCTTTCAGAGAACAGAGAAAGAGAGAATGCTTCCTAACTTATTTTATGAAGCCAGCATAACACTGATACCAAAACATAACAAGGACATTACAAAAAAGAAAAATTTTAGGGAAGTGTCTCTTAAGAATGTGGAACACTACATCAAAAACTAATGACGTACTGTATGGTGACCAACATAACACAATAAAAAAATAGATATATAATCAACTAGGAGGTTTTTTGGTAGGCATTTGATGACTTCCAAGTGAATAAACATCATATGCTGGTGTCTTAAAAAAAAAAAAATAGAACATAGATGTAAAAATTCACAAACAGTAATAGTATAGGAGAAAAAGGTTAGCTGCATATTTAAAATTAATCTAATTTACTAATTAACAGAATATAGGGAAAAATCCCATAAGGATCATCATAATAGATGAAGAAAAAAAATTTGATAAAAATTCCACCCTGTTTCATAATTATAAGAAATCATGCTTGTAATTTTTACTTTCAAATTATGGCCTTATATTTAAAGTGTGTGTCTTGTAAATAGCATATAGATTATCTTACTTTGTTTGTTGTTGTTGTTTTTAAATCCAGTCTGCTGTATTTTGTTTGAACTGGTTGGTTTTTTTTCCCTGTTTCTATTTAATGTATTCATTGGTATAGTTGTGTTTAAATCCATCATATTGCTGTTTTATATCTAGAAGTGTTAATCTTTTTACATTTATATTTTGTCTTCCTTTATTTTGGATTGATCATGCATATTTTTTAGTTTAATACTATTTGGTTTCTCAGTTAGCCTTTTAAAAAGAGATTCTTGTAGTGGTTACTGTCTTTTCAGTAGGCACCCCTGTTCTGTTATTGTTGACCATAAGTTAGTATAGTGGAATAGTGTAAGAACTAACTTTGTAACTGCATTCATCTTTTCTTACCCTTTTAGTGTTTTTATGTGGTTTTATCATATGCTTCTACTTTCCATCTTGTTTCCTGTATACTCTTTATCCAAAGGGTTCACTAAGCCGCTTTTGTCTGTGAGTTGGTACCTTTTATCCCTGTAATAGTTTTATATTATTATGTAATAAATGGACATGAGCTTAACAGCTTAAAACAAAACCCATTTATTATGTCACAGTTCTGAAGTTAAAAGTCTGGATCAGCTTGTTTAGGTGTTCAGCATTTAGGTATCTTACAGGGCCGAAATCAAAGGACCAGCAAGGCTGGTCTCTGATCCAAAGACTTTGAGGAGGAATCCATATCTGAGCACATTCTGGTTGTTGGCAGAATTCAGTTCCTTGTGATTTTAGGACTGAGGTATTTTCATGGTGGCTCTCAGCTTGGGAACATTCTCAGCTTCTAGAAGCTTCTCTCCAGTACTTGTGCATGACTGTTTCCAAGTTAAAAGCCAAAAATGACACATAGAGTTTTCTCATGCCTTAACACAGACAAGGGGATTTGACACAGACACACAGAGAGAGATACACACAGGAGAAAGTAATGAGAAGACTGGCAGAGATTAGAGAGCTAAGGCCACAAACCGCAGAATGGTGGTAACCATCAGAAACTGAAAGATGCAAGAAATAGATTAGATTGGTAGATGATGTGAGAGGGTAGCCCTGCTGACACCTTGATTTCACTTAGTGATACTGGTTTCAGACTCTGGCCTCGAGAACTATAGGAGAATAAATTTCTATTAAGTTACTCCATTTCTGGTGGTTTGTTACAGCAGCCACAGGAAACCAATACAAAGTGGAATTGCTGGGTTAAATGGTAACTTTATGTTTAACAATTTGAAGAACTACCAAACTGTTTTCCAAAGTGATTCTGTCATTTTAAATTTCCATCAGCATTATATAAAGACTCTTAATTTCTCCAAGTCCTTATTGACACCTGTTATTGTCTGTCTCTGATGATAGCTATCCTAGTGGGTATGAAGTGATGTCTCATTATGTTTTTGACTATTGATATTCAGCATCTTCTTATATGCTTATTGGTCATTTGTCTATCTTTGCAAAAATGCTTATTTAAAGCCTTTGCCCATTTTTCAGTTGGGTTGTTTGTCCTTTGTAAGAGTTGTAAACGTTTATGGTTTTAGTTCTTATATTAGGTCTGTGGTCCATTTTAGTTATTTTTTGTATATAATGTGAGATGCGGGCATAATCACTTTTGGGATACTCTTAGCCATTACCTCTTCAAAACTGCTTCTGTTCATTCTATGTTCTCCATTCAGTTGCATGCATACTAGATGTTTTGACTGTCTCATTTATCTTTTATGATCTTTTCTGTTGCTTCCATTTTTGTTTTCAATTTGTGCTTCACTTTGGATAGTTTCTGTTGATCTGTCTTTGAGTTCATCGAGCCTCTTCTGCTTAACCAATTTTTAATTTGAGATAATTGTTTTTTTTTTCAGTTACAGAATGTCTGATTCTGTTTTTGTTTTTATTATTGCAGTTCTTTGAACTTCTCCTTTCTTTCATTTTGTACATCTTTTTTCTCTATTTTATTTAACTTAATTATAATAGTTATCTTAAAGCTCCCTTCTGTTAATTCTAATATTTGAAGCAGCTTTTGCTTTTTTACAGAATTACCCATTTATTACCTCTTTACTTTAGAAATCTGAATTTTTTAAAAAATCTAGATTTTGTGTTTAGCAGGTTAGTAGTAACAATGAAGCTGTTACAAGAAGGGGAAAAGTAGGACAGGCACTGGCCATTTATTTCCTGGGTCAACTGAAAGGAAGTAGTGACTTTTCTGGAACTGCCTATACAATGTACTGATTACTCAAGATAGACAGTAAACCATAATAGCATTAAAAAAGAGAGAAGAGGGATGCCTGGGTGGCTCAGTTGGTTGGACGACTGCCTTCAGCTCAGGTCATGGTCCCGGAGTCCTGGAATCGAGTCCCGCATCGGGCTCCCAGCTCCACGGGGTGTCTGCTTCTCCCTCTGACCTTCTCCTCGCTCATGCTCTCTCTCACTACCTCTCTCTCAAATAAATAAATAAAATCTTTAAAAAAAAAAAATAAAAAAGAAGAGATCAATGTGATGTAAGTGATTAGTGCAGTGCTGGCTCTGGAAGTGCTGTACTTGGTAATTTAATTTGTAAGTGTTGTGTAGAGATAGGCCCTGAGCTAAATGTATTTGGAGAGTGATAATTATCTTGATCTTGTGGCTTACTAAGTATGATTAAGATCTTTGCTATTTAGCATAAAGCATTTATTAGTATTAATGATCTCATAAACTTTGTACATTATTCCTCTGTTTTTTGGCATTGATAAATGATTAGCTAGGGATGTTTTAAGTATGTGAGTTGGGGAATAGCTTTTAGTTTCATCCCTTAATAAAAATATCATTTCCTGTACATTCATTATTTTTGTAATGTAATAGAGATTTTGTGAGTTTAGTAAATATTTGAGAGTTTTTTTCTCTTAAAGATGATAAAACATTAAGAAGTAAATGTGTTTGCTGTGTTGGTATGAATAGATTCTCAAAGTTGATTATGATTGTGATGATAATTCTACAATTATATTTTATTTTCTTAATTCTTGTGTGCAGTGGACTTTTCCTCTAACTTTTTGGAGTGTTTGTTTTCTTTTTTTAAGAACACGGCTTGACGAACTGAGAATGTTTCTAGAGAATGAGACCTGGGAGCTTTGTCCTGTGAAATCAAATTTCAGTATCTTGCAACTTCATGTGAGTGTCTCTTAGAAAAAAATGAATCTGTCTTTTATTTAGTTGTCTTAAAAAAAACCCCAGATATTTAAAAATCTTTTATAAAATCATTTAATTAAAGAATAGCACCTTTCTTTCCTTGCTTAAAAGTGAGTAATAGCCACCCTTTATGGATGTGAAAATCTGTCTCTTTTTACAAATTCGGTTTATATACTTGAGGAAAACTCTTTTGCCTAATCTTTTTCTTTTGATTTCAGAAAGAGATCTGCTTTATTTAAATTTTGTGGAAAATTAATCAGTTGTATTTTGATGGTCTTTAATGAAAAAGCTTATGTTCGCAGAATGCTTGAGATTTCTTATTTATTTGTCATTTCTTAAAGGAACTGAAAGGTTTTTAAATTTATGTTGCTACTCATAAATGTGCCTGTAGTGAGACAGTGCTTCAGAATTAAAAGCGGCATTTACAAAATATACTCTTAACTAATTTTTATTAGTTAACTAATTTCTTGAGTCCTCATAGGATATGTAATCTGTGAAAATATTAACTGATTTGTTTTCCCTTGGTTGAAACAAATTGCAGATAAATACTCCTTGTGTGATAGATGATGTCCTACAAATACCAATGTCAAAATACAATGTATAAACTTAGGTCCCTGTATAGAAGGTCCAGTATGTTCAGATGTTCAAATTTTGCCTCTGGAAGGAATGGCTTTCTAGAAGTAATTTTCTTATTCTAGATAAATGTAAAGAATACATGGTTAAAAGTCTTTAACAGGGACAGTCTTTGTGGTTATATTGTATAATAGCTTACTTACCCAGCTCTATCATATTCCTTTCCTAATGTGGAAATACTAAATACAGTGAAACAGGTCAATTAATAAATGCTTTAGAGACAGCAAAATTAACAATGATTGTAATATTGTTTTAGATTTCTTTCTGTCTTTCTTTCTTTCTTTCTTTCTATTAGCGAAAGCTAGCATTCACTGGGGCTGGGGGGGTGAGTGGAGAGGCAGAGGGAGAAGGAGAGAGAAACTGAAGCAGACTCCACTCTGAGCTTGGAGCCTGACACAGGACTCAGTCTCACAGCCCTGACATCATGACCTGAGCTGAAACCAAGAGTCGCATGCTCAACCAATTGCGCCACACAGGCACCCCAACATTATTTTAGAATTCTTAAATAAGGTGATTCCTTAAGATTATTTAGAATTCTAACATTGATGTTAGAATCCCTATTTAAATAATTTTATTTGAATTTTTATTTAATCATCAAATTATGTCTGTGTGTATGAGCACGTATACTTGGTGTAATTACCGTTTTTTACAAGATACATTTGAAATATTTACATCCTAGTGAGCATTATCTCCTTTAGTTACCTTGAATTTTACAAGATTTTGCCTATAGTTAACAATACCGTATTACGCACTTAACATTTTTTTTTTAAAGATTTTATTTATTTATTTGACAGAGAGATAGAAAGCACAAGTAAGCAGAGCGGCAGGCAGAGGGAGAGAGAGAAGCAGGCTCTCCGCTAAGCAGGGAGCCCGACGCGGGGCTCGATCCCAGGACCCTGGAATCATGACCTGAGCCGAAGGCAGCTGCTTAACCAACAGCCACCCAGGCGCCCCACACACTTAACATTTTTTTAAGAGACCAGATCTTGGAGCACCTGGCTGGCTCAGTCAGTAGAGTATACAACTCTTGATCTCGGGGTTGTGGGTTCCAGCCCTACATTGGATGTAGAGATTACTTAAAAATAAAATCTTTTTTTTTTTAAAAAGAGGGTAGATCTCATGTTAAGTATTCTAACAACAATTTTAAAAAGTAGTTACTTTGAAAATTATTCACAACGGAGATAGTGTTCTCTTGACACATGTTCCTATAGATCTGGTTTTAAAAAAATCATTAATTTGTAGTCACCCCTTGTTTAGAATTATAAAAATAATGGCATCATTTTTGAGCATTATGATGGATCTGATTTAATGTGTAGCTGCACTTTAAAAAGAAAATAAACACATCACTTGAAATTTAATAGATGTATGTAATTTTTAAGATTACATTTGAATATGAAAGATTTTTAAAATTTGAGATTAATATTAAAAAGATCAAAAGATATAAGAAAAATGTGTACCAAATTTTTGTAAATAAAATCAAGAATTTTTTTTTAAAGGTTTTATTTATTTATTTGACAGAGAGAGATCACAAGTAGGCAGAAAGGCAGGCAGAGAGAGAGGAAGGGAAGCAGGCTTCCTGCTGAGCAGAGAGCCCGATGCGGGGCTCGATCCCAGGACCCTGGGATCATGACCTGAGCCAAAGGCAGAGGCTTTAACCCACTGAGCCACCCAGGTGCCCAAAAAAATCATCAAGAATTTTATAATGCAAAGGAACTTTATTATTTTTTTTAGAAGATTTTATTTATTTGACAGAGAGAGAAAGAGAGTACAAACAGGTAGAACGACAGAGGGAGAAGTAGGCTCCCTGCTGAGCAAGGAGCCCGATGCGGGTCTTGAGCCCAGGACCCTGAGATCATGACCTGAGCTGAAGGCAGGCACTTCACTGACTGAGCCACTCAGGCTTCCATCAGAGGAACTTTAGAGATTATTCCATCTCTTCCACTAATAAGCAATGTGGTCTTGAACTTGGCACTGAATCCCTTTGGATTACTTTGGTTTCCGCATCTGAGAACAGCTCTTTAGTTTTAGAGTTGTGGTTCTCATACTGGAGGTTGACGCTCTCATTTTATTGATGAAGAAATTGAGGCACAGAGAAGCCAGGTGACAGTCCCAACATTATATAGGAAGTTAATGGATTAATGGCAAATCTTGGGTCTAGAAGACCTATCATCTTACCTCAGCGTGTGTGTCTGTGTTGTCTACCTCCAGGTGTATGAAAAAAAAGAAATGAAAGCTTATGGACATCAACATAACAAGGAAAGATTCTGATGTCTGTAAAACGTATAATTAATTAAATGGTGCAAACATATAATTAATTATTAATATTGATTTATTTTTATTGTGGCCTTTTTATTGCTTAAAACCATATTTTCCTGGGTCTTTGCTGCTATGTTAAAATTTTTAGAATTATTCAAATATAAATTATTTTCAAAAATTTTCTGTGCAGTTCTGTAAACTAAGCCAAAAGTAGCTTGATGCAGGTAACACTTTTAAAAATGATATCAGCAACGGAGTTGTCTTTAGGAAAACCTTTGAGCACATATTTTCAAGTTTGTGCCTTCACACAGCTTCCAAGATTTAAAAGTGAATAACCTGAAGAATCAGGATTAATTTTTTTCACTAACTACATTTACACTGATGGAATATGTTGTGTACCTGAATTTTAGTGTTGTTGCTAAAAGGTATCCTTTTTTGAATGTCTAGGAATTTAAATTCATGGAACAGTCACGTTCCCCATCAGTTTCCCCTAGTAAGCAGCCAGCCTCAACATCCTCAAAAACAGTGACCTTGTTTGAGCAGTACTGTAGTGATGGGAATCCGTTTGAAATTCAGGCCAACCACAAAGATGAAGAAACAGAAGATGTCCTGGCTTCTAATGGGGTATGTAGTGTTCTTAAAACCTATTGTGGAACGTAAGTGAGATTTTCTTATTGAAAAGTGTTCTATCCAGTGAGGAAGGTAATTAGCTAGATTTATTTATCCATTTAGCACCCACCTTCCTACCTATATGCTTATATACCCGTGTTACCACTTGTACAGTAATGGCTTTCAAGCATGCTTTGTTGAAAATGTCCTTTTGAAAAATACATTTGGGCTTTATGTTTACTTTGTGCTCCTATTAGGTTGCTGTGTGTTCTTACTAGATTGCTAAATTGGGTAGGGGTATAGTTTCTTCACTGCTTATTTCTGTGATTCGTTGGATAGACGGATGAGAGAATAGATCATCTGCATTTAGTTCTCAGCTTGGGCATCCGAATCATTTTGTTCCAAGTCCCTTTATCTGAGAGAGAGTAATGTCTTACCTGGTTACCCAGCAGGGATGTTTTTAGGATTTAGAAGTACAATGTTTTAACACTTTGAGCAGCTCAAAACACATCATACAAACCTCAGGTTGTGTGAGTTAATGGAAAGGATTTGAAGGAGTTGAATGAATATCACCTTTATTATTTATTAACTGTGTGGCCCTTGGCAATTTATTTTACCTCTGTGACCCTCAGTTTTCCTATATTTACAATGAGTGAATGTTTAGTTCACAGTTATCTGTGTTTTTACAGTATTTATTTGGATGGGTCCTTCTTATCGTTATCATTTCCAGAGGACCCTGTATGATTTTTATTTTAGATTTGATGAAGCTGAAGTGAAAACTGTTCAGAGTTGATGAAAATCTGTTGAATTTGTATATGTATTTCAGTTTTGGCATTTTCTTTTTTGTTTGGTGAAAATACAATTTAAAAACATATTGCCATAAAAGTGTATTGTTATTACGTTTTATCATGAAGTAGAAATTATTTCATAGTAAGCCATATTTATAGTTACAATTTAGTGATTCTTATGGATCCTTTTCCTCTCTAAAGTCCACTAAACTGGGAGAAATTAAAAGTCTCTTCAATATTTTTGAAATAATATATCCATCTGTAGTGGTGATTTGCTAATTTAAATATCACATAGCATCTGATTCTTACTATTCTTGGCAGTTGTGTTCTATAAAGTCCCTCTGAACACTGAATTAACAAATATAGAACAATTGTTCCTGAGTGAAATACAGGATTAGGTTCCTGTGAACCTTTGTTCACATTTTTATCAACTAATCAGTGTATAACCTTGTTTTATTTGGGTTTTTGCTTGAAGACATCTAAATTAATATACAGTATTGGATATTGAACTCACAGCCAACAGCACTAGAATTCCTGCCCAAATGAAGCTTATCTAACACATGTATTTTTGCCATAAAACATATTGCAGTCTCGTACTTAGGAACACTAGGCAAAACTTTAGTCCTACACTTAGGGGCCTTTCTAAACAGGGAAATCACCAGCAAAAAAGCACAAAAATTTTTTTTTTTTTTTAAATGTGGCACTAGACTATGAAAAGGACATTTGTTTAAGTAAGCTAAAGCAAGAAGGTAGAGCGTCACCTTGTTTGCACTCAGCTAGGAATGTGCATGTTGGATAACTCAAAAGTTTCTGCATACTCCGTACATATCCATGACTGACTGCGAAAGTGTCACAAAGTATTAGTGTTGGGGTTACAAATAAAATTTAGCAGGTACGGAAATTTGCAAAAATACGGAATCCTCAAAAATAAGGCTCTCTTGTACTGTGGAATTACGAAGCTTTTTGTTATAGCCAGGAGAGCCTGCTGTCTGTGGATCACCTTTCTGAATGTTATCAGGATCACAGTGTGTACAAGTGGATGAGAATGCCTAGAATGCTTGCTTCCAGTTATTAATGTGTGATCTACACATAAGTCCTTGAAAGTCAGGGTCCACATCTTGCTATGACTTGTCACACTGCTTTAAGCTCTCAAAAAATGGTTTTTGAATTAGGGGACCGACTTCCTTTCATGTTGTCTTCGTATTCATCTCTTCAACTGGCATGAGGGAATAAAACTTTGTTAAAGAATCACTCTGAAGATTCAGTGAGAAAATTTATGAAAGCACTTAGCACTTAACATTCAAGAAATGTTAGCCATGATTTAATCATATTAATTTATAATATTAAGTGATAATGCTGCTGCTGCTGCTTTCTATAGTGTGCACGGACGCCACTGTCCCCCCATGCTGGCACAGGGCCATGTTGCCATAAAGATGGTGACAGTGTTAGGAAGTCACCCTTCCTCTTAAGAGGAAATCTGCTATTTTCATCCTTGCTCTCAGTAGTCCCTCAGTGCTCAGTGTGATTTTCTAAGGCTCCCTTGGAATTAAATCTCATCATAATGAATTAGGACATTAGCATGTGTGTTATAAGAGTTTATTACACTGAATTAATATTTCCACAGTGCCAGAGTTATATAATCAACCTCTTTATGGTGAATTAGTAAAATGGAAATAAATATATTGAAACCACTTCAGGGAAGAGAAGAGGTTTTTTTTGGTTGTTGTTGGGGTTTTTTTTGGTCAAATGTATACTCTTTTCCTCTCGTAAAGGCATAGCATGATATTTGTGTTTGTTTGTCTTCTTTTTATGGAGATTTGATTTTGGGGGGAGAAGTCTTTGTAGGCATAAAATATTTGTTTTTTTTTTTTTTCTTGGATGGAGAAGAAGTAAATGGAAAGTTAATATTCTTGATAGCAAAATTAGAGATGAGTTATTAAGAACTTTCTTCCCTAAACTACTTCTTAAAAATTGGATACTCTTATTGTGTTGAAAGACTCCGAGAAAAGTTGGCTGTTCATACTCATTGTTGAATATACTGTGTTTTCTCAGTATGAATCTGATGAACAAGAAAAAAGTGCTTATCAGGAGTATGACAGTGACAGTGACGTTCCTGAGGAACTGAAACGAGATTATGTGGATGAGCAAACAGGTGATGCACCTGTGAAAAGGTAAATGTTCTTAGATTGTATGGTATTTCATATTGTATGTTATGCATTTAAATAAAGATTTCCTTTAAAGGTTTAGAAAAAAAAGTTAAACATTTCTTTAACTTTTGATGTCATGTGACAAAAGCGTGTATGTTTTAAAATGATTGCTGAAAGGTTGGAAATGTAGTTTTTTTGATATTGGGCGTAATCAAAGAGCTCTTAATTTAGAGAGCAGTGGTTTTTGCAGAAAAACAAACTTCTAGTTTATACAATCATACTACCTTTGGAGGCAGTTCCAGCTTCACATAGGTTAGAAAACCTCAAGGAGGAGAGTAGTTATTTGTTTTGCAGGGGGAATTCCCCCTACCTCAGTCTAGTAAATACAGAAAGTCTCCACTCATCTTTCCAAGGCCAATTACAATCACTATTTGGGCCTTCTGTTAAGGTTCCTTCATCTTCGTTGTTTTGTTTCTGTCATAAACTGTCCTCTTCAAAAACTATCATAATTACATAAGAATGTTTTGTCGCCTTCTCCCTCTTAAATGGACCTGATTCTTAAATGTAAGTGAGTTAATTTCATGACTAAGTATCAGACATTTAGTGACCACAGATACACATAATTTTTAATGATAGATGTAAGTATATTTTGCCCTACCTTTTATCCCCAAAGTACCTAGTAAGTACCTAGTAAATTCAAAACCCTGATTGATATACTTACTCTCTCTCCTCAGAAAATGAGCAACTCATGTGATTGTAGATATTTGAATCGGAAATAATTGTTTCCATTGGTTTTCATGTATGTGTGATATTTAAATCCATCTATGGTCCATTACGAACAGAATAGAACTGTTTTGTTGGACTTCTTCATTGGATGTTGTGGGTCTGTTCTGGCTGAAAGAAAACCTCTGACTGAAATGAACATGTAAGATAGTATCTGCTGGTATATGTGTATATATTTGCATTTTTGGTAAGGTTATGCAGACAGTTACCCTCCTAAACTGTCCTAACTTAACACTCACTAAGAACTATGAATAATATAAACTATGAGCTTCGTTCAGTCAATTAGTATCGACTCCAACTTCAAAGTGTCTCTTGAATTTTCAAAATTTCTTCTATTTCACTGCTACCATCCAGGTTCATGAGAAAATCATCTCTGTGTCAGATTATTGGCTCTGCCCCCTGACTTTGGCTTTCTGTCTTTAGTTTTGCCCCCTCCTCATCCCTCTTGGATGCAAATTGAGGTGGTTTTTTTTTGTTTTTTTTTTTTTTTCTTATATACAAATTTGTTCATGTCATTTTCCTGATTAAATTTGCTTTCAGAGTTAGGTTCATACTCTTTAGGTTTGATTGCCTTCAGTGGTCTGGCCCTTCCTTACCTTTTTTCATATCACTTTTCCCTCAGTCCACTCATTCTGCATGTGAACTCTTTGTGCTTCTCTGAGCACACTCACTTCTCCTACTTCTGACCTTATTTTATATTATCCCCCCTTTTTTGTGTACTTAACCATATATCTTCAATTTTTTCCTTGAACCTGGTGTCCTCCCCAACCCCAGACTCTATCATGTTCCCCTATACTTTAGATACTAGATTTAGATTCTAAGGAGAGTGTTTTTCGTATTTATAAGTCTGAAATCAGAGTACTTGGTACATTTGATATATAGTTTCTCTGGAACCTCTGTTTTTTTTTTTTTCTTAAGTGACACAGCTTCTTTTAATGGTTGATAATGACTATCTTAGAATCAAAGAAATACATTATAGTACTTTATTTCTTTGCTTATAAATATCTCTTCCACTCTGGACTATAAGCTCTCTCAGGACAGGAGGATCATCTCTATATCCCCACCTGACACATGGTAACAGTTTCAATAACTAATTAGTGAATGAAGGATAGACCCTAATTGGAATAACTTACTGATTTACTGGTTGACAACCCTAACTGCAACTCTGTTTTGTTTTTCCATATTAAGCGTTTCTAGAGAAACTCTAAAAAGCAGGAAGAAGTCAGATTATAGTCTAAATAAAGTGAATGCACCCATCTTAACAAATACAACATTGAATGTAATAAGACTTGTTGGTAAGTAGCCACCTTTTTAAAAAAAGCATTATTAGTTAAATTAGTCTACTTTTGTTACTTATTGGGGTTTTCATTGTACACTCCAGTGCCCTCCACAAGGAAGATTTTAAGTGTCCTATGTAGTACTTTCTCATCCTAATTGTTCAAATAGTGTAATACCATCATTAATGTTAGTTGTTCTTTTTCAGTTAACTGCTTAGTATTTATGTTTTCTACTTTTTCTAAAATATCCCAATTAATTGAAATGTAATGAAGAATTCTCTATGTGAGTTGGAGGTATATGGAGAATGATGATAGTGCCCATTTTACATTTACACAATATTTTGTGCTTAATTGTTTCATTGATCTTCACAATCTTCCTGTCAGATAGGCAGAGTGAATAGTGATCCTCTGGCATTTTCAGACACAAGAGTTCTATAAGCTATAATGCTCACACCATAGGAAGAGTTGTTTTTATTACAGATAAGACCTTTATTGATGATTTTGTAGAAGGCAAGTAACATGAAGAAATGCCATTTAAAATATTTAGGTTTGAAGATGATGTGAAATTTTTAATGTCAGTATTTCTGCATTTTATATGCCATCTTAACCTTTATATCTCACAAGTAAGTCTGTACATTTGACAAATAAGTTATAGAGATATCTTCTCAAATTAATTCATCTATACCAGTCAGGAATTTTAATGTGTTATATTAAAAAAAAAAAACTTTGTATTCTGTGTATATGGAGATGATAATGTCCTGCTGCCTAGTTTGATTACTCTTGGCTCTGATAAAATAGTCTGTGTTCTTGAAGATAATTTCTAAATTTCATTAATGAATAGGATAAAGTAGACAAAATGTTTCTTATAAGTCCCACTTCTTTAGGAAAAATAGTGGAAAAGAAGTAATGAGTTGGAAGGAAAAGAAAAAGGATATATTTTCATGACACACAGAAAAATCACAGATTCTGAAAAGTGTTTTTTTGCTGATCATTGCAAGGGAAATTAGCTTTTCTTCTTTATCCAAGAGAGGTAATTGAACATAGCATCATGAGTTACTGTATGGAATTTATAGAACCAAAGTTTGAAGGGTTCTGAGAGCTCATCTGGTATAAATTCCTATAAAACTAGGATTAATCTAATGCCCCTAAGTTGTGGTGGCCAACTAGCCTTTGTTTCATGTCTCACAGTCTTTGGATACAAATTATTTTGCAAGACTACTCATTCTACTATTAAACTGATTTAGTTGGTAGGAATCGCCTCCTTATGATAAACCAGAATTTCTTTTTCTCTGTAATTCTGTTGGTCTCAGTTTTACCTTTAAAAGCAAAAAGAGTAAATCTGTACTTTGTTCTCCTGTTCTTCCCTATGGTGACTCTTCAGGTATGGGTGGTAGTTGCACTGTCCTTCTTCCCTTACGCTCCCCCAGTTCATTCTTCAGGGTTATTGTGCTCATTTTCCTTACGTGGTTCTCACTGATAAATATTCCAAAATCCTGGTCATCCTCCTCAGCCTTTTGGACTCACTGTAGTTTTTGGTTTCTGAACACGCTACTTGAGATGTAGCTTAATGAATTCATCTTCTGCCTGGTTATGTTGTGATAACAAACCACCCTAACACCACGAAAGTTGACATGATGCATATTGGCTCCTAATCACCTTAGTTCTGTTTCAGGTGTCATTCTGAGATGCAGGCTGAAAAAATAGTACCAGTTTGGACATGGGGAAAAGAGCAAGAGCCAAACCATGTTGTGACTCTTAAGGCTTCCACTCTGATGTGGCACCCCGACTTTCTCTGGCTTGACTGTTGGAGAGTGCCCCAGGGAGGGCACTACAAGTTCAGGGCATTGGATAAGGGCATTGGATTCCTACAGGGAAATGGAGTGGGTAGAGATAATTGGGGAAAATAGTGTAGTCAACCCCATGGAAGTGGTAGTTTATATTTTTTATCTCACCTAGTTCAAAAAGAGCTAGAGGTCGTCATGTTACTTTTACTCTAAAAGACATATATTTAGTAGAATCAAATCAAATATAAGACTAAAACAAAATTGAGGAGGGGAAATAATGTTTCATTCAGTTAAATGGAGAGAACAAATGCAAATCTTTACTTCTTGGTAGTCATAAGGAAATGAAGAAACAGTGCATTCTGCTCTTCTCATTATGCAAGAAGGGGATCAAATAGCAATAGAAATGTGCTCTTGGTGCTAAATTCAGAAGTCAGTAACACAAATTCTACCTAAGGATTACTCATAGACATAGTGGACATTGTTTTCTAATAGTGGATTTAAGCAACTGAGAAAACTTGTATTATGCGCCTTTGGTATGTCAACCCTATAAAGTAGAACAGTACTGAATAAAACCTTGAGTGAAGAGAATCTAACCATTGTAATCTCAACCTTTGCCACCACCAGATCTTTTACTGGAATTGTAATTAGGTAACAATGCCTAGTATTCTTTTAACTCTCAGGTCTTCCCATTTAAAGATGGGATTAGGTGCTTTCATTATTCCCTCCAATAGACTTTTATGCCTACCACTTTCTCTCCCTGGGAGGTCTTTATCTTCAGTTTGTACATATTCATAAAATAGAACTTTAAGAGAACCACTCACTAAGGGGTCTCCAACCAGTTAATGCTATTCTATCTCCTATTATTGCATTGAGGTGCTTGAAGATAATAAACTGACAAAGGTAATGTCTCTTCTTACAAAGCCAGAAGTACAGTTGTGTAAATAAGATTGATTAATTTTGGGTGCCCGGGAAGATGAAGGAACTAATTATTCAGTAGTTGGGAGGCACATTTTAGAACATTAAAGGCATATTTAAAATGTCCTTTTCAAGTAGTATTTATTTGGCAGGTAATTAGGAGAGATTAAACAAAAAAGTGTTAATGGGGCTTCCCAGCCCCAGGTGGTACCTAAATCTGTTAGAAAGGCCCAGGGAGCCCTTCACAAGTGCAGAGAACTAATCAGAATGCTTGCTTGTGTAAAGAGAAAATTCTGTCAGCCTGACAGTTTCCTGCAGACAGAAGCAGAGAAATTTTAAGGAATGTGTCTCATCACTGAAATAGCCTTGCTATTCAAGGTTTTCTCTCCTGGAGGCAGCTCGCACATGAGTAGATATGATAGGTCTGAGAGGGGCAGAAGATAGGTTGCCAGAATCCATGCTTGTAAAAACTACAGACCATAGGACAAAATTACTACTTTAGCAGCTGAAAAAAAATAACACACCAGCACATCATGCATCCAGATTTAACATAAAACCAGAATAAAGTCATCTTTTAAGAAACTTGATATTTTCATATGCAATGTTTAAGAAAAAAATTTATCATTGTTTAATTTAGATTACATTCCTATATATCTGTTTCTCTAAAAATACTTAACATTTTATTGGTCATTTATAGGTAATATTTTTTTATTTATTCATTTTTATTAACATATAATGTATTATTTATTCCAGGGGTACAGGTCTGTGAATCAACAGTCTTACACAATTCACAGCACTCACCATAGCATATACCCTTCCCAATGTCCATCACCCAGCCAGCACATCCCTTCTACCCTCCAGCAACCCTCAGTTTGTTTTCTGAGATTAAGAGTCTCTTATGGTTTGTCTCCCTTTTTAAACAGTTTTAAAACCCTTTCTGAGCTGGTAGCTGTATATACAATATGGCATTTTGAGAGAATGTTCCAAGAAGTGTCATCCTTCAGTACAATGTACAAGAAAATGATATTAGAGATGTGTGGGGGCTAACATAGAATATACAAACAATAATAAAAATAAATAACAGAAAACAGTGATAGAATAACAGAGTAAAATGATAGAATAAAAGCTCTCAAAGAATGGAATAAAAGCTAAGGGCTTAGGTAACAGACATATTGATTTTTTACTCTGGTCTTCACTTCATTGTTGAGTGCATTTTTCTAAATTGTTTGAACTGAAAAATAAATAAATAAAAATAAGTTGTTTGAGCTGAACTGACTTTTCCTTCCTTTCCTTTATGCCTCATTTATAGCATGTCCAGTTAACTTTTATGTGCTATTTATGTCCAATAATGATGTCTCCGCTTCGTGTACTGTGATAAGAATAATGAACATCCTTCCAGCTTGGATTCTGTTCTTGCTCTTCCCCGTCAGATTCTCAGCTCCTACAGATGAAAACATCTGGAGTTGGAGTCCCCTTTGCAGCATATAGAGCATCTAACCAAGCACTTTTCACTTTCGTAGGTGCCCAATATATTGGACTGACACACCTTAGTTTTAACATCCTGACTATTGGAGAAACATCTTTTCCTCCTCTCTTGTCCTGATCCACAGCGGAGGAATACACACTTACAGTGCCTTCTCTGTACCCTTGTATTTACTCCTCTGCAGAGGTGTGGGGGCTCACTAGTTGAGTTCCCCCGGGCCACCTTTCAGGTGGTGATTGCGGCTCTCTGTGCCCCCTGCTAATGAGCTGGGTAAGACAGGCTCACTGTTCCTCTAGGTTGTGGTTCTCCTCTGTGCTGTTCGTTGGTTGCTTTCCCTCTGTGGCTTCTCCCCATAAGTGTACTGGACTCACAGTCCAGATTTTAGGATAATAGTTTAAACAGTGCTTCCCTTGTGAAGCTTTTCCTCAACAGGTTAGGTTTCTTTTACGTAGCACTCTATACTTCTCCCTCATTGCATTCATCGTAATTATAATTACTTAAAAATAACAGCAGTAGCTAAGATTTCTTGCTCCCTTGTTGGAGGCTTTGTAAACACTTTATGCGCATTTTCTTATGAATTCTTCACAGTACCCTTTTTTTTTTTAACAAGTTTTGTAGTAACTTGGAGCAGTTAGATTCTTTTTTTTTCTTTTTTTAATTTATTTGACAGAGAGAAATCACAAGTAGAGAGGCAGGCAGAGAGAGAGAGAGAGAGGGAAGCAGGCTCCCTGCTGAGCAGAGAGCCTGATGTGGGACTCGATCCCAGGACCCTGAGATCATGACCTGAGCCGAAGGCAGCGGCTTAACCCACTGAGCCACCCAGGCGCCCCACAGTACCCTTTTTATACACCAAATCATTAAAGTCCAGAGATAACTAACTCGCTTAATGTCACGCCAGCTTCTAACTGGTAGAACCCAGATTGTCTGATCCTAGAGTCAGTAAGTTCTTTTCATGCTTCACAGCCAGGAGAGGAAATCAGGAAAGTTAATTCTTTTACCCAGGCGAAGTTCAGAGAGGTTACAGTATAGGTTGAAAGCAAGAATAAGAACTTCTCACTAGTGATCATTTGGGAAGAGGTACTTTTCTCAGTTATCTTGAGGCAGGAGGGAAGGGAGGCTTGGAAGACAAATTCACCAAAGTAAAGTCATTTCGGTGAACATAAAAGTCAGTGGGTCATGAAGAATCATAAGATCAGACTCATGAGAAACCACAAGACACACTCCCTCTGGCAATAAGAGCCACACAGCCTGGACATGCTTAAAATTGCTCCCTGTGGGTAATTCCATAACCTTAAGATAATGGAAAAACTAACTGCCCAATGTGAATGATAAACCCAAAGTTAAAGAATAAACCCCTCTCTGTACCATTAGCTAACTTAAATAAAACTTATAAAACCCTTCCTTAGAGGCAAAGTGGGGGTCCTCTTCCTCACCTGGTAGGAGAGACTGCTACCTTGTTTATGAAGGAGTTGCTTTCTTACTTCTATGCTTAATCTTTGTCCCTTCCTCTGAAGGGCTTGCTCCTGAGTTCTTTCTTCCATGAAGCTGAGAGCCCTCTTCGCAAGGGGCCTGAGGCCCTCCCTCCTGGAGTGCTGGCCAGTCTGGCATCAGTCTGGGTATTAAATAACCTTCCTCCCTATTCTCAAAGCACACTGTGTCCACTCCTCTCCCCTCTCATCTCTAGGGAACTCTAGAAGGGAAGAAAGGGAAGGTGAAGTGCAGCTGAAAGAACCACATCTTAATCCACCGGCCACGTTTTTTGAACCAGGCAGGCTAACTTCAGAGCCATGCTATACTTTTTTTTATTAAGGTAATATTCTCACCGTAACACAGTAAATAGTAAAGAAGAGGTCATGATGAAAAGCAGCATTCTCACACCGCAGGGCCCCCCTGCCACCAGTGTGCGGGTGGTTTCGTGGTCTGTTTCTGTTTACCTTTCTTCTAGCTGTAATTTCTCAATAAAGGGTGATGAGCGGTAAATGTTTTGAATTCTTGTCGGTCTGAATATGTCTGTATTCTGCCCTTTCACTGAATGACAATCGAGCTATGTATAGAATTGTAGATTAAAAATTATTTTTCCTTAGAAAGTTGAAACCTCTAGTGTTCTGTTCATTTTACTGTAGATGATTTCTTTTTTTCTCTTTCTCTGAAAGCTTTTGGTATTTATTCCCTTGATGTTTCAGAATTCTCTAGTGATCTGTCTAGGTGTGAGTTATTTTTCATTAAGTGTGCTGGGTAGTTCGTGACCCTTTCAGTCTGAAGGCTCTTGTGCTCATCAGTTGTGATTAATGCTACTATTTATTTGATGATTTCCACCTCCCCATTTTCTCTACCCTCTTTTTTCTTTGATTTCCTGTTGGTCAAATGTTTAGATTGGCCCCTTCCTGTCTCCCATATTTTCTGTAATGTTTTCCATAGTTTTGTCTTTTTGCTGTACCTTCTAAAGATGTCCTTTTTTCAATTATTTTCTTTAATTTTTAATTTTAAAAATCACTTTTAAAATCTTCAAGAGCCCTTCCATATTCTCTGTTTTTCCCTCCCATATTTTTCTGCTATACTGTTTTACATAATTATTATATATGTATAGCTTGAATTAGTTGTTTTCTCTGGGATCAGCTTTTCTTTTTACTTTTACTCTCTGAGTTTTCCTCCTGGGCCTGCTGATTTTTGATGACCTATTCATATAGAAGGCCAAGGCAGCTGTGGTGCTGCCTGGGTGTCCCCTGCTGAGTAATGAGAGCTATGCTCTCACTCTCCCTGCCCCCTTCTCAGTAGGAATCCTGAGAGGGGACTTTGTAAAGAGCATGGCAGGGCTGGGTGGATTTATGAGTAGTCTTTACCTTAAGGGGACGGATCCTCAAATTTCTCGAATTAGGTAGATTTTCATCTGTGGTGCCAACATCTACCCTAGAAGCCTTCATCTTTGTAATTTATTATTTTTTAAAGTTTGCTCCATTTTTTTGTTTTGTTTGTTTCCTTCTTATATATACGTATATATTTAAAGATTTTATTTATTTGAGAGAGAGAGAGAGAAGGAGCAGGGGAAAGGGTAGAGGGAGAGGGAGAAGCAGACTCCCTGATGAGTGGGGAGCCCTATGTGGGGCTCAGTCTCCACTCTGGCTGGGATCATGACCTGAGCTGAATCCTGAGCTGAAGGCAGAGAGGCTTAATAGACTGAGGCACCCAGGTGTCCCTGTTTCCTTCTTTTAGAGAGAAATCCTAAAAAAAATTTGTTTTCTTTTGTTTCTGTCTGTGGGAACAGCCTGGCAACCTATGCTCTGATGTTGGTGAGGGATAGTGGTAGAGGAGGGCATGCTGACTGGTAGTTTATCCCATATGTGGGCTTCAGGTATCCATCCTTTTTCAGCTGCATTTCTTGTTCACATCCTCTTGCTCTATCCACTGAATCTAAGCAATAACCATCCTACAAGAATAGCTTCCACCTCCTTCATGGTCATCTTTGCATTTTGCCATCAGTCTGCTCCCACATCTCTTCTCTGTCATCCAGACAGGGGTTGGGACACCACAGCATGCAGGTCAAATCGCTTAGGCTACCTGTTTTTATAAAATGAAGTTTTATTGGAACACAGCCATGCTCATTTGTTTGTATGTTGTCTGTGGCTGCGTTTGTGCTACAAAGGCAGAGTTGAGTGGTTGCAACGGAGACCAGCAGAGCTCAGTAGTTGCCACAGCATGCAAAGCATAAACTCTGTGCTCTGTTCCTTTACAAAAAAGATTTGCCAACCTCTGGTTTAGAAATTTTTTGAAATTTCTAATTTTCTGATCATGCCTGCTCACCTTTACTTCCTCATCCCTTTCTCTTCATAAATACAGGCTTAATCCACTGTACAATTCTTTTAATTCAGTAATTCTGAGGAGGACCATAAGCATCCTCAGGCCTACGAAGGCTACTGTGCCCTCATGAGCTGGAAAGACAGAGTTCCTATTCTTATGCCAGCAGCCTGATTATCAATGGTTGCCTTCCTTGTGCGACCATTTAAGGTGTGAGAGCAGAGACTCTAATTCCTTGTGTCTTAACAAAAGCCAAGGACATAGTAAGACTCCAGAGAGTCTTTGTTGAATATTAAATGAATAAATGAATATAAATATGTTTAAAATTTTTTTAGAGTAGTGGGTTTTTAATCTAGTTTTTTTTCTTTTGAATGCAACATTTAAAATAGCTTTTATCTGTTAATAATTCATTTATATATTCTTTAAGATTAATTATATGAACAATGGCTTATCTTATTATTAGTAATGGAGAGAAGCCTTGTGTTCTGGATATTTATCAACACAGATATTTGCATTCTACCTCATTTTACTTATTATCTCTCTCTTTTTTCTTTTACAGCTTAAAATAATGTAACATAGTATTTTTTTTTCCCACAGTGTCACATTATTTTATGTGTACATAGTTGCAGTTTAAAAACTGTATGTTTGTGGTTGATAAAATATCTGCTAGTGAACCAGAATGTTCTAGGAGCATAATTTTCAAATACTTTTCATTAGCGATTTTTAAAAAATGTGTGAAATAAAAGATGATTCTGAAACAATAGACTTGTAAATAAGAGTAAGAATAGAATCTGAGTTGAATGGTTTCTACTTTTTGGTATGTATATGTGTCTTCCTGACTATCTGAGTATTATTTAGAATCATAGCTCATGTAAATTAAGACAGCTGTATGGAGTTCTTAAATAATAAAGAAATGGTTTTGCTAGTAGACATTTCCATTAGAGTAAATTTGTCATTTTTTTCTACTGCAGTTAATGTGTTTCTCTTGAGTCATGGTGTCTTCAGTAGTACCAATTTAAAATTTATAAGTTACATTAAGTAGAACGAGCACCTGAATTATTTGCTCATTTGGAAATTAGGCAAATGGCCTGTTTTAACATCTTCTGCAGAAGAGCATTTTTTTATGGATGTGCTCCTTTCCCTGTTATTTCCCATAAAAGAGAAACACAATTAGGGACTTGTTATTATTTGTTATTTGATTCAGCCCATCTCCCATGTACCCTTCAAATACATTAACAAATTTATAAATGCAGAAATTTTGGTTTTTAAATTTCTTTTCCCTAACTGTATCATATGTTTACAGAAAAGAGATTATAATATTAGCATCTCCCAAAGAAGGGACTGAGGAGGACATTTTCTTGGCACTTTGAGAGTATTGAGCTCTTGAATGCTGTAATGATAAAGAAATGTCTTTGGGGCACCTGGGTGGCTCAGTGGGTTAAAGCCTCTGCCTTCGGCCCGGGTCATGGTCTCAGGGTCCTGGGATGGAGTCCCGCATCGGGGCTCTCTGCTCAGCGGGGAGCCTGCTTCCCCCTCTCTCTGTCTGCCTCTCTGCTTACTTGTGATCTCTGTCAAGTAAATAAATAAAATCTTTAAAAAAAAAAAAATGTCCTTGACCTCTGACACAAGATTTCACAGGGCTAGGATTCAGGGGAATAGGAAGTGCCTTCCATGTATTCTTTTTCTTGCTTTTTTACTTTTGCTGTGTGTATATAAGCTTATGGGGAAAAATGCTTTATCTCAAGTACATTGTCTTTTGTTTTATTATACCTAAACATTTTTGAGAAAATTATTTTAAATGGAATCTCCAAGAACGTGGAACTGTGTTATGTGTTTGGGCAGTGTCATTTGTAGAGGAGCATAGATTGCATGAATATTTGACAAACAGTAAAATATGATATAAAAACATTTTTATAAGTAGTATATAGATCAGTGCTATCCTGCAGTTCTTTCCAAGATGATGAACCTGTTCTGTATCTGTGCTGTCCAATATTGTAGCCACTGGCCACTAATGATTACTGACTACTTGAAACATGGCTAGGAACTGAGGAATGTAATAGTTCATTAAAAATATATGTATTGGTAAAGTGGTTTTTTAAATTGTCTCTTTATAATAATAGACTAATAGTTTTTAATTTTTTTCTAAATTTGATTTTTTTTTCTTTTCAGGTAAATATATGCAGATGATGAACATTCTTAAGCCAATTGCCTTTGATGTTATCCATTTCATGTCTCAGCTATTTGATTATTACTTGTATGCAATATATACCTTTTTTGGTCGGAATGATTCAGTAAGTCACCTTTGGAGGGAAAGTCTGTTTCTTATAAAATTTATTTATTTTTAAAATATAAAGGTTTTCATTCTCTTCATATAAAATACACAAATAATATTATTTTGAAAATTATCCATCAGAAATCTAACAAAATTATTGCTATCACCTTTTTGTCTACCTAATTACCTTATTTATATATTAATTTTGCTTCAAAATGATAAACATATTTTATGTTATTCAGAGTTTTGGCAGAAAAAGTGCAGCATCTGTTTTTAACCTTAACGTATTTTGGCAATGAAAAATGTGTGGGTTGCTTTGTTTAAATCTGGTCCAGTGTGTAATTACTGCACAGTAAATGAGACATTTTAAATACTGACTTATAAACCTTAGCAGACACTACTACATCAGAAGATTATGGCAAATATTTATTAAAATAATTGAAAACCTTTGAACTGAACCTTCTGTCTGCTACAGAATTGCTTCCTGTACCACCTTTTTGTGTTTCTGAAGCTCTTATTGATTTTATCTTTCCTACTCCTAAAGAGAACAACACAATATTAGGCAGGTAACTTATCCGATATTTGGTAATTATTATGTGGCTCACCTAGATATTTTATAGATTTCTGTGTAAAAGGATATTGTTGGGTCCTATGACTATATCATAATGCTGATTTTTCACATATATATTTTGTATCTTTTTAAAAACATGAATTTTAATGGTAATTACATTTATTATATAAATGTTTGTATCCTTGCTGTGATTACAACTATATCAAAGGCATGATTTTTAAAATTTTTTTAATAGATTTTATTTATTTATTTATTTATTTATTTAAGAGTGTGTGAGTACAGGAGGGGCAGGAACAAGTAGATTCTGTGCTGAAGCCTGGAGCCCAACATAGGGCTCAACCCTATGACCCGAGCCAAAACCAAGAGTCAGATGCCTAACTGACTGAGCCACCTAGGTGCTCCAAAGATACGATCTTTTAATAATGGGATCTCAACTTCCTGTTCTTAATTCTCTATAATATTCCTTAGAAAGAATGCTAATAAAATCAGAGTAAGAGTGTTGCTGCAGAATTTAGGTTACTATAAAATGGGTACTAATTCCTTGCTCTGAATTTGGAAACTCAGTAAATAAATATTAGAGAAGAAAGACATTCTAGAATTTAGCTAATTGTCAGAATCTTGAATTCTTCTAGATGAGCCTTTCTCTCTCTCCTGAGCTGAGCCTCCATACCAGCATTGTCCAAGAGAAGTTTTGCAGTCACGGAAATGCTCAGAATTTCTGCTATTAGGGTAGCCGCTGGCCACATGTGGCTTTTGTAATGTGATTAGTGTGACAGACTTTTTTTTTTTTTTTTTAAGATTTTATTTATTTGACAGAGAGAGATCACAGTTGGGCAGAGAGGCAAACAGAGAGAGAGAGAGAGAGGAGGAAGCAGGCTCCCTGTGGAGCAGAGAGCCTGATGCAGGACTTGATCCTAGGATCCTGAGATCATGACCTGAACTGAAGGCAGAGGCTTAACCCACTGAGCCACCCAGGTGCCCCTGTGACAGACTTTTTAATTGTATTTAATTTTAGTTAATTTATCTCTAGATATAAATGGCCACATGTGGCTGCTGATTGTCATATTGGATACTACACTTATGGACCACATTGTTGATAAGATGTATTAAAATAGGGTCCTTTGGAAGCTTTTGGGAACTAATTCTTTTGGACATGACTTTCTAGCTGATTATATACTGGCACAGAATTGTGTACAGTGGAGTTCACTAGGACCTGAGAAAGTTAGCAAAGTATATTTAGGTGCTTATTGTAAAAAAGGTTACATATTTTATTGAAAACAAAATATGTCATGTTTTAAAGGACACATTAACCTCATGTTTTGTATTAAAAGCATTTTCAGTCTTATAAGACTCAGTAACAGCTATTTCACTGTATTGAAATAATTAGCTGCCAGGTATAAGTATTTCTGTCCTTAACCTAGGTGTCTACACATACATCATGTTAGAAACATTTTTGTTTTGTCTGAACTGATAAAAGGTGCCTATGAGCGAGGATGTATGGATAACTAGAGCACTCACTCTACCTCTTGTACTTTTTAAGAAAGACTTTTCTTATTGTTAGAATATGCTTAGTAAACTAGCTTTTATCTACCATGTGAATATTGGAAATATGTGCATCTTCAGGTAGAACAATTTATAATTCAGACCCTATTTTTGATTCTGCAAAACTGAAGGAAACACTATTTAAAGCACAACAAAGACTGAATCTCTATAAAAAGGGGTTTTACAAATTTATAAAAAGAACCACTCCATTTTTCTACCCATATTTTGCTTTGCTTAATTTTTTTAAAGATTTATTTATTTTAGAGAGAGAGCTCAAGTGGAGGTTGGGACACAGGGAGAGGGAGAGAGAGAATCTCAGCAGATGCCCTGCCGAGCATGGAGCCCAATGTGGGGCTCCATCCCAGGAAACTGAGAACACTGAAAAGAGTAGGGAAAAGTGCAGAAGAAAAGAGGCAGGTAGGGGTTCCCCAAAATCTTTTACCCCCGTATTTGATTAACTCATAACCTCTTTATATGAAACAGATTGACTGGAGCCAAAGAAAAAAACATCTGAACAGAGAATGAAGCTGTTGCATAAGAGACAGTTTGTAGTGCAAGCCCAGCCAAGAAAATTACATAGTGAAAACAAAAGAAACAGTGCTCAGTGGAGAAAAAACAAAATCCCAGATCTCCAGAATTAAATTGGTAATGCAGTCTAACTTTACCCAACATACATAAGTCCAAAAAAAGTGGAGTACATCCTTAAGTAAAAAGAAAATCAATTTAGTTTGACTCCAAGATGTTGGAACTAAGGGAAAAGAATTTTAAATGGACTATCAGAACCATCTCAAATAAAGTAAGATAGAAGAGGTTTTAAATGTATGAACATCTCAGTAGAAAAATAGGAAGATCTAATAGAAACATTAATAAAAAACCAAAGTGGGGACACCTGGGTGGCTCAGTGGGTTAAAGCCTCTGCCTTCAGCTCCAGTCATGATCCTAGGGTCCTGGGATCGAGCCCCGCATTGGGCTCTCTGCTCAGTGGGGAGCCTGCTTCCCTCCCCCTTCTCTGCCTACTTGTGATCTCTGTCTGTCAAATAAAAAAATAAAATCTTAAAAAAAATAGTTTGAAAGTGCTATTTTCTCTGCTTGAAAGCACTTTCATAAAAACAAACAAAAAAACACCAAAGGGGAATCCTAGAACTGCAAAATAGAATTTCAGCAATTTAAAAAAATTTATTGAGTGTACTTTACAAACAAATAGACATGGCAGAGGAAAGAATATGTGAACTTGAAGACAAACTAATACAAATTATTCAAAATGAAGAACATAGAGAAAAAAGATTGGAAAACAAAATGATCAAAGCCTTAGGACTATGTTAAGTTATAGCAAATGATCAAATATACATATAATTGGAATGCCAGATGGAGAAGAAAGAGAATAAGGTAGAAAAAAAATACTTGAAAAAACACTGGCCAAAAATTTGCAGTTACAAGGTAGTAAATGAGTAGCAAGCAGAGTAAGCACAAAGGAACATACAGCATGATACCTCATAGTGAAACTGTGCCTGGAAAACTACAACAGACTTATTACATAGAAGGACCAATGATCTGATTCAGCTGACTCCTCATGGAAAACTGTAGAGGCTAGGAGAGAGTTAATACCTTTAAGGTACTGACAGAGAAGAAAACAGTGTTAATCCAGAATTTGTATCTAGCAAAACACCAATCAAGAATGAAGGTGAGGGGCCCCTGGGTGGCTCAGTCAGTTAATCATCTGCCCTTGACTTGAGTCATAATCCCAGGATCCTGGGATGGAGCCCCATGTTAGGCTCCCTGCTGAGCTGGGGAGGTGCTTGTACTCCCTCACATGATCTCTCTCTCTCAAATAAATGTATAAAATCTTAAAAAAAAAAAAAAAAGAATGAAGGTGAAATTAAGATACTTTTAGATAAAAAGAAAAAAAACCTAAGAGAACTTGTCACCAACAGACATGTAATACTTAAATGCTGAAGGAATTTTTTTTAGGCTGAAGAAAGTGATACCAGAAAACTTGGATCTTCAAGAAAGAGTGAAGAGCATGGTAATGGAAACTAGTTGGGAAAATACAAAAGATTATTTTTTTCTTTTTCTAACTTCTTTGTAAACTATATTGCTGCTTAAAAATGAAATCATAACATTATTTTCTGGAGTTCATAATATATGTCAATGTATTTCATATAACAACTATAGGAAGATATGCACCTATAAGATGACAAGATTTCTATATATTAGGTTAAACGGAACATTTTTAACAGCAAATGGATTGTGAAATATCAAGAATGTATATTGTAATTCTTTGGACAATGAAAAATAATATTGAAGACTTAGCTCTTTTGCCAATAGGAAGATTATATTAGAATTCTAAAAAATAATATTCATATAATCAGAAAAGGCAAGAAAAGAGGAACCAAGGAACAAAAAAGAGATAACCTGTAATGATGGTAGCTTTAAATCCAACCAGTAATCAGATTTAATGTTAATGGACTAAGCACTCAAATTAGAAGGCAGAGATTGTCAGAATGATTAAAACAAATAAAAAAAATAAATCTTTAAAAAAATTTTTTTTGGTAAAGGTTTATTTATTTATTTGACAGAGAGAGAATGGCAGTGAGAGAGGGAACACAAGCAGGAAGAGTGGGAGAGGGAGAAGCAGGGAGCCGGATGTGGGGCTCAATCCCAGGACCCTAGGATCAGGAACTGAGCCCAAGGCAGATGCCTAATGACTGAGCCACACAGGCACCCAAAAGAAACATTTTAAATATAACAAAAACACACCTAGGTTGAAAGCAAATTCATTGAAAAGTTACGCCATGCAAACAGTAAGTGTTTGCTTTCTTAAGAAAACTACAGTAGTTTGGGCAGCTGAGTGGCTCAGTTGGTTAAGAGTCTGCCTTTGGCTCAGGTCATGATCCCAGGGTCCTGGAATGGAGCCCCACCTTCCCAACATCAGGTTCCCTTTCCTTTCCTTCTGCCCCTCCTCCTGCTCATGTGAGCACTCGCTAGCTCTCTCGTTTCCTCTCCCTTCTTCCCTCTCCCTCTCAAATAAATAAAATCTTTTTTAAAAAGTTGCATTAACTATGTTAATATCAGATAAAATAGATTTGAAAGTATAATGTGTTAAGAGAGATAGAGGGATTCATAATTAAGGGTCAGTTCAGCTGGAAGGAATAGCAAGCATAAATATGTGTGTGGCTACTTAACATAGCTTCAAAATACATAAGACAGTAATTGACAGAATTCAAGAGAAAACAACAAAAAAATCCACTATAGCTGGAGATTTAAAAACTACACAGTAACTAATAGAACAAGTATATAGAAAATCAGCAAGTACATAGAAGATTTGAACAACAGTTTCAACCATCTTCAGTTAATTGATGTTTTTTGGACACCACACACAACAGTGGCAGAATATATATTCTTTTCAAGTGCACATGATATGCTCATCAGGATAGACCATATTCTGTGGGCCATTAAGTATGTTCTAATGAATTCAAAATCATGTAGAATATATTCTCTGATGATAATGTAATTGAATTAGAAACCATTAAGATAACTAGGAAAAATCTAAATGTTTGGAAATTAACACACTTAAATAAGGATTGATTTAAAGAAGAAATCATAAGGGGCACCTGGGTGGCTCAGTGGGTTAAGCCTCTGCCTTCAGCTCAGGTCACGGTCTCAGGGTCCTGGGATCGAGCCTCGCATCGGGCTCTCTGCTCAGCAGGGAGCTTGCTACCCCCCCCGCCCGCCCTCACTCTCTGCCTGCCTCTCTGCCTACTTGTGATCTCTCTCTTTCAAATAAATAAATAAAATCTTAAAAAAAAGTCATAAGAGAAATTGGAAAATATTTTAAAGTGAATAATAATGAAAACAGAATATATCGGGTTGTGGAATGCAGCTAAATTAGCACTGAAAGGGAAGTATCAAACTTCAAATGCCTGTAGTAAAAAAGAAGAAAATCTCAAGTTAATGATAAGCTTCCACCTTAATAAACTAGAAAAAGAAGTGTAAATTAGGTGCTATGTCTCTCCTTCAAAGGGCACCAAACCTATTATGGGGACCCCACTCTCATGACCTCATCTAAACCTGGTTACCTCCTAAAGGCCCCATCTCCAGGTAGCATCTCATTGGAGATTAGGCCTTCAACATATGAATTTTGAGAGGACAACAAACATTCAGTCCATAAATGGAATAACTAGAATTTACTTACATTGCTTGTGGAAATGCAAATTGGTACAGCCACTAGAAAATAGTATGGCAGTACCTTATAAATTTAAAACTATGTCTGTTGTATGAACCAGAAATTCTACTTCTAGGTATTTACCCAAAAGAACAGAAGATGTGTTTTCTCAAGGATATTTACACATATATATATTAATGTTCATATAATTAATGACATTATTGATAGCCCAAAACTGGAACCCAAATGTTCATCAACTGACGAATAAGATACTGTGATATATCCCTGTTATAAAATACTACTAAGCAATAAAAGAGCATGAATTACTAATAGGCTTACAACATGGATGAATCTGAAAAGCATGTTAAATACAAGAAAGAAGTCAAACACAAAAGAATACACAAGTATGAATCCATTTATATGAAATTTTAGAAAAGACAAAACTACAATGACAGAAAGATCAGGGATTAAGGGTGGGGGGAGAGAATCAGTGCAAAGGGCACAAGGACATTTTTAAAGGTAAGGGAATTCTACATCATGATTGTACTGGTCATCGGAATCTAGAGTTAGCAAAATTCATCAAACTATATACTTGCAGGGGCGCCTGGGTGGCTCAGTGGGTTAAAGCCTCTGCCTTCGGCTAAGCTCATGGTCCCAGTGTCCTGGGATCAAGGCCCACATCGGGCTCTCTGCTTAGCAGGGAACCTGCCTCCTCCTCTCTCTCTCTGCCCGCCTCTCTGCCTACTTGTGATCTCTATCTGTCAAATAAATAAATAAAATCTTAAAAAAAAAAAAAAAAGAGAGACGCTTAAACTATATACTTGCAATGGCTGCATTTAACTGTACAAAAATAAGATCCTAGTGAAAAAAAGAGGGGAAGTGAAGTAATAAAGTTTATAAAACCTAATGAAAGTAAAATGTATTTAAAACGACCATATGACATGAGTTCACGTTTTACTATACCAGGCCATCACACAGCTATTTTAGCTTGAGGCTTTCTGTCACATGTTGTGTAAGTAATTCAAATAGGAAAGGATGAGGAACAATAAATGTGTGTGCATGCCATATATATTATAATTGTCTATGAATGAGTGAGACTATATATTTTATAGTTTACTGTTAACAATGTTTTAAATTTTTTGGCCCATACAGAAACTTTTAACATTTTTCCAGATACCTGTATGTGTCTATGATTACCTCTAAATTAAATTTGTATTCATTAATTGAGTCATCACCAACTAAGGAGCCAACTAACTGGGTTTTCATGTCTTTTTTTTTTTTTTAAAGATTGTGTTCATTTCATAAGAGAGAGAGGAGCATGGACAGGGAGAGGGATAATCAGACTCCGCACTAAGTGTAGAGCCCAGTGTCAGTCTCTGGATCTCATGACCTGAAATCACCACCTCAGCTGAAACCAACAGTCTGATGCTTAACCCACTGTGCCACCCAGGCACCCCAGCTTTTCACTTTGTAACAGTCGAGTGTCCCTTCTCATTTATGTTCTTATGTGAGAATGTTTATGAGTGCTTTGGCTCTGATGTAGTAAAGTGAATTCTATACTATGAAATGTTAACTAAGCCTAATAAAGTTTTTTCATAATTTTTGGATAAGGATTTGGGCTATCTCTAATTTGTGTTAGAAAATTTCAAACAGGGGCACCTGGGTGGCTTAGTCATTTAAGCATCTGCCCTCTGCTCAGGTCATGATCCCAAGGTCCTGGGATCGAGTTCTGCATCGGGCTTCTTGCTCTGGGTAGCCGGTTTGTGCGCTCTCTCTCTCTCTCTCTCATTATTTCTGTGTGTCAAACAAATAAAATCTTTACAAAGAAGAGAAAATTTAAGACAGGCTGCTTTATTATGCTTCTACATAAATATGACACAGTGCATTATCATTAAGCATCTGATGTCATAAGTTTCAGAACTAAAAATAATAACTTGTGGGAAAGAGAAATACTGGTGAACTCTCTCCTGATAAATTTATTAGATTGCCAGGTGCTAGTGTGACCTATAAATACAAATGTGAAGTAGTTCTCTTGTTCCCTTAAGGGCTAAGGTTTGACTAGTATGCTTAATGTTTTGAAACTTTTAAATAAAGTTTGGAGACCCTCTGAAGGCTAAGTATCTGAGTGAAAATTCATCAGATTCTTTTTTTTTTTTTTAATTCATCAGATTCTTAACCTTGGTTAATTTGCGGTTAATGTATGAAAGATTATCTCTAAGGTGATGTAGCATACCTTTCTTTCTCTTTTTCAGCTGGAATCAACAGGACTGGGCCTTAGTAGTAGTAGACTAAGAACAACTCTTAACAGAATACAAGAAAGCCTTATTGATATGGTAAGTAACCAATTAGAATTAATTCCTCTGGGTTACAGAAAATAAAAATTAGCTATCCAGTCAATTATAAATAAATTGTGCATCCATATGTATGTTGAGTGCCTGAGTCCTCAGTATTACACTGTGCGTTTGTAAGGAAGTAAACACAGGTTTCTTACAGTCTGATTGGAGAGAAGAAACTGGTGTACATGGAAGAGTCTGATGTTGGTTATACATCTAGTACAAGTTCAAGGGGAGGGAAGGTTCATGTGGAAACGGTATTTCAGAGAACGGCTAAAGGAAGAAGTGAGACTTGTGCTAGTGTTTGAAGAACAGGCATGGGGTTAGTGGGAAAAAGAAGAAAGACTGGCATTCAAATTAAGGTTCAGAAGTTGAGAAAGGGCCTGGAGATGGGAGCAGGCCTGGCCCACAGTTTGGCCATCTTTGTGATTGGGACACTGGTATATACTGAAGAGTTGGGTTGCAGGGAGTGTTTAGGGACCACTTTATAAATGGCCTTGAAAGTCAAGGAAGAGGTTTGGATGTAGTTGGCTATGCAGGAGGGGCTCTGGATTCCTGACTGTTGTGTCACAGGATGTAGTGTATATTCTAAGAAAATAGGTTAGGCGGAAAAACAGGGCTGAGCCTTTGTAGTGTTTAAGCTACACGGGCATTTACAACAACACGGTTTTTTCTTGCGACGGGCCGCTGTAGTCAGAGATTGCTGTTTTTCAGCACTTTCCTCTGCACCTACATTAAACCCAGGATCCTCTGATTTTTCTTCACCTACCCAAACAAGCAGTCATTTTCCTCTTTTTCTCATAAGGTCTATTATTATGTACATCTACTGAAGTTTTAATAAAGCAATGTAATCATTCTTTTAAGAAATACTAATTGAAATAGGATTTGCGGGGTGTGGTAGTAGTGCTGGCCATTTATCAGTGCACGGGAGAGGTAATTCCTGTCTTGGAACTTACATTTTATCGAGGCAGAGAGACAAATACGTAATATAGTGTCAAATAGTGAGAAGCGCTAAGAAGAAAATGAAGCAGAGTGAGAGACCAGTGGCCTTTGAGCAGAGATGTAAGATGAGAGAGGCATGTTTTCATATCTTGGGTGAGCACTGTCTACACAGAGGAAATCACCTCTATCCATCTCATCCACCTCCCTTATAATATGGACATCTTTCTGACCAGTACATGTATATGTATATTTTCATAGCACTTACCTCTCAGCAAACTGCATTTCTTCAGTAAATTGTTCATTGAACAAAGGAGTAAACTCTAATCCCTCAGTTTTCTTGTCTACTGGCTTAACCTGGTTTGTTTTCTTGGCTTTGCTATCCATTTAATTCTGATCGTGTTCAGAGTCAGGGCTCCTAGCCACTTTTTTTGTCTTTGTTTTTGTAAACTCGATTGGCTTTCAACTCCGTTAGAAGTTATCCATGTTTCTGTTTTGCTTCTCCTTGTTTGATACTTAGCATAACCTTGATCATCACATCTTGTTTTCCAGGTCTCAGTCCACAGCTTAAGTTTTTCTTGTTTCTGGCTGAAAGCCTTGAAATTGATGGACTGAATGATCATAATCAGAAAGTCCAGAGTCAGGTATAGTTACATAGTTACCTCTAGAACCCATTACTCTTAACTTAGTCTGGGCTTCATGACAGTTGGAGCCATAGATGTCCTTAATAATAAAATAATAATAATACAGTGAAAAGGATTGATAGGTCAAAATTTACCCTAAAGTCATCCACTCTGATGTCTTTGGCATCTCTGGTAGTTACTGACTGGTGATTGTCAAACCACAGTTCCAAATTTGACCCTTTACGCATGGATTTGTTGCTTCGGATTCTGCGATATCTAATGAAGTATCATACTGAGTAAACAAACTAGCTATTCAAACCAGCTGCCGCCCATCTGGGGATAACAATATATCTATAGCATCTGTCTGACCAGTTCTGTGTTCACTGGGTAAGTTTTTCCCAGAACTGGTAGTCAGATTTAGAAATGTGTTTTTAAAAACCCCTCCCCCAGTAAATGGATAGAAAGATATGCCTCCTTTTTTCCTTTGGCACCTGGTCTTTTAAAGAGATCTTTTCTTTATTTAAGTCCTTATGGTTACCATCTCTTAAATCAGACTGCACCTTGGATCAGAAGGCCATGAGAGCAGTCATTCTTTTCTTCAGTTTTTAAGTAGTGCAGACCTTTTTTGACAGGGTCTCTCCATAGTCCTTATTCCTCATACAGCAATACAGAAGTTTTTCTCGAATTTTCTGTTGGTTTCCAGTGTTACATGTTGCATTATTACTCATACTGATAAGCATTGGCTTATTATTTTAGAAAATATATTTGTCATTTGCTAGACCTTGATCTCGGGTTCTTGTAAGCTGGTATTATTAATTTTTCTTCACTTCATTAGTTTGCATCTACATTGGCAGAGAACATTAATTGGTTTCTTGCTATTCAATACAGTCTTTGGCTGTTAAAGTAATTTATAGCCTAATCAATCTGGAGCCACTAAATGAAAGTTGTACTTTCTCTTGTATTTCCTCTATGTGTTGGTTAAAAGTTTAATAAACACATTTTTGGTTATTGTGTTTTCTCCATATATATCTTCTAAATTTTGCTTCTAAGCTGTAAAAGGTATCGTGGAATCATTATGATCTTAAAAATGCCACTTGAAATGTTTTATCATATATATTCAAGTTAAATAAAATTTGACACATCAAATAGTAGTTTAAGAAAAGGAGCCTACTAGGGGAAGGAAGAAAGGGAAGCTGGTATATAGGTCATGGTGGTATCAGAACTGTGAATTTTTAGGTATACACTTGGTGATGCCAAATTATTGGCTTTAAGATCTTTGACCAGCTTGAAATCATTGATAATAAAAATATATTTTAAACGGGTCCGGAAAAGTCAATAAAAACGATTTCTCTTTGTAGTAGTAAATTATTAGTGGCAGGAGAGGTTACATATTGTGACTTTCACTGTGAAACTAAAGATTTTGGTTAAGGTTTTATTTCTCAAAGTCTTCAAAGGGTTTTATGTCTTTTCCTTATTGTACTGGTGTAATCTAAACACTGATCCAGCTTAGAAGCTTTTCCATTCAAGTGTGCAGTAAGCACGTGCCGTTTATTTAAATCAGCTTGACATTTTTGTGACTCTCTTGCTTTCTTCAAGCTTATTTCCCCAAACATAAACACAGAACTTTAGCCTTTAAGCAGATAATTACTATAATTTTTATGCCCCAAATGCCAGTGTTAACTAGGAACAAAGAACGGTATCCAAATGCAAACCCTTTGAAGTGGGAGCAACAATTCCAGTGATCACTGCAAGAATGTTCTTGTGAAAGAGCTCTGTGAGTAAAGAGGGAGTTCAGCACATTTGGAATGGCAGGTAGGTAAGGAGTAGTAAGGATGGAGTAGGTGAGTGCTTGTGGCCTTTCCGTATACTCAGAGATAAACTTCATTTCTCTCAGGCCACAGATCCTTGCCTTCTGTCACCTTTTAGCACCACCTCCCTCTTCTATCCTAAATTAGCTAGTTAATATCTACTACATTCACAGGAATTTTTCAGTTTTTAAAGATATTTTTATTTTTTAGTATACATATAGTGATACCTAATCATAAAAGAATGAAATTCAGAAGTAACTCTGCTAGTATCAATGTGTGGTATTCATGGTGTACATGGTTATGCTGGAGCTATTTTGAGTTTGAGATTGTGCAATATTAGCAGAAAGTTCACGTCAGTTTTTGTCAGTATAATTACAAAATATTTTAAAAGAGGGTATGTTTGGGGCACTTGGGTGGTTTAGTCAGTTAAGCGGCTGCCTTCAGCTCAGGTCATGATCCCGGGGTCCTGGGATCAAGTTCTACCTCAGACTCCCTGCTCAGTGAATGGGCAGTCTGCTTCTTCCTATTCCTCTCCCTCTGCCCCTTCCCCACTGCTTGTGCATGTGTACTCTCTCTCTCTCTCACGCTCTCTCTCAAATAAATAAATCTTAAAAAAAAAAAAAAAAGAGGGGTGCTTGATGCCTAGTATATAGTTGTGGAGTATAATTCTCCAGGTTTCTACTTATAAAGCCATAGAAGGAAACTTATTTGTGCTCCTTTAACCTGTACAGTTCTATACATTCTGAGTAGCTGTCAGCTTCTGATTGAACCTCTTTCCAGTAAGAAACACATAACCTTCCCTGCCTTATACTTCTGTCTGATAGAAAGTGCTTTGTTGTGATACAGCCAAATCTACCTCTCTGGAATTATTTTCTGTTATTCCTCTTTCTACTCCATTGGACAACTTGGTCTAGCTTAGCCATCTGGCCCAAGTGAGTTATCTCTTCCCCTAATTCCTTTATTAGTTTTTGTTTGTTTTTTGTTTCAAGGTTTCATTAAGTCTTCTTCCTCACCATCCATTGACTTGCTGTGAGATGGATATTCACAAAGAGAAAATACAGAGTATTATAGGAGGTATTGGAAGTATAATATTGGAAGGAAGTGGAAGGCAAGGAGCTATGTGAGGAGAGTATGAGACTCATGGGGCGCCTTGGTGACTCAGTGGCTCAGTTGGTTAAATGCCTGCCTTCTGTTCAGGTGATGATCTCAGGGTCCTGGGATTAAGCCCTACATCAGGCTCCCTGTTCAGGGGGGAGCCTGCTGCTTCTTCCTCTGCCATTCCCCTTGCTTGTGCTCTCTGGTTCTCTCTATCTCTCTGTCAAGTAAATAAATAAAATCTTAAAAAAAAAAAAAAGACTCAAGGGATATGCAATAGTTGGATAGCTATCTTTATTATTAATTCATTCAACAAGCACACATTGAGTGCCATGGTACTTTATGGAAGACCATGGGTGGTCCTTCTGGTAGAAGAGGCAGATAGGAATAACGAATATCCAGTTTAATGTCCGATTATGTCAGGAATTACAAAAAAAAAAAAAAAAAACTAGGAAAGGATAGAAAGAGAAGAAGGGGTATGATTTTGTTTAGGTGATCACACAAGGCCTCTCTGGGAAGGTAACATTGAGGTAGATCCCTGAAGGTAGAAATAGAGGAGTGAGTCACCTGCATGAGAATTCATTTATTTAACAACATTTATTTAGTGCCTATTTATTGAACACTTTATGTATGATGCTAGACCCTGTCTGGGAGTTGAGGAAACAGTTTTGGTGGGGAGAGAGCAGTCCTACAAAACTCCCTACTCATGTGCAACTTGTTTGCTAGTAGAGAGGGAATATTTTGGAAAGAAGTGTCTCAGGTGGAGGAAACAGGGCATGCAAAGGCCCTGAGATGAGACCATGTCTGACCTATTCCAGGAACAGCACAGAGGTGAGGATAACCAGAACAAAGCAAGTAGGAGGGCTGGTGATAGATAAAATCAAAGAGATAGCCAGAGCCTAGATCCATGTAAGGCCTTTGGATTTTACTCTGAGGAAGATAGGAAGCTGTTGGAAGAGCTTTAGCAGGAGAGTTGACATGATCTGCCTTAATTAGGTAAAAGAGAATTATTTTCACTATAGTGTATCACAATTAAGGAGAGAGAGAAGGTGGCTTGTACCAGTTATAGTGGAAAAATAGTGAGACATGGTCAGATTCTGGATCTGTTTTAAAGGTAGACCCATCCATCTAGATTTGTTGCTGGATTATAAGTGGGGTATGACCATGAGAGGAGTCAACAATGACACCTAAGTTCTGGAAAATGGTGGTGCTATTATTGGAGATGTATAAGACTTTTAGGAGGGACATATTTGAGTTCAGTTTTCAGATATGTTAAATGCACTAAAGGTGAGAGAGAGGTCAGGGCTAGCATGTAAATTTTGAGCTCTTGGCATGTGGATATTTAAAATGGGGGATGAAATCATCTAGGAAGTAGAATTTGAGTGAGAGAAGTCTGAGGGGTAAACTCTAGGACACTCCAGGGTTTAAAGGTCAGGGAGAAAAGGACAGACTAGCAAAGGAATCTGAGAAGCGGCCAGTGGTGTAGGAGAAGAACCAGGAGGGTATGGTACTCTGGAAACTAAGTGAAGAAAGTTTTTTAGGATTAGCCATGTAGGATGCTATAGTAGTTTAAATAAAAAAGGTATTTAGAATTGACTGTTGGACTTGCCCATAAGAAGCCACTGGGAACCTTGATAACTGTTTTTTTAGAATAGAATAGACAAAAACCTGATTGGAATGGGCTTGAAAGAGAATAAGAGGAGATGAAGTAAAGACTCCCTTACCATCTTCATCAATTAAACTGTTTGAGGGTCTGCTCATGAAGGAGGCATGCCCAAGGTCTTGAGATACAAAAATGATGAAATTGGTTCTAATACTCCCAAGAACTCAGTGAGGTAGAGGGTCCAGGAAACCACAACTGACAAAGTGCACTTGATGCCATATACAGAAATAGGTATATGTGTAAGTAACATTAACACAAGTAAGATACTGGGTGCCTCCGTGGTTCAGTCGGTTAAGTGTCTGCCTTTAGCTCTGGTCATGATCCCAGGGTCCTGGGATTGAGTCCTACATTGGGTCTCTGCTCAGTGGGAAGCCTGCTTCTCCCTCTCCCTCTGCCTGCAGTTCCCCCTGCTTGTGTGCGCGCGCTCTCTCTCTCTCTGTCAAATAAATAAATAAAATCTTAAAAAAAAAAAAAACAAAAAAAGAAGTAAGATACTAATTATTCTTGGGAGACTGAGAAAGTAATAGAAAGGAGGTTAAGTATGACCTCAGACTTGAAAGATGAGGATAGAAGTAGGCAAAGAGCAGAGAGAACTGGTAAGAGAAGAGTGTCAGTAGGACAGGTATAACAAGTAGCCCAATGCGGCTAGACCCTAGGGGCATAGCAGATTACTTGGAAGTGAAGCTGGCAAGGTAGCTGGTAATATGGCAACAAGTTTAGGCTTTTGTCTGTAAGGCCTGGATAGTCAATTGAGACTTTTAAACTGGGGAGTGGTGTGGTAATGTCTCCATTTTAGAAAGATCACTTAGGTATTCTAGGAAAATCACCCAGTGAATTGAGTGCAGCATGAAGTAGAAATAGGAGAAGCCAGAGGGAGAGGTCTCTATTTGGGGACTGTTAGTTCATGTAAGAATGCTGTGGGGCCTTGGTACCGAAGAAGCAGTGACAGGAAGAAACAAAGGAGAGGTGTGTGCTTAGGCATGATGGAGTGGGGAGGGAAAGGGGAGACACGAATGATTCCAGGGTTCCTCACTTAAATAGTCTGGTAGATGGTGATTACATAAACACTGGCATTAAATGAAATAGCACAGGCAGCCATTTTATGACTGTGTGTGTGTGTGTGTGTGTGTGTGTGTGTGCATGCACGCGCACAGGAGACGGGTGATTATTTTCCTTTCTAGTAGGAGAAAATAAATAATGGAGCTGTGACTTTGATTAACTTGCATAGTTTCCTTATCCCAATTCTCCCTTAGAGAAAGCACAGTTGTTCCCAAAATAACTTTTAAATGCTAATTGAGTAATTAGAGATTGAAGAGAAACAATATCTTTTGTGGAAGATAGGATACAAAAAAGAACTAAAGAAGAATAAAACCATTTTCTAACTTGGAAGTTTTTATAATGTTTTAGTTCCATTTCGCTAAATTTATAAACCTGTTATGCTCCCAGAGTCCTTTCATTCATAAGGCAAGTGTTGGAGATTTGTGACTATATAATTCATTTAAGAAGTAATCAAGATTTACATTTTGTACACTTTTAGATTTGTTTGTATCCAATTTTTGTACCCTTATTTTCTTGGAGGATCTTTTAAAATCAATACACCCTGCTCTTCGGGCATCCCTTTCTTTGATTCCCATTAGCCACCTTCCTTCTCACCAGTAACATGACTCCAGACATCTACCAACCCAGTTAGCTCAGTTTCAGTTTATAAATACATTCTAGTCCTGCCTTCTTGAGATTATACCAAGGTTACCTTGATTGAAGTGTGGATGTGAAATGGTTAGCCACACCATAATTTTGGAATGTGCCAGCTCAGTCCTCCAGAGACTGTCTCTCTTTCCTCACTTACAGGTTCTCGAAGGGCATCTTGCTATTGTTGCTATGAAACATCTTCCAATTCATAAATATTGCTTGTGTTGGCCGATTTTAGGTCATGCGCAGATAATAGCATATGGAGTTGGATCGTTTTCACTTAGTATAAAAAGGAAATTTCCAGTAGTTAGAAAATATAAAAGAAGGAAAAGAAAGAACGGAAACTAAATGTGATTAATATGCATGCCTACGAGTATTTTAATTACAGGTCCAGTTTTGTAAAACCACATGGTTTATTACTCTTAGATTTGATTTCACGCTGTGTGTGCACATGTGTTGTGTTTTCAGGAAGTTTCAGCTGATCCTGCTGCCACCCTCACAGCAGCAGAAGAGAGAAAGGAGAAAGTGCCAAGCCCACACCTCAGTCACCTGGTGGTTTTGACATCTGGGGATACGTTGTATGGGTTGGCGGAAAGAGTGGTAGCCACAGAATCCTTGTAAGTTGTTAAAACCTGTTGCTTTGCCTTTAAGTATTTAAGAAAAGTTATAAAAGTAAGCACTGTGTAATTCGATTTCTAGCTGCATCCTTCTCCTACTTCTGAGTGTCACTTATTTATTTCTGAGAAGTCTCTCCTGAAATAGATCACCAGTCGATTTTTTAAAACTGCATGGTTGGTGTTCAGTTACGTCAGTGGAAAAAGGGAAATCTTTTAGGTTTCAGTCTTGAGCAACATGATCCTTGCTTTAAAGTAAAACTTTACAAAAAAGTAACCACATCATAGCATACTTTATATTTTCCTACCAAATTGTGATTCTAGAGAAACTAGTTACAGCGTCAGTTTAGTGTTAAATATAGTTAGCCCTCGACATCAGCAGGAATACTTCCTGACCTTTATAAATCCCCCATTTTTAATACAGGTAAAGCACATGACTTCTTCTATAAAATGTAGTCCAGCATCAGTTAAGAGTTTTTGTGTACATAACAAAAAGTAGAGAAAAACAGGGCAGCTGCTGACAAATCTCAGTGCAAATGACTCCACTCCCGCACACCAGCCTCCTGACCTGAAGTTCACGCGTATATCTCAGCCAAGCTACAGTTTGCTGCATGAGGTTACTTAGGAGATGTGCCAGCCAGATGTTAAATCTGTGAATTCAACTCTCTGTTCTATATAATTAAATGGGATCCTTACAGGAAATCCTTTAAAAAAAAAAAAAAAAAAAAGCCTGTTAAATTTTTTTCTTCCATCTCTCCCGTGATCTGTGCTTCTGTGTCACACGCAGAGCAGCCTAGCTGTACAGCTTGTGATTTCCGAGCAGTTTATTTGAAGTCTCCTTCTTCCACCTCTTCTCCCAATCCGTGATAAGCTCAGCAGTAACTTTTGGGTAGGTTGTAAATGAGCTAATACAAGGTAGTTCACTCAAGTGGAGAGGAATTTTAACGGTCGAACTTGTGCTTAGAGATCTTAAAGGTGACTTGCACAGAAGTCTTGACAGGCCATGGATCGCACCCTCTGCTTATGCAGTGCGTTCTTTATTCCCTGTAGGGTATTCTTGGCTGAACAGTTTGAGTTCCTTCAACCCCATCTGGATGCCGTGATGCCTGCAGTCAAAAAGCCCTTTCTTCAGCAGTTTTATTCTCAGGTCAGAGACACTCTTGGATGTCATTTCAGCTGGGAGCACATTATTTGGGGATTTTTAACTGGTAGCCAGTCTCCAGATTCCAGGAGAGCAATTAACATACATTTATTCACTCATGAATTCCCATAGTAAGTTAATACTTATGAGCAGCTCCTATACCTTTTCATCCAATGCACATTACAACTGTATTTACAATAAAGTACGATAAGGGGAAAGAAACAGCAGCAGGGTTTTTAACGTTGGCTGGAGGAGGAAAGGAGGTGTCATTGGGAGAAGGTATTCTAGAAAGGCTGTCTGGGGGAGGGTTGTTTAAACCAGGGCAGGTGGCTGTGGTGGGAGTATATTGCAAGCTAAGGGAATGGCTCACAGGAGACCAGCCAGTGAGAGAGAGCCTGGTGCAAGTCAGCTCCCTAGAACTCAAAGACTGTCAGAGCAGGGGAAGGGGCCAGTGGTGAGAGAGACAGCTGGAGTAAGAAGCAGGAGCCACTGGTGCGTAGTGCTCTCAGCCAGGAGGTGGGCTCTGTTTGCGGGGTACTGGGAAGGGACCAGAGGATTTGAAACCGTAAGTGGCCTGTTCAGTATGTGTTTTAGAAAGAGGGGTTGGCAGCAGTAGATGGCAGGCCTGTGGGCAGGGAGCCTGGCTTGTAGGCTGTCATGAGTATACATTTGAGAGATGACAAAATCTCCTGATGGGGCAGGTAGAGTAGAAATGGACAGAAGTGAAAAAACATGGGAGATATTTGCTCATCTCCATGAGAATCTGTGGTTCTTTTATTGTTGTGGCATCAGTGACCTCAAGTTGATTGTCTCAAAAGTGTTTTGAGTAAGTCCTTTGCCAACGAACTGAAGTGTTTTCATAATTTAAATATCCAGTTGTGTATGTTTTATTTTTAGATGTGATGTATACTCGAAATAGATACAAAATATTTTTTATAAACTTGATACTTTTAGAAAATATTTGTTTTCCTTTCTATGAAATGTATTTCAGACAGTCTCGACTGCCAGTGAACTACGCAAACCAATTTATTGGATTGTAGCCGGTAAAGCTATTGATTATGAACAGATGCTGCTCCTGATGGCTAATGTGAAGTGGGACGTAAAAGAAATTATGTCACAGCACAACATCTATGTAGATGCACTGCTGAAGGCAAGTACGCGGAAACGCCTTTGTTAAAGATGAGTCTGCCGGGAGAACTGTTCCTGTCATTGCACTTGCTCTGAAGTAGTGAGATTATCGTTATGACCACATTTCTAGCATCATGGTATTAACGCCTCTGAATTGGAATAGACTTGTTTTTGAATTTTGTGTTCTTTTAGACCCAAGAATTCTTCATAGATTTTTTTTGGTTTTGCTCACTAATTTCCCATCTTGAATTAGAGTTTGATTGGGATGTCTTGGCTGACTTTCATTTTAAGTAATTTCAATAACCAGGACTATGGTGACAAGAAGATATTTCTATTTAATTAGACGTTTCTGTAGTTGTGTAGCTTTATTAGCAAGAGACCAAGCCCCTGATTATTCTGTGTTATCGTTGTTGTGTTTTTACAGAAATTACATTACTTTTGCAATGTGTCATGAAAACACATTTGCATTTAAAACTTACATTTAAAGTTTCCTGGGAACAATTGTACACCTCTTGTCCTTTATGCATCAAGAGATATTTATAGATCACCTGCATGTGCCACACACTGATCTAGGTGCTGACAGCATAGTTGTGATTAAGGAATTTACATATCCCCAGGGAATTTACATGCCAGTATGGAGACAACAGTAAAGACCTAAATTAAGATAAAATATGTCAATTAATTAATAGCTCTGTGAAAAAATTAATAAGCAGCAGAGGAGGGATAGAGAGTGCAAGGTGTGGTTTGGGAGCAATATTGTTTATTTATGTGTGGTCACAGAAGGGGATACTTATCAGGAGATGAAGTGAGAATTGGGGAGCAGCCCGAAGGAAGCCAGGAGATGAGCCTTGTGGATATCTGAGGAGAAGCAAGGGCATTTGAGGAGATGAAAAACGCTTTCAGAAAAGTCTTGATTTTCATATTTGTTAGTGAAAAGAAAATTGGCCCTTCTTAAGCTCTTGGCTTTTCTCTCATTCACACAAACATTCTTACTGCTTAGTCAGGGCAACAGATGGTAGCTGGAACACTTGTGAACCAGTAAGCAAAGCCAGAGATCAGAACAGAGATAGTGGTGGAATTCATCATCTCTCTGACTGGTGACCTCCTGGAACTCTGTAATGGAGACTGCGAGACCCTCCCCAGAGTACTCCGGAACTAAGGGTGGGAGAAAAGTTAGCAGTGTCTAGGGGTTACTGTTGGGTCTGAGGGTGCTCTGTAATTGCCTCCCTGGGAGAACTTTGATTTCTAGGGTTCCCATAAAACTTCAGTTGGGAATCTTAATTTGGAATGTGATAGTCAAATGTATTTTATAAATAATCTCATACCCTTTTTTTTTAAACAATTTTGGTTTTGAAAAGTTGATTTTATTTTTTTATGGCACGCCATCCATGGTATTCATAGGGAAGCAAGAAGACAGAGATTTCTGCACTCAGTGAATATATATACTAGAAGGAGCCTTAGTTTTTCTTGTTATTTTTTTGTTTGTTTGTTTTTTTAAGATTTTATTTATTTGAGAGAGAGAGCGTGTGTACCATGAGCAGGGAGAGGGAGAGAGAATCTTGAGCAGATTCAGCACTGAGCTGGATATGACACTCGATTCCACGACTGAGATCATGACTGACCCAAAACCAAGAGTCGGATGCTCAACAGATTGAGCCTCCCAGGCGCGCCTAGTTATTTTTAATTATAAGAAACATTAATACTGTAAGAAAGAACCAAACTTATTAAGATTATTAACCTGAACCAGTTTTTAGCAGCTTAAAACCTCTCCTAAAGAAGCTCTTATATAACTTTTATTTGTTCTATTACTTTTCCAAATCCAAACCTTTAGGTAAAAAGCAATCTGCATTTGTTGCCCCTCAAAAATCTTAAGTAAAATGAAATGGTTTTATTGTTCATTTAACAACAAACATTCTTGAACATTGAAGTTAGCAGTGAGTAGAATGACATTGTTTACAGTTAGCATATAACTTTTTTTTTTAAGGTTTTATTTATTTATTTGAGAGAGATTGAGAGCAATAGAGAGAGTATGAGCAGGAGCAGAGGGGAAGAGGGAGAGGGAGCAGCAGACTGCCTGTTGAGCAGGGAGCCCAAGGCAGGGCTCCATCCCAGGACCCGGGGATCCTGATCTGAGCCGAAGGCAGATGCTTAAGTGACCAGGCCACCCAGGTGCCACAGCATATAACTTTATTTTTAAAAAATATTCGTGAAAGCACTGAATCGTGACTGGAAATCTAAAGCAGGGTTTACTACAGTGAAGCATAAATACAATAGCAAATACTAGTGTTCCTCTAGATTCATAAAATGGAAAGGATGAAGAGCAATTATTTATTTAACTTTGAATTTCAAAAAGGAAGCTTGGTGGATTGAAAATTCACTTTTTAATAAATAATTAAAAGCAATTAACTGTCAAAGATAAATTTAAAAAATTGTGATTAACAGAAAAGCAGAAGGATGATAAGTAATCATGTGGTAGCTTGAGTGGTGATGATTAGATTAGATTTTTTTTTTCCCTCCTGTGTGTTATTAGAGAATTTGAACACATGTCACTCTTGACTTGTTAAGCATTATGTACCTGCTGTCTTGAGGAAACTAAAGAAAAAAAAATGCCATTTTAAATCTTGTTAAATTCATTTGAAATGTATTGTCAGGGAAGGAGCGATAGCATTTACTTTTGAAATTGAACATATTTAGGTGACAGTAGTCCAAAGAAACTAGAAATACATTTATTGAAGGGTAAACTGTTTGTTTTCATGAAATTGTTAGAATTTGTCTAAATTAGCTACATACATTTTTATTTTTAGTAGAGCGGTATCATGAAAGTTCCTAATAAGTAATAAAAATACTATTTTTCTGTAGGAAATAGGAAGAATTTTATGTTTTATTTTTTCCTTTGCACTAAAAATTTTCTATTCATTGCTTTCAAATCATTTGGAATATAATAACTAATTTACTTTTAAAGAATGTTTAAGATAGAGAATAGTTTATTCGATTATTCTCTAAGGAGTATAGCCTCAAATTACAGAGGGTTCACAGTTCACTCTGAGTTGAAAGCTTATCAAAATATTTTTTTTAAACTGGGTTTCTTGAAGATCATTTTAAAGCCATATTAGGTTATTAAACTCTTTTAATCCATACTGACATGACTAGAAAAATTTGAGATGAAGATGCATTTGAACATTGTTAGCATTGCTTAATCTATTAATGACACTTATTTCCTTGGAGATGAAATGTCGTGTGCTCTGTATCACAACATAGTTTATACAATGTAAAGTAACTTAAAAAGTCCAAGTTATATTTGTATTCTCTTTTTGTATTACTTGGTTTGATTCTGAGTCTTTCTAAATCTTCTTCTTTGCCGGGAAGATGGGAAAGCAATACAGCATTATAATTGTATTCTCATATGGCCATAATTTTTGTCTTCTTAGGAATTTGAGCAGTTTAACAGGAGGTTAAATGAGGTTTCTAAGAGAGTTCGGATACCCCTGCCTGTGTCTAATATACTTTGGGAACACTGTATACGGCTGGCCAACAGAACTGTTGTGGAAGGGTAAGTTTTCATGAAAGCGTTATCTGATCCTTCAGTGACAAATTGTAATGTACAGATCACATTGTATGTTGTCATTACCAGATAGAATAGGTAGAGAAAGTCTTGGCCAGCAGACAATCTTATAATAATTCAGGTTTGACTTTAGAACATTATTGAAGAAACCTTAAATCCCACTGTGCCTCTGCTGTCTGTGCTTTAGAATGAGCTAGTAACCAGCTAGAACCAGCTAGTAGGGGACAGTGTAAAATAGCATCTCATGGTTATCTGAAAGTTAAACTCATAATAGTTATTATTGCCTAATGATATAATTATTATGATGATTATGCATAACAGTTATTGAGCACTCTGTATCATTTACTGGGTCAAGCACTTCACAGGATTTTATCACCAAATCCTAACATTAGCTCTTTTTTTTTTTAATTTAATTTTTTTATTTTTTTATAAACCTATAATGTATTTTTATTCCCAGGGGTACAGGTCTGTGAATCGCCAGGTTTACACACTTCACAGCACTCACCATAGCACATACCCTCCCCAATGTCTGTAACCCCAACCCTCTCTCCCAAACCCCCTCCCCCAAGCAACCCTCAGTTTGTTTTGTGAGATTAAGAGTCACTTATGGTTTTTCTCCCTCCTGATCCCATCTTGTTTCATTTATTCTTTTCTTACCCCCCAAATCCCCCACTAACATTAGCTCTTTGATAGAACCATTCTCTCTGTTTTATCAAGGAGAAAACCTCAGAAAATCAAGAAATTAAATAAATTGCCCAGGTTCACACAGTTTTCAAACACCAAGAAGGTTTATGAACTTCTGATGGCAAAATCAGGTCTCATAACCACTATGTCTGTTAGTGGTATCATTATTATATCACTGTAAACTGTATAAATCTTCCATATGTTGAGTTTGAAGATCTATCAATATTAATTTTCCCACTTACTCAGAGACGATGCTTATGTCTAGAATATAAACTATGTTTGGGAAGCAAGCTGCTGTCTCAGAGACCATTCACAGTGGTCTGGAATTGCACATTCAGTTGAAATTTCACACTCTCGTTTATCTGATTTCTTTTCATTTCTTCTTTGATATAAAGAAGAATGTATTAGAGAGTGGGAAGGTGACAGTGACAAGCTGACAACAATTTTGGCACTCTGTATTGAAACCAGTGTTGCTGGAAATCACAGAATGGCTCTGTGTCAACAGTTAAAACTGAAAAGTATTTTTAATAAATTTGTTTAATAAAGTAGAAAAGTGAATAATGTTATATTTCTGTGCAAAACACTTTTTATTAAAACAAAACAAAACAGTAAAGCCTGGTCACTTCTAATAATCTGCGCTTCAGTGTCCTTGTAAATTTCCTTAGGGGAAGTACCGCATTCCTGCGGTTGGATTCTCCACATTTTATGTTATTTAAGGAATGAGACACTGACTTACGAGTAATAACATGTTGTACTCTTAGGGTTAATATATTCTTATTACTACTCCACCTTAGAATACACAGGTTTTCAGTAGTGTGGGGTGTCAGAATAAGTCTATAAAGTTTATGACAAGTATGTATATCCTTTTTTTTTGCTTATATGCTCACATGTTTCTTAGGTTCAGCTGACAGTCCATGGGGGAATTACTGCTTTTGTTTCCTTTACATCTGGTAGTTAACAACACTGAACAGTTTTATGAAACTAAGATTCCTTTGGAGTATTCATAGCCCAGCTTAGAAATAATTCTTGGCAGCCAGATTTACTGGAAGACCAGTTTAACTTTCTTACAGTTGATTATGTTTATTGACTGGGGTTGGGGGGTGGGCACTGTAGACTGTTGAGCAGCAAAGAACTTCAGAAGTTAATCAGTCTCTTTGCTTTGTGAATGAGGAAGCTGAGGCCCCGTAGGCAAAATGACAGCTGAGGGCCCCAACGCAGCTCGGTCTTTCTGACAGAAGGCTCATGTGCTCTTTCCTAGAACCCTCTCATTTCTGGAGAATCTGTCCAGACACGGGTTAACGAAGAGTTTGAGTACCTACAGTTTTCTTTTTCCATCGCTTCATTTCTGGTTTTTTATTATTGTGTATCTTAGATATGCCAACGTCAAGAAGTGTAGTAATGAGGGTCGTGCCTTGATGCAATTGGATTTTCAACAGTTTTTAATGAAACTTGAAAAACTAACAGATATTAGACCTATTCCTGATAAAGAATTTGTGGAAACCTATATTAAAGCCTACTATCTAACCGAGAATGACATGGAACGCTGGATCAAAGAGCACAGGGTGAGAGCTGGAAAACAGTTAATTAAGTTTTTATTCCTTTTCCTTTGTGCCATTCTTGTCTGGTGTATTATATAATTCAAAATCATGGGAGTGAATATAAAGCATCAGCTGATTCTTTACCATATTCACACTTTGTCTGTGCAGTGCCCTTTGCGTAATCAAATCCCTTTGAGATCTTTCTGAACTGCAACAGTAATTATCTGGAAAGGTAGCCAGAGTCTGAACTTTAGCTGTGTTTATCCTGCAGCTGTGTTGTGGGAAAAGGCTGAAGTTGGTTAACATCAAGCCAAATTGAAGACAGCAACATTGAAGTGATTCACAAGCTAATGTCTATTATATAACTTAAACCTTATAGCTCTCAACAATGAGTTGGTGTCGTCCTGCCCACACTGACATATATTAGTGATGAGTGACTATATTAATATTGAAATGGCTACATTTAACTTCCTCCTTCATTAGATTTTACCTTGAGTATAGATACGATCGTTTTTCTTTTGTGTTGATATATAGATAAGTAGAGAAAAGTATCATTCATTCATTTATTTATTTATTTATTTTTAAAGATTTTATTTATTTATTTGACAGACAGAGATCACAAGTAGGCAGAGAGGCAGGCAGAGAGAGAGAGAGAGAGAGGAGGAAGCAGGCTCCCCACAGAGCAGAGAGCCTGATGTGGGGCATCATGACCCGAGCCGAAGGCAGAGGCTTTAACCCACTGAGCCACCCAGGCGCTCCAAAAGTATTATTTATTAAGTGTTATTTAGGATGCTGCATTTTTGACACAGTTCAATTCAACATGTGTCACCAGAACATGCTCAGTATGGGGGCTTTCCTAATATGATTGTTCTATCATTCGTTTAGATAGGCAGTATGGGAAGACAGACTTAATGAAAATATGGGAAGTATTAAAATTATCACCTCGTTTTATTCCTTCAGTAACTCTAGTGATCACATTTACTTAAGCTATAAACATCATGGGTAAAAGCTAAGTAAATTTTTATTTTATTTGACTGGGTAAGGAAATAAGGAATTATTTATATTTACTTTATCAGCCTCATCCAGTCTGGTTTCAGCACTCTAGAAAAAAGAAATGAATATTAGCCTGAGTTTTATGGAAATGTGCCCACCGTGGGTCAGTTTCAGATCTCTGGGAGCAAAGTGGAAATGTAATATTATTTTCAGTGATTTTGATTGGTACACCAGAATTGAGAAAAATGTTGTCCCTTTTAGTCCCATTGACTTCTGACATTTGAAAACCAGAATGCTAAACCAGGAACAGATGGGCTGCTGAATGTTGCTGGAATCCATTTAGTAAAGTAAGCTAGAAACACTTTGAGGTTGCTATTGAGGAAGGTGTCTAGGGAAAGAGTACAAGTAACTAAGAAGAAAGGCACAGATCCTAGATATCCATTATTTGATAGAAGAATGATACCTATTTTTGAGTTTCCTCTTTTAATGTAGTACACCAAAATTTTAGCTTAGCATTTTGTGAGAACCTCAACTAGATGATATTTGTAATTCAGTGAAATTTTCTCAGGAGCCGAATATCCTGTCTTCTAGGACAGTGCCTACCGAGCTCAGTGCTTGATGACAGTGGATACTTGTTAAATATTGGTTGATTAAGAGAATTTACCAGATGCTAACAGGTGCTCCCAGAGCTCAGATACACAAACTGAATAGTTTGCTGAGGTTTTAAAATGAACTCTTTCTCATATTTTGAAACTCTTTAGGTGGTTACCTCCTGTGAAGACAGATGACTTTTCTTACTAGATGGTAGTATAGGACTCTCTTTCCTTATCTGAACTCTTGTTATTCATCCTCCAGAACCAGATCAATATGCAAACCTTTCTACTGAATCCCTATTCATTCTTTTCTTAGGAACTCATTATCTGAAATTCAGGAACCAAATAGATTTGTACAGCATAAGAGACTTCTAGTCTTAATTTTACTTACTGGCTACAATGACAGTATGAAGGGTTAAAAGCCGGTAGCTTTCTGATCCTTATTACCTTACTCATTTATTGTAAGTTAGAAAAGTTGTTCTTTGGTTAGAGATTTTTTTCCCTTTCATCTAGAATGTTTGCAAAATATAGAGTGCCAGAAAATAGTTACTTAGTAGCATTTTAAAAATTTGAGAGGTCTGTGTATTTTAGTAACTTCATAAATAAAGACCTCCACAGAAACAAGCATAACGTATGTGGTCTTAAAAGTAACAAAAGCATAGGCATGTCACATTACTCTGCCATATTGAAGAGATTCTAGTCCTTTCTGTTCCGGTGTATCCTGCAGTGTCCTTATTATTATTATGGTTGAGTAAACAGTTCACGTCCATGTCCCAAACTATAATTTTGTCTGCTTTTCACTGATTTGTAGTGCTCAGTCACTAGCCACTGAAAACTGAGTATCTGCCTGTTCTTTCCTTGCATTGATAAATACATGTCTTTCAGCATACTAAATTTGGATCTTTTTTTTCCCCCCGAGCAGGAGTATTCAACGAAGCAGCTGACCAATCTGGTAAATGTTTGCCTGGGATCCCATATCAATAAGAAAGCAAGACAAAAACTTCTAGCTGCTATAGATGATATAGACAGACCCAAAAGATAATGAACACATTCTTTTTTCTCAATGCATTGATCTTCTCTCAACATATATGACATGAAAGCCAATTTTTCATGCACTCCTGACTGTTGTCTGCTAAGAAATCTTTGTGCATGTTCTTTCCAACTGGGAAGTGGAAAACACTGAAGTTCGTGTGGTGTTCTCAAATGACTTTTATATGCTCTGATCCTTCTCCTCAACTTTTAGTCTCATTTGTTGTATTCTTTTTCTGAAGTGATATCATTGCCTTGTCATAAGTATTGTTATGTGACTGCAGTTAGACATTTTAATGAAGAATGCACTGTAAGTATATAATTAGAAGGAACAGTGATAATACATCCATGGGCAGTTTTCGGAGAATGAATTTATGTTGGTATTTTTTTTACCCTCTCTACTTGGTTCTTAATATATAAATGGGAGGGTTTATGTATAGTATCTCCTAATTATGAGCACTGCATGAGAATTGAAAAGTATACATAAGCAAAATAGCTGAAAAATCAGTATGTTCTCTGTGTTTTTAAATGTCAGAGTTTATGTCAGGGTTAATTTGGTTATAACAGTGATCATAAATGATGAAATTGAATAAATACTATACTCTAACATGATCCGCCTATGTGAGACTAAATTTTGATACTGTTCCACGGCAGGCAGAATTTATGAAACAATAATGAAATTTTTCAGTGTGTTCTAACAATTTTAATGATCTTACATCTTGGTACCAGTGATGAAAAGTAATTTCATTGGGTGCACCTTTTCAGAGCCTGAGTAGCACCCAGAATAGTGATTGTGGCTTTTTTTTTTTTTCCCCTATCCTTTTCTTTCTTTCTTTTTTTTTTTTTTTTTTTTTTTTAATGTGGGAGATTTTTTCACATAAGTGTTCTTCTCTTTGAATTCTGCTTTTGTCTTAGGATGGGAAAACCTGTCTTAGCTGACTTAAGAAAAGAACTGTTAGTAGTCAAGCATAAGTTTATGGTCCTATATTCATCTTTCTTAGATACCTGCTTTGTATCACAGATGTAAAATAATGTGTACTAGCTAGGGATAAACTTTAGAACTCAGTCTTTAGTAACTGTGTACTTTGCTTTGAAACCAGAGATCTTCTATCAACATATACAATGTAAAAATCAGTATCCCATGCACTCTTGCCAATTCCTGTGAAGGAATTTTTTGCATCTTCTTTGTGACTGGAGAGTTGAAGACTCTTAATTTTGCATGGTGTTGGTCCAGGTGTACTGGGCATGACCTGTAGCTCCCAGAATCCTGAAGCATCATCTCGTGAGAAATGGGCCTTGTGTCCTGTGAGTCTACAGGGAACTGAGACAGGAAAGTGGAGGACGAAGGGTGGCCCATGGTCCAAGCATGGAGGCGAATAAGAAGGTGATTGCCACTCTGCCTTTCCCTGCAGATATTCATAACTGGTGTAGTGTAATACAAAGCGCTTTTAGAATATATCTCTGTGTGGGTGTTAGTATGTGTGTCTGTATGATGAATTTTTTGTTTTCAGCCTCTCACTTTGCAATTCATTCACTGTCAGGATTGCTGTAAAACTTTCCTCTTACAAAAAGGTATGAACTTGATGCTGAGATGGTCTACTTGTGGCATTAGAGTATGTACTTGGAAGGCAGATTCTGCCAGTAGCCATTATCCATATGCAGCCGCCAGAAGAAAACAAATATGAAATAAGCTTGGTCCTTGTGTTTAAATGACACATTCAGCTGGGACGTAAAGAGCTAATCAGCTCATTTATTTCTCAGTTGATTAGGAGCTGCTTTTTTTTTCTTCTTTACTTGGACTTTATAGTGGCTTTCTTTAATTTCTATTTTAGTTTGCCTTAGGTAGCATGAATAGCAATTACCTACCGGATAGAATGTTTTCCAGGATGATAAGAATTGAGACAAAAGAATTACTTGTTAGAATCAGCTATGCAGTCAGACAGAACTTTTAACTTACCCATATCCTGCTTTGATAAATATTTTTGAAAAAGCTTTTTTTTTTTTTTTTCCATTTCGGTGGAGCTTAATAAGTGCTTATTAACATCAAACCAGTAACAGGAGACTTGAGTTGTGAAATTACCTACTAACAAGAGAGTTACATTATAGGTGATAATGAATTATAACCATATAACATTCTGTGAAACTAATTTTAAGATAAATAGAACTTAAAAGCTTGAGAATATAAATGGAATTATCTGTATTCCAAAATTTTTACTGTTACAAAAATTTCTTTTTGTTTCTAAGTTTTCCTGAACTTTGACCTTTCATATGAAAGTGTCCTAGGAAATTCAAGATTTTAAGTTGATATGGGAGCATGCCCATAAAAATAAATAGCATGCCCTGAAAAAGAATGATTATTTCTATAAATACATCGTCTTGCATTTAAAAATGATAGGGAGATAAGTAACAGTTCAAGTGAACTAGTTTGCTTCAGTTTATAAAGCCTACAGAGATCTTATAAGTTCACTTTAACAGTAAGCTCATCTGCTCAGCTTACAAAATGAAATAGAATTTTGCTTGAAGCCAGGACCATATAGTGTTTTATCATATCTTTAAGCAAAATTTCCTTTGAAAATTTCTATTTAGCTGAGTGCTAAAGTGAAACTTTAAGTTAGATTGAATAGCTTTTTCTTTACCTGCTCACTGAAATGTAGTCATAAAAAAGACTTGTAATTCAATTCACTTTGAAAGCATAATTAATCTTTTGTAATGAAAAATTGGACCTGAAGATGAAATGCAGATTGTGCTCAGAGCAAAATGAAGACTTCCAGAGGAAAATATTTATATTTCTATATTTATTCTTTGGAGTAATTTTTAATGCAGACCTAGTAGTTGAGACAAATGATATTTAACTCTTGAGAATGATTAATGACAAAAAAATTATTAATACTCTGGTATGATCTTTGTAAAAATTAAGACCAGTGCAGCTTTCTGCAGATATTCTTTTTTAGAATTATGGAAGATATTTGCTCAGTTCTTACCATCCACAAATTTTTAAAGGCCATCAGAAAGTTCAAGATGCATGACATTTCCAAGGACAAAACTATATCAGACTTTCTACAAGAGAATTCTTAACTCGTTTGAAAATAATGCAGAAAAATAGTTCATTAACTCTGATAGACTTTTTCTGGCTGGTGCATCCGTTTGTGAATATTGCTGAATATACCTGCATCAGTTGTTCAGTTTGAAAACAAACCCATAATTACATTCTCTCCTTTATTTGCTAGGGATGTTAGGGGAAGGGGCAGGAATTTGGCGAAGGATAACTAATCCCTCTATGGAACTTTGGCACTTTTATTGATATGATTTATTTAGAACATTTGTTTTTGTTTTGCTTTTTGTTTTTGATGAAGAACCATTTTTATAAACTCCTTTGGTGATTACTTCTTGATCTCAAGACTGGGAAGACCCCACCCAGCTGAGGATCTCCAGATTCCCTCTTCACGGAGTTTTTCACACTGAGCCGAGCCTTTCAATTTAGAAAAGAGATTTTTTTTTTTCATCTACAACCTATATTTTCTGTTTCTTTCCCAGTCCCTTGTTTCTTGGTTCTACCTACCAGTAACCAAAAGAATTTATGTTTTAAAGAAAATACATTTCCATACTGTGGGCATTTTGGTCCAACTACCACAAATAGCATACTAATCTTTGCCTTAGACAGGAGGGATGTTTCAGTCAGGGTTTCCATTTCAGCAGAAGTCCCTTCTGGAGCCTCCACTAAAGTATAATTACACCCTCAGTTAGCCATTGGAAGACAATTTTTCTGACTGCCTGCTGTCTACTTTATTTCTACTTCCTATCACAGTTCCACCTTTAAGAACCCAACCAAGATGCTGTACTTTGCATGAAACCTGTCCTTTTCAGGAATAGGTGCTATAGGGAAGAAGTGATAGGGAATGGTGGTGGTAGTGGTGGTAATAGAATTTTAACAAGGAAGATTGCAGAAGATCTCTCTTGGAAGGAAGTGAGGAGGCAAGACACGCAGTTATCTCAGGGCGTCATAGGCTGAGAGAGTAGTAAATGCGAAGTGAAGGCTTAGGGCCAACGTGTCTGCTCTGAGAACTCTCAGAGGAGGCCAGCATGGCCCACACAGCAAGTGAGAGAGAGTGGGAGTAGAAAGGGTGTGACAGGAGGAGTCACACAGAGTGAAGGCCTGTGAACCATGGAAAGGACTTTGGATTTTACTTGCAGATAGGAGGTATTTGAAAGATTGTGAACAGAGTGGACACCTGATTTCTGACTTAGATTTTAGCAACATCACTCTACCTAGGTATTGAGAAAAGGCCATAGGGAGACGAGGACTGAAGCAAGGAGACAAATTAAGAAGCTAATACAGTAAACCAAGAGCAGCATAATGGAGGCCTAGACCTCAGGAGCTTTGGTGGATATGGTAAGCAGTGATCACATTCTGGATGCATTTCAAAGGTAGAGACAGGGTTTGTTGATTGGTTGTGGTGATGTTTGAGAAAAGAGGAATTAAAGATGATTCCAAGACTTTTGCTTGAGAAAGTAGAGGTCTCTGGGAGAACTGGATTTGTGAAGATGATCAAAAGAACAGTTGGACAGCTGAGGTTAAGTGACCTTGAAATACACCATTGGAGGTATAGAAGAGGCAGCTGTGCACATGAGTCTGGAGAAGAAGTCAGGGCTGCAGATATAAGTATGGGAATCACCAGCATATAGCAAACCCAAAGCTTTGTTTAGGAGGCAGAAAAGTAGAATTTAATTTTTTAATTTATAATTTAATTTTTTAGTTAATAAGCATTGGTCATAGAGGTTTCGTCCCTTTAGAGTTACCATCTGCCTTGCAATTGAGCTCAGGACAATTACTACTTCACACAGGATAGGTTAAGGAAGAGGCTTTCTTGGAGAAACTCATAAGGCTGGGAGAGCAAAAAGAACAGGCATTGTCTCCCACTCCCTTGGCATTGTCACTAGAAGAAATGAGACAGGGCTGGGAGCAGGCAGAGATAGTATTGGGGGGAGGGGTGGCATGAGGCGTTAATAGCAAATGTGAGAACAATTTGCCACCTAGAGACCTGAGGCCTGTGGACAGCGTAGTTACTTGGCTGGGAAGCGGAAGCCATCTCCTTGGGGCAGATGACTTCTGGTGCAGCCCTTTCCCTAGCTACCTCATCACTGAGGCAACCAGAGTGAGCTCGAGGGTTCTTTGTCACACTGTGGCTGGGCTCTAGTGGATTGGACAAATAGTTCCTGTCTTCAGGAGTTTTAATCTAGTAGGATAAACGATATAAGCCATGTTCCATTCTGGGGAGTACCCCAAAGGAGAATTCTGGAGTGGGAGTCAGGAACACAGAGGAAGACATGTTCCAGTGGAGACTAAAGAAGAACAGGTGTTAGGGGAGAAGGCTGACGGAAGAGCGTCTTGGGTATCAGCACCTGGAAGGGGCAGGGAAAGGGACACGGAGAGGATGGAGGAGATGTGGCGAACTTTGATACCTTGTGCAGCCAAACAGGAGACGCAAATGAATAAAGCCACAAATCTTACTCAGTAATGCTTGATAGGCATTTTGAGATGTGGGCAATGTGGGCCCAACTGTTCTGACAGGCATGCTGATTCAAATTTTAATCTCTGCATCCAAAGGAATGAATGAGCTCCACTGGCCCATCAGCTACAGGGAGAAAGGAATTTGTATAGAGGAGGGAATTCTCCAGAACATGTATCTGTGTGTTCTCCTGTACATCTTCACAGCACTTAGCACAGAATCTTACTTCACTCAGAACTATATGGTGGATGGAGTGGTCAAATGGAATGCAAATACTCAAGCCCTTTGAACTAGAATTCTTCCCTAAACTGTCCTGAAGTGCTGTTTGGTGTCTCTGCGGCAGGCTTGTCCCAAGTATGCTTCTATATACCCCAGAGCTCCTTGAACTGGGTCAGACATGTAATTGCTGTTTGTTTCTTGACTTCTCAGTATTGTAGAAGGACGATTAATTACTCAGATTGTTGAAGAGAGGTGCACACTAGCATTGGAAGCCAAAACATAAGCAGTTTAAAAAGAAGCAATAACTCACTTCAATTCCTTAACACCTTGACACCTGCTGACTGCCTGGGATGAAGCTTGAGGTGTTTAAATAGACTGCCCTAGACCAGTGGTTCTCAAAAGTATGGTCCCAGATCAGCAGCCTCAGCATCATCTGGGAACTGGTTAGACAAGCAAATTCTCTGGCCCCACCAAAGACCTATGGAATCAGAAACTCTGGGGGTAGAACCCTGCAATTGTTTTGTTTTGTTTTGTTTTGTTTTAAGATTTTATTTACTTATTTGACAGAGAGAGAGAGATCACAAGTTGGCAGAGAGGCAGACAGAGGAGCAGGGGGAAGCAGGCTCCCCACTGATCAGAGAGCCCGATGTGGGGCTTAGTCCTAGGTCCCTGAGATCATGACCTGAGCCGAAGGCAGAGGTTTAACCCACTGAGACACCCAGCTGCCCCTGCAGTGGATTTTTTAACATCCTGCTACATACTGAACTTTGAGAACACTGACTTCATTTAAAGACACAGTGGGATGAGATGATGCAGAGGTGGTGTTTGCCTGAAACTTCCTTTCCCCTCACAGGGCTATAGAATAGCTATTTCAGACAGACCACTGAGAAAGCCCCCTCTTTTTTTTTTTTTTTTTTTTACTGTTTTCAGACAATATTTTATGTTTGAACAGGCCAACAAATGTGCATTTCCTTCACATTGACTTGAGTGGGAAGAGGTTTTCCCAGATTTTTATTGGTGCAAGAGTCATGTGCAATGAGACCATGGAACTGGAGGAGTATCATTTTAGAGAGATTTGGTCTTTGATTCTCTCAGCAGCTAATTCAGTCAGAGTGAGAAGCCAGGTGGTAGGGGAAGCTTAGCATGAGCTGGATGTGCGTTGGTGGCTGGGGTTCTACTGAGTTCATACTCTTGCCCCTTATCTAGTCTCTAGTTACCCTCCTGTGCCATCATTTTAAAGTATTTCTGTATCTCTAAGATGGAAACAGTAATAGTACCTACTTCATAGAGCTTTTGTTTTGTGCAGATGGTGACTGGGCGCAGGGAGCTGCAGCAGTTTTCCCAAAGTCACACTGTAAGGGACGGGATCAGAACTTGAATCCAGTGTTCCTCCTGTCAACCCTTCTAGCAGCCGTGTGATCCACATGTTGGCCACTGGCGGACCTCTCATATTTCTTCAGAATGCTGGTCTGCCTGAATTGTATCCCAGGATCATGCCTTGGCCATACATTTGCCTCCTTCCTGAGGAGCTAGTTGGCACTCTGCAGAATGTACACTGGTCCTCAGTGGGATTCTTCACACTTTAGTGCTTCCAGATTTAATAGCAGAGCCTTTTATGGGTGAGTGATATCTCTTGATTTGGGGAATTGAGGATCAGTGATTATCCCATTATGACTGGCAAATGCTCAAGAGCCTTTCTTCATGCATTCTCTTGGTTAACTGTCCAAGGGACCCTCTTCTGACACTCAAGAAATTCAGGTGTGATTCATAATGACAGTGGTAGTATTTTTGCTGCCATATCAGCTTCTAAGGAAATTTCAGGTGTTCTCTTCAGTTCCACTTCAGGTGTGGGGAAGGTTTCTCCATGTGGGGTCTTAAGTCTGGGGCTTTCAAGTGGTAGGTGGCCCACAGATAATAGGAATGTCCACACTGGGCAGCTCAGCACTTAGTCCCTTCTATGCTCTCTTACCCACATGCAGAATTGCCTTCCCTCTTTTCTGCTTAGCTCTCTCCATACTTTCCTTTTCCATCCCAGTCACCCTATTGCAACCTCTTTCCCTAGCCCCAGTTTTAGGGAACAGAAGGAGAGGTCTATAAGTGGGCATGTTTTTGTTCACACTTAAATTAGGAGTTTCTTAGACTCATTAGTTCAGCTTCTTTGAGGGTTGAAGGAGGAAGAATGGCACTTGGATCTGTGAGAGGCAAAGAAAAGCAACAGAAGCACAGAAAACCAACAGAGGTATTAATGGAGGTATAACCCTGCCATTTATCAGTATCTTAAGATTGTCAGGAGAGTATTCTCAATTCTTTGGGTAGATTTCTTTGTAGTTTGTAAATTTATAAATGCAAGGACCTGATATTTTCCTCTCCAGGCTCATATGTTCACACACATCTCCCTGTGCCCCCCAACTTCATTGACTAAACAAACAAATGTACTACCTGGTATCTGTTTCTTCAGATAATGGAATGGTTGTGTTAAAATTTATTTGGGCTGTGGTCCATTGGTTACCCCTTCTGAGTCATTAATCTTTGAGACAAGTCTTGTTCTAAGCAAACTACCTGCAGTTTGGTCCCTGAGACTTAAGTATGTGTCAGTAATAAAATTGTAAATGAGATTATAATTAGTGCACACCAGGGACCGAGATTTGGCAGTTCCTGATATACTTTTCTCAGTAAGTACTTTGTCTTTATGTTTAAAAGCTCACTGGTTGGAAGCTGGTTTAAGTGCTTTTCTAAGCATCTTATAGAGGAAAGCCAAGGTGATCCTCATAGGTGAAGTTCCATTGCTCACCGTGAGCACATTACAGCCGTTTTCAACATGTTGGCAATTTGCAGTGTTGTTTGGCTGGTGTTTAACCATAATAATAGGAACTTGGCTCTTGTGGTTTAAGGCATTTTGATGGTTGCTTTTTTCATTTTAAGCCAAAACGAGTGGGAGAGTCAAAAAATAGTAAAAACGGATAACAATTGAGCATCCAAAAAAAAAAAAAAAATCTCTTCACTATAACTTGGGGAGTCCACAGTGGATCTGCAGAGTTGGGAAAGTGACAAGCAGGCAGGAAGTGTCCAGGAGTCTTTTGTAAACCCAAAGTGCAGTAACATCCTCTTCACCCAGGATCCAGTGAATCTGTATTGGGGGCAGCATATGGGCTCGGCAGCAGGGTTCTCAATATGTAGCCCCAAGGAATAAGAAAGCAAAGTGCTGAGAAACTTCCAGAATAAAATCTAAGAGTTTTGAAGCGAGTAAGGAGTTTAGAGGTCACCTAGTGCAACCTTCTACTAGAAAAGTTACAGATGTCCATAGCTGTTCCCAGGGGAAGATATCCTTTACAGCATTCCTCCTCATCCTAGCTACTTCCTGAGAATTTCTAGCAACAGGTAACTCACGTTTTGAAAAGCTCTTATCATCAGAGATCTTCCTGGATTTGAAACTGCACTCCATGATACCTATTCTCATTGTCTTCTGTGGAAAACAGTATGGAGTTTCCTCAAAAAGTTGAAAATAGAGATGTCCTACAACCCACCAAGTGCACTGCTGGGTATTTACCCCAAAGGTACAGATGTAGTGATCTGAAGGGGCACCTGCACCCCAATGTTTATAGCAACAATGTCCATAATAGCCAAACTATGGAAAGAACCTAGATGTCCATCGACAGATGAATGGCTATAGGAAGATCTGGTGTATATATATATATGTATACACACACACACACACACACACACACACACACACATACACATACACAATGAAATAGTACTCAGCCATCAAAAAAAATCTTGCCACTTGCAATGACATGGATAGAAGAACTAGAAGGTATTGTGCTTAGTGAAATACGTCAGTCAGAGAAAGACAATTATCATATAATCTCGCTGATATGTGGAATTTAAGAAACAAAACAGGATCATAGGGGAAGAGAGAGAAAAATAAGACGAAACCAGAGAGGGAGAAAAACCATGAGAGACTCTTTACTATAGGAAACAAACTGAGGGTTGCTGGAGGGGAGGCGGGTAGAGGGGATGGGGTAACTGAGTGATGAATATTAAGGAGGGCACGTGATGTAATGAGCACTGGGTGTTATATGAGACTGACGAATCACTGATCTCTACCTCTGAAATCAATAATACATTATATGTTAATTTAAAAAAATAAAGATTATCGCTTGATTAAAAAAAAAAGTGTCTCCTCTCCATTAATGCCACCAGTAGCCGCATTGACTGATGATAAACAGATCACAAACATAATGTCAACTCACTTTGAACTTCTAGTCCACTACAGATCTTAAGTTTATTCAGTGCTGTCAAAATCCTGTCCTCTTCAGCATTTGTTCAGTAGATTGTTTTAAATGCCAGTTTAAGATCTTCTGTAATTTTCATCTAAAAAATATTTTGTTACTTTGGGCCTTATTTCGGCCTGTTTGGGATTTTTTGGTTCCAGAGTCTTCATTTAGAATGTGAAGCATGTCCTACTTTGCTGTCCAAGCAAGGAGGAAGTATTTCTTGTAGGTCCTCAGTCAAGTGGGCAAGAGTGTGAGTGGACAGAACCAAGGACAGAGCCCTCTGCCCTGGCACAAGGCAGCCCCAGTAATCAGAACTCTTTGAACAAGTATATAAGAGCCATGAATGCACTACCTTTCGTCACTTTCCCCATATTTTTCCATTTTGGCCACAAGGTAATAGGAAATTTTGTGAAATTCTTTGCTGGGAATCTCCCTCAAAATGGAAAGTGAAAATATTTTTATATTCTTGTCCTCAACAAAAGCTTCACATAAAGGCTTTTGATGATGACATTTTAAATGTTTAAGTGCTCACAAACTTTTAAAATATTTTATTTTTGAATTCTGCCAAGTATTCTATGGTGAGTTCACCAGACAGTTGTGTGGGAAGCCTAATTTCTTTCAATACATTAGAATGTTGTTTACCTAATTCCAGACTGCAGACATCTCCCCGCCATTCATATAATTATAATTGCGCCGAAATTTTTGCTAATTCTTGTTCCTTTCTTATCACAGTAGGAAAACTTGAACTCATGTAAATCTCTAGGTGTTTGTGTACTTTGGAATATTACCCATCTTTGATTTCCATTTGTCTTTTTTTAATTTAAATTCAGTTAATTAACATATAAGGTATTATTAGTTTCAGAGGTAATTTAGTGATTCATCAGTTGCATATAACACCCAGAGCTCATTACATCAAGTGCCCTCCTTCATACCCATCACCCAGTTACCCCATCCCCCACCCCCGCCCCTCCAGCAACACTCAGTTTCTTCGATTTCCATTTAATGATGTTTATGTTTCCCTTTCTTACTGTAATGAACATTCTTTTTTTAAAAAATCTAATTAATATTACTCCATATGCTTCAAGCAGTGATGTGTTTTCTTCCTTCTTTCTGCTTGATATAAAAACACGTAGAGTTGTCTTGAAGCTTCTTTATCTCAGGTCATACTATGCTTTGACCTCCTAAAATGTCCCTTGTCACTCCTGTATTTCACTCTGGTTAGGCACCCACCTTTCTTTTCATCTTTTGTTATTTTTTTGCAGTGAAATGAGCAGAATATTCCTTGGGAAGCCACCTGATCATCTTCAGACAATTCTGTCTCCTTCCTCAGAAGGATCATAATGATTGCTGGGAACTCTGTAGTCAAACTTTCTCTCCCCACCCCCCAACTCTTTTAAAATGTTCTTTTAGAGCTGAATTCCCTTTCAGTCCCTGGACACAGGACTGTGGTATCTTTTCCTGACCATTTTCTGACACCTGCTCTCTTTGGGGGAGACAGTATATGGGATAGTGGTTAAGCAACTCAGCTTCAGTATCTAACATGCTAGGTGAATTTGGACAAGTTACTTAACCTTGCAACTCAGTTTGCTCATCTGTAAAATTGGAATAATTGAATAGTAGGTCACATTTTGTGGAGAATTAAATGAGATAAAATATGTAAAATTCTTAGTAAAATGCCTAACATGAGATAATCTATATTAGTTATTATTGCCCAGGGGCTATTTTTGACCATGCTACCCTGAATCCTAGGAATTTGGTTCCATTCTTCCAGCATTCTCTTCATCTTCACTTTATTAATCAGTTCTTGAAGTTCAAAAAAGCTGCCTCCAGGGCTGCACGTTGGGCCCTACACAACTGCAGGGGGCAGAACTCACATGGACTGCACTAGGAATAGTGCCTCCTACAGTTGTGCAGTGCACGCACACTCATCCTTATTCCTTCCTGAATGATGAAACCATCAGCAAGGCAAAGCAAGACTTCCTCAGGTGCCTCTGCCTTTAGCAGTCTAAGCTTCATAGAGTATGTGTTCAATCTGAGGTCCACTTCTATGGTATAGTTTCACTGGAGCAAGCAGAACCCAAATTGGAAAGAGGGAGGGATGGGATCAATGAAGGATGAACTGGAATGCGGAATAGTCATACAAATAGAACCTGCAATTAGGATTAGATAGTTCACCTCCCTTGGGCAAACTGCCTCCTCCCCAAGTGTGCATTGATTCCTATTTCGTCACCCACATCAGCCTCACACTCAGGCTGTGCAGTTGAAGACGTATGTGATGCTGTATGTTCCACAGTTCTGCAGGTGGATAATAATGAGTTTAGCTGGCTTTGCGTCAACTTCCTAGACTTCTCTAAAAAGAATGTGTCTTTATGGGAAATGAGTGAGCCATTATGATGTCTCTAAGATGTGTTACATTTTTCTGAGTCACTAATAAACACTTTTAACCTTAAGCCCATATAGGCTTTCTCTTCGTTTTAGGCAGTTTCCATATTTTCCATTGGCATGGGAGTATGGAAGCTTCCACCTGGGGCAAGCTGTTTCTCATACTCCATAGGGCACCAGTTCAAAGAGATGACAGTTTAGAAGGACTCATCCTATTTGCTGTACAATACAGCAGTCATTATACAATTTGAAAAAAAGTGGTGCTTTAGGATTTATTCTGAAAGCAAGCTGTATCAGCTAGTTAAGTTATTAGCTCTTAATTGGGTGTCAGTTTTTCTGTTTTCCCTTTATCTTGATTTCTATTGGAAAATAGACTTGGTCACTGTATGAGTTGGAAATTTTAACCTACAATAGAGCAAATAGGTAGCACAAGCCTTGATGCCTTGACCACTTAATGATGTCTTAGGAATCTTACAAGGCCGACCAAAACCCAACCCTAAAGTGCCTTTGTGTTGACATGTTCTAGAGCCTGTCCAGGTTTGTAACGTAATTGTACCTCTGTCTAGTGAAAGAAACATAACCCACGTGTAATTTCTTTGTTAGCCTGTTGATGTATAGATTACATTGATTTCTTTTGAAATGCTGAACAGCCTTTTTGTCCCTGGAATAAACCTCTCCCCTTTGTCATGGTGTATAATTCTTTTTATATATCACTGAATTCTATTTGTTAATATTTTTGAGAGCTTGTTTGGAGGTTCTAGCAGGGGAGTGCAGCTGTTCACGTACCCTTGACTGAAGAACAGTCCTTCTCTATCCCTGAAGGTCGTCCTCTTCAACCCAGCATGCAGCTTCGGAAGGGACACACACACAGTGGTGAGGTGGGGAGGGGACACCTGCCTAGCCAGCCAGATCAGCCGAATCAGTTCTGGCAATGGGTGACAGATGTCACAGCCAGATAGCCCTCATATTCTGTTTGTTAATATTCTTAAGGATTTTTGTGTCTATGTTCATGGGGAAAACTATAGTTGGTCTATAGTTTTCTTTTTTAAACTTTGTAAAGTGTTGATATCGGAATAATAACTTTATAGAATGAATTAGGAAATATTTTGTCCTCTTCTATTTTATGGAAGATTGTTTAGAATTGGTGTTCATTTGTTAGTGAAACAATCTAGGCCTAGAGATATCTTTTTGGGGAGATTTTAAATTACAAATGCAATTTCCTTAACATATATAGGGCTATTCAATAATCTATTCCATAGTGAGTTGTAGTAGCTTGTGTTTTTGAGTATTTGCTTCATTTCTTGTAAACAGTCAAATATATTTGTATGGAATTCTTTGTAATTTTCCCCGATTAGCTGTTTGGTATCTGCAGGGTCTATAGTAATACCTTTGTTTCTTTCCTGATTCTTTTTTCTTGTTTCACTTTTAAGTCTGTTAGGGTTTGTCCATCTTACTGATCTTTGCAAAGAATCAGTTCTTTATTTCATTTACTTTGTTTTTCTGTTTTCAATTTCATTGATTTCTACTCTTATTTTATTTCTTCTTTCTGTTTGCTTTAATATGACATGTTTTCATTTGGTTCAATTTATCTTTTGATTTTCTCTGAGAATTCCTCTTTGACATAAAGATTATGTAGAGTTATGTTGGTTAGTTTCCAAGTGTTTAGAGATTTCCTATTATCTTTCTGCTATTGATTACATTTTAATTCCATTGGAGTCAGTTCAGTGGAGAAAGGATAATGCACGAAAGCATTTGAAAAAATGCATCATTCACTATAAAAACTGTCAGAGAAAGGAATAGAGGGGGAACTTACTCAGCTTGCTAAAGAGTATCTACAAAAATCCTATAAGTAATATTATAGTTAATAGTGACAGACTGAATTCTTGCTCCCTAAGATTGGGAACAAAGCAAGGATGTCTGCTCTCAATAGTCTTACTCACTTTGACTTCAAGACTTATTATATCCACAGTAATCAAGATGGTTTAGTAGTGCTGTCAGAATAGATATGTAGGCCAATGGGACAGACTGGAAATTCCAGAAACAGACCCACACATATATGGTTATATATTGATTTTTAACAAAATACAGAGGCGATTTACTGGAGAAAGATAGTCTTTTCCACAATTGGTGCTAATAGAGCCATTGGATATCTATATATTAAAAAAAAAAAAAAAAGAATTGATCCATAGCTTGCATCATATATAAAAATTAGCTCAAAAAAGGGGCGCCTGGGTGGGCTTAGTCAGTTAAGCATCTGCCTTTGGCATGGGTCAAGATCAAGCCCTGCATTGGTTCATTGCTCAGTGGGGAGCCTGCTTCTCCCTCTGCCTGTCACTTCTCCTGCTTATGCTTTCCCCCTCTCTTTCTCTCTATCAAATAAATAAAATCTTAAAAAAAAATGTAGCTCAAAATGGGTCCTAGATCTAAATATAAAAACTAAAATGTTTAAAGTTCCATAATGAAACATAGGGAAAATTATTTGGAACTTTGGATCAAGCAAAGATTTTTTTTTTTTAAGATTTTATTTATTTGAGAGAGAGAGAGTATGTGAGAGAGTGAGCAAGGGTAGGGGGCCAGAGGGAAGGGCAGAAGGAGAGAGAGAAGCAGACTCCTCACTGAGCAGGGAGCCTGATACTGGACTAGAACCCAGGACCCTGGGATCATGACCTGAACAGAAGGCAGATGCTTAGCCCACTGAGCCACCCAGGAGGCCCAGGGCAATGATTTCTTTTCTTTCTTTCTTTTTTTTCTTTTTTTAAGATTTTATTTATTTATTCATGAAGACAGAGAGACAGAGAGAAGCAGCTTCCCTGTGGAGCAGAGAGCCTGATGTGGGACTCAACCCCAGGACCCTGGGATCATGACCTGAGCTGAAGGCAGATGCTTAACCTACTGAGGCAACTCAGGTGCCTGGGGCAAAGATTTCTTAAATTGAATACCAAAAACATGATCCATAAAAGAAATTTATAAATTGTACTGCATAAAAACATTGTTAAAAGAAAAAAAAGACAAGCCTACAGACTGAGAGAACATATTTGCAAATCACATATCTAATTAAGGAATTGTATCTAGAATACATTAGAAATCCTCAAAATGTGATAATTAGGAAACAAAATTCCAATCAAAAAGTGAACAAAATATGTGACTATATACTTTGCCAAAAAAGATATATTGATTGCCAGTAAGTACATGGAAAGATGCTCTCATTCAGTAGCTATCAAAGAATTGCAAATGTGGTTGTGTCAATTTTGCCTCATAAAGCTGTTAAAAAACTTAAATATATTTATGTTCCCACTTGTCAGGATATTAAGAAGTTTGATTTCAGTTATGTTTCCTGGGGCCCTTGTTTCTACTAAGGCCGTGGAGGAATTACAGGGACTTGTGTGGCTCTGGAGAATGGGTCAAAGTCTGTTGACCTTGGCTGCTACAGATGTTGCTGCACAGTTTGAGTCTTCGGTCTGTCTGTGTTCTTGGACTTCAGACTCAAGTTTACCTCAGAGACAACCTACTCACCTTTCTTTTGTACATATCAAAGGCTCAGACCCAGAGGCCTCCACAGCACCTGAGGGCTCTATAGCCACCCTCTCTAAGCTCCTTGCCTTCATATCCCATCCAGAGTCCTGCACAAAACCAGGACATAAAGGGATTGTCTACTCTTTCACAGGTGAGGACATTCCTTCCTTCGTCCGTCCATGGAGTCCTTTCCTCTCTTAGAAAGTCAGCTTTATTCCCCTGCATGAGCCTGAACCCAACCAAAAATCTCATGAGCTTTTGCTTTTTCTGAGGACCAGCTAAACAGGAAGACCCTTTTTCATAGCTTGATACACTCCCATATGTCATCATGTTTGATATCACTGAGGCCTGTCTGACTCTAAAACTCAAACTGCATCTGCGAACCCTTTGGGCTTGATATTTATTGACAAGATATTTCCAAGTATCTCAGTCTAGTAAATGAACACTCATTGGTACATAATTGAGGGGTTTTTGTTGTTATTTGTTTGACAATGATTAAAGACATAATTCATAGTCATCACTCTCAAAATTCTCATTCAACCATGTCAATACAGGTGTAAGAGATGTACTGTATCTGTCTTCTCTTGTGGGTTGGCATTTTGACTAAGTGTCAAGATTTGTGCTTCATTAACTGTGTTTTCTTTCTTCTAAAAAATGTTGGGAAATGCTATTTCATCAAAGCTTCTGGTTATTTGAGATTTTACATTATGGGTTTTGTTTTGTTTTGTTTTTTAGACTTTATTTATTTATTTGAGAGAGAGAAAGCGCAGGGGAAGGGGCAAAGGGAGAGAGGCAAACTCAAGTGGACTCCATGCTGAGCAGGGAGCCCAATGCAGGACTCAGTCCCTCGACCCTGAGATCATGAGCTGAGCGGAAATCAAGAGTCGGACGCTAAAGGGACTGAGCCACCCAGCCACCCCTAGGCTGTTTGATTCTTCATGAAGGAAGCTTACAAGTTTCTTAAAGTCAGGGACAGTGAGAATCCCCAGCTTCAAATAATCTTAATAAATCTCAGTTGCACAAAATTTCATGAGGTATAATCTAGATTGTGCAAAAAAAATTCATAACATAGAAATTCCAGTATTTCCAAGGAACACACTTGACCTCTGAAAATGTCCTGAGTAAAGAAAGTCCTTATTGAACTCAAACTTGTCCATGTACCTCAGGCAGAGTAAGCCAATATCTTAAGATACCAGTTTTGAAGAAAAGAAAGCTTTATTTTCAGAATTTCAGGGGATCACTCCCAAAGCTGCCTTGCCCTGTTGAGCCTAGGGACAGTTTACATACATGAGAAGAGGTTAAGGGGTTTCTTGAAACCTTAGGGGAAAGGATCTTGAAACAATTAGGAGGTATGCATTCTTCAGGACAGTGAGGCTCTCTATTCAAGAGCTGGTAAGATCAGATACATCAGATAATTTGAAGACAAATGTTACAGTCCGGTCCCCATCAGGTGTCTACAGTGAGTAGGTACACAGAGGATAGGGGTGAAAAAGCAAAAGGTGTCATTGATTGTGCGTAAGGTTAAAAGGTGCATAAAACAGGTAGGGACCACAACAGAATGTGGGTGGAAGGAGAAGGGTCTAAAGAGGGAAATTGGAAAACAAACCACAGCAGTTCCTTAAAGTAGTTCCTTTGGAGTTCATTCAAAGCTTAGAGTTAGGGTATCATGTCCCTTTCCAGAGGGATACTCTCCGGGATTTCCTTTGTGTCTCTCAAATTGTGAGGTGACTACCTCTCTTTTAGTGAAGTGTTCAAACAAGCGCATAGGAAGAAATGCCATGATGCTTAATCTCTGGCAGGCTGGTGGTAAGACTTTCCTCCCCTGGCCTTCTTTTCCATTTCAGCTGGTCTTCACTTCACCCTCATTATGTGGGGACATCCATGGGAGTTAAAAGATCATTCACTGTTGGGGCGCCTGGGTGGCTCAGTGGGTTAAAGCCTCTGCCTTCGGCTCAGGTCATGATCTCAGGGTCCTGGGATCGAGCCCCACATCATGCTCTCTGCTCGGCGGGGAGCCTGCTTCCTTCTCTCTCTCTGCCTGCCTCTGCCTACTTGTGATCTCTCTGTCTATGTCAAGTAAATAAATAAAATATATAAAAAAAAAAAGATCATTCACTGTTAAGTGGGGCATGCTATTTCCCCTGCATGATTTGACCATTTTTCACACAGCAGCATTGTTCATGATGATTATGTGCAAATTAAAGAGTTCCAAAAAGCCGCGAAATATTCAAGAGAATGATATCTTCAGCAAGAGATTGGTTATGTTCTAGTCTTCCAAGTAAACTGCCCCATATCATCATAAATGGAGGGAGGAAAACCTCACATTTCACCTTTGGGGTTTACATTTGCTTCTTCTGTGTCTTCCAGGCAGATCTGTGCCAAGGCCACTGTAGGTTATTATTACACTAGCCTCACTTCTTGGATTCTTGGGACAGTTTTTGCTCAAGGTCATGATCTCTCATTATTAAAAAAAAAAAACAGTTAAAATGTACAGCAATATGAGATTTGCTTTTCATATAATTATAAGGTTTTTTTTTTCTAATGACAATAAATACAAACATCTGAAAAATTATCCTTAGTAGACCACGGCCTTGTTTTCAGAAAGCGTGGTCCAACCTGGTTCTCTGATGCCATCTATTGTGCACCTCTCTGGCTTCAGCTGATGCTCTGGGTTTGCTCAGTCTGATCCAGCCACACTGTTCTCTCTACTACCCACACATACCAGCCTCTCACTCCTTCCAGACCTCTGCCAATGCTCTTCTCCCTCATCTTCCCATGGCTGGCTCTTGCCTGTTAGTGAGGACTCAGTGCAAATGCCATTTCCTTAGACGTGCTTTCCTGGCAACCCTATCTGTAGTATCATACCTCCTAGCAGCCTAGTTTTTCCCTCATACATTCCCTTGTTTTGTGATCTTTTTCATAGCATTATCACTACTGGAAAAGTTTCACTTACTTTTATTCTTATCTACTGCTTGTTTTATTCCACTTGAATATAAGGTTCTCAACGGGGACTCTGTCATTTGTATCTGTCGCCGAACCCCTAGAGCTTAGTATCCAATAAATAAATTTTGAATGAATTAGAGTGTACATTCAAAAATAAATATTGAGTGAGTTAATGAATTCCAGGCACTGTGTTTACTTGGCAGAGGATTTTTAGTCTTGGGAAGTCAAGACTTACCAGAATTTCTTCATTAAGCTGATGACAAATCTGAGACAAAGCACTGTCTTCCCAGAGAGCTGCAGAGAGGCCCCTGGAAGTCTGCTCGGGAAAGCCTGAGCCTGATAGTAGAAGGACCTCTGGAGTTGGACAGGCCAACGTTTGTGGCCTTAAATGAATCGCTGGGTTTGTCTATACCTTGGTTTTCATAAATGAAAACCAGGAATGCTAATGATAGTAGCTCTGACACTGATCATCTCACCAGATTACTTTGTATAGCGTGGACAGCAACAGAAATTTCAGGTTCTCATTGGGTAAGAAATGGCTCTTTGGTTCTTTCTTCCTTTTGTGTCACTGGGAGTTTGTAGAGTTTTTTTGTATCAAAATTCAATACATGTTCTTTTTTTTTTTTTTTTTTTTTGGAGGTTTTAAGTACTCTCTGTACCCAGCATGGGGCTTGAACTTACAACCCTGAGATCAAGAATCATAGGCTCCACTGACTGAACCAGCCAGGTTCCCCAACACATACATATGTGAGGAAAAACACATACATATCTTTAGGTATAATAGCTTCTACTGAACCGTGGATTCGTTTCTCAACCTTCCTTGATACAGAGAAACTCCTGAAAGGTCTTCTAACTTGTGTGTAGTAGGAATGACTGGGCGCATAAGGAATAAGATGTAGGGTCTAAAAAACATTTTCTGGTTTGATATTTGTAAGTATCTAAAGTATTTTAATATTGTATTTTGTTGTAACGTATGCTCCATCCTGCTTCCAAAAGTAATTTGAAGCAGTCTGTTAGTAAAATATACATATAAAAAATAAATCAGGTATCATATGAAGAGAGAAAAGAGCTGTGCAGTTTCACTTACCAGAGAATTGATGAAATGATACAGAAGAATTTGTGTCACCTTTTCGGCAGCCAAAGAAAAAGGGAAAATTGGATAGGTCACATCGATACCAAGTCTACTTTCAGGCTAATCCAGGTGCGTTTATAGGTACCAGAAAAAAATGATCCTCGTTCCCTCTTAGGCAACTTTTTAATTTTTTAATTTTTATTTTTTTTAAACAAGACAGCTTTGCACTGGAAGATAACCACTCCTTGCAGGCAGGGCCCAGAGAAGAGGCCTTGGAGAACCTACCTGTTCGTTAGAATACAGTTACTACAGGGATGTTTGTTTATCTTTCTATTTATTTAATTCTTTCTATTTGTTTCTTTTGGAGATATGGAAGGTATAGGGACCATAATAGAATAGAACCTTGTAATGTGCTGTGATACAAATCTGGACATTTACTGTTCCATTTGCCCTGCATTCTTTCTCTCTTCTTTTGGGAATTGTATCTCTCATCTTCTGGGAGCCATTCTTTCTACTCCAACAATGAGGGAGCTTTCATGGTTTTATCTAGAATTCTGGCCTCGCTGGCCCAGTGACTGTTTTAATTACTGGGTCAATCAGAGCTCTTTTTTAGGATTTTTAAGTGTGAATTTAGAGGGTGCCAGCCCAGTACCCTTTCTTGGGTGAGGCTGGGAGAAGAGATACTAGGAGCTGTAGGTCATCATATTTCCAGTATGCAGGAAGTCCAGTCTGAGAAAATAAGACTGGCACTCAGAGGGAAGCACAGAGGTGAAAATAGAAAGACAGGCCTGGCTGTTCTCCTACCCTGCCTGTGATTTTATTTTCTTTCTTTCTTTTTTTTTTTTTCCTTAAAGAATTTATTTATTCATTTGACAGAGAGAGATCACAAGTAGGCAGAGAGGCAGGCAGAAAGAGAGAGAGAGAGAGGAGGAAGCAGGCTCCCTGCCTAGCAGAGAGCCCGATGCGGGACTCAATCCCAGGACCCTGAGATCATGACCTGAGCCGAAGGCAGAGGCTTAACCCACTGAGCCACCCAGGCACCCTGATTTGATTTTCTGACCCAAAAGTCTCCATTCATTATCTAAGTTAGAGCTGGGGTTGTTACATGGCCAAAGGGTCCTGACTACTTTTGATAGAGATCTGTACGTTTCACTTGCCCAGGACTCTTCTCTCCTTTTCTAGTAACAGCACTTTGATTTTACTTTTGGGAACCACCCCACCTTGGTCCTTGTAGATGGGGTCACAGGACTCTGACTCACAACCCCTTCTGGTTGCAAGCATGGAAATAGGATCCAGGCATGGCAAGTGAGACTTATTTTCTGGATTCTAATTGGAATTAGGGGGAAAGAGAAGCTGGAAATACCAGGAATTATTAAATGAAGAGGGCCTGCTGTGAACAAAGTTAACACAGAGGAAAAGTAAAACTCAGAGAGGAGAAAGGGAAACTAAGTCCAGTTGATAACTTGAACTTCTGGATCTTTCTATGCCTAAATTGAACCAACTTTGGCTTTTTCAGCTACATGAGCCAATTGTTCCTTTTTCCCCCCTCACACTGGTTTGAGTTGGCTTTCTATCACTTGCTATTAAAATCCCTGGTTAATAACAATATCTGAAGTCAGCCTTACATTAATTGAGTATTAAGTGACTGGAGAGGGAAGCCCCAAAGCATCTTTACTCCATACACTAATTTAGGAATTTTCTTATGTTGGTTAGTCCTCACGTCAAGATGAGTCACCAAAAGGTAGAAAACCAGATTTAAATAAACCGGAAACTGGCACCATGGAATGTTGTTAATTGATGTCTGTCCAGAAATACTTTCAAACTTCCTTAGTGAGAGAGCTACCAATAAGCCACTTAAAACCAGACCATGCTATTTACACCATAGGAAGAATAAATTTATTTCAGTGTATATCTTTTTTGTCAAAGGCACAGGAGTTACATTCCTTTCTACTCAAGTCTTTCCTAGGAGGATGCTTGGTCTTAATCCATTGATCTACTATGTGGTAATGAACATAGAATATTCTGAAATCTTTTGGCTGAAAAATGAGTCAGTGCTTCAGTTAAATGAAATGAATCAATGTTGTTCTTTGGCAGGGACTGACTTGTGATTTATTTATTTTTTTTTTAAAAGGAAAAACATTCCCTGCCAGATCTACGTAGACAGACATTTTTCTGATATAATTTCTCCTTTATGAATAATTTCTTAGTCCTCATTCATTGTTGATAAATACCCTGTTCATTATCCAAAGGCACCTTTTGGAAATGTTTTAAGGCTCGGCAATGACAACTTTAACTTATCACATCACAGCTTCTTGTTTTTGAGAGGTTTTTTTTTTTTTTTAAAGGTATTTCTTTTCTTTTCTTTTCTTTCTTTCTTTTTTTTTTTTTTTAAGATTTTACTTATTTATTTATTTGACAGACAGACAGATCACAAGTAGGCAGAGACAGGCAGAGAGAGATGGGAAGCAGGCTCCCCGATGAGCAGAGAGCATGATGCGGGGCTTGATCCCAGGACACTGGGACCATGACCTGAGCTGAAGGCAGAGTCTTAACCTGCTGAGCCACCCAGGTGCCCCTTTTTGAGAGTTCTTTTTGTGCTTTTAAGACCTTTTTTAATGACGGTGTGTTTCCTCACTTTTGGTAAAACTTTTGGTCTTTGGTGAACTGATGTTACTCTGCCTGTCTCTGCTGCCTGGATAGATAAGAAAGTGTTTATTTGTTTGTTTTTTGTGTGTTTTAATGGAACCAGTGGGTTTTTTTTTTCATATTTACTATGGCACACAGAGTACTTTCTTATTCTTAAAAAAATCAGTAAGAACTGAGATCCTTTTTGAATTCGTAATATTCTTTGCAAAGTTATTTTTATTGATTATTTCACATTGCCTAAAAATTCTAAGATTATATGAACTTCTGTAATTCAGATTGTCAGGACTAGAATAATCACTCTTAGGCATGATACACTTGAGAACTTCTTTCCCCAACAAAGCAAATGAGGAGGATGTAAACTGCAAAGCACTTTGTTATTTTGACGCTGTGTCAAAGCAAAAGGTTAACTATAATGCGTTTTAATCCTATTTTTAAAAGGTAATTTGTAAAAAAAAAGTAATTTGTAGGAATTTGTTATGTAAATAAATTTAGTTCAGCACTCTCTAAACAAGGTGATTTCTAATACAGTGTTCCTAAAAGAGTTCACTTTTTAGAAAGTACTTTTTAATTTTCACTTATGCAAAACTTAGGTCATGCTCAGATTGAAAAATACTTTTTGAAAATTGGAAATTTAAAAATTAAGAATATTGAAATGAAATATTCAATATTTCAATATTTCAGTATTGAAATGAAAAAAAGAATATTGAAGTGTTACAATACTTCCAGAGAAATACTTTCACAAAGAACTTTTTTTTTTCTGAAGATTTTATTTATTTATTTGAGAGAAAGAGAGAGATCACAAAGGCAGAGGGAGAAGAAGAAGCAGACTTGCTGCTAAGCAGAGAGCCCAATGTGGGGCTTGATCCCAAGACCCAGAGATCATGACCTGAGCTGAAGGCAGGTGCTTAACCGACTGAGCCACCAAGGCACCCTAATAAATTTTGAACTAAAAAAATAAACCCAGAGGGACGGCTGGGTGGCTCAGTTGGTTGAGCAGCTGCCTTTGGCTCAGGTCATGATCCCAGCATCCTGGGATGGAGTCCCACGTCGGGCTCCTTGCTCGGCAGGGAGCCTGCTTCCTCCCTCTGCCTCCATCTGCCAGTGCTCTCTCTCTCTCTCTCTCTGACAAATAAATAAACAAAATCTTTAAAAATAAATAAATAAATAAATGAACAAATAAATAAATAAACCCAGAGAACAAAACCCAATTGAAGTTATTGGTACACAGAAAATTATATTCAAATCTTAAATGGGAGATGGATTTTTTTTTTTTTTTAACTATTTAAAAGCATAGCCCAGGGATGCCTGGGTGCCTCAGTTGGTTAACATCAGCTTTTGGCTTAGGTACTGATCTCAGGGTCCTGGGTCTGAGTCCCACATCAGGCTCCTTGCTCAGCAGGCGGCCTGTTTCTCCCTCTGCCTGCCACACCCCCTGCTTGTGCTCTCTGTCTCTCTGTCTCTAACAAATATATAAATAAAATCTTAAAAAGAAAGCAAAAAAAAAAACAAACCCAAAAAACCATAGCCGAGGGAATTCCATACTTTTGGGAAGCAGTATGTTCTTTCCATCCTACTCTAGAGAGTAATGTGTTCAGTCTTGACCATCTCATTACCTGGGAGATGTTGGCAAAATTGGAAGGAGTTCAGAGAGAAGTAGCGGACATGACTGATGGCCTGAAAATCTAATCCACAGGGAAAGATAGAGCAAAAGGCCGGTAGCCTGCCTGGAAAGACTGGACAAGCAGTTTGAGCAGACACTGGGTGGGAGGGGAGGATAATCAGGGTCATAGCAGGAAGCAGCAGGATGGAGGAAACAAAGTGGAGTGAGCCAGATCCATTAAGTCTCAGAACGGGAACCCACTGGGATTGTGGAAAGGATAAGACTGAATAGTTACACCTGGATAAATAAACTCATGAGCATGTGAAGGACTTTTAAAGGATACATTCAGGCACATTAAGAAATTTTTAAGAGCTTACCTGAACAGAAATCAGTTCAAACCAGACAGCACCAAAGCCAGAAGAGGTTAGGCGCACCCCAAGATAGGAGCTGGGGTGAGACTTGGTATAGACAAAGTGCTAGGCAAGGAAAGGCCATTACTTGACTGGCTAGAGCTCCAAGCCCAGTTTGCTGTTTGTGGTTCGTTGTCCTTAGGGTTTTGATTTTGTAACTTTCATAATCCAAGCCATTTGTAGCCTTAGATGTTGGTCTAGTTAACATGGTAGTGGAACCATCACAGGAAATTTATATGTACCCCATTTTTCTTGAAAGTGGAAGTTAACAGCATGCTTTCCTCTAAACATGGATTCGCCACATGTCTTTGTTAGAGGCAAGATGACCTGCTGCTTAGTTTCCAAAGTGTGGGCTAGATGAGTGTCAGTTTCCTGTCTTCTCAGCCAGCTTGGGGTCAACTCTGTACATTGGGTTTCTGTTTGTTAACATGATTAAACATGATCCCGACTTCAGAATGCTTTTTGACAGTTGAGTGGCTCTTTTTGAGTGTCTTCTCAATTGGAATAAAAAGTTGAAGCCCAGGCTTTGTCTTTTGGCTCTTCTCAACTGGGCTATCCTTCTAATTTGGGGAGATCTAAAATACCAATAGAGTCTTCCACTCCCTCCTTCAGACGTAAAAGACTTGGGTTAACATGAAATTATCAGTTAAACCTAATTTCCTTCTTCTCTTAAGGGCTACTCTGTTTGTCTTCTACATAGCCACAAGATCTAAAGTCTGGTGACCCTCTGTGATGATACCCTGCTCTTCACAGAGTTCTTGTAAGACCTTGGCTCTTGCTCTTTTCTACCGAATTTCTGTTTTCTCAAAATTCTTGCATATTTATAATTATATGCATGGTATTTAGTATTGTGTTAACCTTTCTCCTTAACAAATTTGCATCTGACAATAGTCTTTCTCATGCAGAGTCTTAATACAAAATGACTTACAAGGTGGGAATTTCAAACAATATGACATATTGACTACATTTAGTCCTATACCAGCTAGTTTTTTAGTCTCTAAGAGGAGGTAGTTTTCAAACAGAAAAATCAAAGGACTGTTTTCACAAGGGACTTTGTGAGGCTCAGAGCACACAAAGTAACACTTAGGTCTAGATACTAGATCTCTTAGGAAATGCTCAGAATACATTGTAATCTTTTCTTACCTAGAGAAGGACATTGCATCTGTCTGGTATATATCACTTCAGTGACTATGTCATGTCACAACAGAAAGTTGGCTATATGGACAAAAACCTACTATGTTTTTACAATATTTTATTTTTAAGTAATCTCTACACCCAGTGCAGGGCTCAAGCTCACAGCCCCAAGATCAAGAGTCCACATGCTTTACTGACTGATCCAGCCAGGCACACCAAAACTTAGTGTTTTGAACATTATCTTAGGGGGATTTCCTACTCATTAAAAAATCTTTAAGGAATTCTCTAGGGAATGCTAAAGTGAGGTCTTTTTAAAGTAACATAATTTGTCTTTCTATAGTTTCTTGGCTCCTTTCCTCCAAGATGAAAATAGGATGAAAATGTAAAGAGTCAAAAGGTAGTGGTTTGGGGAAGGAAGGACACTTTTTGGGGGGAGAAATCTATTCTCTTATTAACTAGGAAGTTATTTACTTAGGAAGTAGAACTTCCTGGGGGTAAAACTGTCCTTACAAGGGATGCAGGAAATTGCAGACCTTGGAACATTCTTACAGATGTGCAGATACGTCTGTGTTTATTGTCGATCTCATAGGAACAATTTTCAGAAATAAAAGAGACCCTCAACACAGGAGATTTAAAAACATGCCATTTGAACCACTCACAAGCAATCCCAAGGATCAGAAATGTAAGTTTCACTGAGGCACACATTTGAGTGACTTTCCACAGGAAGAATGAGTGAGGAAGGGTATTCCTTATCTGTGTAGGTAGATTAACAGACATTCAGATTGGGGAAAAGAAGGGCAGAGTTAAGTTATGAGAACACAGGAACTCAAAGGTGGGATACTCCTGCTCACCGCTAGAGCTGGTGCTTGGATCTCTGAGGTGAAGGCACAAAGCAGTGGTGCTTGGATCTTCCAAGGGGGAGAACTCAACAGGAGGTGTGCAGTGTGGCTGGTGCTGATGCTTCCGGGGCCCACACTGCATAGTGCTTGGATCCCTGATGCAGAGCAGCTGGCTGATGTTCTGGAGGGTCTTAGGGTAGCTGGTGCTGGATGGGAGTGCTGAGAGAAGCTAGAGCTGGAGGGTCACCTGCAGTGGAGGAGGGATGCTGAGAGAATCTGGTCACCAGCCGGTGACGCCTGCTGAACATCTTAGTAGGAGTCCAGCTGCCAAGGAATCTGGAGTCCCAGACTCAGCGTCCTAGAGCAGAATACAGATGAGAGGCTTAGTCCTGAGAGGCAGTTAGCCAGTAGCACACACAGTAGCTCCACCCCATCTGTAGAAAGATTGGCTAACTTGTGTAAAGTTACAGCTAGAATGTAGAATGGTTGGGGTTTTTGGGTCAGTACATGGGTTGGAAGAAACCATTCTTTTTTTATGATACCCAGCTTCTGAGTGAAGAAAGTGTTCTGCTTTTAATTTGTTTTTTCTGAAAAGAAATACCAATCAACCACATTAAAAATGCAACACATCTCAATGGTGGCACAAATGGCTATTAATAATATATGTACTTTATTGTTGGGATTGAATAGGGAGGAAATTTTTCATGGATACTACGTAATATATATTATTGAAAGTACTGTGGTCTGCTTTATTTTTCAAATTTGAAATGGCATTTTATAAATATAAGACTAATAGGTGTTTACCACGAAAATTCAGGAACAAAACAGAAGTATTTAAAGAAGAAAATAAAAATCCCTAAATAGTTTAGGCCACCAACCAGGGGTAACCTCTGCTAACTTTCAGTAACTATCTTTCAGTATGGTGTGCTGTAAAATGAAAACAGTCACCACATTCATTATTAAATATATATTTAAAATAAAATGAGCCGATTGCCAAATAACATAAATAACGTATTTTATAACTATATTTTCTAAAACAAAACAGCTTAATGGGAAGAACAGCATTATTTTACATTTTTTAATCTCTCCCCCATAACTAGCTTAATGAAGACAACTGGATTCTTAGATCTGCTTCTTCATTCAACCTGTTGAAATAGATTGTTTTTGGTTGAAGTATATAAAGGAAAATCTAGCCTCACACAGATATGTAGTAGAAAAAGGAAGAGTATTTTAATAACTCTTTTGGATAATTGTGGCTATTCTTTAATTCATAACCTAATGTCTTAAAGGTTAGGCGTAATGCAATCACAGTGTTTATGTTTTTTGAAGTTTTATCATTGCTAAAGAAAATTCTTCACACAGTCAAGAACTATAAACCCAGAAGGAGCTTCATCTCAGATATGGAAATCAAGACACAGTATGTGAAAGAGCCAGGTTGAGAACACTGCTATTGGGACTCCCAAACCATGACCCTTTCAACAGGCTCCCCATCACCTCAAGTTTATCCAGCATGTTTTTTTGCCAAAAGGAATCTTTCCTTTTCAAGAAAATGAACATATTGGTAAATTGTATTTTTTTAAATAATAGATAATAAATTTCATTTTTCATGTCTGCTTCCTCCAAGTGACTCAGCTTTTTGAAGGGAGCAAGAGAGTTGGTTGAGTATTGAGTATCTGAATCGAGCTTTTGGGGGTCCTCTCTCCAAGGAGGTCCTATGGTGCAGTACCATATTTTTACCACTAGTAGGCACTCAAATACTTGTCTAACTGAGTCTTTCCATAAATAAAGAACAGACTGAAAATACCCTTGCAAAACTTTTTTTTTTTAAGATTTTATTTTTAAGTAATTTCTACGCCCAAGGTGGCGCTTGACCTACAACCCCGAGATCAAAAGTCGCATGGTCCACCAATTGAGCCAGCCAGATACCCCTGCAAAATGCTTTTCTGATGGAGTCCATTATGAAGTTAACTTTATTCTTTAAAATTTTGTCACCTAATAATTAATGTAAGTAAGGCAGAAAATTTTTGTGGAATTAAGAATCATTTAGTTGTACTATTGTTCAGGAAGAAACATTTAAAAACATCTGAATTCTGCTTTCTTGACTTATGAACTTAGTTTGTTGTATTGCTTTATTCTCTTGTAGGTGGTAAAATAGCGATTCAAAGAATAGGATAAAATACAAATGTGACTCTTCTTTTTAGGCCCTTACTAACAGAGGAGGGGATCTTTTTCAGATTTTTTTTAAGTTTTACTTATTTAAGTAATCTGTCCACCCAGTGGGCAGCTGAACTCATGACCCTGAGATCAAGAGGTGCTGGCCCCACCAACTGAGCCAGCCAGACATTGCTTCAGATTTTTAGAGGGCTAGATTATTAAGCAACATTTTAATATTTAGGATTCAGTAAAACTCAATTTGGGTTTGGTTTCATACTTCTATTTGTAATCTTTGATGTTGCATCCCTTTCAGGACTAATGTGATATGTGTGTTTGATTCATGAGCACTAAAAAATCCATAAACATTATAAATTAATAAATATGACAGAATTTCAAGCATGAAAAGTATTTCTATTAATAAAGATAAGGATTTTACCTTCAGTAAATAAAGTATGGCATGAGCTTACCTCCTCCAGAATCTGTTCAGAAATCTCAGAATTTGAACACTATTCTTCCTCTCTTTTGCTTCATATTCCTTTTGGGAAAATTCCTTCAACTATAATGTAAAGAAATCTAAAAGAAATCCAAAGAAAGTCTCTTTAGTCTGGTTTTATTTTCTTCCGTTTGGTTTTTCAAAATCTTAGCTGGAATTAAGAATAACTGCTCTCTCCTGGTGAAAATGTCTCTTGCCACCTACTAGGGGTTATGTGTCATTGAGCACTTAGCTGGCTGAGGCTTACTTTTGTGATCTGTAAAATGGTAATAATATCTTCCCTGATAGAGTGTATGGGGGTATAAAATGAAATTATGTATAGCACTTAACCTAGCATGTGATCAAAGTAAAACTTCATATGTCATTATTGAAGAAACTTCTGATTTTCCAGATGAACCTGTGTTCTTCCTTTCCTGTGTAAAACACACTAGCAGATACCCATGGCATGCTGAATGCTAGAAAACACTCAAGAAGGTGTGGTCAGGGACTAACACCATTGGAATTACCTGGCATTACCTTGTTAGAAATGCAGATTTTTAGGGGTACCTAGGTGGCCCAGTCAATGGAGCATCAGTGAGGTCATGGTCTCGGGGTCCTGGGATCAAAGCCCTGAGTCAGGTTCCATGCTCAGTGGGGAGTCTGCTTGAAGATTCTCTGTCCCTCTGCCCCTCTCCCTGCTCACATGCTTGCTCTCTCTCTCTCTCTCTCTCTCTCTCTCAAATAAATAAATAAGTAAATCTTTAAAAAAGAAAAAGAAATAGAGATTTTTTTTAGGTCTCAACCCCAGCCCTGCTGAATAGGATTCTATTTTAATGACCCTCTCCCTTCCCCAGGTGATTTGGAAACAGAGCTAAGTTTGAGAAGTACTAGGACAAGGACACCTGCTTAGCAAAAGTTTGCTCCAAAATCATGAGATACCAGTTCTTGCTTTTGTAGTTATTTAATTTAACTGAGCATCACATAAAGCTAAATAAACATATGAAAACAGAGTGTTGTCTTTAAGAAAACTAAGTTAAATGCTTTGAAACAACAATAATGGTGAATGAGTCATAAAAATTGCTCTTGAAATAAGTAAGGGTGAGACAACTGTAAAGATTGGAAAAATGGTAATAAAAAATTTATTGCAAACGGTAAAAACTTATCAGATTTGAGCTTTGAGTTCTTCTCTTGCATGTGTTAGCTTCTAGACTTCACTTTAAAGAAAGTGAGCCATTTAGTCACTTTGTCATTGGCTGGGGCCACTCTGAGAAGACTGTGTGCTCAGCTCAAAAGATAAGGGGAGCCTGGAATTAACAGCTCATAGCTGCCAGCTCACCACATGTCTGGGTAGCCGGTCCCTTCCTACAGGAAGAACCAAACAACACTCGCAATGTTTGCCACAAACTCAATCTGTTTCTGTTTGGCTTTTAAATCTGCAAACTGATGGATACATGCATGGTATAAATCATAACCCCATGAGACCAGTGTCTTATATACTTTGTTGGCCAAAGAGTCCTACAAATGTGTGGACTTTGAATATCCTGAGTGCAAAAATAATTATGCATTTTAATAATGGTGTTTGGAATTTGACACTCAGTCATGCTCTCTGGATACCAGTCCCTATAAATATAGTCATCAACAGCCATCCCCAGAGCTACAAATTAAGTCTTAACTGATTTTCAAATTATTGTGAATTTACTAATCAAAATTCTGCACTCAGGATGCATGATACATATCTAAACCACCAAAGAAATATCTGAGCAGAGTCAGCAATTTGTCTTCTACCATCTCTACTAAGTTTTACAGACTAGTAATAGCCAGTGGAGAAGAATGTTATGTGATGCAAATGATATATCTGTTAAAGGGTTAGTATCCAAAGTCTATAAATAACTTACCAAACTTAACACCCCAAAACCAAATAACCCAGTTAAGAAATGGGCAGAAGACATGAATAGACACTTTTCTAAAGAAGACATGCAGATGGCTAACAGACACATGAAAAGATGCTCAACATCACTCATCATCAGAGAAATACAATCAAAACCACAGTGAGATACCACCTCACACCTGTCAGAATGGCTAAAACTAATAACACAGGAAACAACAGGTGTTGGCAAGAATGTGGTAAAAGGGGAACCCTCTTTCACTGTTGGTCAGAATGCAAACTGGTGCAGCCACTCTGGAGAACAGTTTGGAGGTTCCTCAAAAAGTTAAAAATAGAATTACCCTATAATCCAGCAATTGCACTATTGGGTATTTACCCAAAGGATACAAAAATACAGATTCGAAGATGTACATACACTCCAATTTTTATAACAGCATTAGCAACAATAGTCAAACTAGGAGACAGTCCAAATATCTGTCAACCAATGAATGGGTAAAGAAGATGTGGTATATATATATGATGGAATAGTACTCAGCCATCAAAAAGAATGAAATCTTGCCATTTACAATGATGTAGATGGAGCTAGAGTAAATTACGCTAAGCGAAATAAGAGAAATACAAATATGATCTCACTTATATTTAGAATTTAAGAAAGGAAACAAATGAATGTATGGGAAGGGGGTAAAGAAAAAAGAGAGAGGGAAACAAGCCATAGGTGACACTTAATGATAGAGAATTGAGGGTTACTATAGGGAGGTGGGTGGGGAAGGGCTAGATGGGTGATAGGTATTAAGGTATTAAGGAGGGATTGTTGGGATGAGCACTGGGTGATGTATGTAAGTGATGAGTCACTGCATTCTCTCAAAACCAATATTGTGCTGTATGTTAACTAACTAGAATTTGAATTAAAAAAACAAATAAGGGGCGTCTGGGTGGCTCAGTGGGTTAAAGCCTCTGCCTTCAGCTCAGGTCATGATCTCAGGGTCCTGGGATCGAGCCCCGCATCGGGCTCTCTGCTCATCAGGGAGCCTGCTTCCTCCTCTCTCTCTGCCTGCCTCGCTGCCTACTTGGATCTCTGTCTGTCAAATAAATAAATATAATCTTTAAACAAACAAACAAACAAACAAGAAAAGAAGGATCTTAGGTGAAACATCTATCACAATCTTAAGCTTTCTCATGAAGACAAGCTGATGTAAAAATAGTGACACTTAAAATGAGAAGACCTATTTTTAAGAACAGCCTCTATTATTTAGTTCCTAACTTAGTGTCATTAGGAAATGATTGGTCAGTCTTCACAAATTGGCTTTGCACAGGGAAAAAAAAAAAAAACACCACCAAATCAGTCTGGCTAGAGATTCTGGGGGCCTCCCAAACATTTTCTGGATTTGTGTGCATAAATTCTCAATTAGAAGGATTTGCTCTCCCCCCCGTCCCCCAGGAGTTTGTAATCTATTCCTCCCTCTGGTGTCTGTCTGCAGTATTGCAGGTTCTCTGGAGCTGCTGCAAACCTGCCAACTTTCTTTTGTTCTCAGCAGCCCCCAGGCTCCTAGAGTATTCTGGTCCCATCAGTGCCCCCAGTGTGTGAGTCAGAAACAAGTCTCTCGGGCATTCCCTGGTCCCAAAAGCTGGAACATTAGAGGTACGCTCCAACTTTTTCCTTTCCCAGGGAGAAGCCTCTAGCTGAGTTGCTTAATGACTTTCCCAGAATAATTCGCCTTTGGTTAATTTTCAGAGTTTTGAAAATATTGATTTTGACAGATTTTGCCAGTGTTCTCATTGCTTTTATAGAGGAGCAGATTTTTGGAAGTCCTTACTCTGCCATTCTGGATATGCCTCTTCTCTATTTTGCCTTTATTCTTAAAAGATCCTTTGAATTCGTGCATAATCCAGGTTGATATTAACTTTATTTTTATCTTATTGATTCTCTCATTCTGCTGTCTTCCATTGTTAATGTGGAGAACTAACTAATTCACTCATTAGGAAGTTAGTCTGTTTATTGTCATTGGTTTCTTTTTAAGAGTCCCTATTTTTGGATTCCTGTGAATTTAGTCTGTATGACTATGAATTTCTTTTTATTTAGTCTTCTTGGCCTTTGTTGGGCTCCTTATGTCTGTGGATTAATGTGTGTCAAGTTTATGGAAAATTCTAAGTCATTATCTCTTCGAATACTACTTGCAATTCACTCTCTATTTCATCCTATTTGGAGCTCTGATTAAACTGATGTTAGACCTTCTCACATTTCTTAGTTTCTCTTTTACCTATTTTTCCTATCAAATTGTGTGAACTCCAGATATTTTTTTCTCACTCTTCTTTTAGTCCATGAATCCTCTATATCCCTGCCTTATCATCCATTAAACTCATCTACTGTCTCTCGAATATATTTTTCATAACAGAAATTATATTTGATTCTTTTACATACTATTTCTATTTTTTGTAATTTTTTATCCTCTGTAGATATCTTCATTCTTTTTTATATGCATCCCATAGTCAGCAAAATTATTTCATAGTCTATGAAGTTTCAATATTAGTGTCTTTGCAAGTCTATTTCTTTTCCTGTTCTCCTCATGAAACCTAGTTCTATGTGCCTAGTCATTTTTGGCTGTGTGCTGCACAGCATTTATTATTTTTTAACCCTTATGGGCAAAAATCATACTTACATTAAAAAAAAATAGAGAATTTGAGTTTGCTTTTGCTAAACCACAAGTGGATAGCACAAGTGTTTCTAAAGAACATAAACTGAATTCAAGAATTGAAATTCTTTACTTTATCCTGAAGATTGGGATGGAATGTAATTCACCTTATGTAATGTATTTCACCTTAATTCACCCTCATCCTGAATCCTGAAAGTTTAGCCTTTTGGGGATGATTGCTTATTGTGGGGAAGGATTTTTTTGTTAGTTGTTAGTTGTCTGTCTTCTATTAAAATTAAGGTTCACATCAGCAAATGACCTCAATATGTGAGTGTCTTCTGAGAGCACTTATCATTTTGGGTTATTATTTTCCATTGACTCTTGATTTTGTGCATTGGTTTTTTCTTCTTTTCATTTTTATGTTTTTAACAAGATGATTTTGTTATTTTATCAAAGTTTTTAGTGTTTTTCTGGAGAACTAATCTGAACTACCTAACAAACCATTAATATAAATAAGAATTCTAGGGGTGCCTAGGTGGCTCAGTTCATTAAGCATCTGCCTTCAGCTCAGGTCGTGATCTCAGAGTCCAGGTATCAAGCCCCAAATTGGGCTCCCTGCTCACTAGGGAGTCTGCTTCCCCCCTCTCTCTGCCCCTCCTCACCCCTTCTCATGCTTGCATTCTCTCTCTCTAAAATAAAAGAAAAAAAATAAAGAAAAAGAAATTCCAGTTGAGCATATTTCTTCATAATGTGTTGTATCTCTGAGAGCTTCCTGAATACCATGCTGATTTCTTTAGATGCTCTTTCCCCCTTCCTCATTAGGTCCATTATTGGTTTTATAGGCATTTCAATTATTTTTCCATATATTTTCGATATACTATTCTGGTCTTTCATTTCTTTGATAGTTGAGTTAAAATATATGTATACAATAAAATATATGTTTGACATTATACACACACATGCACACACACACACATATGACATCGTATCTTTCTATTGTTGACTCTCCAACTTTCTGTAACATGCATATGACAGTACTTCTCTAATTGTGTTAACATTTCTGATTCACTTTGTTACTGCCCCACTTCACATGTCATATAGTCTTTGTAGGATATAAGAATTATTTCTGACTTTCCTCCCAGATACTTTTCCATGAAATATATCCTGTTCTTCTTCAGTTTACTTTATTTGGCATACTAGGGTCCTCCAGAGAAGGTTGTGGAGCTATATCTGGGCACTATTCTTCCTTTTATTTTTCAGTTCAAAAATTTTTTGATTTTACCAATAGGTTTTCTGCCCAGTAGAATCCTCTCATCCTGTAGGTTGAGCAGGCAGGTCCTCAGCAGACTCAATGTACTGTTGTAACTAATAAGATTCAGAAAACCAAATTCATTTTTCACTCAAATCCTCTTATTTTATCTGCTTTCCCTGACAAAGCTACTACCATCATTTGGAAGAAGAAATGAAAACCATCTGTGCTTCCATGACCCTCAGCTTCTTACCTAAAACCCTCTGACAGGGATTATTTTTTATGACATTACTATTCATTCTTATAGGAGTAAGAAGAGTATGTCTGATGTATTTAATGAGCCTTGGCAAGCTTTTGTTCAAGGCTTAGACATATGTTCTAAGAAGCCAATTATCTTAGTCAGGGCACATTGTGATATTTGGACAGGAATCCACTGAAATTATTTCAAGGAAAAGAGCAATTAATTGAAAGAATACATGGCAATATTGTAGAATCCAATTGTCGGAAATATAGTCAGGTCTCTTGAGAGATAGAAAACAATCAGGCCGCTATTTTTTCCATTTTTCTCTCCCTCTCTCCCCGTCCCTCCCTCCCAACCTCCTCTCTCTCTCTGTCTCATCATGGTTCCTTGTATCATTCCCTCAATGTGTTTATTTTGTTCTCCTGGTTCTCTTTCTTATCTATCACTGTATATCTGGCAAAAATATCCGCCAACTCAGAATCTTTGGGGGACTTTTATCTCCAAAGTCCATCACCATATAATTAATAATGTTTATGTTTCTTAGTTAGGATTCTTGAGACAGAATTTGATTAGTTCAGATTAGGTTATTTATCTGCTCATGGTCCAATGTACTGTGGCAAAGACAGTGAGATCATGTGGTCTAAACATAGCTGCCAAAGCATGGATGGGAGACAGATTCTCTTACATGTTTGGTGTGAATGGAGAGGTGATGATTGGCTTATCAGTTCATCAACATACTGTTCTAGAATGGAGATTTATCCACGTCTTAAATGCACAAAGTATCTTCTCTGGTTCAATTATTTCAATATATGCCAAGTACAAGGGTAGACAGGTTTTGTCTTGTTACTGAGTTTTAGATTGGTGGGGTTCTTGGTTGTCATTGCTGATTAAATGCTTATTAGATGTCATGTAAATCAGGTCAAGAGTTATCTTTTTTTTAAAAATGTGCTTTACTAGTCACTAGGTTCCAAACTTTGGCTTTGCTTCCTTTCTAGACTTTCAGAATTTTTTCTTTCTAGTCTTCCATTGAACTGGAGGAGGGTTGCTTTCCCCCAATACCTGTCAGTCCTAAAATATATAACATCTGTGAAAGTTTTGAATCAGTAAAAAATAAGGCCCACTTTGCAGGTTTCCCTCCCTCACAAGATGAACTACAGACCTTGGTGGTTCTCCCTGGAAGTAGGCATGTTCCCATGTTTAATAGTGGCCCTGTTGTTCTAGTAAGGACTTCTCTGCTAACTAAGCAATCTGTGCATATCTCCATATACTTTTTAACCTTTTGGATGACCTCTTCTGTAACCTGCTTGTGCATATCCTATGCCAATATTTTTCTTGTTAATTTGCTGAAGTTCTTTTTATGTTCTACGTATTAACTCAGTTTTATATTCCATCCTATCATTTGTCAATTAAAGATATCTATTTAACAAGGGGACACTATTCCTTGTTGACCAGGTATATTGCTTTTGATGTAAACAAACTCACTGTTTTGTTTTGTTTTATTTTGGTTTTTTGACTTTTAGTTTATGGTATTTCTTTAAGAAATCTTTCCCTGCCCTTAAGCCATTTGCTTACATATTCTTTTCATTCATGCATATATTTATCTTTCATAGTTAGATATTTAATAATATCCCTGGACTCTATCTTTTTATGTAGGATTAATAAGAGATCCAGTTTTATTTTTTTCATGTTGTAAGCCAGTTTTTCTAACACCATCTATTAAACAAATCATTGTTTTCCCCTGATTTGTGGTACCATCTTTATTATATATTTTGGAAAATCTTGTATATTTGGAAAATATTTTATGGTAGAAATGAACAATCCCTCAACAAATTGATGTAACTTACCTATAATACCATCTAAGACTGTGGTTTTTTACTAGTTTACTCAAGTATTCTGTTTTTGCTGCCCAATTTGTCCATTTTTATCTATTTTTTCTGGAAATTTAGTTGTTTCTTTTAAGTTTTTCAAATCTATTAGTGTATGTTGGACTTTGAACATATACATATAGACATTATAATGCTCTTACTCTTTTTATAATCTCTGTGGTGTCTTAATTATTCATCATTTTATTATGTTTTTTTTAACTAAGTGTACTCTCTCTTTTTTCCTTGATCAGTCTTGTTAGAGGCCTTTTTAAGAAATTTTTTTCAAAGAACCAAGTATTTGGTTTTGTTGCTTTTTTTTTCATTATTGACTTCTGCTCTGAAACTTATATCCCTCTGTAATAGGTGTTTGATTGTTAGAACATTCAGTTCTTCCAGAGAAGACAAGGAAAGTAAATGAGAGGTATGAATAATAAGTAGATTAGCAACCTGTGAGATACACTAGATGTAGAATAATTTGAATAGAGCATTTGTGTGTTTAACATAGACTATAAGATATGGAGGAACCACAAGACACAAAGTATATATGCTATACTAAAGATACCAAGGCATACAAACCCCAATATTAATGGTACCCTACATATGCATGAGGCTTCTAAGACATTCAATAATCATGAGATTAAATATACTGCCCACATGACATCTATCCTAGTTCCTGTGCCCTCTGCCCAAGAAATACAGATAAAACCCATAGCTGTTAATTGTGGTCATTGGCAAGCTGCGACTGTAGCCATGAGTCCTGCATCTCCCTGGTAGAGCAAGCACAGTGTGTTGACTCTAGGCATCTTTCCTCTTCTGTGCCCCTTTGCTCAAACCTCAACTCTATGCTTTCAGCAGGGAATATGTGGCCTAGAGAGGAAACATGATAGTATGGTTAGTGTATCCTGCTGTACTCTACCCTAAGATCTTCTTCTATAAGCTTCTCACTGTTTTCAGTTGATTAGATAAACTAGATGATTTGAGCTTCTCAACTTGGTCTGTAAGTCTTTGCAGGCCATGACTTCTGAGTTAGCCTGCCTGACAGTGTACTTCGAGAATACCATCACCTCAGGGGAATTTCTCAAGTAACTTTTTCCTTCTTATGTTTTTCTGCTTCCATTCTGTTGCTCACCATTCTTATTTCTTCTCGGATAAATATATCTAAAGTTTAAGTGTCCTCCCACTACCCAGTGAGATCCACAGCATGGTTTTGACTATGACTTTGCACATAGGCCAGAAACATACATGGGACCTTAAGCTCACCTTCCTTATTTGTATCAAATGATGACCAGTATACTGATCTCCCATCCCTTTGCTTATGGCAAGAGATGGCTTAACTTAGATTGGAAAAAAAAAAAAAAAGTTTAAGTGTCCTTCAAGGAACTGCTTTAGTATGCCCTGTAAATTTAGAGATGTAGTGCTAAATAGCATTAATGGTTAAAAACTAATATGACAGTAATGTAAGACAGTCACCATCCTATAATTTTAAATATTCTTTTAAAAGTAAGGGTTACACCATAAGTGACTCTTAATCTCACAAAACAAACTGAGGGTTGCTGGGAGGAGGGGGGTTGGGGAGAGGTGGGGTTATGGACATTGGGTAGGGTATGTGCTATGGTGAGTGCTGTGAAGTGTGTAAACCTGGAGATTCACAGACCTGTACCCCTGGGGGGAAAAATATATATATATGTTTATAAAAAATAAAATTAAAAAAAAAAGTAAGGGTTACATTAAAATATTTATTATTTTCAACACAAGACTGCTGAACCTATGATTTTGATATTTATTTCTAATCCTATTTCTTTATAGTCAGAGATCTTCTGAATGGTATTAGTCATTGGGAATTAATAGAGGTTTTCTTTATGATCTTAAAGATGGCATTTTTGTACATTCTGTGTATATGCAAAAGGAATGCATATTTCCTGTTTGTTGAGCATAGCTAATGTATTTTCAATAGATTGAGTTTGGTAATTGTATTTTCCAGATGTTTTTGTAACACTTCTAACATTTTATTTGCTTCATCTATCAGATTCTGAGGCAGGTATGTTAAAATCATCAACTACAATTGGGGCACCTGGGTGGTTCAGTCAGTTAAGCTTTGGACTCTTGATTTTAGTTTGGGTCGTGATCTCAGGATCACAGTCTCAGAGTCATGAGATCAAGACCCATGGGGATCCCCACGCTCAGTTGAGAGTTTGCTTGAGATTCTCCTTCCTTCTCCCTCTGCCCCTTTCCCCCCAAATAAATAAACAAATCTTTAAAAGAAGATCATCATTATAGTTGACAAATTACGTATTTTTTTCCTGGAGTTCTTTCAGTATTTATGTGTTTTAAAGCTGTATTTTAGAATGTGTATAAATTTATGATGGTTATAATCTTGTTCAATTATTTCTTTTACTGGCACATGATTTCCCTTATGATTTTTTTGTCTTAAATTCTATTTAGTCAGATATTAAGAGACAACCCCATATTTCTTTGGGTTCACATTTCCCTAACAAAACTTTCCCCACCGATTTTCAATCTTTTATTTTCTTTTTGTCTTATGGTCTTATGTGTATCTCTTGTTGCCTGTATGTTCGTGGGGCTTTATTTTTTTTAAATTTGAGATTCTCTGTTTTAATTGGTGACCACAACTGCTGTATTATAATTAATGATATATTAAGACTGTTTGATACATGTTAAGACCCATATTCATATTTATTTACCCATATTGCTTGCTTTCTTTCTTTCTTTCTTTTTTTTTTTTTAAAGATTTTGTTTATTTGACAGACAGAGATCACAAGTAGGCAGAGAGGCAGGCAGAGAGAGAGGGAGAAGCAGGCTCCCCGCTGAGCAGAGAGCCTGATGCGGGGCTGGATCCCAGGACCCTGGGATCATGACCTGAGCCGAAGGCAGAGGCTTTAACCCACTGAGCCACCCAGGTCCCCAACCCCATATTGCTTTCTTAATTACCCCAATCTCTATCCTCCTCTCTCCCCCCACCAAAAAACCCAGAAAAGCTTCAGCTACTTGATATGTTGATCTTGTCCCTAGTCTTGTCAATATCAACAAGAATTTTAGTTTGGGGTATTTATTTATTAATACTTGAGTTTTCTTATTTGAAGTATCTTTAATTAATTTGTATGGTTTTGGTCTCCTTCTGGGACTCCTGTTGTCTACACACTGGCACTTCCACCTCTGTTTTCTATTTTCTATCTTTTCTGTTTTCTATCTTTTTATTCTTTCCTGCTTCCTCTGGGGGATAGTCCTAATCAGATCTTCTTACTAATTCATTTAAAAGCTGTGTCTGTCTTACTAATTAACTGTTATTCATTGCAATTATTGCATGTAGAATGATTTATTTCAGCCATTGCATTTATTCATAAACAGTATCCCCCTGGGTTCTTTTGTATTCTTTCTTGTTCCTTGCTGTATTGTTAATAATCTTTCCTTATGTCCTTCAATATATGTTTTCAAGCTTACTTGGAATTTTTAATCAGCATTTCCTAATCACACTGGTTTATTGTAGACTTTGTTTAGTTTGTTGGCTCTCCTTGGGAATGGTTCTATTCTGGAGACGTCGAATTGTCTTGGCCTATGAGCCTCTGACTTTGGAGTAATTGGTCTCTAAAGTCTCTTGGGGAGTGGCCAAAGACCAAGCCATGGCTTTCTGGATCCTGGTGAATTTAAGGAGAATGGGGAGAGTGAGTCCCAGGGTAAAGACCAAGTCACCTTGGGGTATCCTGGATACTTTCCTGGGCTGCTACTCCACAGGAACCCTTATACCTGGCCACTGGTGTAAAGTATTGGGATAATACACTCCCCTCCCCACCCCACCAAATTATAATGCACCAGTCTTGTGGTGCTGGAGAAGAAACAAAGGGCAGGAATGGATGCCCAGGGTAGCAGCTTAGTGCAAACTTACTTGTTTTCATGAACTCCTTACTCCTTTAGGGTTTTTGTGCTGCTCTGAGAGTATTGTGTGGACCCTGGGACCAGCAGTGAGGCCTGTGGCTGTAGGGGAGGTCCCAGGCCCTGAGAACACAATAAAAGTCTGTCCTGTGCTCTATTGCTGTGGCCTCCAGCCATTGTCTAGACCCCTTCCTCTCCTCAAAGTGGTGCACTCATTCGAGAAACCTAGAGTTTTTCATTTTTGTTTATTTCTTTTTTCCTTTTCCTTTTTTCCCCATTAAATGCTAATTCCTAAAATGCATGTGTGCCCTCCATTTCTGTAGTTTCTCCAGGGTCAATTTCTGGAGGTGGAGCTGGCAGCCCTAACTACTTTGCCCCCTTGGCTGGTGCTACAGTTCCTTGAACCTTTTCCTTCTCCACTCTGCCTCTCTTCATCACCTGATGCTGAGTTCCATGGGTGAGTTCATGTTCGTGGTCTTTATTGTCCTCTCTGTGCAGGCCTCCCTTCTTGAAAATCAGTAAGTGAAAGTCTTATGACAAACAGCGCTAAAATCAGCCCTTCCTCTTCTTCAGCTCTGCTGCAGGCCTCAAGTTAGGCCTGGGGTGTCCACTGAGAATTTCCCAATGCATGTTTTTTCTCCCCAATGTCTGCACAAAGACTACATCTTGAAATGGAAAAGCTGCAAACTGGCACTGTGTGTGGAAAAAAAAAAATATCCCTGGGTAGAAGAAGGAGTCATCACGATAGAAGAAACCCTTTAAGCTATAGAAAGCTGAATTTCATCTAAAGACTACTCATTTTTTGAAGGAATCCATGGACCATGAATTAAGTTATTTTTGGACCAAAAGAGAAACATGTTATGAACAATCTCTATCCTCTTGGTCAACAGAAGACAATGATCTGTACCCTTTAGAGTCAAGAGGGGAACGGACGGTCTTACTTTGAGAGACAGGATGGTGGGACCACCCAACCAAGATGGCAGTTTCAAAAACAAAGGCACTGGCTACTCTTGATTCAAATCCTAGCCTGGCCCCTTACTACTAATTGTGTGACTGTGGTGGGTGCATTATTTAACTCCTCTTTCACTTAGTTTCCTCATCACTAAAATGGGGGATAAAACCAGTTTCAGTGATTACAAAGAGTAAGTAAGCTAGTGTCTAGGTGTCCATTCATATTGACTACGGTATTTCCGTGATTGGAGTTCCTTTCTTTTGTCTTCTTAAATCATCTCTATTTAAGGGATGCTCTCCATAACACGAATGCCCCTGACAATCCCCTCTTCTGATGACAGCACGCAGAAGCTGTCATGCTCGAGCACAGGAGGGAAATGCTTGCAGCCCTGAGAGTAGCCACACACCGTGCTGTGTGCACATGTTGGGACTTCGCAGCTGGGTGTACGCTTTGGTGCAGGGCGTCTGTGTCAGACAAGTCTGTGTGCATAGTTAGCCTCGATTAGCCAGTCTGGCAGGGGTGTGTGGACACTGACTTCCTGTCTCTTCTGAATGCATTTTCTTTCCTCCCCTCATTAAAGACATCTCAACTGGTTTTACTGAATTTCTGTTCAGCACTTCTCTTGTAGTACTTTGAGATTTTGTTGGGAAGCGATTTCTCCAAATTAAAATAAGATAAGTCTCTTAAGTAGAGGAGACGGCAGTGACATGCAGCTGCATTGCTGGTCAATCAGCCAAGAGGGTTTCTGGAAAGTTAGAGACAAGGCATTGAATTTCTGTAAGTGGAAATTTCTGTAAGTCAGATCAGTGACCTGAGAGTCTGGTTGGTCAATGTTTAAGATAATGGAAAATCTCTGAAATCTTTCAGAGATGCTCACTAATCCAAATGGAGGAAGGCATGTTATTAGAAAATCTTCCTGACCTGAGTTACATTGTGTTTTCACTCCTTCAGTGCTTCATATTACTTACAGGTGGTAAACAGATGTTACTCCTATGTCCCGAAGAACAAAAATAATCAGAAGGATAGCTCTTACTTTTCAAATGTGGTTTTTCCTCGTTACTTGACTCTCACAGGCATGTACCATTCTTTCTTTTATGTTTCCAGTTATTGTTTTCTCCCCCGTTGCCCCCTGCAGACACGTAAATTACCTATGGATTAATTCACTAAAATCAACCTTATGGAAGCTTAAGCTAGGAGTGAGCCATCTTGTCTCCCCTCTCAAAATAATAAATGGAGTTTATTTCTGAGTGTATCTGATTGTATTTCTAAATATGGCTTCTGATCTCCCCTCTTCATGTATAACATTGTTTTAAACTCTAAAGCGTTAACTCCCCTGATAAGCTGTTGATAATCTAGCCAATGGAAGAATCACTGTTTCAGGCCCTGTTCTTAAGAAAATGAGTTTATGCAGAGATCTTGTTCTGAGAATGTTTCTAATAACTTGAGCTGCCCCACCGAGCACTAATAAAGAGGAAAGGTCACATTCAGCTACCAGTTCCAACCGCATGGGTCCCTTTGTTCTTCCACTCTAAAGATGTCAGTGGTTATGGCTTTAGGGTAACGGTTCACTTAGTAGGTTTTGATTTGTACCATTGACACAGGAAAGAAGCAGTCACCACTGCAAAGAAACTTTGCCAGGATAACTACTATTAATAAATGTTTGTTGTGGAGCTAGATGAAAAGTATATGAAATGTCTGTTGAATCAATGCTAATGAATGAAGGAATGAATGAACAGGGTTGGAGCTCCATGACAATAGTGTTTCTGTCATTTCTTTTTCAACATCTTTCCCTCTTTCAAGAACCATGATATCTTTCAAAGGTCTGTTTTGTAGTGGGGATCAAAGCAAGTGGGAGACTGACCATCTGAGTTAAAGTTGTCCTCTTGAAGAATCAGGTTTTATGGTATGATGGAAAATTACTTTTGTTTTTCAGGATCACAAGGGTAATAATATGTATCTGTATTGTCTACTGGGACACAAAGGGAAAGATGTAATCCTTATGTATCTTTTCTGAAAAAGTTCTCCAGCTCTCAGGAGGACAGTAGTTGAATCGTGTGCAGAACCTACAAATTGTTCCTGTTCTCCTTTATTTGCCTATCACAGTTCTCATTTAATCCTTATTTTTTCCATTTTATGCTTTCTAGATCTGAAAATCTTTCCAATAGTGGTCTTTATGCATTCTAATGACATTTAATTTAATCGCCTTTTGTCCCATCTTAGTCTCTCTCCCAGACTATATTAAAAATCAATGATTGTAACAATTCTAATGATCTGATGTGATGTTGGACAATTCAAGTCTGGTCCCAGAATAATGAAAAAAAAAAAGTCAAGAACAATAAAGGATACTTCTTGCCCTAGATTTCTTTGCTGTGCTTTCCAAATTTACACCGGAGAGATCAATAGTTGTGTGTGGTTTTTGCATTATTCAGGGTATGAGAACTGTGCTTTGGAGTTTATAGCAAAGTTGAAGATGGAAGCTGATTACACTGACAAAGACAATAACCTCAATGTTTTTACATATGGTTTTCTAACCTATTTGGATTATCTTTCCCCTTCCTGCTACCCAAATTAAGTGGGATGTTAGCCGCGCATGATTGAAATGAAAAAATGAACATGGAATGAGCTGGAGACATGATGAATGAATGAAAGATGAGAATATATTTCTGTAGAAAAATATGCACATATACATCTTTTTGCTTTTAACATACTCTGTATTATAATTTATACATATACATAGCGTAAGCAGTTCACATCATTTTGGCACTATGTATAATTCTACGGTAAGCTGTGTTGTTTCGTCAGCCCCTACTATAATAGCACAATAATGTCTAGAATATTTAGCAATATATTATCACATTTGTACTAGAGCTGCCTCAAATACTCTGTTTTCCATGTTTGTAAACGAAAATAGGAACACCACTACATAAATACTGTGATTGGAAAAATACCTTCTTTTCAATTGCTCCCTTACATTCAGTAAAGGAGACATAAACCACTTTAGTATCCAAAATACATTTTCACTGAAGGAATATAATTTTCTTTGGGTGCACTAAATATCTAACCAGAACAAATCAACTTTTTGTTTTTTCCACAACTAGATCACCTCTGAAAGGCAGTGGCATCGACATAGATGAGATCTGAGATTTGAAGGGTTTCAATGGATCTCCCCGTTTGGCACAAAATCAAATGATGGTAACTCTGATTACTGTTGCAAATCCACAAATGAACTTTAGGTACTGGTAACGATAACTGGTTTGTTCAGGGATTTTTGAAGATTTTATGATGAGGATGTAAGGAGAGATATGGGAATATAATATTGGGCTTTAATAAGACCCTCTACTTTTATTTTAAATGAACCGATAGATGGTTCAACTCGTAGCAGTTACTTTTCCTCCTCCTGTTTTGCTAATAGCATCAAACAAAAGGTCAACTACAAACTGATTTCTAATTAGCCCTACTGAATCTTCCTGGAAAAGACCGAGATCTTGTTAAGCTTTGAAGCTGGGAGGAAAGCAGTTAATGGATTTATATGGAGTCTTTTAATTACCAGTCTTAAACAAATTTATCTTTTACTGCTAGATAGCACCCAAGGGCAAGAGGTAATCTGCTTTATAAACCTTAGAGTGATTTGCTTTATAAATCCTGGAGCTTAAGAAAGTGGAAAACTCTCTTTAAAGAGAATATTCTCTTCCACTAGAAATTATATTTTTGGCAGTTTTGTGAAAAATTTAGTGATGGATTCTTTGTGACCTCCCCATTTAGAAATGTCAGCAACCAAAGCACATTCAACGTGAAGGCCAGTTCCTGACGGCAGTTAGGGCCTGTTCGATGGACGGGATTATCCAAAACCACGCTGAGCATACGATATTAATAAACCAGTTAACAAACTGGCCCATCTAATGTTTTAAGCAAATGGACTCAGAATTTCTTTTTCATCCAAACCATTGCCTCTTCCTGCCAAATGCAGGTCTCCCCTCTACCTTCTTAGTCATCTCTCTATAAGAAAGCCACTTGGTCTTGCAGAGGTCATGTAATTTGTGCGGTTTACATTGTGTGGATGGTAAAATATCTGAGTAACGTCAGAATTGATTGAAATAAAAAAATTAAAAATTAGATCCATAGCCAAATACAGAAATATTCTAATTCAAAGTCTAGAGTTAAAAAGAAAAATAGTGACCGTGCTTTTAATTTCTCAAAGTTATAAATGGCTCAAGATTAACAAGGAGCACCCTGTTTCTGAACTAGGTCAATTTAATTGTGTTTTTCTTGGATACTTTGCTTGCATCACTAAGACAACTGCATCTCAGTCCCAGATGAAAGATGGGGTTCACAAGGGATGCAGTGGGAGACTCCATTCCTAGACTGTCTCCCACAGCAATAGTACCAAGGATAACTTTCTCCAGATTTACTATGGACAAATTCACTTAATAATTCTTCACAAATGATATGCTCAGCTCCTGGGAGGATGGGGATCACTTTAAATGGATGGTCTGTCTGTCTCCCAGGAAATGAAGGCTCAGTGATCACGATGCTGCGCTAGCTTCACATTCAAGCGGATGACTCTTGCTCAATGATTTCCAAAGCAATGACCTCGGCACCCCCTTCGCCCAGGTTGTTGGCGGCTTCGTTCCTCGGCTCCTGGTGGCAGATGTAAACCGGGATGTCCCCGGCTTCGGCCGCGGCGGCGGCAGCGGCGGCTGCGGCGGCGGCTGCGGCATTGGCCGCGGAGCGGCGGGGGTTCCGTCGCCCCCAGCGCTGATCCCACTGGGTTTTAAACTGCGCCCATTGGCGCTTCACGGTGGTTTGGACCTGAAAGAGAAAAGGGAACCTTGTTTTCGTATAATTGTCGGAAACGACCCAAGCCAAGCTTATGGGCACAGTTCGTGGAGCTTATCAGAGGCCAAAGGAGGCTGAGTTGTAATTCTGATTCGAAGGACCCTGCAGTAAACACGCTCTGGTTGGGGAATATATACCATCTTGGGAGAAGAATCTTCAAGTCAGAGAAACGAGTTGCTTGCCTAAGCTACCACTGGCAAGGTCGTTTGCTCTTTTTGAGCAAAAGTCTCTTCTTTAGCTCTCCTGTCCAATGAATGAAAATTGCCTTGGTTTTATTATACCCATTATGGTATAGGTGTCCTATCAGAGGAAAAGATTTTTGAAAAGTTTTTATCTGCCACCACCTCTGATAATGCAGAAGTTTTTATCTAAACCTAAACACATTACTGTATGTATACACACACACACACACACACACACACACATACATACATACATACATACATATACATATGCATATACCACAGCACAGCCCGGGGTTTCATTATAAGGGTTTCATACTGTGGATTTTCCTTTCTCCAGCATGGCTTGAGATGGGGCGCCCTGGATAAAACTCTAGTTAATGGAGTACGAAGCTTTTAGGAATAAAATTTCAACCTCTTCCTATGAAAAAACTTGTAATATGTAAACAAACTTACCAAACTTGCTTTACAAATATGATAAACTGTATAGTAGAGAAGGAGAAGATGCTAAAGTCAGGAAGTTCTAAATATGAAAACTGCAATAACCACCGTGGAAAAGCAGTAATGCTGCTTGTCTAGCTCTGCTTTCTTCAGAACTGAATTCAGTTTAGTCTTTAAGTTCATCTTCCCTGTCATCTCCTAACTTCTGGCTTTTCTCTATAGCTGAGCAAGACTAAAATAGAGATTATTGCTGCAGTATCTACTCTACATTTCTGATTTTCTGTGGCTCAGTACAGGAGATATGCTTTTATACAAAATATTTGCATCGATTTATTAATACATCTTTTGTTATTTTGCTACCAAACTTGAATGTAAGACCTAACCATTATGGGGGAACAGGAGGGAGAATCTGGAAACAGTATGACCTGAGATAAAGCATGTAATGAGTTAATTGTGAGGAGCCAAATTTGTATGAATCTAAAAGAAGATATAAATGATAGTACAACATACTTATGTTATAAACCGATATGCATGATAGAAGGCTGAATAATTTCTGTGGCAAATACATTTTCTGTGTATCATAGCAGAACAGTCTTTCCAAATAATTATTAGTATTTGTCATATCATTTTAAATATTTTACTCAGAAAAAGGCAAAACAGTCAAATGATTCATCAAAGACAAGAGGGTATGAAACTCGTCACTGAAGAGAATTTCTTCTTCATATAGCAGAGCAACCATCAATTCAAGATGACAAATGGCAGACGAATTTGGTAATCTGATCATTTGGAATACTGGTAATCTGATCATTTGGAATTATTGTGGCAACAAACTGTTTTTGTGTTTTTAGTTTTTTGGAGGTGATGAGTGTGTGAGTATACTCTCTAATGTGCATCTATCTAATTTTATTTAAAAGAGACAAAGACCAAAACTTTAAGTGCCATGGTCAAGCTGTGTACCTTGTAGCGAAACCTTGTGTTGACAAAAGACATATGGAGGGTCATGGACAGCATGAAAAATTGGAGCTGTCGCTGTTATTTTCCGAGGGCTTACCACATGCCGTTTTCCAAGCTCTTGATTAGTATGAACTTATTTAATCCTGCTGATTTAATGGCTACTGTTCCCTTCACTTTACATATGGGGGCTGAGGTTATGTAACGTGTCCAGGGTCAGAACCACTGGAATGTGTGGTTCCACATTCCACAGCCACACCAGGGGAAGCTCGTGGCTCCTGACCATGTGCTTGGCCACAGTACACACTGTAGACAGCTGACCATCAAGTTCTGAACTGAACTGAAAATAGAATTTGTTTCTTGTGGTCATTGCTTAGGCAGGATGAGAGCATTAATTGTTGACACATCAACTCCAAAGACTGTGCTCTTTGGGTTTGGGTCCCAGCTTGTTGCCTGCATAGGTTTTTTTTTTTTGTCTTTTTTAGTTTTTTGTTTTTTTCTTTCTTAGACTTTTCTCCTTTGTAAAGAGGAGATCAGGACACAAATTCAGTTATGAGTAAGATATACTGAGGTTATCTGAATCACCTCATACGGTGTTGGTGCATAGCAGCAGTAATTTCCTTGCTGACCCCACCCCCCACCCCCTCCAAGGTTCTGCCAGTCAATGTGGCTGGATTTGAGAGTCAGGTATCTCCCTTTTGATAGTCTGACACCTTCAGTCTCCTATCCGGCCTAGTTCTTTATTAGGGCTATTTACTGGTTGAAAATTGATTCATATAAGTGTTTTGCTTCTTTTGGTTTCCTAAGTACATTAGTGCAAGAGGTACAGATGGAAGGTGTAATACAGCTAGAGGGGACAAGATGGATTGGAGGAATAGAAGAGGCAGAGATGAGGAAGAATGAAACAGTAAAGAAGAAAAGCAATTAGGACAGTTTATCTGCATTTAGTGCTGAATAACTGAGCATTGACTAGTTTGTTCCCCCTCTGTGACATTTCTGTCTAGAGGTCAAGACACAAAGAGAAGACAAAGTCTGAAGGATTGGGTCCATTTACTCTCTCTAATTGAAACAATGTGCTCTTGCTCACACTGGCTTCCTGCACTCGGCTGCTGACATTCAAAACAGCAGTAGGGGGACATACTCCAAATGGGCTGAACTGGACTGGGGTTATTCTCTTCAGAAGGAATTCAGTCCATACCCAGAGTGACCTGAAATCTTGGTTTGATGGTTTTGTCCTTTAGCTATTTACCCCAAATGCCTCTATTTCAGTCACCCAGCCAGCACAGATAGAAGGGATTCTGGTCCTGTAAGAGCACTTAGACACCAGGCACAGAGCTGCTATCAGGGGCAGGAGTGGAAAATTCCCATCATTCTACTGCTTTTGTCTGAGTTGGCTCATCTCTCTGCCAGAGTGGTTTTAAGCCACTTATGGCCTTGACCTGAATTCTCCAAAATTAACAAACTGCTTGTCTCTCTCCACCAGCTATATCGTTTCTTCCCATCAGGTCTCTCTGCTCACGCTGCTCCCTCTGACCGGAATGGCCCTCTCCCACCCTTCACTGGTGCCCAAACTTGTTTTTCAGGACTCAACTCTGTTTCTCCAGGAAACTTTTCTTGACCCCTTGATACAGACAGAGTCAGAAGTCTCTCTTCTGTGCTCTTGTTGCAGTAACCTATACTCATTATTGCTCTTACTGCGCTATCACATTGTGACTTGCTGTGTGTCTCTCTCCTCCTGTACAAGAAAATTCTGAAAAGCAGGAACCATGTCTTATTCATTTTTGTATTCCCAGAACATGTCATGCTGTTGGGCATATAGCAGTTCTTCAACAAATACTTGCGGACTGTCAACATCCATTCTAGAATGAGTTCATAACTCTTTCAGACAAGAAAATGATCACTAATGACCATAATTAGTGCACTGATATCTGGTGGTACCAGGGTGGGGAGCTGAAAGCATCTAGGGAAAACCTTATGGAGAAATTGAAATGTTCTTTCATGGGTTTTGATATGAGACCTAGAATCATTGCTTTTTGAGAACTTGAATTCCTTTCAGAGGTAAACCATAAGCCACTGGGTGTCAGATCACCTACAACTGTTGCTAGATCTTCTCTCATGCCATGGTGTGTGTTTTTGGGAACTGCTCTTGAGCTCCAATGAGTTGCTACTTTTGGAAATGAGCAGAAGCAGGCACTTCTTGGCAACCAGCTGGGCAGGAAAGGAAGACTGTCATTGGGTCACATCGCACCACCTTTCTGTTCTTTTTCCACCTATAGCATCATTTCACTGGGTCTCATTCAATGCCATGAAAGAAAGGACTGAACTTTGGGTCAAGAAACTCACTCTGCCCACATTAGCCTTGTAATCTTGGGTAGGATAGTTAACCTCTTTGAGACTCCTTTCTTCAATACAATTCTTCTACCTCACCTTGCTGTTGGAAGGATTAAATTGTGACAGTATATATCAAAGTGGCATCTAAGCTTTAAAGTACTACACAGGGAGGCTACTGTTATTATTGCTATTACTGTACTGTTATTACGGCAGGATGTTGACCTCCAGTCTTCAGACTAAAATGAAACTCTTCTGTCATATTCTTTTTTGGAGGGTGGTAGTGCTAAGAAAATACAAAGACCTCTCAATGACACACATAGTTGCTGATCTCATACATTCTACACTAGGTCTCTACAGAGTGATCCATGGCCCAGGCTTGCTACTTCCTGGATTTCTTTTGGATTTCTGTACCATTTATTTTTCTGTTGGGACTAGCCAAGAGATGGCATGGTTTTATTTGGGTCATACTGTCTATTAAATGTAAGTCCTTAATGCTTTAAATGCCAGGTTTATAATCTAGGAACCATCAAATGCCCTGTTGAGGAATTAGGAAATATACTGCTTCAGCATATTTTTGGAGAAGCGATGTCCCCAGACAAAGGGAATTGACAGTTTCTGTGGATTCAGCATCTCTCAAATACCAACACTGTCTTTATAGCTAAAACTTACACAGATATTTAGAGGTATCCAAAGCAGACAGTTTAAGTTTAGAGTGAGTTTGTAAAAGTGCCCAGAGGACAAAAAAAAAAAAAAAAAAAAAAAAAAGGCTTTGTTTCTCCTCACATTTAAAGAAAATAATCCCCATTGGCCTATCCATGCGTATTAATGAAGTACCCTGCCCAGCATGAGGCCAAAGGGTTTGAGGCCTATTTTATGTTTTTATATTATTACTATTACAGAAACGTTCGTAGCCTTCTATAATTGCATTCCCTAATTATGATCTATTCTTTTGTGTGGAGATGGCAATCTGCTTCAATTTGTAAACCACACATATAAGAATAGGCCCTTAGCAGGATGTAAAAGACACTTGAATAATTATAGTTTAATAGGGCAATTATCTCCTACAATATCACAGGTTGAGCTTGATGCTGCTTTGATCACTAAAATAAGGGCATTGAATCTGTTTGGGGAAAAAAAAAAAAAAAAAACCCAGGGAGACTTTTCATTGCTCTTGAAAAGCATCAGAAATGTTAGGAGTAGCCAATGTGATAAATATAACGTACAAAGTTTTGAATTATATAGATTCATCACTCATTATAAAAGCAATTAACAGATCACTTTACATTTTCCCTAATTATATCAATTTCTTTATTAACCATTTTAAAAAATAGAGCCCTGATCTGATGGTTTGAAGTCATAAGTATTACACCTGGATCTAGTATTAACCATCTATATGAGGTTGGCGTATTTGGGCCTCAGTTTCTACATTTGTGAAAAAGAAAATCAGGTCAGAATCTTCGCAATTGGACTTGAATGCTTTCATCTTTGGCCTTAGTTTTCCTCAAGTTCAGCATAAGCACCAGAAGTTATATACTGTTGAGTGGAAGGTGGGATTTATTCCCAGGAGTTTTGATCCATTGGATAAGAAAGATTTTCAAACCTGCTCCCTCACACCTTCACTTGCTGATGCCACAACTCAACAGGCCCTGCTGCAATCGAAATTTAAGATTAAAAATCATGAACTTTAAAAACACTTTAGATACACTTGAAAGTATGCTTTAAATGCTTTTATATGACTTCTGAAGCGGAACCCCTATTTAACCCTGTTAATTAGATACTGAGGGATGCTTCTGAATATTATTCATAAAGTTGTCACTGATATTTTTTTCACCTTTTGGAGCATTATCTTTACTGGTCTTTTTCTTACAGAATGTATATGCCCTACAGTTTGAGATAAATTGGGTACTTCATGATCATAAGACCAGGCTTTCTAATTCCCATTCACTACGTACTTTTCTAGTCTGTAGAAGTTTTCTTGTTCTAGAAGACACACAAATAAATATCATCTATGATAAGGTTAATATTTTTGAAAATATTTAACTATTATATTTCCTAAATAACATTACCCTGCAACTCCCTCATTCATTAAGTCATGGCCATTCATTGCCTGAAGAACAAATTAGATTTTGCTTACAGTGGGTTCTCAAAGTGTGTTCTCTGATCAGCAGCATCAGCATCACCTGGAAACTCGTCAAAAATGCAAATTCCTCAGGCCCCATCCCTGTCCTACTGAATAGGAAACTCTTCTGAGAGGGGTCAAGCACTCTATGTTTCAACAAACTTTCCCTGGCAATTCTGATGCACACGAAAGTTTGAGAATACTGGTCTAGAACAAAGAAATCACTGTTTAGCTTTGAGTCTCAAAGCTGACTTTCTTGAGTCTCTAGAAGGACAACAGCTTTGAAAACCAGGTTTTATTGAGTGAGAAAAAGAATTTCTAAATAGAAAATCTTATCTTTGCATTATGAAGTGAAAACCATACTACCCTGGAAATAGAATTTTACTAAAAGCCATAGTATAGAGGACACACAAGATATAGCGTAGGGAGAGTCCCCCGAGGATAGGAAGGAGCCGTGGTTAGTACAAAGCCCTTCCAGTCCTGAGAGGGAGAGAGATATACAGAGACACAAATGACCTTGCATTTCCCCTTTGTGGTGGGAATACCTGGGGAAATGGGGAGAAGACAGAAAGTAGGAACCATAGAAACACCCCAGGATAGCAAGTCTTTCTCTTTGATTCTGAGAGCACAGGTCTAGAAATTGATAGCCATGTAAAGAAGTCCCATACTTGGCCTGGTACAATGTGCAAGCTGGTACCCGAGTGGTGGAGTGGGAATGGCTGTGACATGTGTTAAAGACAGACTTGTAGGCCCTTCACAGTGTGAAGAAAGGAGGCTGACCCTCTGGGCTCCTTGAGTGGGTGGAAGAGAGAACTGGTGTGGCAGAACAAGGCTGGGGCCTGGTCAAGGAAGCGACACAGTAGAAGGATCTCTAGGCTCCTTGGAAGTGAGGGAGCCACCCTGAGTGTCAGCAGGGCCTACCAACTGCACCTTTGGATAAAGGCTTTGGAACCAAATATTTTCTAGAAAGAGACTGCCGTTTCTTAGAAGCTGGTGGGATAGGCTTTCTAAAGCAAGACAAGTTACAACAAAGAAAAGCAGTGGTAGTTTCCATCCACTCCAGTCTGTTACTGTTAAATTGAGATCTTTCTGATCATGCTACTTTGATCAACAAACGATTTTACCCACAGTGCATGGACAATAGCAAGACCCATGGAAAGGGAAAGCATCCACTGTCTTGTTGGTGCTCTCTCCATTTTTAAGATGCGACTCAGAACCGCTGGGCATCTTTGTAGCCGTCATCATCTCTTTGAGGTCCCTTACATACTTAATAATACTTGGTCAACATCCATACTCTTGGAAGACTTGTAGGAAATACGTGATCCATAAGCATGCCCTCGTGGGTGCTTCCTGATTCCTACTCCTGTCATTCTCCAAATTCCTTCCCTGCTTCTAGTCTATCTGTCGGTATCTGACCAATTTCCATAATGGGAATCACTGACAACATGCAGGTAAGAAAAGAAAATGAAAACCTCCTTCTGCACTGTGTAGCTGCCATCTCAGCCCTTAAATCTCTGCTAAAACTCAACGTGCTCCCAGCAAAGCCCACACACTGCTCTGTGGCAGTGGCAGTGGCAGCTGCGAGACCAGCCAGCAGGGCTGCGTGCCCTGCCGGGGTTGATGGGGTAGAGACAGCACCTTCACAGAAGGCCCAGTGGAGAGCCGCAAACCTAAAATTCATGGGGCTGTGATGTTACATTTGGCACAGTACAAAATTCCTATCTTATTAGAAATGTCACACTGGTAGCTTCCCCGGTAAAAGAATCGAAATAGAAACGTTCAATTGTTAGGAGGACTTCTTGGCTTGCTTTCTATGCCTGATGCTTCAAAGACAGCGTCTTGGTTAAAACAGAGGAAGGGTTGAAGTATTTTTGCAAATGCCTGCAATCCTCTCATGTTTTTAAGGTATGCCCCTTCTGAACCTGATTTTTATGTTAGCCCTATAGAGATACTGCTTTAGGTGGAAAATTTATTTGTATGGCACCTGAAACAACTTAAAAGACAGACTATACATTCATAGAAATTGATATAAATATGGGATGCCCTAAACCTTATTTATTTAGTTAGTTTTTGCTATTCTTAAACAAAAAACCAAAGAGACACTAACAGCTGACAGCAGAAGGGTGACTTTTCATTTCTACCCCAGGCCTTCAGTCTAGCCCCTAGTGATAGTGAATGGACAATCTATTTCTGCTGAATGAAGGAATGAGCTTATGGGTGAATGGATGAGAGGAGGAATAAAATGTACCAATTAAAAAGTAGAATGAGAGAGACAAAAATCTTGTAAAGCAGTGACAAGGTTGGAGATAAATAATACGTCATAGAACAGCAAAATCTTACAGGTGCTTTCTGTTTAACTGAAGAAATATAGAGTAGAGAATTAAAGATCAATTGATTCTGGTTAGAAAACCTTTCTAATTACTAACAGGAAAAATCATACGTTTGTTGATCTCTTCACCAAATGTTATTTTCCTTGGTATAGAATTATTCTAAATAGGGATCCATGTAAAATGATAAAAAATAATTGCACATTACAATTCATGTCGTATATAACTAGAAAAAGTATATGAGCCAAGCTCCAGGGAGGAATCATAGACGTATTACAGTGCAGTGGAATATTTAGTTCATTTAATTAAGAATCAGGAAATCTAGGTTCTAGTCCTGATTATGGAACTATGATTGTGACATTGTGCAAGTCACACGTTCTTCCTAGAGTATAGGCTTCTCACCTGAAAAATGAGGGAGCTTACAAACTATGTTTCTTGAAACTCTGGGTCTTCTTTGGTACAAATTTAAGCAGCTCCACTTTTAAAAAAGAAATTCCAGTATAATTAACATATATGTTGCAAATGGCAAGATTTCACTGTTTTATGTCTGAGTAATATTCCATTGTATGTATGTACCAGAACTTCTTTATCCTTTCATCTATCAAGGGACACTTGGGCTGCTTCCATTTCTTGGCTATTATAAATAATGCTGCTATAAACATAGGGGTACATATATCTCTTTGAATAAGTGTTTTCATATTCTTTGGGTAAATACCCAGTAGTGGAATTACCAGATCATATGATAGTTCTGTTTTTAATTTTCCAAGGAGCCTCCATACTGTTTCCCACAGTGGCTGCACCAGTTTGCATTAGGGACAGTAAGCAGCTCCATGTTTCTACTTCACAGTTGGGGTCCCAGGCAAGAAGATTTCATTGCAAGAAAGGGCACTCTGGCTAACCGCTCCCTGACAACACTGGCCATGTGGATCTCTAGATTTCACTGAGCTAAATATTCAGATAATAAATTACTTATTTGAAGCTCCTTTTGGGATATTAACTTCAGGAGGATTGCCACAATGTCGAAGACATGGTATGACACTGGCACCAAGCAACAGGACAAGAAAGCAGTGAACCAGTTCATACTGGCTGGATCCTGGCTCAGCCCCAGTGAGGAGCCGAGTCTTCCAAAAGGATGGCAGCATGACTTCTCTTTCTAGGAGAATCCAGAATAGCTCTCGCTCTTGCTGCTCAAGGGACTGACCAGCTTAAGATGCCATCCAATGAAATCAGAACATAGCTGCCCATGTGGGTCATATCTACAATTCTCCCATAGAAACACAGATAAGATTCATGTGAAGTAGTGGAACCCTGTGAGGTCAACTGCAGAAGTGAGAGCAAATGAAATGTGACCAGAGGCCCTTTGGGAGCTGTAAAGTGCTGGCTTTATATCAACGAGGGATGGTATTATGTGAAATGCACGCTTACCTCGTTGTTGCAGAAGCAGTAGATCACGGCGACGAAGAATCCCTTAAAAGAGGAAGAAAAATAGAACTGAGATTAATTTTGGGTGCGTTATGTTGTTCAGGAATCAATATTAATAGACAGCCTGAAGAGGATCATTTCACTATTGTATTAGCAAATCAAGGCTAGATGAAAGACAATTACTAGCACACTCATATTCAGTGCTTCACTATAAGAATGTTCTAGTTTAAGAGGGTACAGCTTTCAGCTTGGGGTCCACTGGAGACATTTCCTACTGACAGGAACATCTGCCTCTCTGCCCTGTGTTTTCATGGCATTGGTGACTGTGATGCTAGCTATCAGGTTGGGAAACTGATTGGCGGTGGTTATGTTGATTTTCAAAACTCCCCCTCATAAAGGCAAAACAAATGTGCTTTCCCTCAAACTACTGGATAGGGGAAGGAAAGGTGGAAAGGACGGTGGGAATAGAAACTCTGTCCTCAGTACTCAGTACTGTGCAGTGGGTCCGTCCCTGGACAAGTCTTTGTCCTCAGAAAGATGTGTTCTCAAAGCTCATCCCCCCACCCCCCCTCGTTTCCTTCCTCGGTTTTGAGATTCAAAAATAAAAGGGGGAAACAGGTAATGAGAAAAAGAGAAGCTGTATCCCTTCCAGGTTATATATATTTGCAAAGGTCCTTCTGATCACAGATGGACCTTAGAAGTGCTTCTGCCTACGTCAATTGGCTGAGCAAACAGCTGATCAATACACCACTGGCTTCTTTACCTGGAAGTGAATCAGAGAGTGCATCAGGTAATCGTAGATCTTCCCAAGCATCTTGTTGGAAGGCCTCCAGGGAAAGACGACAAACTGGATTCCGAGCAGGGGCACCAGGATCAGAGTGGCCCTCACCGCCTTCAGGTACATGTGCGATTCCGCCTCCTGGGTCTCCCTCAGCTTGCTCACAAGCACCCGGACGATGTTGAGCAGGAAGAAGAAATTGACCTGCAAAGATGTGACATTATAAGCAAATCATCCAGGTCCGGCTGACTTAACGATGACTGCTTTCCTTGACTCTTGTTTATCTCATCCTGGGAGCAGATGTCACAGGACGGGAGAGACGGCCTGTGAGTTGGTGTAATAAGCTCGGCATTACCGGGTGCAGCTGTAAAACTGAAGACCCTCTCCAGACCTGAATGAACGTTTCCTTTTTTTTTTTTTTTCTTTTTTTGTCCAAGTGAGAAAACATTTTTTTCTGTATAAGTAAATAAGTTTAATTACAATGAGGGTGGTTTGTTCTTCACTTTGATTTTTATGATTTTTACGAAGGAGAGTCATAACCGACACTTTTAGATCTTGCTTTCTGGTCATTTCATTACGGAGATTTTCCTCTTAGGCAGGACTACTTCCCAGAAAGTGAAATGAGGACTGAAGAATTCATCTCTAAAGTTTATGTAGTAGAGACAGCTATCCCAGGCCTCTTTTCTTTCTAATAACATTTTTTAAAGAACATGACTTCATTCAGGTGTAAGGCACATTCAGTAAATTGGAGACTTTAAGTTTACGTTCAAGAAGTTTAGAGAAATGTAGGTATCTGGGTAGCAACCCCTCCAAACAAGAAAAGAGCATTTTCATTACCCTAGGAAGTTCTCTCCTGCTTCAACAACTCCTCCACCTCAAGCGACCACTAATTTCTATTACCACAGAAGTGGAGTGTTATACAGTATGTACTCTTTCATGTCTGGCTTCTTTGGTTTGACATATTTATTATCTGTGAGATTCATTCACGTTGTGTATATTGGCATTTCATTCCTTTTTATTGCTGAGTAGTACTCCATTACATGGATAATACACATAATTTGTTTATTCATTCTGTTGTTGATAGAAATTGGCAAGGTTTCACAATTTGACTATTACTAATTAACATGCTATGATTATTTGTATACAAGTCTTTGTGTGGACATATGTTTTCGTGTCTCTTGAGTAAGTACCCAGGAGTAGAACTGCCTGTTGATATGGTAAATGTATATTTAACTTTATAAGAAACTGGCAAACTGTCTTCCAAAGAAGTGGCTTCATTTTACATTCCCTCTAGCTCTAGCTGAGCATTCCAGTTGTTCTCTACCCTTGCCAAGTCTTGGTATGGTCACACTTTTTAATATTAGCCATTGCAGTGGGTCACAAACTACTTTTGGCTATGGAGATTAATTTTGAAACCAAAGTTGTTTTTAAAATTTAATTGATGATTTATTTTTAAGTGATTAGTGTGATTTTTCTACCCAGAATAGAAATAAACATAGTTGCCCCCAAAACTCAAGAAAGAAGAGAGACCTTTAGTAATAATTAAACTCTTATGAGGTATTGGAAATATTCAAGATCCACATCCGTGGGTCTTTGTGAGGACAGTTGGGCTGGCTCTGGAGGAGGGCAAAAGAAATAGAGTGTGCACTGGAGACACTGGGGGCAGTAGGAAGTCAGGTTGGATGTGACTTGGTTTGATCAGTTTCTAATGGATACTTCTTCAGTACATGAGCAGAACATGATTTATGACTTGGACTGTTTTTCATTTTCTTTTTCCAAGGGAAAAGCACTGTTTTGAGGCTAGTGGGAAAAATAATGTCTAAATATTAAATGGGCTGGTTGTCATGCTCACTACCATAGAGTAAACCTTGGGTAAAAACAAAGAGCTTGGAAATACATGCAGATGGTCATGTTCTCCTCAACCCCAACTTCTTACTAGTCCTGTGATTTGGGAATGAGTTTACTTGAATCTTTGGGTCTAGTTTTCCTAATGAGTACCAATAGTCCTGATGTATCTACTTCAAAGGGCTGCTGTTAGGAAGAGCCTTGGCAATGTACGTGCAGGGCCTGAAGTGTATGCTCAGTGGTAGTTCCCACGATGGCTCACGGACCAGAGATGAAATGAGAGATGGTTTTGTTTGGCAGAGACCAGGGAAAAAGGTGCAGAGGGACTCTGATTTTTCACTTTCCTTCTCAATAACATCTTCTTACCATTCTTCAGTACCTTGATCTTTGCCTTTAATGAGGAGCAGGTAGGTATAGCGTTGTTTCAAGAAAACTGTATTTTTGTGACGGCGGGTGTAGAAATGAACTTAATGCAACCCTTCCCCAATGGTGTTAAATAAAAATTATTTTTTTCATTTGAAGATCCTCAAATTAAATTGTTACAGATGATCTCATTATAGATCATCATTACCTTAGCCTAATTTTGAAGTCCTGAGACATATGGGACACAGAGCCATCTTTACAGAAATCTTCACAAAGAGATAACACTTAATAATGGATTTAAAAAACAATTCTCAACAACAACAACAACAAGATTAATAAAAGCAATTCTCACCACCAGTGCGGCCATGACGGGGCCGTGGATGATGTAAAGCAGATGGGTTTCCACACTCAGCCAGCAGCTGAAAACAAGGAGGGAGGGAATACATGAATATAAATGCATTTTACTTACAAATACGTTCACTTAAAAACCACCAAAATACGTACTTGTCATTGAAGTACAGAGCCCGAGTAATCGCATGGATAGTGGTTGGCACCAGCGGGAATCCTAAAAATGTGAAAAAGCAGAAATCACACCTGATTTCTTGATCTTAAGCTACAACAATGATTGAGTGGAAAATGGTAGTTTATCTTCAAAAAAGGTGGCAAATTTTAATATCTCTGTCAAGATACTTCCCTGATGTTTTTACACAAACTATTTTTGGTCAATCCTGATAAATATTCTCTTGGTTAGAACATCACGTGCTTTCAGAGTTTTGTGAAGAGCATCCAGGTAATTAAAAGTCTTTAAAAGATTATCCAGGATGGTAGGTACCTTGTTACTCTCACTGTGACCATTATACCATCATTATGTCTGTGGTGATGACTGTTAGTTGAGACCAGAAGGCTCTTCATTGCATGTGAACTGGACTGCTTAATAGACAGGAGTTAGGTCACCATGGAGGGCAATGACCTGGGATAGCTTACGGAGACAATAGCCCGATTGCTCTGAAATCCTTGTTGATGTTCATAATATTTCTTGTAGGCTTTTCTTTTTCCTGTCTGTTTATATCACATGTATCGATTCCATTTTCTTTCCATTAAAATACTTCAGGGCACGAATGCCTTCCCTACCCTCTGTAAGTTCTGCCTGCGGAACCTCTATGAAGGCAACTTGGAGTCTACTTCCCTCACTGAACTCTAAGTTCTAGTAAAAAGCAACTTTGAATTTATAAATAGAATGATAGAGGTCATTATCGGCAATGCATTCTGTCAGGGTACCTCTTTTTAAAATCAATTTTCATTCTCTAAGTGTCATCTAGAATATAGTTGTGGTTCTTGCAAAATAGTTTTTTTTCCTCAGATGTACCCCAGCCCAACAGAATATTGCTTGATTTGGTTGAGACATTTGTAGAAAGAGCATTTAGAATTATCATCAGATTGAGAAACGTATCTCAGAAGTGAGTTAGACCTCCACATTTTTATTTTCTGTGAATTCTATGCAAAAAGACATTGCCTCAGAATATTGAGTTTTCACCTGAGAACAACCTCAGCTTCTTAACCCATGAAGCATATAATTCAATAGGGCCATTGATTAAATGCTTGGCCTGAGAGAATTTTGAGTTAGACTCTTTACACAAAACATAATTGTGTTTTATTCACAGCAGTTCTAACATATCATTTCCCCACTTGGGTTTTAGAAACAGAAATTCATTTTCTCGATATATTCTGAAACATATGTTTTAGAATTAGCAGAAGAAGCATATGGAGTTCTCACTCCCACCTCATCATTTTGTAGAGAGGAGGTGGTGTTCCTTAATGTACAGAGGAGTGCGGACCCCAACTCTGCTCATTCCTAGTGCTCTTTGCCTTGTTTGAGGCAGTTTGTTTGCCCTTCCTCTTCCTGTTATCCCCCAGGACCCAAGAGCCCTAAAGGCCCTTCCTGCCACTGAAGTTGGAGAGTGTACAAATAATCCCTTCTCCCTAGGATTCTTTTTTTTTTTAGGAGGATTAGATAAATTTTGTGTGTTCATTTTAAGAGTCCGCAGAGGGAATTTTCTTCTTTAATTTATAACAAGAGGAGAAAGAGCAAGGTGAAGAATCAATCAGGAGAGGGCTGTAAAACAAATAATTTTTTTCTGAGAACTAAACCTCACTATTTGAAGTTGGTTCGATTTGAGAGAAATCAACTAGTAAGTGGCCCTGTGCAGATTTGTAAGGGAGTAACTACCAAAAAAAAAAAAAAAAAAAAAAAAAAGCATTCTTTCACTTTCTATTGGGGAGAATTACACCACTGGATACTTTCCTGCCAGAGGGTGATGTTCCTTATGTCTTTTATAATTTTTAGGATCTGTTCCAGATCCTGGAGTGGGTAATACTACTCACAGCTGACATGAATGGATGGGACATACGTCACCTGTAAACAAAGTCACATCTTCGGGCACAGCTTTCTTGGACCAAATCTTCGGCTGTCCCACTCTCAGACTCTTTTCAAAGCACAGGTTTTACCTTATTTCATGGTACCATAAAAGTTAGGAACTATCATACTTTTTAGGTGTGAAAATAATTTCAAAAGGACAATAAAATATTACCCAGTAGAAATTTCTTCCTCTCTGCTCCATTAGAAATTCTTTAAAGATTCTGTGACACTATTTTTCTTGAGGCATTATTTCAGTTGTGCCTTTAGCTGTTTTCCTCCCACCCAAAGACAATGCTTGCCCAAATTCTAGGACAGAACTATTGCTTCAAAACACATCATCATGGTTGTCTCTCAATTTTGTTCTCAAACACAGTAAAGGGTTTGGTGGAATTTTGGAGCATGTGCACGCACGCGCATGTGTGCAAGGGTAGAGTAAGATAGATTTAGGTCTGACCTGCTAAAAAATAATTACATTTTAGAACTATATTGGTTGACTATTTGTCTTTCCAAACATCTGTCTAGGGGGAAGTGCAAATCCTCATTCTTTTAAATTTATGATTCCATGCTTACCTTACTGAGTGCAATGTTCCTTAGGATTCCACTTCAATCATTCTGATAAAGTTTTAAGTATTTTCTGATTAAGGAAGGTTAAGGTATCCCATAAATATTTTTACTTATTTTTATTACCTTCTTTTTGATACAGATGAACAGCTTGTTCCTTTTTCCCTTTGAATTGTTTATGCGTGTTAAGCAGATGTCTTCATCAAGCTGTCTATGATGATGTCAAAAGTTTTATAACTAATTCACAATGCATCAGAATGGAAAGAGTAGTTATAAATTGTTCCTTCCAGGGTGCCCTCATCTCTGTTGAATGTCACAGGCAAGAATAAATTTACAGCCTTTTTTTCTCCATGGAAAAATTTCTGAGTATGGTAGATAGATGTTTTTGAATAGTCAAAACCAATATAAGAAATATGCCATAGATTTTATTTTAAAGGAAATATGTAAAATACATCAGACAGAAATGGTGTGTTGTGTGTGTGTGTGTGTGTGTGTGTGTGGCAGGCCAGGGGTGGGATGTTATTTTCAGGTCTTCAGTCGGAAGGCATCTGACCAGCACCAATCATTACTATTGTAATGATCAGAATTACTATTGGGGGCATTGAACTGCATTCAGTTGATTCCTGGTATGATTAGCTTTGGAGGACAAGAAATCTCTGACAAGGTACATATGAGGCTGAGAAGGTCAGGGAAAGGTAAGATCAGCCTCTTTGTGGAAGGCTGCTACTAAAAGAAAAAAAATAATGAAAGGCCATTTTGGTCTTTGTATTCTATGTGTTTTGAGGTCAAGGAAGAGCAAGAGAACCTAGCACTGGACGTGAAACTGGCAGGACAGTCACAAGCCTGCTTTCTAATCTCGCCGGATGGTTAAGGTAACAGAATGAGGGGGTTGTGGGGGAACAGTGGTGAGGTGGTTTGGGGTATATTCTAGATGGGTTGTCCAGTCACAAAGACCCGTCTCCCATTTTTTTGGATGGGTCACACATTTCCAGACATGTTTGCACTATGTGATCATCTGCCTCTCAAAGTCCGTGGCCATGATTCATTGAGCCGGGGCTGGCCCCCTGAGTTCGGTTGGACCGATCAGATTCTCTTGTCCTGCTATTCAGAATTGGCACTTAAAGACAAGCATCTAGTTTTTTTATGTACCTTGAACAGAAATATATGAGCTCAGGAAAATCTGGGATAGCTTGTACTGACCATTAGGATTGGAGACCCTGTGATCTACGGTCTATAGAGACAGAGAATGGTTAAAACAGATGCTTAGGGGAAAACAAAACAAAACAGAAAAAAAGATAGAGGGAGAGTGCTCCTTTTCTAGTCCCAGTGTGCAACCCTTATAGTAGCTTTGGTGGCATTTCAGCCCTTGACTTCCAGGAGATACTCTAGATTCTCTTTTTGCTTAAGTTAGAGAATCTTATTCTTTGTTACTTGCAGCAAAAGAGACATAGCATGATCAGTTCATTGATGACACACCCCAAGTATCTGCCCCACTAACCCACCATTATACATTTGTCCTATTGGTTTGGGGTCATATGTTTTGTTAAGTCCATATACAGCTGTTAGGAAGGGTGTTACTGAAACAAGTATCACATAGGACCAGGCCTGGTGTAGACTGTGAAAGACTTTAGGTCACTTACATGACTTCCCAGATATATTTCCATACCTTGGTGACAATGCCTATTGAGTAGGGGTTTAAGTACAAAGGTTGATGTTTTCAGAAAACCTTTGGATTATCTTCTCTCCACACTAACTCTTTCCTTTCCTATCAATATTTTTAGGGGCTCTGCCAAATGCCGCATGAAAGAGTGGGCTTAACTGAGGATAATCCACAGCTTCTGCTCCAAGAGCCAGTCACCCTATCAGTGAAGAATAAGGGCAAACCTTTGGCTCTACAGTCAGGCTCTTTCTCTGGTATGGGAGGTTCACAGGATGGGTCTTTTTTTTTTTTTTTTTGACAGCATGCTCTTTGGTCCCAGACCTTTTTCCCTCTCCCTGCCTCTACTACCTACCTAGTTTCCTTCCATCAGAGTGAGCTAGACTTTAGCATCCCCTGGGGGAAGGGGAGAAATTTTAGAGTGGCCTCATTGACCTCAACACTCTACCTTAGTCAATCTATGCAGAAGCAGCGATGGTTTAAGCAACCAGCTACAGGCTTTTCAAAGCCATTGCCATGCACTGTGGAGTCCCATGAGGTTATTTATGTCTATTGTTTGGTGATAGTCTACCTCCTGATCTTTCACACTGGAGGAGTCCTGCTGATGGATTGATAAGAAGGAATGTTTTTAAGGGAGGGAAGTGGTGCCCGAACAGAGGAGATACAGAATTAAAAATGTGAAACTCTCTTTTGCACGACAAACAGGTGATAAATAAAACTGAGGGGAGAGTCTGATCAGATCTTCTCTCAGTCAGGGCACATTCGTCCATCTGTAGTGAGGTCTGCTTCCTGGTGAAACACATAACCACACTCCTCCTTCTCTGGACTGACTCCCACACTGATCACAATGCATATGAACCTGTTAAAGGGCTTCTACCAAGCTCTCTTGGAGACTGAACTCCTGCCCCAACCTGTGTCGCATCATTCCTCCCAAGACCTAGACTCCTGATCATTTTTTGAGACCAAGACTCGAAGAAGACTGTAAATTTACAGACAGAGGTGAAGGTGATTCAAAACTCAGCGGGAAAAATACATACCCCAGCCCAAGAGATAATACCAGCGCAGGTGCTGCTCCTCGGTGAACACGGCCACCACGATGAGGGTGTGCAGATAGATTCCTTCACAGAGCATCCAGAAATAATTGCAGGCCATCATGTACTGGTGAAAGAAATGCAAAATCTTGCAGCTCAGCTGTCAGAAAGAAAGGGAAGAAGTCAGTGGAAGATATTGGCAAGAGTGTGACAGTGAACAGAGGGTAAATGTTAATACGAACCAAAGGATCTGCATCCAGCCTGTGAGGGAGTTTCCCTAGGCATCTGTGGACATGTGCCCCCCTCTGTCCCCACAAATCAGAATGACAGTGCATAGACCATTAGTATTGCATTCGTATTACAGGTAAACAGCCATTTAGGGCAATGGAAGCCATGTCCTCAAAGTGTTCTTTTCCTGTTACATTCTGGTGACTTATATAGACTCAACAGGTTGATTTCCCTGCAATGTTTCTGAGCCTACAGTTTTTGAGCGTCCAAGGATTTTTCACATGACTTTTATGGCCCCTTTTCTGTGGCCAATGAGGTGAATAACCCAGAAATTGTTCATGATGCTCCTAAAGTCCATTGATCTGTTGATGTCTCGTTAGCAATACAGAGGAGAGAACCAAGTGATAAATTTCTCATGTAGGAGCCAGGACCTATGCTGAACCCATCTGACGTGAGTGATTTTGTTTTCATATGGGAGGCTTAGCTTCTAAATTGGGATCCACATGTTTGGTGCACAGAGATTAGGAATAGATCCTTGTTTAGTACTCAGTGCAGAGGTAGGGACCACATCTCTGGGGAATCAGATCAGGTACATATTGTCTTTATAGAAATAATCATTGCTTAAACTGCATAACAGAATACCCTAAATTATTTCATAGTCACCTTTAGAATAGGCCTTCTCATTTTAGTACCACAAATATTTTGGACCAGATGATTTATTGTCATTCTTATGAGGTGCTGTCCTGTGCATTGCTGGGCACTTAGCCTTATTCCTGACCTCTGTCCATTAGACACCAGTAGCAGCCCTGACCCATTCATAATATCAAAAATGTCTCTAGACATTTCCAAATATACTCTGGGGAGCAAAATGTTCCTGGTTGAGGATCACTACCCTAAGATATCTAACTGTGCTTAACTCTCTGTAGCAATAAAGACAACAACAACATTTACTATTCAGGACGTTAGGTATTAGAGATGATTATTTGCATTATTATTTTGCCAACTTCTCTGCTTTACATCATGTTGCTCCCTATTGCATTTTGAATCTGACCAATTTCAGGCTTTCTTTTTTACAAAGTAAGAAAGCCATAACATGACTTTCAGCGCTGCACTAACCTTTTCAGGACTGCAGATTTCTATTTAATGCATAGCCCGTAATAATTTATTTACTGAGAATCCAATGTGCTCAATCCTTCTGGGACTCATAGAACATAGGAAAATGCCAGCTGGGTCCACAAGAAAGCAAATACTACATTTTTCAGAGACAGAAGCAACTTCTGATTCTGACCAAAGTGGAACAGCAGTGCACAGAATTCAAAACATCAGGTGACCCAAAATAATTTTTATTTGGCTTAGGAAGGCACTGACTTTTTTTTTTCCTCTATCTGAATACTTTCCTGATTGGAATTATTTGATTTAATTTTATATGAGTTTGCGTTTGCTAAGCAAATACTTGTTAGGTGCACATGAACTCAAATATACAGCTGAAATAAGAAATGCAGTCGATACTCTGCATTCATTTTGAAGACTACTCTTATTTGAAAGCTCTATGCCTTCCGGGTCAAGAACCCCAGTGTAGAATACTTAGGTGGCTGCCACTCATAGAGGAAGAGAGAGGAAAAAGATAAAGACAATAGCCCTGTGCAAAGAGGTGGCTCTTTGTCACCCAGAGCAGTTTGGCTTCATGTTTTATATGCAGTCACTTCTCATTATTCACAATAGTTACGTTCTGCAAAGTTACTGCAAAAACTGAATTAGCAAATACTGAGCTATTGCTCCAAAGGGAAATACAGGGCCAGGTTCCTCTAAGCCTCTGGTCTAAATATTTTCATCCACCAATCAATATATAACTTTTATTTGTTTCTGTTTAAAGAGAATTTATTTATTTTATTTTGTTCATTTACTAACATTGAACTCATGGCTAACAACACTATAACTTCTGCCTGAGGGAAACTCATCTAACATACCTATTTTTTTTTCTGTTAGATACATCATAGTCTTCTTGTGTTTAGGAGGATGACAGCATTTAGGCATTGCACTTGGGGGTCATTTTAAGTAATTAAATCACTAACAAAAAGCACACAAATGTGAAAAATGTGGAATTAAATAGACCGTGAAAAGGACATTTACACTATGTGAGATGAAATAAGAAGACAGAATGTTGCCTTGTACAGAATGTGTACATCAAGAGACTCAGTGTTTTTGCTACTCTGTGCATGTCTGTGAATGACCATGAAAGCCCTGAGAATATGGATTTTGGACTTACAAATAAATTTTTAGCAAGTAAGCAAATTTACAAATATGGAATCTTTGAATAATGAGAATCATTTGTATTTGGGTTCAGGGTAAGATATTTTTTTGAGGCTAAATGGCTCAAAAGTTCACAAAAAGTCTGAAAATCAACAGTCTATTAGTTTTCCCCCCCAATATATCATGGACATAATTTGATATATCTAGATGATCAAGATGATTATTAAAATTTTTATAAAGTTCATCACCACTTAGATCAGTGGTTCATAACTACGGTTGTTCATCAGTATCACCTGGGGAACACTTACGAAATATATATAACCAGACCTTAATTCCCTTGTGTATTTTCAAAATAGGAATTTTTAATTTAGGTTCCTTAGTGAAGAATCACATGCCTAAGATATTCAAGGTCATTCAGGTGCATTCAACAAACATTTATGGAAAACCTATTATGAGACAGGAACTCTAGTATGTCTGTGAATATCAAGATAAATAAGGTATAGTCATATAATCTCTGACTTGATTACAACTCTTCCCTCAAGGATGGAGTTAACCAGGCATTCAACAAAGAGACAGGTCCTCTTACCTAAGGTTAGTCCTCCCCATCATTCTCGGATGGTTTTCTGCTTAGCAGCATGAGGTAATAAGAGATTAATTCTGAGATCAAATTAGCTAAATAGCTCTTTGACTATTCTTCCAGGAAGCAGTCATAATACTATAATTTTGTATAGATTAATGATTTCTTAAATTGCAAGAAATAATCTATATTCAAATACAACTAGATCACTCCCAAGTAAAACAACAAATGTTCCAAGTCAAAAATATTTGGAATTTGTGAATTATGCTCTATTTTATTTTCTTCATTATTATGGGCAACAAAGAGATAATTCTGTGAATGATACGTATCCTAAGAAGTAAAAGCAGTACTATCCACTTTGGCTTCAGATGAATTGTATCACCATTTAGTGTCTTCATTATCTGTTTGTATTTCAATAAAATATAAAATTTTTTGAGCAATAATGTCTCTATCAAGAGAAGAGATCCTACAGTTTTCTTGATTCGGTATACTGATTAGACAAATCTATGTTTTCATCACATGGTATGAAGAGCCTTTATAGTAATTTGATTAAAAATGGAATTGGAATTATGGCAAAAAGATTTTCTTTAGTCTAATCAATTAAGTCAACCTCAAAATTTTATGGACTGTTGATGTTCAGTTGCAGATTTTATTCCAAATATATCTCCCAACCACACTTAAGAATAATTCTTCTCATCTGCGTAGCATAGAAAATAATGTGTGTCAGTGTTTTTAAGAACAATTCAGTGGGGACACCTGGGTGGCTAAGCATCTGACTCTGGGTTTCAGTTCAGGTCATGATCTCAGGGTCGTGGGATCAAGCCCTGAGTCAGGGTCCATGCTCAGCTCGGTGTCTCCTTGGGATTCTCTCTCTCCCTTCCTCTGCCCTTACCCATGACCATTCTCTCTCTCTCTCTCTCTCTCAAATAAATAGATGAATCTTTAAACAAAAACATTCAATGGGGGAAAGAATGCCTCCATAAGAAAACTGCCTTGGAATTTTTTGGTTTTTTAGAAAAGACCAACCTAAGAACAGGTGGTCAGTATTTTTAGGTGTTCTTTGGTTGTGCTGGGGACAAGGGAAGGATTTGGGGCTGAGAAGTAGAAAGGAAATCAGCACTGATCTATGGAAGCAATTCAGGTAATAGTAGGTCACAGCCTATATCCTACTTTTAAGCCATTGAAGAATCTACCATGAACCATTCTTGGTACCTTTGCCCTATGGGTATGTTACCAGGTCTGAAAGGGAGCTAGGGAATACCATCTTGCCTCTCAGAACTCACTCCACCATCTTCAAAATGTCTGATATGCCACATAATTTCATTTCTTTAGTTTAAGACTATTTCCTTATTAAAATGCCATACCTCTGGAAAGGATTACACATTTAATCCTATCATTCATAGAAACCTTAGAGTGGAAGGACTGAAGACATTAAAGGGAATGGGAATGGCGAACCATAGGAAATGTAGATGTGGAATGTGGCATAACAGATACTTCTAACTCTTGGACTGGATTACAGGCATTAGGTTGGAAGATTAAAGTTTTTAAACACCAACCATACCCCCAAGAAACTTAGAGTCTTGAAGGCCCAGAGAAGTGCTGCCAAAGGTAAGCTTTCTACACTGGAAATCTTTGGCAAGGGCCAAGCCAGTGCATATTTCGTTCACATAATATATTTTATATGTGACCAAAACCTCTTCTCTTCTACAAAATACTTGCAATTTCTGCCTTTCATTGGTAAAATGAAGTATCGGTGAACAGGTCCAGCTTCTAAATTAATTCTGTCAAGTCAAAGCCGCCAGGTTTGTCATGCTTTAAAGTAGAAAGTTTAAAGTTTGCTCTAGGTTCAGAGTGATTTCCAGTGATTAAGCATGATTATTTATGTTTCCCTGAAGCTTCAGAAAAGGTTTCTCATCAGTTCATTTTAGCACAGAAGGAAGGGTGCAAAGTTATATTTGCTTGAGCCAAGGAAGAAGAATCTCTAGATATTTTGCTCGAAGGAAAAGACATTTTTAGAAATGCTGTTTAATAAAGAATTGTGGTCTACATTGGTTAAATTTGCCAGGTTAATTTTTTATTACATTTTACTTATTGGACATTTAGATTACAGGTTAAGTGAACATGTAATTGCTTTTAAATATGTATGTACTTGACCATCTTTTTGTCTCTGCTGTTTCTCCTCTCTGGACCCTCAGAATTTAAACCTAATAATATTTATTTATTTATTTATCTTTTTACTTATCTATTATTCATGAGAGACACACAGAGAGAGGCAGAGGCAGAGGGAGAAGCAGGCTCCTTGCTGAGCAGGGAGCCCGACACGGAACTCAATCCCAGGACGCTGGGATCATGATCCGAGCTGAAGACAGACACTTAACCATCTGAGCGACGCAGGCGCCCCAACTCAATAATATTTATACAAAAGGTGAGCAGTAGATCCAATTAAATCTAAATGAATATGGTTTTGGGTAGTGTTTATAATGTCATTCACTAAAAATATTTTGATACCTACTTTGATTTTTTCTCAGGTATCAAAATAAGAGCTGCTTAATCAAGATTTGGCAAATAAATTCCAGAGTCCTTTTTTCCTAACAGACCTATGGTTCTTGCAAATGTCTGAAGGGGTCAGGCTATTGACACCAATAAAAAACCTACAGTGCTGGGCAGGATCCCTGGTGGGGTGCCCTCCTGAGTCTCTGCCATGTTCTTCTAAGTTTTGATATCTTTAGAAGGTAGCATTCCCAACGTCAACAATGCCCTGTCCTTTATACCCTATGGCCCTGCTAAAGCAGTTCCTTTTCTTTGCACGGAGGTCTTCAAGCTGGGCATACAAAGTCTTCTTTCTGAAAACACTTCCAATTTTCATGATTTGCAGTTTATCTTAATACATTCCCAGGCTTGAGATAATGGTAAAATAACATATTTAAAAATACAGTCACCTATAAACCTGGTAGTTTAATTTTGATAATATACCTCCTTTTTACTCTGTCACAATGGTTCACATTTTTCAATTATTTACACCACATGCAAATCATCCAGAACTTTTCAAGGCCTTTGAGCTTATTACATGTAAAATCCATAATCATTTTTTTCTCATAAAGGAGAGATGCAAGACTTATTTATCAGCTGAGTTCAATTGCATGTGACAGGAAGACGGATGCTCTCTATTGAAGTACTATTTATGTATGCAGTTGAAACATTTTTCTACAATGGCCATCGTTATATGAGACCTATTTAAAAGTATGTCTTTTGCTGCTTCCCTTATCATTTCAATGAAAAGAAAACAAGGTTTTGTCTGAGTCAAATATACTCAGTATCTCTCCTACCCACCCCATCATTCCAAATAGCACTTCTTTAGAAAACAGAAAATCAAGAGAAAACATGCTCTCAAATGATTGAAAAAGGTCCTACATTATGGGGCCTTTCATCAGTCTGCCCCCTATCTGTGAGAAGGAATTTCGATTTCAGGATCATTTTGAAGTATTATTATTGGAGAAGGGTTTCCATAATTAGCTTTTGGTTTTACGTGAAAAAGTTTACAAGTGTTCCCATTCTCTGTGATATGATGGGAAGTGTGTGTTTATTTCTCATTCATTATAAACACTACTGAACCCAGTTATAATACCAAAACAAAACAGGAGATACTAGATCGGATGAGATGAGGGATGCTGAGAAGAGTTTTATTTCCCTTAATTATTTGAGGTTGTGAATTGTCTTAAGACATGTCATGAGGGAATGAGGTATCTGAATATTTTGGTAGATAATCAAAGGAAGATAAATTATTTTACATTTTTAGAGTTAAGGACTTACTTTTTCAATCTTTTCTATTGCTTTTCTTTTCTAAAACAATATCAGTTTTACAAAGTCTCCAAAACAGTATCCATTTTACAAAGTTTCCAAAAAGACTTAGCAAAAAATTAGTGATGTTATTTATCACTGCCATTTTCTCCCTTTTGTAAGTGGTTCCTTATTATTCTGGAAGCTATCTGAAAGCAAGGAACTCAGCACTCCAAGGAGAGAAAGTTGCCCAGAAAAACAACCCATCCTCAAACTCTTGTGTGCATAAGCATTTCTGTAGAGGAAAGTATATTGTACTTGATAGATGATTTAAGGGATTTTTGAGGATAATTTTGATTATTTGAGAATGTTATTTTTATAGGCAAATGTTAATACCCAACACAGCTAGTATACAACTCCACAATACTGCTTCTCTCTTTAGGCCTTCATTTTAAGGACGATAATCTATAAATTTATAAGCAAAACTTTATATTGTTTTTTAAAGATTTTTATTTTTGGGGGAGAGAGAGAGTGAGAGCACAAGAGGGGGAGAGGGTCAGAGGGAGAAGCAGACTCCCCACTGATCAGGGAGCCCAAAGTGGGGCTCAATCCCAGGACTCTGGGATCATGACCTGAGCCAAAGGCAGAAGCTTAACCAACTGAGCCACCCAGGTGCCCCAAAACTTTATATTCTTTAAATCAATTTCTTTATTAGGTGACTGATCATTTCATGCTGTTAGGAATGTTATGTTTCCCCAACATATCAGCCATTGGACTGCATTCCAAATGTGGAGAGTTTAGAGGGAGAAATGAGAATGTTTCTCTGGAATGTGATATATTTATATCAAAGGTAGCTTACATCTGGCCTGGTGCCTCATGACCTCAAATTTCCGGTTTCAGTGAAGATTTTCACTTTTTTGTTTTCTTTGTAGGTTTTTCCTGCCTATTGTATGTCTGCTTTTCAGACTAGCATTTAACTTGCTCTAGTCACAGGACTGTAAATTTTCTTTTCTTGGGTGTTTTTATTTCCAAATGTTAATTTCTAAATCCCCAAGGTCTCTTTATCTTCCTACGAGGGAGATTTTTGATTACTTTTTTCAGGGCAACTTCTCTTTAGAGCTTTTTGGGGAGCTGTAGTAGTGCTACCTCAGAGAAGTTTTCTGTGTCATTCACAGTTATCTGAGGATGTTATGTGCATAAGGAAAAACTGGAAAGGGTTTCTTCCAGTTTCTCTAGGAAAACATGACATACTGGGCCCAGGTGCAATGGAAGAAATATTTTATACTTTCAGAGTCAATGTGGGGTTTCCTCTGGTAAAAGCAGTCAGGACTGTAGGGGCAATGCTGTCTCCTATGAATGACTGCTTGGATTAGGACTTTGTCTATGTTCTAGTCACTTCCACACAGACCACCAGGATTGGTTACAGGTGAAAACTGGGATGAAACCATCCAGAAAAACTAGGAGATGGGGAGGAATGGTGAGCAAAAATGTAGAGAAGAAAATCCTTGTGGGAGAAAGGTAGGTTAATCACAACTAAAAGCCAGAACAAAAAGGATTCTGATCTTTTGGTTGATTTTGTTGGAATCTGTTAAGTTTCTGGAAATCACATTTTTGTTCTTCTGGGAATGTTACAGAAGATCTGGCCAACGTATATATGTATGTCAACAAGGCACCAGCTGGTGCTGTGTCTCTGGCTTGTTTTGTCTCTTGTATCTACGTGATGTGTAGATCATTCTGTCTTGTATGGGCATAAACTTTTGGGACATGGAGGCTTCATCTCCATGATCTTCCTTGAATTATTTGGAACTGGAGTGCATAACACTGTGAATTTTGGGCAAACATTTTGTTTGTCTACCAGGGAGGATGGATTAAATGAGACTGACATTCAGTAAGGTTGGTAATTTCCCTCGCTCTCTTCTATTGAAGTGAGAGAGTTGTTTTGATACATGGAGAACTAAAAAGGAATATTGCTTAACTTTTCCTCTCCATCCCTTCATATATCTTACAAGGTTGAAAATGCCATTTAATCTACTCCTTTAGAAAAAATATTTATTTATTTTAGAAAGGGGAGTGGCAGAGGGAGAGAGAGAGAGAGAGAGAACCTCAAGCAGACTCTGTGTTGAGTGTGAAGCCCTATGTGGTACTTGATCCCACACCCTGAGATCATGACTGGAGCCAAAATCAAGAGTTGAATGCTCAACCAATTTGTGCAACCAAAGTGCCCCTAATCTACTCTTTGATATTAAATTCTAAAAGGGGTAGCTATGGTTTACTTACAGGAATCTGAGTTCCTGAAAGCATTTTAAAATGCATCCCTCCAAATATGCCCAGGTCAAATGTAAATAATGAAAGCATCCATAGTCATTATCTTCCTATGGGGGTGATTTTCTCAAATTTTAAGATGCATCAAAATCACTGGCAGAGCCTGTTAAAACACAGGTTCTTGGGCTCCAGCAGAAGAGATCATGATTTAGAAGGTCTAACATGGGACCTGAGATTCTACATTTCTAGGGAGCCTATTGGCCTCCTAATGCTGTTGGGCCATGGGCCACTCTGAATGGGTTTAGGTTATAGAAGGAAATTCTTCAGAACCTGATTCCTGTATTGGTTACTCACTGGCCTTTCAGCGCTTATAATGCTAATTATCTGTGTTCCAGTAGAAGCCAAATGCAGTGGGGCAAGTCCCAACTTAGATGCACATGTACACTAAAACCTCATGAGGAGGGATTACAGTACTTTTTGTCAAGATACCAGGGCAGTTGATAAACGAAGGAGCAAAAGGCACTCATATCAACTCGAAAACTGTCAACTTGTACAGTCTTTAAAGCTAGCTGAATGAAGGAGAAAAATCCCCCAGTCAGAAAGTCAGTATTAAATAACTTTGTAAGGAAGTACTGCAGTCTTTCTCCAGAGGAATTTAAGAATGTAACATTTGCAATTAAATGTGAGTCTGTCAGGCAGTCCTGGGCTGATTTCTGATAAAGCGTCAGAGAAAATGAGCTTGAGTCTATGGAAGGGTTTGGATTCGGTGTGTTTAGGGGGAAAGAAGGCATGGGAGATAAAAGTCCCAACTAAGATAAGAATGTTGGAAGATGACCTACAGATTGGCAAAGGAAGCACTCTGGAAGTGTTCAGAAAACAAAGCCACAGTAAACAGAACAGCAGGATACATACATGATGGAAAAAAAAAAAAAAAACAAAACAAACTTGTTAAGAATGCAACAGGGGAATACAAATTAACAGCTTGCCATGCTCAAGGGTCTTTCTCTATATGGTATAATGAGGATATTATGTCATTCTTCACTAGAGGTTCTCAAGCCATGACTGACTGAATTTTATTTTCTCAGACCATTGCCCTTTTGGTGATTTCCGATTTACTAACCTCTGAGTATTCTCTGTATTCTGTTTTTCCTCTTAGTCCCTTTTAGATTTAAGCAGTTTTATTTTATTTTATTTATTTATTTATTTATTTATTTATTTATTTATTTTGACAAATGCTCTTAAGTTTCCAAATTTATGCTGTGTAATGCAGAAATGAAACTGGGTGCCACGGGAGAAAATGACAGCGCTTAAGGCCTAACAACCATGATAACCACTATCATATAAATAACAAAGCTAACATTTGAGAGTTGTTATGTGCCAGAATGCTTTGAAGATTTTTAGGTGTATCGGTTCATTTAACCCTCGCAAACGACTCTATGAGGAAGGTGCTAATATCATCTGCATTTTACACATTAGAAAAGTGAGGTTAAGGACATTGCTTAACGGTGCAGAATAATCTGTAAGTTAGGTTTAAGAGCTAAGGATTTGAGATCCTGTAAGACCAGTAAGATCAATGCTACAGTACTGGGAGCAATCCCGCTACGTACAAACTGACTGGCTCCTTAGCCTTCTAGCAATGAACCAACAGAATGTACCACCGACGGAGAGTACAAAATTCTTTCTATCTCAACTATAAGCTTTTTGAGAGTGAAAACAAATCTGTAAGAATTCATGATAGCTTAGCTGCAAATGTTGACATGAAGCCTCACTACCTAAACCATCTCACAAGGTACCATTTGTAATCACTGATTTCCTATGAAGAGGAACCACCCAGATTGCCCAGATGAGAGAAAATACAGGTTGGGTTGATGCTTTATAGCCATTTTTAGCAATAAGTTCTTCAAATCCATATAGGAAAGTGGTCTGTTATAAATAACAAATTTTAAAGGAAATAGAGAAATCCTCCATACTTCTCTGCACCATATGAACTTGGTTAAAATACCATTTATTGGTTTCAATGTATAAGTGAAATAGCATAAATGACCAAAGCAGGATATTTCCTTACCATCATTCTCCTGCATTATCCCTCAAATCCATTATACTTTTTCATTCCCAGTCTAATTTCTTCCATAGGCTACTAAAGTGGATAATTTCAATATATTTTTACCTGCAGTGATCTCTCTCGTCTCAAAAACTGCTGTCCCTGTCACCTCTCTCACACTGAGATGCCCTCCCTTGCACCAGCCTCCTCTGGACTGGGTATGAGGAGTCCTGTTTCCAACCTGGGTTTCATCTGTATCTGGTGTCTCAGTTCTGGGCATCCATTCCAAACTGAACTTCCTACAACTAGGATGAAGTTCTGACATAGTCTGGTGGCTCAACTGTCCCAAACAAATTAGAATTAGAAGAAATTCACTTTGTTTTTCACAACTTGGGACTCATTTGACTTTATTATGTAAGAGGCTACAGAAAATGTGACTGGATTATTTTGGCTTTTGAAGTGCAAAGTGCCCAGTTTCCCAGTAAAAGCTAATCTCCCTGTATTGTCCCTTTTAGACCTAGAGAAAAAGTGCAGAGAGACATTTCTTTCTAGAAAATGACAAATATGCTGCCAGCTTCCTTTAGATGCAGTAAGAACAATGCTTTTAATTCTGCCTCCTGACTCTCTACATGAAAATCATCAAATAAGCAGATAGAACAAGAAAATGAAATTTTAGATATTATGGAAATGAAATGCTCAAATGACACAAATGACAATGGGCAATTTTCACATCACTCAATAAACTGAGGCTCTATTCAGTCCTTATTTATGCCATGAGTTATTTTGAGTTTAACTTTTTAAAAAAGAATGTCAAAGAATGAAATTCTCACCCTTGGTTTTACAGCAGAGAATCTGCCTAACTTAAAAAAAATTTCAAGGAATGAAACTAACTACTTAGATGGGGAAGGGGGCACAAACCCAAGAGGATTCCCTACTGAGGAGTGAGAACATTGTTTTCTTTTGCCCCCAACAAAATAAACTCTTATAGAAGTAGTGCAACAGCATTTGGGATGATGCAGCCTCCTTTTACAAGAAATAACTTTCTTTTTAATATATTCCCTTGGGCTAGGAAGGAAAATCTTTTTGCCTCTTAACTGCTGATTCAGTGACCTGAGAATTGGGTCAAAATGAAAAAATAATCCACAACTCTGCTTTCAGTTTGCTGAAAGCAAAGTATATATAGTATATATACTTTATATATAGTATATATAAAGTATATATACTATATACATGTATATAGTGTATATATATATACTATTTGAAGATACTTTTTCTCATGTATATACATATATGTATATGTATATACATGTACATACATATATCTATATACATATATGTATATATGTATATACATGTATATAGTATATATATGACACATACCTGAATCACAGGTAAATGGAATGCTGATAAATATGCCTTAATTTATGGCTGCAGTTATATATTTTTTGTTAGTTATCATTTCAATTGATATGTGTAATTTGACAATGTCCAATAACTTCCCTTTTTCAAAAATTTCTTGTGGGTTTGGTTTTGTTGTTGTTGTTGTTGTTGTTTTTTGGTGAGAGCCTTTTCTTGGGTTTTTCTTTATTATCTCCACTCTTCTTGGCTATGGAGAACCTTAATCTAAGTTTCCTGGAATGTCACTTTTTCAAGAAAAATATATTTTAAATAATTTATTTAAAGTACATTTTAAATATACAATTTTGCATGTGACTTAGTACTACATTGATGACCTGATTCTCAGTGTTGAGACGTTATTTTGTCTGTCTCTTTAGAGATGGAGAACTTTACCCTTAGGAAAGATGGGGCTTTCCTACTTAAACTTTTCCTACTTCTTCTTTATCCTCTATAAATTTAATTATATTACAACATGGAAATTTCTCCTTTCTTGATGCCTGAATTTATAGTTTCAATTGCAGTTCACTTTCAGAGTCTCCTGGATGGGAAGCAATACTTAATAAATTGGGCCTCTATGAACCCATTTATAACAGAATATCTATTTTCAAGGGGAGCTATGACACAGATTTTAAGACCTTTGTCTCTCTTGGAAATAAACAGTTCAAGGTTGAGTATTATATAAGACATATCCTACTCAAGGGTTCTTTCTTGCCCTTTGTTGAACTTTGTTTGCTTAGACAGAGCAGCCCTGTGTTGTTTGCATATGAGAAAAGATTTAGCAAGATCCCACTGGAAAACAATGACTGTTGCAATAGAAAACATACTAAACACAAATGACATCGTTTTGGGGGGCCAAGAGCATTATGCTTCACAACTTGCAAACATGAATTAATTTTTGTCATTGTAGCCGTTTCTTTTTAGCTAACACTATTTGTCTGTATTTGGTAAACAGGGCAAATTTCCAAATTTTGTCTTATGGAATAAAAAGACTTTTGGAAATGTGAAAGGGGGCACAGGGTGTTCACACATTATGACCGTTTCCTGTTTCCCACTGTCAGTGGCTTATTATTGGTGGCTTATTTTCATTTTGTCTGCCCTCAGAGGAGACGAGGCTTCTCTTTCAGGCACACAAACCTTTTGCTCCTTTGTTTTCCATTAAAAAAAAAAAAAGCATTACAAACACTTGGAAATAGGTAAACAAAGGGTTGAACCCCTCATGTATGGTTGTGAGACATAGGAAACTGTTTCCACATAAGGCGTGGTCCATTTCTAGGGATTATCGTAAATAGCGATGTTCCCCAAAGGCTATGAAATTCAGTTTAGCTTAAAGACTAAAATTTGAGTTTGGGGCACTCAATAAACACTTGATTGATTGGATTAAATTCTACCTTTCAAGATTTTACAATTTTTTTCCCTAGGAAGTTTGTTCTTGGATAGCTGAAGTAACAATTCTGTTAGGTTAACAATATATTGATTGGCAGAACCAGGTGTTAGTCATGCCATAAAGATAAGCTTCTTTCCTGTTTTTCAAACTTAGGTCATTGAGAGTCCCTAATGTGTGCGACAGAGCCAACCTCACTCCTCTATAAGAAAGCTTACTCTTAATTTCTCTGTCTCCTCTATGCTCACACTTCTCTTCTCCCAGGAGATCAGCTGCCTTGTAGTTGAACTGGGTCCCTAGACATCTGCTTACAGGCTTTATTATAAGTTTCCAAGTAATAGAGAAGCTGCAAGGCAAAGTCAGGTTGACCTGATGGTGGCTAGCAGGCAGTGTGTGCATGGAGACTGGCCAAGTACATAGGCACGTCTCCCCCTAAAGTATCCTATGAAAGTGAAAACATCCAGTGATAACTCATGAGACTGTTAGGAGCAATGAGTAAACTAATAGATGAGTTAGGGAAGCCAAGTGCAGAGACCAGGGGCGTTAGTTACAGGGCAAGAGTTAGTTGTGAGCAATCACTTGCAATATTGTGCCCTTGGGAATTTTTAAAAGCTTTATGCTTCTTTTGGGACTCCAAGACAAGTTCTTGGAAGTAAGCAGGGCAGTTTTTATTTTTCTTGTTGATGGATAGGGTTAAGTGGCTTCTGTAATTCAATAGTGAATCTGGAAGAATCCTGAATTTAGACTATTTAGGGAAGATAGTAGGTTTAGTATGGTCTTACAATGGATGAAAAGCCCCTTCACCCTACGAGCCTCTAGAGAGTGGGCTGTGGAATGATACAGGAGATGAGTAGGAGACCCCCACAAAAGTGATGGGAGAGAGCCTTCTCAAGAATTTACAATACTTCATAATGTGACCACTGAGCACTGCATTGATTCTTTAAGGACTCAGTGTCATTTCCTGGCCTCCTCCATACAGATAGTAACTTTTTCAGGATTTCCACACTTAATGGGGTATGGGAAACCAAAACTTTGAATCTTTTTTGCTGAGAAATGCTTAGTTAATTGCTTCTACATCTTAGTAGGAGTTAGCTTCCCTAATTAAATATATGTATTCAATTATGGACAATTACCACTTTGGAATGGCTCAGCCCATTTCTTTCTTTCTTTCTTTCTTTTTTAACTTTTTAAAAAATTTAAATACAATTAACATATAATGTATTATTGAATTCAGGGGTAGAGGTCAGTGATTCATCAGTCTTATATAATACCCAGTGCTCATTACATCACATGCCCTCCTTAATGTCCATCACCCAATTACCCTACCCCCCACCCCCTCCCTTCCAGCAACCTTCAGTTTGCTTCCTATGATTAAGAGTCTTTTATGGTTTGTCTCCTTCTCTGATTTTGTCTTGTTTTATTTTTTCCTCTCTTCCTCTATGATCCTGTTTTGTTTCTTAAATTCCAAATATGAGTGAGATCATATGGTAATTGCCTTTATCTGATTGACTTATTTCACTTAGCTTAATACTCTCTAGTTCTAACCACTTTGTTGGAACTTTTTTTTTTTTTTATTGAGGCCATTTCTTTATGAACACATCTTCCTAAGGAAATAAATCAAGAGCACAATGTGGTACATAGAAGAGAGGATGGGCTTCTGAGTGAGACATGTCTGGGTTTGAGTCCCATCTCTAAATAACCACAGGACAGAGGACCCGTCCCTTCACTGAGTCTCAGTGTACTCAGTTAATAATGGGAATAATATCCATCTTTTGCTGGGGTCTTGGGAAGACTAGATGAAATGAAATTATTTTTATTGAAATCAACTGACATTAAAAAAGAAAACTCATGAAGATAAACGCATTGGATCACATTCTGCAGGTAAGCTAAGACTGTCTCAGATAACAGATGCCATGGTTTTAAAAGATGGACCATAATATCCTTCTAAATACATTCACACTGCAAAAATGATTAGCAGTGTGGATTTATTAGAAGCCAAATTAAGCTGCTTTCCCATGCCATGCCACTGTCACGCAGGATGCATGCCCTGGGCAGATTTCACGCATTTTTGTCTTTGGGTTGGCGGAGCTGTCAAATGCCAGTTTTGAAAGATGAGGCTATCTACAGATGCTTGCATAACACAGTTAAGCAGAGAAACAAAAATGAAAATATCCCTTGGTCATTCACTGGGTGCTAGATAGCTTCTGTTTGTGCTTTCAGATGCACTCTCCACCCTGCTCCTACCGCCCTGGGCCCAGAGAAACCCATCTGTACATCTCCACCAGGGCTTCCTTGTCCTCTGGTTTGTGACTGAGCTCAGTCAATGGGGATCCACAGCAGAGATTGGGAGAAGACAGTGACTAAGCTCAGGGTATTTAAAAGTTTTTTAAGCCATACAGACATAAAATATGACAGAATTTATATGGCTTACCAGGTAGATACATAGCTCCTTATAGCTCAGTTGGCTGGCACAAGCCCAGCCCAGTGCCAGGACGCGAAGGGGATTCCTATATAGGCTTACCTGTAACCCATTAGTGACACACTAAGGCATTGCCTTATTACACCTCGTATTACCTATATTCATAAGATGTGCTCAGTAAACTTCCCATAGATGTGAATACATTTTTTATTAGTAGTAAAAAGTCTTGATTTGTTGTATAATTCTTATTTGGTTATGACTGAATTATTCCCAACTCTTTACTACTGCATATAGCAATTAGTTCCAATAACTGGATAGAAATGATACACCATGCTTTTTGCAAAACTCAACTGTAAAAGTAAGTAAGTATGATCACACATGTAAACAGCTCTCTAAGTCAGACAAATAGCATCACATTTGCTATTTACAGGGACTAGGTCGTTAAGAATAAATCACGAACAAATCATGGAATGCTTACAGGATCCCTTCTCACAAGCTCTCCATTGGGTACGACTTCAACCAGGTGGATGATGATAATCATGGAATTCAGAATGTAAGTCAGAAACATGTTCTTGTGCAGAGTCACCCTTTGGCAGCCAAGGCTCCTGGAAGAAAATGTAACAGAAAGCATTATCTAGTGCCAAAATGTTGAAGTACCTGGAAAAAAATTTTTGGTAATATTTGTAATATTTCCTTTAATAATAGGTGAGAGATCTGTAGAAATAAGTGAGGCTGGTCCCACCACTTTTCTGCCTGATTTTTAAAAACAGTTTCCAGTCATGGAAGCTCCTAGTTTTCAGTCCTCAGCATGACTTTATACAATAACTGAAAGAGTGAGTGATAAAATCACTTTTAATTATAGCAAATGTCATGGAATTAAGAGAAGAACTCTTACAAGAGAAACCATTAGGGTTTGGAGGGTGCTTCTGATGAAAAGTCGAATATTCATTGATGTAACCAGGCAGAAATTGTGTGGCAAATGGAATAACAGAGCATGAAGTCAGAACCAAGGCTGCCCTTGACAAAGTACTGAATTCGTGTCCTTGACCAATCCCAGACTTTATTAAATCTCCACCATTCTTCTCTTTTGCCATTTCTTCTATCATTTTCTTATTTCTCATATTCCAACTAGAATCAACTCTGTGGTTCTCCCTTTCCACATCCTCCTGATGGTGGAGCTCAGACACAGTCAGAGAATTCTAAATAGGCTCAAATTTGATCTCATTAGGAGGCATATTGTGGTTTCCATCTGAGGAAACCAATCCACATTCTGCCAATTGTTGGCATAGCCATTTCCCACCTTTTGGGTACTAAACAATTTGTTGGATTTTTCATTCCTCTCTCCTCCACTTCATAATCTTGTACATATGTATTTGTGTGAATGAGCACATAAATAAACATTAGTTTGAATATCCTATTTCACTTTTTGATGCAAATAGAGAGAACCCTGTAGGATGGCTATAACAAAATTGGAATGATTATCCTTGATGAACAAAAATCTTGCATTTACCATAATTGATCGGTCAAAAAATGTTTAGCATAATATGAAAATTTAAAACATTCAGTTAATGATGCCAATGATTGATCATGGTAACTATTTCTAAAAAAATTTTCATGGGAGGAAATTAGGATTCTAGGAATTTTGAAAAGGGAATGGTCTGGGTTTATTTACAATGCTTTCCTAAATTTCAAATCAGAAGAAAATGTAATTATCTGTAGTAAAAAGTATATTTAAGTAATGAGATCATCTGTTAGGGCATTTTTTGATTATTGTAGCTACATCTTCCAACTTTCAGGAAGCATAGCCATTAGTAAATAGTAAATACAGAATATTTTAAAATTTGCAACTTGTTGAGCAGGGATAGAATGCAGAACTTAATATCCTGGAAGGGTTTAGAGAAGAACTTACACACACACACACACACACACACACACATCCATGTACTACTTTATTTGGCAGCAGAAAGCTCTGTTAAACAAACCAAATCTAATTGGTTTTATAATAGTATTATAAAAGTAGGTTGCAAACTTAAGGCTTTAAAAAGAAAAAAATATTTATGCGAAACATCATACCCATTTATCCTGCATAAACTCTTCATTATTGAGACTGCTACATTAAACCTGTTGACCTGTCATTTTTCATAGAGTCATAATAGCATTTTATAATTCTTCTCACTGGGGGGCAAGTATCTGTGGTCTCATTATTGGTTTCAGCCTGGCTTAAATCAACAACAGTTGATGTGATCCAGAACTAAAGAGTATGGATGAATGCATCAAACAGCGTCGCTATTCTCATGCCTGTTTTTCTTTTGACCAGGTAGAGTTCAATAATCTGCCAATGTACATCAGTGTAAAGGACTGGTTAATACTCAAAAATCAAAAATCAAAATCAGAAATATACTTCCTCCGCTTTGACCTTATTACTCCATGCCCTTTTGTCCCTGCTTTATTATTTTTTGTTCTTAACACTACCTCCTGACATAGCATCTATCTGTTTATTTGCCTCTTATTTTCTCTGTTTCTCTCACCAGAGTGGGGGTGCTAAAGGAATTCATTCTGTCCACCTAGAAGAGGGTCTGATATCCTACAGGGTTTGATACTCATGTTTTTAAATTAAAAATCTTTACATAAGAGCAGTTTTCTTCTTCACGCTGTGACCTGTAAACAGCTTTCTAGTACATCAAAGAATTACTTAAATGCTAGATTGTCTCATATCTTATACCTTGTATCATACTGAACACTTGCCAAGTTCTTGCTGTAGATATTAACTAACTAATATTGGACATTATGCTGTTGTTCAACAATAGCAAAAACCTATATCTAGTGCAGTATTATGTACATAATGAGAAAATGATCTGGTTTAAAGCTGGATAAACTGTTAGGTTCCAAAGGAAGAATATGACTAGTATAGAATATGAGTTCCTGTGTCTTAAAGTTTCAATATAATTTCTGCTTATTGAGTTTAAAAAATTTTATTACACTTACTTGATGACATTTACACTCAGCTTTTTGAAGCAAGTTAGAGGTACTTTAAGTTTATTAAAATTCATTCAGTAATCCAACACATATTACTGTGTACCCATTTGATAATCCAACACACACTACTGTATGATTCAGACCTTCTGGTAGATACCAGGGATATATGGGTGAACAAAACAGACAGCTTCTGTCTACGGGGACCTTATATGCTACATAATTATTTACTCTTATTAGGATAACTATTCTGAAGGAGAGGCACAGGATGCTAATGAGGTTAACTGAACTTAACATAAGGAATTAGGTGTTCAATTGTTTTCAATGCGAATATTTTGTTGCTTGAATGAACATGATCTGTCAGATCTGAAATGTCTTAAGTAGAAAACAGCACAAAACTGATGTTAGCGATTCTTCATGCCTCTTTTTTTTTTTTTAAGATTTTATTTATTTATTTGACAGAGAGATCACAAGTAGGCAGAGAGGCAGGCAGAGAAAGAGGAAGAAGCAGGCACCCTGCTGAGCAGAGAGCCCAACTCGGGGCTTGATCCCAGGACCCTGAGATCATGACCTGAGCCAGAGGCAGAGGCTTAACCCACTGAGCCACCCAGGCGCCCCTATACTTCATGCCTCTTTATGAAAATAGGTATTTATTTAGATAGACCAAACATTCCTCGCCCTTTGAATGGCAGGGAATCCCAAGTACTATAGATTCTCTAATAGCAGGATGATAAGACAACATCTATTTCTGTCTTGGCCCAACCAAAGTGTCATTCAGATGTGAGGAAGTGATAATGATTTACTTGGGTATGACTCTCAAGATGCCATATTTTAAGGCTCAAACTGAATGTTATTTTCATGATTTTAGTTTACTCAGTGTAAATTTTCCACAGTGAAAAATGTTTCAAGTAACTGAGACGTTAGATATGCATGTGTGTGATTTGGGGGAGCTTGTAGTTGTATGAGAAGGCGTTTAATATTTGCCTTGAGTTTTGCAGATTGTGTAAACCAGTTTGATATCACAGGATAAGGAACAGCAGTGTTCAGTTCTTTGTAAGACTGTAATGATAGTCATATGCAAAGTAAATAAGGAAAGAAGTCAGTCATAAACCAAGTAAAAGCTGTTTTGAGTTTACTGGTACATGTGAAAATATGCACTGCAATACCTGCTGTGATTGATACAAGCAGTTGTAGCTTTCTGTGTAACTCAAAGTTTTCTTTACCTGGCTATCCTTTCTTGTTCACAATGGACCAGACAAGTGAGGGGAAGGGAGGGAATGTGGAATGGATTGCATTAAAACTCCTAGAAAAATTCGAAACACAGTGTATTATACATCTTTCCTCTCCGAGAAGAGACTTTATACTTTTTGATTTAACACAAAATCTTTATCCTTAAGGAACTCCTTTTCAATCATTATTCTTGCCTCTTTTCCTATTACTGCTGTTCTATGAGGGAACAGTTTGCCAAGACGTGATCAACAGTTATCTTTTGTGTCCTGTCATGTCAAGGGTGGGTTGGGAGAAAGGAGGCTGGCTGTCTTTGGTGCCATTGATTGAGTGGGTGTTTCTGGAGCACTAGGAAGGCAACCAGAGATGTATAATAGTGGCTACTCTACAAGTACAAGATAAAGTGTTAACTCTCCATCCACTTTGTAGATGTGACAGAGAGTAACAGTGCATACTGAGTGAGTAGCGAGGAATCAGTATTGCTTCTGGAGGTCCCAGTGGAAGCCCTCTTTTTGTATTGATACGGCCAAGGTAATGTAACATAGACAATGCAGTGCAATAAGGACATCCCCTGCCTTCCAACATAGATCTCTATCCACTTTCAGGCAAGAGTAATTAATATTCAAAATTCAACAATCAGTAAGGCAAGAGTAGCAAGCAGTCAAAATGGATGTTAATGAATGTTCGATTGTGGTGATTTTTTGAGAGAAAACAGTGAGATGTTTTAGTAATTTAGGACGATTCCACAGAAATGTCAATTGATAAATTCCAAGTGGAACTGATGGGGTAAGTGAATTTTATTGCAAACTTGCTTAAAATGGTCAGGGAACAAACACAGATAAATGGCCACTTATGTGACTTTCTCAAGACGGTCTTCCCTAAGGGGATCTTCATCTTAACTCTCTTGTTGACATTTACTATGGCATCTAGTAGTGAGGAGTCTTGCTGAATAAATTTGATGTTTCTATTTAATCCCTCTCCATATTGTTGCTCCTAACTATTTTTCCTGCAAAGAAAATGAGTATATATATGAGTAATCTTACAGATTTTTAGCAGCAAAGTAATGGCAGTTCCACAGCCTCCTGTATATTTAGTAACTGTAAATTCCTCTGCAGGCATTCTTAGCCTGCTGGTTTGAGGGGGACACCTGCAGGGTTATTCCTTTTTATAGACCCTATAAGGCACATTTTATGAGTTGAGAGTGAGATTTCAATGGGATGATTATGAATGGGGCATTAGGTCTCAAAAGTGGAGCTGGGTGTAACTTCTCATTTTGGTTTCATGAAAGTTTTATGAAATTTATTAGATTTTGCAGAATAACTCAAGCCTAGGAATGCAGAATTAAGCAAGGGAGTGATGATTATATTTTTGCTCAGGTTTCACACAGATGATGCCACTTAAGCACATAAATCATAAAAGCTTCCATTGTAATATGCAGTAAAGACCTTAAGGCTGATGTTGAGCATTTGAAAACAATTCTGGGGAAATGTTGCTAATTAAAAGATAAAATCCAGTGATAGATCAGAATTACCTTTTATTTTTTGCTTTTAATATTTATGAAATGCAAATATACAGAAAAAATCTGAACATTCAGAAATATACTTCAATTTTTTTTCATACTTTAATTTGAAGAAAACAGATGCCCTTGATATTTTTAATTTGGGTAGGTTTAAGATAAAATTAAGAACAAGTATTAAAATCAGATGTGACTGCTTTTCGATCTTAATATTGGTATCTCAGCATGTGTGTTTTTCATATCCTATCTGTCTCTGGTTGTGTGCACTCTGGAGAACAAGCTATTTCAGTTTCTGTCTTCCCATTACCATATTCAGATTATAAATCAATAAGGCTTGATTTTCCTCGTAAGATTTAAGTTGCTGTTTGGTAGGCTTCTGGAATTGAGAGACAGTAGGACAAAATTAGGTGCTTTCTAGACAGTCTGCCCCCAGATTCTCTCAGGGGTTTGATCAGACTAATTCTGTTCTGGGTCTAACTGGACCAGTTGAGAAATACTTTACTTACGTGCTGTACTTTTAAACACACATCTTCTGTGAAGATAGAAATGAGTATTAATATAGAAATGAGTGCTGAAGGAATATTCTTATTTTCGTTGCTGATTTGGCTGTCACATCTCATCACTTATTTAAGTGACTGTAGAAATAAGGAACTAAGAAATATCCCATTGACACTTTATTATCTTTAAACTCCTGAATACATGTATTAGTTGCACCATTACCGATTTGGGGACTGTTTCTTTCAAATTTTTTCCTTTCAATTTTTTTATGGTTGTATTAAAAATTTTAAAGGATAGAATTTTAGTGACAGACTTTTTAATCAAAGTTATATGGGAGCCAAATGATATATTTATTCACCATGGTCAAGTGCAGTTGAAAAATGAATAGAAATTCTGAGATTAATCATGCTATGTGTTTACTCTGATATATATATATATATATATATATATATATATATATATATTATATATAATTATTATTTTTTAAGATTTTATTTGTTTTACTTGACAGATACAGATCACAAGTGGGCAGAGAGGCGGGCAGAGAGAGAGAGAGAGAGAGGAGAAAGCAGGCTCCCTGCTGAGCAGAGAGCCTGATGCGATGTGGGGTTCGATTCCAGGATCCTGGGATCATGACCTGAGCCGAAGGCAGAGGCTTTAACCCACTGAGCCACCCAGGCACCCTACTCTGATATATTTTGATCATTATAAGTGAAAATACTCTTCTAGTCTAATTCTAATAATTAATCCCTTCTGTCTTGCTGCTTTGTTTATATCTTTCTCCAGTTAAACCACATATGGAAGGAGCTCATTCTCTGTTTATTTAAATTATTATTTATTTACTATTACTTAATTATTATTATTCAGTTAACAAAAAATTGCTACTCAGTTACATTGCTTGGTCAGAGTAAGAACTTTGACTATGTGAGATATAGACCTAATGTGACAGTGGTATAAGATGAAGGCAAAGATTAAAAAGGGTCAAGGGAAAAATAATAATAGTAGTTGTGTTCAGGATGTGCTTACAGATGGTCCCCCCACCCCCAGCTTAATTTTCTTTAGTAGTAGCATGATAATATTTTGACAAAAATCAAATTAAGATTCTGTTATACTATGTATGAATCACTGTATATTTACTTACATTATATATCTAGTTATATTATCACCTCTTTAAGGTGTGGAGGATTATTTTAGTCTGAGCCTATGAAGGAGCTTTTCTTGACCCTTTGTATAATACCACACAACTAAAGAACGTATTAGTTGAAGGAGACAGCCCAGTAGTTTAGAAATTATTCAGAGTTCTCATGAAAGAGTAATATAGTGCCTCCTGCCTTTGATTTACAGAAATCACACTAAATATAGGACATGTGTAGGACTGAATTGAGCACACATTACCATCTCACATGCATGATGAAGTCATTCCTGAAAGAACAGATTCAATGCTTCCAATTCTCCTTTATTATAAAATCAATACTTATATCAACTTAATCATTTTGCGATAGATTCTGCAATCAAGTGCCTAGGCATGGCCTTGAAATAGAAACCTCCCTGGGATTTTACTCCTCAGAGTGTTAGAAGATAACTGGTTGATGATGCTCGGCTTGCAAGGGCAAAATATTGACACTTAACTCTTCTTCCAGAATCTGCTTGGTCCAGCTGAGTGAGTCAGGACCAGAAGGGAGCCTTACCTTCCTTCTATGGCTAAACACCATTCTGCGCTCACTAGCTACACTTATCTTCCGGACAAATCCACCTGTGACAAGCTCTACAATTAGACATGGTACATTTGAGCCTCTGGCCATGGCCTCCATATTTTAGGAAGAGGGTAAAAGAAGGAAGAGGAGCCTCTCCTGAGTACTTCTGCAATCTTAGCCATGGTAAATGGAGCCTTTCACATGTTAACCCAATGTACCTATGGGCTCACAGGACTATTTCATTTTGGGAAGAAGCCATATTACCTTTGAAAATTATATGAATCCATCTTATTTTCCTCAGAGATAGGGTTAAAAAGCATGTCTTAAGTAATTCCACTTTCCTTACTACTCCATGATTCCCAGTGTTGCATTTCTCATGTGGTTTGCAGAAGACCACCCTTACCCTAACTCGTACAGTTTACCATTTATTTCAGTACCTTAAAGAAGAAAATAAAAAGCAGATGATATAAGGGTACTTACTTGAAAAACACGAAAATCCCCAGTGAAATCACCAAGGTGAAAATCGACAAAGAATGGCCTACAATAGCCAAGTAGTACAGGACGTATGCATTCTGGAACAACAACAACAAAACAGTTATAAAAATGAACAGGCAAATAAATGATAATAGAGGAGGGAAAATAGTTTCTATCTTTAATATCCTTTAAAAAATCCACTAAAATTATAACAAATGTTTCAGAGAATTAAATTATATTGAATCATAATATTTGGGGTTAACACATTAAAATATTACAAGATTATCAGTTATATTAGAATATGCATGATGTGGTGGGAAGAACATCAGACTGGATTCATCAGCACTGTTCTTTACTCAGAGTACTAATCACTAAGTCTTTGTGTGACTCTCATAAGTCAGTCACTTTGACCCTCTGGATCTCGGTAGGCCTCATCTCTAAAATAGTTTGGTCAAAACTAAATGATTTTTAAAACAATTATCGCTGCGTGTAAGAAACATTGTTAACTACTAGGATACAGAAACACTGAACATAAAAGGACAGGGAAAGATGATCTATGCAAACACTAACCACAAGAAAACTGGTATTCTATCATAGAGGTCCAGATGTTAAGTTAGGAAGACAGAACAATTTTTAATTTCTATTAACCTAATAATATAAACTCAAACCACATAAAGCATAAAGCAAAAAGTGACACCATGCTCAATAGAACATATGATACAAATGCAGTGTAGATAAGTTGGATCATTTCTATGCAGTTTTTTTAATTCCTGGGAGAAATGTGGCATTTCGGTATAAATCATTGTGCTTTAACATTTGATTCTTGTGAATTTCCTTGTGAAGAGCCTGATATGAAAACACTGATTCTGCTAAAAAGCTCTCAAAGCACGCAGAGTCTTTTGTTTGTTGATATGCATTTTTGCTGGACAGAAACAAATATTGCCTTTCTAGGCTTTAGAATTTCAAAATGAACGAATCAACTTCTCCTGAATGGTGGCTGTTGTACCACTTGATGGGGCATTTACATATTATTTGCCACTTTCATTGATAACTACCCTCCTAACGGCGCCATTTTTATCCTTGCAGAAATGATGACAAAGTTGGAATAGTTGGTTTATAGCCAGAGCTGATAAAGACTTCAAAATAGCGTACACTCCCCTTCTTGAAAGTATTTAGGAATCTCTGCAAGAGAAGCTCAGCTCCTGTCTTTTCTCCCACCAGTTTATTTTCTGGCTACTTTTCTAACTTCACCAACTAGATAAAACTAGGAGTGGCACTTTCTAAGAGTTCTTTCTTTTAAACAGTTCACAATATAGAATCCCCTTGCCATTTAAAATACTGTTTTTAATTTGGATATATAGCCGTGCCCCTAACCTCTGTCACTATTTTATTTTTATCTCTGTATATTTTATTTTTAAGAAAACTTTATATAACAATAGGTTTCCGCTGTAGCACCAGGGGGCTGCTCAGGGCGTAGCCTGTGTGGTTAAATACTGACCGACTGTTTCCCCCTGCACCTTGGGGAGAGGAGGCTGACTGTGGGCTTGGTGAGTTGTTGTTGGTTTTTTTTTTGTTTTTTTTTTTTTTTCAGATTTCTCATGCATTTGGAGAGTACGTATCTGGGTTTTCCCTGTTGGCTTAAATGTTTCTGAGCTGAGACGATATTACAAATATTTAACAGGGGGTAAGACATAAATATTAACATATCAGAATAGACAAAACTGCCACACCTGTATCAACAGGTAGCTGAGAAGTCTCATTCTAAGGGTTCCTTCTAAAAGCCTGATAGGAAAACTATAATGGGCATCCTCGGGCAGGGAATTGGGGGCAACTGTCACTTTGTGACTTGGGGAAAAAATTTGTGATTTTCGTACTCTTCCGGTAGAAGACCTAAGATCTTAGATCTTAGAGAGTCCCTGGAAATGCTGCCTAACATCTGGCATCGTGAGGAATCCCATCATCTCTTCCACGGACAATATTTCCCTCGTTATAAACGGCCTGATTCTCTTGGAACTCTTCGACACTAAGTTCCAACCAAGAAGTAAAATGTCATTTTCTCTAATGCTACTTCAGAGAGTCCCTAGAACTCACAGGCCAGGATATAATTTTCTTCTAGAGAACCGGTTGGCTTCTTGGTAGCAGGTATTTTAGTTATGCATACATTTCTATGTAAAAATAATGACATTCTCACCCTATACCCAAACTGGAAATGAAACCCACCTTCAGTTTCTCAGGAGTGAAAGCGTTACACATAGTATAGTTGGACCAGGTTCGATTGTTCTCAGGATGCTTATACCACTCCCCATTCTCATCACAGTATTTTGTAACCTTTTCTGTTAATGAAACATAACAGTAATTATATTGCAATCTTAAAACACCAAGAAGGAAAAAGAAGGCTTACAAGCCATTTCACAGCATTAATCACTTTATAGAACTTGAATGTGAACATAGGTCAAAGGAGACTACCATGAATCATGCATTTTACAAGCTGTTTTAGTACGTGTTGTCTCGTTTTATCTTCAGCAAAGCCAAGTAAAGCAGAGGTTGCTATCTCCGCTTTACAAACAGGAAACAGAGTGAGAGAGGTTATAGAGTCTGAAGTCACCAGAGAGTGGGTCAGCTGGGATCTAATCTCAGGACTATCGCATTCAGAAGTGCTACCTATACTGTACCTCATATTTTTTAACAAATCCTACATTTCTGATTTTAGATAGGAACTATGTGAGACTGGCAAGACCATACTTTTCTTCATTTATATGCTTAATGTAAATTTGTTAGAAAGTTACATAGAAGAATTTTAAATTGTGAATTTGCTGAGACAGTCATCAGACAAAAACTATTTAAAGAATCACCATTGGACCACAACAATATTTCAGAAAGGGTTAGGACTAATCAGCATAGAAAAACTGATATTGACAACTGGTCCATGGTTTTGCTAATGCTATTTGTCAATGATGACCATTCCAAGCTTATTTGCAATTTTAAAAAAAGTGGCTTGTAATGAAGCATTTTATCTTTATTGTATTGTCAGAAAGTAGCTTACTATTTTATCAAAAGGAAATAAATTCTGACAAAGCTATTTAGCTAGAAAAGGCAAATTCTATGGAGGAGGGTGGGATGTTCCTCCTGAAAAATCTGTTCCAATCATGGACAAGACTGTAGGAGATATTATTTTGTTCTGATGTCACCAAAGTCTGGGTCTAGGCATTTCCTGGTTCTACCTATTGCAGCTATAAGAACTTGTCCTTTTCCACCTGGCAAATCTTTAAGTATTTGAAGAAAGGATATGTCTACTCTAACTTCCTTTTCCAAACCAAACATCCCCATTTACTCACAATACACAGCTTGGTGTCCCTTCACTGCCAGGAGCCACTCGGCATGTGCTCGATATTGGTATTTCCCTCTGAAATACTCTGTTTGGACTGCCCCATGAAGAGGACAGCATGCTCATTTCACTCCAGATCCACAACAGGGAGCTTTTTACAGATTCTCAGGCCCAATCCCCAGAGATTCAAATTTGCTTATCTGAAGAGGTAACCAGGCATCAGCATTTTAAAAAAGCTCACCAATTCCGAAAGGTATCAAGGTTGAGAATCATGGTCCTAAACTGTATATTGACCTTCTTGCCTCTTTGCCATTAACATTGATTGAGTGTTTGACATTAAGGGCAGCGCCTTAAGCATATCCTTGTTAAATGTGCTTTTTACATTCTAGCATATTCCTATAGGCTACCAGCCTCTTTTGAATTTCAGTGCTGTTATTCACTCTATCACGACCTGTCTTTTACCAAACACTTCATCTTAAAATGAAATCTCTGTTATTTCATTAAACTGTTTTGTTTATTATTAAAATATAGCCTTGGGTCAATGGTAAAATCCTAACGAATTTAAGTGTCTTGGATATACATATTTTTAAGATTTTTTTTTCTTTTGAAGTGGATTTTTCCCCCACTTGAGAGGGTTCTTTCTAAAAACCAGGCTGATAAGATGGATCTATGCCTGGAAGTCCCTGTTTTGCTGACCAAAAACTTGCCTTTTAGTCAATAATTATAGCCACTTTGGCAAGAGCCCATTGCTGCTCTGTAACGGCCTTATAGCCTCTATTACAGAAAAGCTCTTTATGCCAATCAAGTTATCTCTAATGTAGTTGTCAAGTCCAGATGAATGAAGCATCATTTATTGGGAAGAGTCAGTAAAAGCCAGAAAGATGATCATCAAACAGCACTGAGTTGGAGTTTACAGGAAAGTAGTGCTGAGGAGGGCAGGGCACTCAGCCTTTCCTCTTTGCACAATGAAAATTTTCAGAGGTGGCTGGCTTGAATTGGTCTTTAAAGTAGTCCCCTGTAATCTCATTTTCATTATCTCTGTCTTACTGGGGTAGAATTTCAGATCTCATCCTTGTTGGAAGTGCCAAAGCATTTCTTAAACACTGACACAGGGATAGATTAATTTCTCTGCTCTAATCTGGATTCTGGAAACTTTCTTGCCTAGATTTTACCATTTGACGATTGTTTTCTATCTTAACTGAAATTCTCACTTTTGTAACCTCTTGTCATTCATACTCAGTGAGCAATGGTACACAGATGGATGGACTGGTTGACCATGAAAGGTGGTAGAAACTCTGACCAAGCAACTTGTGGAAAAATCTGAAAGTCAGGGTTGTTTTTTCCTAGTCTCTTACACGTGAAACAAACACTGATTCCTCTCTTCAAAATGCTATTTCTAGTTCAGACCAGATAATTCAGTAAAGATCCTTCTTGTCAGGATCTTCCCTTCCACTGACTGAATGTTCCTCTTCCATGGAACCACTTCCAAAAGGATACTGAAGGAAGGAGGAAAATGAGCACCGTGAAGTGTGGAGGGCTCACTGTGTTCTATATTACATCTTGTGAGAAGAGGTCTGGAGCTTGAGGTAGAATGACCTGCTCCCCAGGGGCCCCCGCCAGCCGGTTCATCGTGTGGGGCAGCTTAAATACACTCTGCAGCCTCAGGCTCACTTGACTCTTCGCCGCAAACCTCGCCTGTTAACTGGGGCTTAGCGCTGTGCCTGTAGCTCCCATTCATCATGGGGGTCTCTTTTATAACTAAGATATATACTCCCTTTTCAGTCTCTTAATCTCGGTTAATCCTTCAATGGGAAGGATCTACCTAGTTTCTCGGAACAAAGTTTTTCTGGCCCCAACACCGCTAGTCCCTGAAGCGTGCTGGCTACTGCTTTTTACCCCCCTGGGACCCGCCTTCCTCCATTGTCTGTATCAGTCTCATCTGATGCCGCTGGTACAGCTACTCAGTGTACTGGCTGAACTTTGCAGGCATCCGCCTCTTTTCTTTATTTCTTTTTCTTTCTTTTCTTTTCTTAACACACTTTCATCTTGACTGCATGTTTCATCATAAGCAGAACTTTAAGAGATCCTCATGTCCAGGTTATACTCCAAACTAATTAATTCAGAATGTCCGGGGTGATACCAGGCATCAGGATTTTGATAAGTTTTCAAGGTTCTTAGCCAAGTCGAGCATCACTCACCACCAGCCCCTATCCAAATCCATTTCCGGTCCTTCACATGTCTATTCTCTGGCCTGAGGCTGTAAGACAAATTCAGATATCTCTTTCCACATTCTTTGCGTTGCTCCTGACCACTAACCACTGAGCATCATGGATTCCAGACCTTGAATCTATCCGGATAGCTGACGTTTCTGAGATATGTTGCATCAGCCCCCCTAGCTTCTTCCTTACTCCACTTGGTGGGTACCCCTAGACTCTCATCCTCTCTATGTATCCTGATTCCATTTCCAATTATACCAGTGTGGCTGGATGAAGGCCTGAAGGAAAAACATGTCTTCCTTAGGAAATTAACTTTTTTTTTTTAAGTATTCAAAGTACTTTTAATCTGCATGAGTGAGTGTGCATGGGGAATTAGAAATACTGTTTCTCAAATGCTTTTCCAAAGCTGTTGTACTGACTTATAAAGAGAGGGTTAGGTAGGGGTCAGGAGACTTGGTTCACTTGCAATTTTGTGTCAAATATTGTGTGAGTATATACATTTAGATAATATACATGAAATTGTTTTGAAAAGTAAAAAATGATACTCAATGAGAAGTATTCCTATGTTACTTTTATAACTAAAATGAATTTGGTGTCACTTATTTATTTAACACACATTTGTTGACCACTCACGTTGTGCAGGGCCGGGAGGGGGATGTTAGTATGATCCATTCATTTTATCATTAGTTTTATTTACTGAACATATATTAATTATCTACTGTTGGAACAGAAATCTAGCAAGTGTCTAGAGTTACTATCTTCTGATTTCTTTTCCTTTACACATGACAGTTTTATATAACTTCCAGTGTTACATAAAATTTCCGTTGTGTGTGCTCTACCAGTCTCATATACAGAAAGTCTAGATCAAGTATTTGTATAAGTCACCAAACGTGCAACAGCTGAAAACTGAATAACAACCACCTTTAAATAAAACTTCAAGGTTAAAAAATTAATTTAAAATTTTATTAAAATTTAAAATTAAATATTTGAAATATATAAAAATCTAACTTTCATTTAGAATTGGAGACCCATGTGCACATTGGACCAGTAACGTGACCTAAAAAATAAGGAGAGCTTGAAATACTTGTATAACTGGGTGATATTTCACATGAAGAAAGGCTTCAGAAAGTACAACTGGGTGATATTTCATGTGAAGAAAGGCTTCAGAAAGTGCTGAAACATGTAGAGTATGATTAGATAGGTATCTTTTACATCTGATTTTCTTTTCAGAACCATGAAAATTCTAAAGGCTTTATAGCAAAATATGAAATATTTTACCTGTTGGGTCAAAGTCTGGAAAGTAATCTGGGCAGTACTGATGGGACAATACTCCAGCCGGTGTATCATCCCAACACAGCCATCCATCCCATGTACGGTTGCAATACGGACCTGATGATTAAGAAAGAAATTAATATTGACGTTGGAAAAAGTTGCAGAATCATCAACAGGACTTAACAGTGTTCGATAGGATCTAGCCATTTAATAGTTATTCTGGAGCTCTCTATGTGCATATGGAAATATTAGAAAGAACAGCAGCAGCAACAAAATAAAGATATTAACTTTACCAACTCTTAATCGAATTTACATTTTTATAAGTTTTCTCCCATTTGCTCTTCAAAAGACATGCATGTCATCTGTATGGAATCTTTCCTCCAAAATATTTCCTTTAAAATATCTTTAGAGGGGCGCCTGGGTGGCTCAGTGGGCTAAAGCCTCTGCCTTCGGCTCAGGTCATGATCTCAGGGTCCTGGGATCAAACCCTACATCAGAATCTCTGCTCAGCGGGGAGCCTGCTTCCATTCCTCTCTCTGCCTGCCTCTCTGCCTGCTTGTGGTCTCTGTCAAATAAATGAATAAAATCTTTAAAAAAAAGAAAATATCTTCAGAAATGCTGCAAAGAAATCTTGCGAAAGTATATGCAATATCACCTCTGGATAAGAGGCTTAATTTGAAAAAATTCTATGGCTTTAGAACATACAGATCTTCCTAAACATTAACTTAAAATTGGTTGCCTTGGATGGCTCTATTCATAATTTTTTTTAAAGATCTATTTATTTTCTTGAGAGAGAGAGCAAGAGAGTACACACAAGAGCAGGGGAGGAGCAGAGGGAGAAGGCAAGAGAAAATCCTCAGACTCCCCGCTGAGTACAGAGTCTGACTCAGGGCTTAATCCCACAACCCTGAGATCATGACCTGAGCAGAAATCAGGAGTCAGATGCTTAACAGACTGAGCCACCCAGACATGCCTTGGATAATTCTATTCTTAATCCAAGGGTTTAAAATTCAATTGTTGAAAATTCCTATTGGAGTTGCATTTGTAGACAGTTAACAGGTTACGTATAAAACTAGTCTTATTATTTTAGAATCACACTTTATTAGTGACTAAAGTAATGCTCAGTTTGAGCAGTTTATGTATTTATCAGCTTTGGCTCCAAGTAGTTTCTCACTCCTTTCAAAATTTAATCTACCCTAACACGTGAAGATTTGCCTCTATAAAGCTATTCAAAAGAATAAGACTCAGTCGGCCTTTGAAGTCAGTTCTTAGAAAGAGAGAGAGAGAAAGAAAGGAAGGAAAGAAGGAAGGAAAGAAGGAAGAAAGGAAGAAAGTGGATGGAAGGAAGGAGGACGGATAAGAAAGAAAGAGAGGGAGACAGATGGGGACGGAGGGAAGGAAGGTGGCAGGGAGGGAGGGAGGGAGGAGAAAGAAAGAATAGAAAAGAAAAAAGCAAAAAGATTAAAAAGAAAAGAAAAAAGAAATCTCAATATAATGATCATAGTATGAAAGTTCACCCTCCCAAAATGATTATGACTGAAGTGAAGGAGCCTGCTCTCGCTTGGTCTCTGAAAATAAATTTCGTGTTTCTATTGTTTCATTTGTTTCAGAGGAATGGTTTGTCTTTGGGCAGAGCCACATCTAATAACTTTTCAGGTTCTTAAAAAACATTAAAACTATGCAGACGGAAGAATAACATGTATCTGTCTTTTAATTGTCTTGAGTTTTGTTTAAAGGAAAATGCTAAAAATAGGAACTAGAAATTAAAACTTTTAACTATTTGAAGACAAACCACACGTAGAAATAGAATATACTTAAAAAATATTCCCCCTACCAAGTGGTGTTATCTTAGAATATACAAGGGTACACATGGTCTTGTTGGGACTTTTCAAATGCTTTAGGGGACAGGGGAGAGAACTGGATGTAGTAATGTTTGGCAATCGCATAGCCTTCTATAGCTAATAGAATGAGCTTGGTTCTGAAAATATTTGAACAGTCCCACAGAGCATTCTAGAGAAGGTGATAGATAAACAATGCCTGCCTAGGAGACAGATTTTACTAGGTCCTCTGAGAACTGGGGGTGGAAAAGAGAAAGGAATAGCCAGAGTTGCCAACCCATTGATAGTTAAGGGAAGATACTGCCTCATTAACCCAAGCAAGACAGGGTTTTGACAGGATTGACCTGAGGCTAATTCTCTGCCCAATATTTTCCACTTCCCTTCCTGTCATTTTCCAGTTCCTCTCCATCACTTAGCCCTGTATTGTTCCTCCTTGCCAGGTGTGAATACTGAGTTATTGTAGTAATTTTGTCATCAGTGCTGCTGTTAGCCCAAAACCAGTTGGGTGAGCCTGGGCAAAGAAAGTAGACATGTCTCCAACATGAAATACACAAATATACCATAATTTGAAAACCACTGTTAAAAATGCTGGCATATTAAAATTAGTCAAAACATACTTATCCATGGAAGAAAATGAGCCTTTAATGATGCTTGAAAACATATTTGCGGACATCCATCTTCTTACCTTCTCCTTGGTATGGGGGTAACTGCTGCATGCGGTCATAGCATTTGTACTGCGCATCCGACATTTTCTTTCGTCCTAGGACGTACAGAAATGGCTCGGACTTCATATTGGGAGGATAGGTGTTATTCGAATTGGCAGGAAGAATTGGGGTTGGGTGCTGTATTTAAAAAAAAAAACATTGGTTACTTATACAGAGTGGGAATGGGTGTATACAAAAATAAATGAAACAATCAAAAAGTTTGAAAACATTTTCCTTCATGAGTAACAATTACGAATAGTCTCCACATAGGATATTTTTCTTCATAACTAAAAAGTGTATTTATATTTCATCTACAAATTCCACCTACAAATTTCATATTTGTATTTGTTCCATTCACTGATAAAAATGTATAGCACCCACCCAAACTCATGCACCTCTTTATCATATAAGATTGTTTTAGTTTTATTATCACTGTAAAGTTTAGAAGTAAACAAAACAAATAACCTGATTTCCAAAAAATACTAACATTAAATCAATTTTGCCTTCTTTGGAACTTCTAATAATCATGAGTCATAGTATTAAAAATAGATATATTACTGCAATAAATAAGCTTTTATATTAGATTATTTTAGCTTTTTAAAAATTTGTGCTTAGAATATGTACACTGCCAAAAATTCACCCCAGTTATTCCACAGAACAAACAAAATCTGTTCTTCTGAGATATTCTACGTTTGATGCTTGGCCTCAATATCTTTGATTTGGTTTCATCAGCAGATGACTTACACAAGGTATTTATTCTCACTGCTGAAAACCAACGTAAATCTTAAATATTTCTCCTAGTGCTTCTGCTCTTTTGGTTCAGGTGGACAAGGGTCACGATTACCATCTAACACATCATCCCAAGCTGTGTTTATATAGAGTTCAATCTCTTTTGTGGCCATGATGTTTTTGGTGGTGCCTGAATCTGTGATTTTCTATATCCGTGTTCCGCATAGAGACTTTTTTCAGAGAAGACTGCAAGCTTCAGCCCGCACTGACTTTTCTTCTTCTAAAGTTAGGAATACTCCTTGCTCTCTTTCTATCACACCTGTTAAACACCCTGTTTATTTGGGCTTATTCTGTCTAAATTATTCTAAGATTAAAGTTTCCCCAAACGTACCGATGGCAGAAATAGCGTTGGGTATTTTTTTTTTTTTTTTTAATCCTCACAGTCTCTAAAACAAACTCGTTTTTATTAAGTTGAGCTGTATAGGTCAGGCGACTCATAGGAGAACCACACTGTTTTCCAGTGTGTGTCATTGTGAAGACGGGCATCCTATCCTATAACATAGCGTGGCACTAAATGCTAAACTATACAGTGCATGATACAACAACGACTCAGAACAGACAGAAGGCAGAGAGCAAGAACAGTCAGGGATGACTACAGATAACAAGGGAGAATTTGAATTGGACTTTGAGTGCCTGCCCAGGCCGAGGAGAGGGAAAGCTTTCTGGATGGAGGGAAAGGAACGCGTCTAAGTCCCAGAGGTAGGAAATGACATGCGTGAGACACTGCAAGGAAACCATTCTTCCTGGAGGGGAGCATCTTTGGGGGTGAGTAATAAATGGAGTCAAGGAAAATCAGGTAATACAGAGCCCTAAGAAAATAAATACAAAGTGCATGGTGCAATGAAAGATTCAATACATTTTAGCTAATGTTACTACAACATGACAATAAAGTAAAGATCTCATGCCAGTTTTTGATCAGTGAAGGTTGCGAAAGGAAAGTGTTAGTAAAATTCATGTGGTGGGCATCAGATGTCCACAGATCAGAGCTGGGGAGGGAGCCAGGAAGCCCAAGGCATGGACTGGATCACAGCAGGAGGGAGCAGGGAAGCACAGCCCTCAGCATTTTCTCAAATAATAAAAAGATATATTTGAATATAAGGAAATACAAGGAAAGGAGGACAGTAATAGTCTGATAGCTCTGATATTTTAACCTATATAATGGAAAAAATGGGAGTGCCCTGAGAAGGGAGAAGTTGGGCAAAGAAAACCTTAGAGGGGGAAGAAGGTAAGTTCTCTCTTGTACTTGTTTTGAAGGTGCCAGCAAGCCATCTAAGCAGAAATTGCTTGCCAACAGAAGAGGTTCTGAATACTTGATACTTCTAACTCTAGATGGACACTTACTGTGAGTATGGCTGATACTACTTTTTAAATAATAGGATTATTTCTAATTTTAATGCCTCTTGAGTGTATGACAATGAAAAGAGAAATTAATATACTGACAGAAATTATTTAAAAATGTACAGATCCTTTACCAATGTAGTTGAACATCATTGTGCTGTCATATGACCCTTTCTTTCTTATTTTAAGACCAACCAATTGGCAAATAGTCATTGTTTGCTAGGAAGTCAAGCATTATGCTAGAAACTGAGGATACAGTAATGGATAAAACAAGCATAGATCCTGCCCTCGTGGAGCTTACAGACTAGCAAGAAAGACCAACATCATAAAATATTTTCAGACACCAGAAATTGTGACGGTAAAGAATCATCAATCACTGAATGCTCAGAAATTCCTTCAGGAATTGGAATGTGTTTTGGGGGTAACAAAGACATATTTTGAAGAGATTTCATGTTAAGACTTCATTTTGGATTGTATGAACCTACATTTGTATGAACACATGTGTCTCTGCATGTTTTAATAATCTCACTAGAGATCACCATAACCATGGTCTTTAATAGATCATTGTGTTCCTCACAATAAGAGATATTAATTACACGTTAACCTTGGGCATCTATTTTACATTTTTTGTGCCTCTATTCTTAGAATCTTTCATTGACATGAGAATTATCATTTCATATATTACTTATTTATGGGCCATCTTTCTCACATATTCAAATCACATTAGAAGATGGAATGTGATGTCATATATAAATATTTATATTTTAGATATTAGGGACTATTTTGTTTAAGTTTGGCATTCTTTCCAGAAGTAACATTCTGAATTATATCTTTAAATGGACTGGGCAACCAGTTAAGAAATGTTCCTGGAAACCATGGGGGGGGGGCATTAGGTACAAAGATATCAAGAGGAAAACCCTGTACTTGTAGTTTCAATTACAGCATTATTTGTTCTAATGCAGTTTCAATACCAGTAACAGTATAGATATGACCATCTGAAAGAGCAGGTGTTGTTCATGTGGATGATAGTAGCATCAATCTTACCATTCTTGCAATATTGAAACAAACTCCAGTGAACTTGGTTTGGAGCCTGGTTCCATAGAGATTGTTTCAACACTGAAGGAATGAGAAATTAGAACTCCTGTTGTAGATAAGCCATAGTGGTCTGAGTCTGCTCCTTGTCTGGTTTGTGTGTGAGCTTGATGATGGAATTTTTCCAGTGGTAACTGAATGTTTCAGTGATTTTTTTCTGAAAATAACGTACACATTGAGGAATTCTGTCTATGTAGGTGGACATAGACAGATAATTCTTTTAATATATACATAAAATTCCAAAAATGGAATTACTACTGCTTGGCAATAATACATATACAAATTTCATAAAGTTCATTGGACATACACACTTTTTGCTGACAATTTTGTACCAATAAAAATGGCTAGGGAGGTGGTAGAGTTTTCAGCAATATAGAGGCAAAATAGAAGCATAGTGAGTAGATAAGACCACCAAGCAATGTGAAAGACTTAAAAAAAATTTTACCTATCATAAGTATTACATTTATGTTATATATTTGGGGTGTACATAAATATTTTGTGCTCACGTGAGGATAGAGATGAGATATTAAGGGCACATTGCTTTTGTGGATAAAGATTGGTGCTCAAAGCTTTGCATACATCTTACATGATTTTTCCAAAGCAAAACAAAAAACAACCTCTTAATTGTTGTCCCGTGTAGCAGTTTAGCCGCCGTATATGTGATGTCACTTCTAAAGGTGCAAGCAAATGGCGCCACAAATACGACTGCCAAGCTGCCACCAATACCTGTAGTCCTCAGCCGAAACACCGCTGGTTCTTTCGGGTAATAAATACTCTGCTTCCCACATGCCGGGTACTGTTCTAGGTGCTGGAGACTCAGCAGTGAAGAAGACTAGCCAGGTCCCTGCCCTCATGGGGCTTACATTCTAGGTTTCGTGCACACTCGCGTGGAGTTTAGTGGAAAGCAATCTGGTTTGAATGGTCATGGAGTCAAGGAATTCCTACTTTGATGTAAGACAACCAGCCTACTTTTGGGTTACAGGTGGTTTCTAGAAGCACAGAGACAAAAATAATTACAGGACTGTTCTGTGTAAAACTTTAAGAAACGGTCCATCTCTTCAGTGGTTTAAACCTAATGAATGTGGGAACCCATGCAATGGTGCTAGCATAGGGAAAGATTCCTAATGATTGTCAGAGACAGAACTACTCTAAAAGGAACATGATTCTAGAATCCACAAACTGATAGAACCAACAGGATTCCAATGTCACCATCCTTAATACTGACAATGTAGATGTTAGGATTTTATTTGTAGGTTTAAGTTACTTACACTGTTCAAAATAACAATGGATAAAACAGAACTTTGTAAAGTATTAGCCCTGGTTTTTCCAGGTAGCATCAGATGGTTGGTGTCCTATGTACTTTCTATGTAAGCATTATATAAACAACAAAACTGCTGCATAATGATAAATTCTAAGCAAATAAGGGAATGCAGCTTAGTTAACAACAGAATGCTTCTCCAAAGAATCTAGTTTTTCTATATCCTCATCATCGTTGTTATAATTATCATCATCACTACATTTTTGAGGCTCAATATATGTCAAGCACTGTCCTAAGTCTATTTACTGCATTACTATAGGTGAGGGAGAGGAAGTGAGGGGATGTTTTGCTTAATGTAAACTTAGGCTCATGGAATGTGGTAACAAACTGATACTTTAAAGAGCATTTGGAAATCAGGTTGGTAGAATTCAACAGACACACTCATAGTGGTTTTTCAAACCAATGTACTTAAGAAACAATATTTTATAGTGATTTAAATCAATATCACTTTATTAAAAAATTTAATTTTCTTGGAGGAGTATCCATTGTGGAACACAATGAATGTTTTAGGAGGAAACCAACATATCAAAAATTTTTTATGGAGGAATTCTCCAAATCAAATATATGAACCAAATATAGGATAAAGAAGCAAATTTCTCTGTCACAGCAGAGAGCACAAAATCACTCAGGTACCCTGTGCAGCATGTTTGCTAGCAAAGAGATGCTCACAAACCAGAAAACTTTTCTGTCCATGGCTCAAATATGTGAAATTCTTTTAATGTCTGAATTTTAAGATATATTGGGTAAAAGTTTTGAATAACATATCAGAAATGATCTCTCATCTTTGCAGTAGTATTCAAACTATCTTATTCGTATCGAGTAAGTTACTTTAGTAAATAGTAACTACTTTTCTTCTGTCACTGTCAAATATAATTATATGGTTTATGAAATAAAATTATTTAGAAATATTTACATGTAATTGATCACAAGGGTTTAATTTAAGCTCTAAAAATAATAATATCAATTATGAATTGGCATATACCACTATTTCTGCAACTGTAGAATCTCATATAAGTCATGGGCATTTAGAGACAAAATTAAATATGCTACTAGTTCCTACAATATTCTTGTTTAAGTGTTTTTATTACATTTACAATGACATGAAGTTACTTGCATTTCCAAATACTGGATTACTTTTAGCAAATTATACTGTATTTTATCTAAAGATTAAAATAATACAACAATATTACATAATAAAATAGACTATACTCATTATCCAAGTAGATACAAAAGGGCCACATTAACAATCATACCCATAAACCATTTATTTAATGTGTAACATTACAAAATAAAAATTCCCTTAAAAATGAGATGAACATTTTAGGAATATTAGTACTTTTCCCTGAAAATGTTAAGAGAAATAGTTTATGCAAACTTTTAAGCCTATTACTACTCATGAATTAAAAATGTAGGTCCTGGAACCCTGGGAAAGTTTTGTTTAGGTGACTATAATAATATCAGGTACTGACTGATTTTTATTGCCTCTATGATTCATTGGTCACTGTTGTTCTGATGTGCTAGAAAGGATAAGGATCAAGACAACTCCTAATTTATTTATGTAAAATTTACTCATCTCTCTTTCATGTGTGTTGTGGAAGCTGATATGATGGTGGGTTAGTGAAGTCAACACAAATAAACAGACAGGCCCTGGTAGCATTTTCTAAGATAATTGCAGTTCTGACTACTTGCTAACCATTTAGGAATAAAACAATATAAAAGCTCATAAATTGGACATGACTTAAAAGGTTAGAGAAAGAGTTATGAAATGACATTGGTCTGTTAAGACTTAAGATTCTTAGTTTTTTTTGAGGGATGCATTTAAAATTAATAACCTGACTGAAAGTGTTCAGATGTTTGAAAAAGACAGGAGCCTAGAAACTGTGTTTCAAATCCACCTGTCTAACATGAAAAATGTTTTACCCAAGAACATTATTAACCTTTCATGTTTAATTCCAAGATAATGTGGGTATGTCTCAAGTTAATGCTAAAGTTTTGTAAACAGAGCTCACATTTCTCAGTGAACCATAACACTAATCTAAATCGTGAAAATTCAGAGGGGGGATCTGTTAACAAAATATCAAGAAAAGGATAGTTTTGAGGAACTTATGGCTGGTGGAACTTAGTTTTGGCAAGATGTCTACCCTTCCAAATGTCCATTCAATCATACGCTCTATTTCAGCATTCTTGATTAATGTAGCTTAAAAATGATGTTTTACTTACGTTTAGAAAAATGAAGAGTACCAAGCACCGGCGTGTGAATGTGAACTTCATTTTTGGTTTTTGAAGATGGTCGTCCAAATCCTAGAAAAATATACATGTAACAAAGACATTTACATTAATAAATACAGCTTTAATCTTGACTAGAGTTAATTTCTTTTTCTTGTCTTTCTATTTCACTTGGAGAGGATCATGTCCCAAGACACTCTACATAAAATTCATGTATGTAAGCAATATGCTGGGGATGCAAATATAGTCGCATGTTCCACGCCCCTTCCTTCCAGCCAGGAAGGACTGGTGTCTGGTCGTTGTCAAAAGTCCTATTAAGAAATTCCGGAGCCACCTTTACATATCAGGACCAAAATAAAGGATTCGGAGAAATCAAGAGCAGCCAATGTGGAATTCAGTTAATCCGTGGCATCAGTAAAACTGCTGAAAATTTCAGTGGAAACATCCACAAAGAAATCATTTCACTGGACGGGAAGAAATACGACCTAACGATTTATAAAGGATCATTAGTCATCCCTGTAGGTAATTGAAGGCCAACTTTGACTTGAGTAGTCTTATTTAGAGCCTTGAGCATTTTTCTTTCCTACAAAATTTTCTACAAGCTTCAAGTTGCTACTAAGAATGAATTTCTTCAATAGCAAGGATTGACTATGTCACCTAACAGGTCACCATTCCTTCTCACAAGCATGTAAGAGAAACATGTGGCTGTGTCACAAATAACAATTTTTCGTGACTGTGCAGATAATTTTACACAAGGAAAGGTAATAAAAAAGCAAAAAATTAAATATGTATATATATATATTTTTTTCATCAGTGAGATTTGTGTGAAACTGTATTTCACCTAAGGGTGAGTGGTTATGACTGCATCATATGTCTTATACTTTCTCCTAGGTCTAAATTAGTATCTATATTGTTTGCCTGATTTACTAGCTCCCAAATGAGTAAGTTGTATTCCATTTATATATCAGTACTATGGGAAGAGAAAATGAAGAAGAAATTAAAGTTTTCTCCCAGTTTTCTAGCCCGGGTACAAGGATGGATAGTGAAGGAATTCAAGAAGGGAAGTAGGGGAAAGAGAAGGAGATTTTAATTTGTCTTCTCCCTCAATGGAAAATGCTACCTGAGTATTGGATGAGTCTTATTCTGGGGTGAAAGGTAGGACTTTTGGAATGTATTATGGGGAAAAAAAAGAAATGTATTATGGGTACTCAAGAAATTAACACAGCTTCCCTTAACTAGATCCTGCTTTTTTAGAAGGAAATTATATACATACATTGAATTTCTAAAGGTCTGATGCTTATGGTGGTCCTATGATTTAGCCTCTGAGAGAAGCAGGATGTGTGGAACATTCTGGGTGCCAGAATTAAAAGCCAGATCTCTTCTTCAGATGAAAGTCCTACTCATTAATTCCAAATGTGAGGGCTAAGCACAGTGAGAAGTCAGCTTCTCTTTGAAGGTGAATATGGGGTGATTAGGCAGTTAATTGGCTTGTTCTATCTATGTCATATATTTGATGTCATTTGACATTTTATAAAGTTTAAGTTGCTAGGTTTTGGCTCAACAGTATTGTTACCATGAGGAGCATTAGAGGTTGTGGGAGAATTGTCCCCTTGAGGGTGAGTGAGGCCTCACAGTCATTTTGCTATAGGAAAGGGAAGCCCCATGGTTTCATAGCCCCACACACTGCTTTTATGATTGTACCATGAACAACTAAGGGGAATGAAAAGAGTATGGACATGGATCTCAGTGAACATTTAGAAATGACAGAGTGGTTTAGTCAAAAAACAGAGTCCTTTCCTTTTTCCTATTAAGTGGAGAGGTCTATAACTTTAAATACTCTTGCCTTATTTTGAACTATAACAAATTTCTCACGTGCAACTTTATAGCAGATCTGGGCTATACTGAACCTGCCTCTAGTCAGAAAGGTTCAGTCGTAATTCTCCCAGGTTAAACAGTACTTTGCAGATATGCCTCTCTTTGAGAGAAGTATTTCATGGTGATCTGAGAAGAGGAGAAGGAGAACATGGAAGTAGAAATAGTGAATAAAGACAGGGCTTTATGAATTTAAGGGAGAAAAACATGGCAAAGAAAAGTAGAATCAGAATGGAGAATGAAGGGGTGCCTGGGTGGCTCAGTGGGTTAAAGCCTCTGCCTTTGGCTCCGGTCATGGTCCCGGGGTCCTGGGATCAAGCCCCGTGTTGGGTTTTCTGTTCTGCTGGGAGCCTGCTTCCTCCTCTCTCTCTCTCTGCCTGCCTCTCTGCCTACTTGTGATCTCTGCTGTCAAATAAATAAATAAAATCTTAAAAAAAAAAAGAATGGAGAATGAAGTAATTCACCTTCACTAAGATTCTTTCAAGGAAAGAGGGAAAAAAAAGATGAAGTTAAAAAGAATGACAGACATGGAGAACCCAAACAAACTAACAGAGACCTATAGCTTAGTTGAATGGATGATTAAAGAATGGATAGATCATAGTGTGGACTCTCAGGAAAGACTAACCTGGAAAGACTAACCTGAAATTTCCAATAGGTAGGGTTCAGAATTCAGTGACTCTGAAGAGAACTGTTTTAACCTAAGGCTTAGAGAGTTAAACCTGCACCCAAACAGGAAAGGACAAAGTCGGGCAAACAGCGGCTAATGGAGGTAAAAATGAAACTTGGAAATGTTCGATTTGGAATTGGTACTGGTGAGACAGGTAGCCTATGATCAGACAGTCATCTGGAATCCTGGAAAATGACTCAGAGAAACCAGAACAAAGCTTAACTTTGACATTAGATGATTTATTTGTTTACTTCCTGATGTTTTCCCAATTCCTTCTCTACAGGAAGGACTTTATTCAGTTTTGTCACCCAAGAATCTAGAAAGAAATCTGGAACACATTAAGTGCTCGGTGAATGTTGGTTGCTTAGTTTAAGGGGTGATGTAGGGTCAGAATTTGGTAAGACAGCAAACATTATTCTTTTCCCAAAGAGGCCTAATTGTAGAGCCAAGAGATTCTAATTTCTACTTTTACTTTTATGATTTCTTTTATTTTGGACAAGGAGCTTCACCTCTATGCCACTTCCCTGTCTTTATAAAGACTCCTTGGCCAATCCTCCTTGACTAAAAGAACACACTTCCATATGTGAAGCATATTGATTCCCCTGGATCTGTCCAGCAGTCTAATTACTTAGTGCAGTTGTTTCTAAGATGTATTTTAGGCACCCTTTAAAAAAAAAGATAAAAGCTTTTATGGAAGCCCCATATAGAAACCAGATGAAGGTAGAGTCTAAAAACTTGATTGTGGAGTTTGATACAGAACATGGAAATGAAATAACCTTGGACAGTGGTTCAGCTACTGGGTAGTACAACAGAATCTGCCCTGGTTTGAATCCACAAATGAGCACTCATCACTAATCTCCTCCCCAGCAAATTGTATTCCTTTGTTGCAGGGGTGAGATGGTCAGTGGAAACCACTTCTATTAATACACCCAGTCTAAATCACTAATTCAATGATGATGATTGAATAGAATAATCTTCATTTAAGGAGAACAAATTTCCTTGACATGTAAAGTTACATTGTTTTTATTTATTTATTTTTTGTGGAAAGAATATGAAATGTCAAAGTCTGAAAATAATGTGTCTATTCTCATAGATCAGCATTTCCAAAAGTGTATTCCATAGAATAGCAGTAATCCCATGAGAAGCAGCATAAAATAAAGTTTCCATGGCCAGAAATGTTTAGGAAATTAAGCATTTCCTATATTCTTCTTAGAGATCTACCATAGACATTAGCACATTAAAGTAGCTAATTTTCCTGTACCAAAACCACTAGTTTGACTTCATTGTCTTCATTCTCCAAACCTGTTTGACGATGAAAAAAAAACTTTTTTTTGCAATCACAGTTATTAACCCATCTACAGAATATACTTTGGAAAATGCTCTTTTGGCTCGATAGCAATTTCTAACCCACCATAGACTATTAAGTTTGCAAGTCATGAGAAAGAGCTGCCCTTTTACTTAAAAATTTCTTTTTTCTTCTCCATGGAGCAAAAGTGGAATTTCTGAGGTCTTAAATATTCCCCAGCCTTGGTACAAAGCCCAAAGCTATAAAAGGCATCTCAGAGGCAATTGCTCCTTTGGAGCATTATTCGTTAAGATCCTCTCCCCTAATACCCTGGCTATGAGAACAGGAGTGGGATGAGGGTATGGGCAAAGAGCAGAAAGGAGAAGAAACAGGCACTGCTTATCTCAGAGTGTTATAGCCTTTTGTCACCCAAGGCCTAGAATCCGTTTCAAATCTGAAATTTGACATTTGTTTTGAAGACAGATCTATCTAGTAAGCTTCTGTAGATATAGTCCAAGTGGACAGGTAAATATATTTTGTGAAGCCACAAGGTTTGCTGGTTTGTTGCCTTAACAATGCCTTCTGTTTGGATAATGCCTTGATTACATGATCTATTAGGAAATCGTTCTTCATTACTATAGGAACTCACTTGCCAAGATACAATGTCATCATAAACCCAATTTCTGTTGGCCTATTGTGCAAAGCAAAACAACTTTTTGCTTCTCATCATGGGTTTAAAATGCTCATCTGACTCTAAGTTCCAAGTTTAGTTAGTAAGAATTGGTATCTCTGCCTTGGGGAGCTGTTTTTGGTAAACAGGTTGGCACGTCATGTAAAATAGTCTAAATGAGAAGGGAAGCAGAATAAAAATGATGTCATATTGGAAAAAAATAACTTTTCCTTTGACTCTTGTCAAGGGCCCGACATAGTAAGTGTTCAATAAACATTTATCGAATGAAAAAGATAGATTGCCTCTAAGCAGTTGGCTAGGCAACATTAATCAGTGAGAAATCTTGGAGAAGTGGTTCAGAATCATGTGCAGTTCAAAAGTGTGACATTACTCAAATGGATACTGTTAATGAATAATTAGATAGTACTTCATTAATTAAGACTAATTTGAGGAAAAGGCATTGTGACCTCATCAATCCTTTCTAGTACTAGATCTACAATAGCAGCCATGATAGAGAAAGGAAAGATAGGAACTGTTTGGCTCAAATCAGTTTAATTAAAAGCACATCATGCACTTATTACGTGTGTTTTAATACCATCTCAGGATAAAGTTTAACTTCAGTATGTGAGAGGTTGGAAGAAAAAATAGTCCAGTTTAAAGGATCAGCATGAGCAAAGATGAGGATGTGGGAATCATTGACTATATTGAAGAAACTCTAATGGGGCTGATTTTGAAGTTCATGTTCTTAGTCATTACACGTATACTGCCATCTGACATGAAAGGAATACTCAGCTTTGGACAAATGGAATTCGAGTTGTCAACAGGGTCATCTGTATGGAAAACCTAAAATGCACCTGATTTTTTTTTTTTTTAAGATTTTATTTATTTGCTAGAGAGAGAAAGAGAGTACTAGCAAGGGGGGAGTGGCAGACAGAGGGAGAGGGAGAAGCAGGCTCTCCGCTGAGCAGGAAGCCTGACTCGGAGTTTGATCCCAGGATCCTGGAATCATGATCTGAGCTGAAGGCAGCCATTTAACTGACTGAGCCACACAGCCACTCCCAAATGCACCTGATTGTAAATAACAGCTTTACAGCTTCTGTATAAATTCATAACTTCATATGCTTATGGTTTCTGTTGAGATCAGCTATGGTGAATATGGTGAGAGGAGTCATTGCAGTGTAATAGAAAAAAAAAAATCTTGGGCTAAGGAATAAGGAATCTACATTCAAATCCTAAAATAACCTCAAACTCATCATGTGACTCTTTTAAAAAATTTTTTAATTTTTTAATTAACATATAATATATTATTAGCCCCAGGAGTACAGGTCTGTGAATCGCCATTGTTACACACTTCACAGCACTCACCATAGGACATACCCTCCCCAATGTCCATAACCCCACCACCTTCTCCCTACTCATCATATGACTCTTAAGCATGTTACTGCACCTTTCTGGACCTCAATTTAATTATCTATAAATTAGACAATTGGCCTATAATTAAGGGTTCTTCATACTCCAACATTGGCTCTAAATGGAACTGTAATAAAATATAAAAAAGACATTTTAGAGAAAGGGAAACCATAGCAATTAGATAAATATTGGGTCTTTCTGACCCTCCAATAGAAAATAAACAAAGACATCATTTTTCACATTATTTTCTCTAAAATATGATCATTGTGACCACTCATTTAATAATGAAAAAGGAAGGAGTAGTTCACCAGGACAAGGTTTGAGAAATGTGGAACACTATGTGGTCTTTTCTGGAAAAAAAATTTATGTTAGGATACTAAAGGTTCTGAGAAGTCCTGCAACAATGGACCCTCTAACTAAATTCACTTAAGTTAGCTCTTGTTATCAATTACTTTGCCATTAATAATGTATAATTAACACTCAAGGAATGGACAGGCAAATTTAACTAATAGTTGACTTCCACTGATTTCAATAAATGAAAGCTATGCTACTCTCTATTAGCAGAAAGACTGTAGTTACAGGCAACTGTTACAGATTTATTAGCATCTCTTTATTATACTGGAATAGAAATGACAGGACTTTGCCACAACTTATCTAGATATCTGTAACTCTGATGAATAGATGATTTAGTTGAATATGTTGGTGCTATTACAGCATAGGGAGTACAGCCAATAGTATAGTTATATAGTTGTGTGTGTGTGTGTGTGTGTGTATATATATATATAAATATATATCCTTTGTTTTGAAAGTCTGCTTTCACAAATACTGATATATGAAAAGTGTCCTTCTTTCTTACCCAGAAGACTTCCTGCTAGGTGATGTACTGCTTGATTCAAATTATAAACTCTTTTAAGTCAAATAGTCCAACACACATCAAACCATCCCATAAATACCAACAGGAATCCAAAATTGTGGGTTTATGATTTGGTCCTTATTTACACATTATTGTGTCCTAATACACCTTTGACAAACTTCTTCTTTCAGAAAAAGATATGCCTGATTTCACTGGGTGATGGAACTGGAAGAGACTCCAGAATTCAAATTTTCCAAAACTCTCACTATAGAGGTGAGTTAATGAAAGCCTACTGAAGTGATTTTCCTCAAATTGGTTAGGAGGTTAGTGGAAGAGCTCTAGTTATATTCCCAAATGGGTGTACAATGTAAAACCCTACAATGCCTCACCTCGAAGGTTTTTTCTAGCTTCAGCCTTCTGCTAGTAAAGCCTGTAAGGTCCAGTCTAGTTGGGATAGAAGTAATCCACAACCACAGCTCATCCTTATGCCCAGTGTGTTTCCTCTTATTCACCCTCATGAGTTCCATTTGGTTCTGATTTCAAAGATACCTTGGGGAAGGAGATGCTTAGGCCTGAATAAAGTGGATTAAATAAAGGAATACCCTGTGGTATTATTCAAAATGGCTAACAGTGGCTGCTATTTCCACATCCACCAATCAGAACAACTGCTGGCTATTAACCACAGCTCTGTTGTGCCGGTGCTCACCAGCTGTAGGCCAGCCGTGGAGTACTCCACTTCCCATAGCGCTGATGTTCACTGTTCATGTATCTCCGTATGTTTGTGTTTGCAGAAATGAAGGTGGAGTGGAATGAAGCAGAGAGCTCTTATTGTATTTATAAATTCACTCATCAAATATTTACTGAGTCAGATGCACTTTTTGCTCTTAGGCGCCATTATGTACTACAGAGAATGCTTGAGTGGGAGCTACTCTTATGGACCCCCTTTATTTATATATTCTTCCCAGTCCCTTCACCATTTCTGGGATTGTACATGAAGATATTTCACTGAGAACCTTACAAGGGACAAGTCTGTTCCTGTTTTTCCAATTCTAGTAGCATATATTTACTAATAGAGAAAGGCACTATCGAATATAATTTAATCATTACAAAGCTTTCCTTTTCTTCCTATTAAATTATTTAAGGGCCCATTTCCCTGAAATTTGAGTGCCTTGGAAATTATCCTTTTTGCAGGGCTATGTAAGCAGTTCAAAGTTTCTGTAAAATTAGCTGGATTCCCTCGAAAAACAGAGACTCACTGGGATTAATGACATCAGGGATGGCCAGCCAAGCTGGAACCCTCAATGTCAGCCATGATGACGCAAATGGTTTTCATCATAGCAGTTGTTTCCCACCATGACCTTAACAGCTAATATTCAAGATGGCAGTCTAAGGAATTTGTCTAAAATGATGGTATCAAAGTGAATTTCAATATGAGAACTTAGTATTTCAGGTGAAGCCAACATTTTGCAACCTGCTTTATGAAGCAAAGCTTTGTACTTTCTTTTTAAGATTTTATTTATTGATTTGTGAGAGAAAGAGAGAGAGAGAATAAATAGTGGGGAGGACCAGAAGGGGGAGAGAGTGAGAGAGAAAGAGAGAGGCAGACTCCCTGCTGAGCAGGGCACCTGATGCGGGGCTCAACCCCAGGACCCTGGAATCATGACCTGGGCCAAAGGCAGACACTTAACCAACTGAGCCACTCAGGAACCTTGGTACTCTCTTTATTAAAATAAAACTTGCATGTGACTCACTTTGTCAGTTCACTTTTTTAAAATTATATATGTAAAGAAGCTTTGGTCCCTAAAATAAGACTTGGCCAATCTGACATTTAATTAGGAATACCAAAGAAGTAATCTTAATGCATGTGATTTGGTTTGGGGATATAGATGGGATAATAACTGAGAAGCAGGAAGCCAAGTTCAGTGAATTCAGAATGTGTCTGGGAGGCATCTAGATAATCTCCATCCATATGTAATCCTTATTCATATTTTCCCAGTCTCTGGCTGAATTTCTATGACAGCTCTTTGTACTTCCCCTGCCTCCCTCTGGTGGTTTGCATTCAGTGATAGTAGCTAACAGAAACACTGGAGAGGTAAGTGCTAGAATTCATGTCGTGCCAATGAAGTGAACTGGAGTAACTGAGTTGACCAAGAGTTTACTCTAACAGAACCTGTGACTCTTTCCAAAGGAAACTTGACTGGCAACTGCTTCTCTAATGTCAGCTGACTAACAGAAGTTCACTGCTCTGCTGTTGCTATTGGACAGAATAGCTAATGGGCAGGTCTTCCTGGGGCCTGAACTAACTGTTGGCAGGAAGGGGACAGGTAACAGAGCTCTTCCCTTAGCCTCTCTGTTCTCTGCTGTAGGAGTGAAATACAACACGCCTTTGAACTTAAGGCTTTAGGTTCAGGAAAGTTGTTTTTGTTTTTTTAAGATTTTATTTATTTGTTTGAGAGAGAGAGAGAGATTGAGAGTGAGAGAGAGCATGAGAGGGGAGAGGGTCAGGGGGAGAAGCAGACTCCCCATGGAGCTGGGAGCCCAAAGCAGGACTTGATCCCAGAATTCCAGGATCATGACCTAAGCCGAAAGCAGTTGCCTAACCAACTGAGCCACCCAGGCGCCTTCAGGAAAGTTTTGATATTCTTTGGAAAGATATAGATGGAACCTACTGTTTATTAAGAAAACCTATTATTATCATGGCTGATTGATACACAGGACTAGATAGTAGTCTTTAGCCAAAGTAAAATATGTATTAAAATGGACTTTTTTTTTTTTTAAAGAAAGAATTGATGGGAAAGGAAGGAAGGAAACTAAAATGAACCAAGTGCACACTAAGAGCCGGGTAATTATATTTATAACATTATCCTCACATCAAATGCAAATAAACATTATCCCCACTTTATGCATAAGGAAACAAAAGTTTGCAGATGTTAAGTGACTTTACTAAGTTCTCACAGTCAATGAGGGGGGCAGAGACAAAATTTGAAAACAGTTCTTCAAAACCACACTCTCTTCATATTTCACACTGATTCTAGAAGTACAGACATTTAAAATCAATATTAGGTAATGACAGTTTGAAAACAAGTTGTCAGTAATTTTTATTTTTTAGAAAGAATTGTCTGTGCTTTAAAAAGTGTGTGAAATTTTGCTTTGGAAAATGTGTAGAAGTTTGGTAGACATTTATTGCCTCTTAAATTGACAATTTAAAGATCATTAAATATGTTAAGCATATTTCATTCTTTCTCTTGGTTTAGCTATTGTACATTATATTTTATAGAATTCTAATTTGTCATATGTTTTTAATAATTAATTACAAATAATGACAATATATTTCCCTTTAGAGCCACTTCATGAATATTCCTTGTTGAAGGGTTATGGGCCGATAAGGATTCTTAGTTTTCATTAGCAATCCATTATAACCACAAAAAACCTTCAACAAAGACCAAATCTAAAAGGCATTAAGAGATTTATGATCACTCATTTTAAAATCATTAGACAGGACACCTGGGGCAGCTCAGTAAGTTAAGCCTCCAACTCTAAATTTTGGCTTAGGTCATGATCTCAGGGTTGTGAGATCTAGTGTCTCATTGGGCTCCATACTGGGTGTGGAGCCTGCTTAAGATCCTCTCTGTCCCTCTCCCTCTGCCCCTCCCTACCAACAAAATAAAACTATTAGACAAATATTATTTTCCTAGGTCAACTGTATTAACTATATTGACTTTTACCTAAATCATACAAGTAAACTAATAATCATACTTTGGAATAATTATTGCTTAATGACAAATGTAAATTATTTATATTCTTTTTTCATACTTAACTGTATTGAAGCAATTATTCACAAGTGCTTCAATGTCAGTTTCAAAGTTGCTCTCTGTGGAATTGTGCTAATTCTAAAGTTGGTCACCAAGGTGAATATTGGGCTAGATTACAACTAATTCTCCTCGATTAACTGCTTCAATATTCTTACAATATGTAATTTAAAAATGCAGTACTATATTCTCTCCTTCTATCAGAATAAAATGCAGAGTCTATACAACCAAAGATAATTAAGATCAAAATCAAAATACTCAATTCATCAAGGATCTTCTTAGCCCTGTATCAGTGGTAAGGCTAATGTTGATCCCAGGGCTCTCCTAAACCAAAGAACTATGGGAAATAGAGCCAGCCAAATGTTTCCATCTGGTCCATATCAACTGCTGTTTTAGAGTTAGCTTAATTAAGCATTGGCAAGAAAAATGCTGAAATAATTCAGAAAGGTGTAAAGAGAAGCCCGTTAAAACAAACACATAACAAAGAAACTTTCAAACATAAAAAACAACAATTTTAGGGGGTGTCTGGGTGGCTCAGTTGGTTAAGCCTCTGCCTTCGGCTCAGGTCATGATCCCAGGGTCCTGGGATCAAGCCCCACATTGGGCTCCCTGCTCAGCAGAGAGCCTGCTTCTCTGTCTGCCCTTCTGCCTACTTGTGCTCTCTCTCTCTCTCTCAAATAAATAAAATCTTTTTAAAAATGTTAAAAAAAAAAAAAAAGCAACACCTTTAGGAGTGGTTTGCTCATATTGCCATCAGTTAATACTTTGCTAAATGCCTCGGAGGTTCATAGTTCAGGGACCGGATTAATTGCAGTTCAATTCTAATTTGTCTCCCTAGAACAGAGATATTTCTTATGGAGCTCGGGGTATATACAAATTTGAGACTTGAAACGGGCAGCAAACATCACTGTAAAGTGCCCAAGCCCACCTACTATATATATGTGTGTGTATGTATATGTGTGTATATATGCATATATATATGTGTATATATATACCCACAACTGACAGAAAGTTGACATGACCCCATGGGCTGACAATATTTACTAGAACAGGAAACAAAATCAATAGCACAATTGGAAACATAGTCTAGAAACTGTTACCTTAACTTATTTTTAAGACTAGGATATTTATCACAGTCATTCAGAAATGTTTTTGAAGTTATTTTTTAATTAAAACTTGGTGTTTCTTGAGAAAAAAAAATAGCAAAAGTCCTATTTCGTTATAAGAAGACAATATGGAAGAATTTGATTGTCATATAGATGAGTCCTATGGCAAAAATGTGGTTTGCTATTTTCACACAATACTATCAAAGACACAAAATTCAACAGCACCCCATTTAAGAGCAATGATAATATTATGATCAGCAGCACATTTTTCCTTGTATCAACATAAATTTTAGATGCTTAGGAAACAAATCAGAATATGTCTCTTTTGGCTAATTTAGTGGAAGCAGGAAAAAATACTGCAACATAAGGGTTCATGCATTTTAACATAATTTCTTGATGGGATTTTACCACAGGAAAGCTTAAATATTACAAGCATTATACTAATGGGGATATATAACTATCTTCTGGCAAAGTTTTGCTTTATTAACTGCATAAGTTTGTAAACTATAAACAACTTTACAATATGTGTCAAAATCCTTAAAACATGGAGATCCTTTGATGTGATTTTTTTCTAAATATATAATCATAAATTGGCTCATATTTAATTATAGAAATAGCCATTATAATATCGTCTACTGTGGCGGAATTTGGAAATAATCTAAATGCTCAAAATAATGGATTTGTTAAATAAACTTCAGTACATCGACACTATGGAAATCTGTGCAGCCATTGAAAATTGTATTAGAATATTTAATTATATTATTACATATTTATTACATTAACACTTTTGAAAAGGACTACACATTGAATGTACTGCATAATCTTTTTTTTGTGTATATATATATATATATATATGCACAGAAGACCAGCTTGAAGAATAGGATAAAATGTATTTTCTGAGTTCTTTTTTTTTTTTTTTTTTAAGATTTTATTTATTTGAGAGAGAGAGAGACAGAGCATGAGCAGTGGGGAGAAGACAGAGGGAGAAGCAGACTCCCCGCTGAGCAGGGAGCCTGTTGCAGGACTCCATTGTAGGACCCAAGAATTGTGACTCGAGCAAGGCAGACGCTTAACCAGCTGAGCCACCCAGGTGCCCGCGTGTTCTGAGTTCTTATTAGGCAGCTGGCACTATCAATGTACTATTTTCCTTAATCCTTTTAGTAGCCTTTCTGTGCAGATAATATTATTGTTATTATAATTTTGTAGCTATGGAAACTGAGCCTTAGGGGCTAGGTAAAACATTAGATTGGCTGTGTAATAACCCCCCAAGTCTCAGTGGCCTAAAAGAACAGGTATTTGTTATTACTATTATTATGTTTTGCTCAAGTGACATGGAGCTATGGGGCAGCTGAGGCTCCCTCCCTAGATCTCCTTCCTCCGACATTTTCTCTGTGACCAAGGCTGAAGGAGCAGCCGGGAACCTGATCGTGTTGCTGTCCTGGCAGGGGGTTGTCAGGCCAGAGGAGCCAAACTACAAAATGGCATTTCAAACTTTGCTCCGATGGGGTAAGACACAGCTTCTCAGTCACCTCACACTGACCTAAGCAAGTCACAACATGAAGCCCAAAGTCAATGTATCAGGAACAAATAATCCTTTTCTGAGTAAAGAGAAAGTAAATAATTAGAAACAAACACACACACACCCCTGGGACAACTGCACAAATTTTCACAGTAGAGTCATGGCAAGGAGGATACTAAAACCTCACCAGGAGGTGGGTTTGCAGGTGATTTTCTTTTGCTTACCTGCATTTTCTAACTTCTATAATGTGTAGGAATTGCATTTGAAATATAGAGGGAGGGGGGAGAGAAGACAAAATAAACTAACTTGGATTTATTCTGGGCTTTATTTGGTGTTGCTAATAGGAAGTTCCCTGTGGTGTAGTGGAGAATAAGAATGCTTTACAGAGGAGCAGAGAAAATGACGCTCATCTCACCTTAATTGTTTGGCCCTGATTTTAATCTGTCTTCTGGTAACTGAAAGAATACTTTAAAGAAATGTTTGACAATAATCCCTGATAAGGAATTCCCCACAGATTAAAAGAGGGCACTTCAACCAAGTGGGAGTGCCATTTCGGAGCGGCCCATTCTCTGTAATTAAAGCTTCATTCATGATATCAACAGTAAGTTGCAATTAAAAAAATGAGTTAGTACTAAATTAGCAATATGTTTAAGACAGAATGTCTGCTGGTCTTTCTAATTACATCTCTTAAGAGTACCCTGATGGTGATTAGCTGTTAAAAATATATTTTTTATATTTTTATATGATTCACAGACCTGTACCCCTGGGGCAAATAATACATTATACGTTAATAATAATAAAAATAATAAATATATTTCACAAATGTAATTACTAAACTATAAAGGGAAATAAATCTCAGTGGCCAATGAGGAATAGTCATAATATACCCATAAAAACAACTGCAAACAAAGGCGGAACACGTGTGGTGATATTATAGAAAATTGCCCAAGTTTTCCATTTTACCTCTTATCACTGTTTTGCTTCTTTGGAAATTCCCACAAGCAGGAGGAAAAAAAAAAAAACATATTCTATCTTACATTTCATATCTGCCTTTCCTAATGAGCACTATGGTAACATTACTTAAATGTAGCTAAAAATAGGTAAATTTTGCAACATCTGTGCTTGAAATAAAGGCAAGGCCTGACTGCAAAATAACAGACCATAAGATAGTTACAGTATCTAACCTCAGCAATAACTGGTACTCAGAGAATGCCAGCAGGAATTCTTTAACCACATACTGTTTTCTCTGTTCAGCAATATCTTTTCCTCTCTCTCACTGTATGTGAAATCTGTGATCTGCCATCTTGGACAGACACTATAATACTTGTAAATAAGATAGGCCTCTATATCTATCACAGTCCTTAAGGTTATAAGATCAAAAAGAGAGAAATGTTCAAAATGTTCAATGACTAGGCTTGTGATATCTATAAGGCAAAAAAAAAAAAAAAAAAAAAAAAAAAAAAAGCCCCATTGGCAGCTCTGTGTAAATTACACCCATGGTATATCTTGAAATGGTATTTTTTAGCATGACAATTCTCAGGAAGAGAGAGGTGTTATATAAACGTTCAAAAAAACAAAACTAAAAAAAAAAAAAAAACCCTCAGCCACACCATCAAAAAACTACAATAAAAAAATAAGCAAAGCACCTGAATGGAAATGTCTCCAAAGAAGAAATACAAATGGCCAATAAGCACATGAAAATATGCTCAACATCACTAATCACGAGGGAAATACAAATCAAAACCACAGTGAGATACCACCTCGGTGGGAAATTGGAGAGGTTACTGTTTCATGGGTACACCATTTCAGTTCTGCAGGATAAGAAAAAGTTCTGGAGATGGACGGTGGTGCTCATTACACAGCTAGGTGAATGTACTTAATGCCATGGAACTGTGTACTTAAAAATGGTTAAGATGGTGAATTCTGTGTTACGTGTATTTCACCACAGTGAAAAATAAAAATAATAGAAGAAAAGACAGAAGAAAAAAAAAAGAAGAAGCTCTGAATGGTCTCATTTCAAGTTCATCACTGACATGATGGGAAAGGATGAAGTAACTGGCTGGGATGGGGCTGAGGGGGAGATAGGAAGTGCCAGCTTGCACATATGGATTCAAGACCGAGCTCTGCCATCCACTGCTTGTGGGAATCTGGGCAAGACAGGACTGTGGATATGTACAATGAGAAATCACACTATAAGCCCCCTGACTTCTAGTAACTCTACAATTGAATGAAGATGGAGAATGATGAACAGAGAATTAAGCTCCACAATACTCAGCGACTGGGGACAAAGGAAGAAGGAGACAAAAGATTTCCTAGGGCCTAAAGGATACATTGTGTACTCTTCTCTCTCCCTATGGGGCAAGATCCCTTCTCCCCTCTGGAGGACAGCGTGCCAAACATGGAAAACTCAGTTCCATGACACAGCTTAGAGAGGAGAAGATGCCTTGCTTCCCTAGAGAATGGTTTGGAAAGAATCATGAGGACATCCATTCCTGGATAGCTCCAGAATGTGGCCAAGAAATAGAAGACATTCAATCAGGGCTATCAGCTATTTCAATAGCTTTTCTCTTTTCCTTGTGGGCATCGCACAATTCCTAGTGAAAGTGCAGTGACAGCTGCCTTGTGCCGCCATCAGAAACAGTGCTGTGTCATCAAAATGCTTCATGTGGTTTTGCCCAGTTAATAAGCACATCAATGGTGAGTGCTGAAATCATCATAAAAAAGCAAAAAAAAAAAAAAAAAGAGCATAAAACAAAACCAAATCATAAACTAAGACAAACAAACAGTAAGATTCTCAATAGAAACTAGTCAAATCTCCAATGTACTTAGGTCAACAAAAGAGAGGACCAAGTCAAAGCAAAATGTAATATATTTTCCAGTTGGCTATATTGGAAGTGTGGCTATCAGAAGGCATGTGGACTAACAAAGGAGGGTGGGTTTTTTTTTTTTTTTAAATACACTCCTATTGAGGCATTAAAAGCAATTGTTTTTAATGCAATTTAACTGAATTTAAGCCTTGATTCTGTTTCCACTGGCATTGAATTCTCATGTAGCAATGAACAGAATGAAAGTCATAACTGTAAAGAGTTGAATGGTCTAGTGGGTTGGGTCATTGCGATATATTTAATTAACCCAATCTGAAATGAAGCCCATCAGGGGCATCACACATAGAGGGACATATGGAGCTATTTGTAAGCTAACCACTGTGTGCCTAGGGCAGTGCTTAAGGCCTTCATTCACATCACCTGAATTAAGTCGGCAGCCACAAGAGGGGAGGTTTGTAGGTGAGAAAGTGGCAGATCTGGGATCAATATCAGATCGTAAGATCTTGCACTCCAGGGACCCAGTGAATTTGCAGTAAACTCTCCCTGATTTTAATTTCCACAGAGTTGGGTTAAAAGTTGGGAAATTGGGTTCCTCTTTCCTGCTCCCTTGTTCAAAATTAAACAAACTGGGACTCAGTACAGAAAACAACTGGCTATGTCTTTTCTGCTTCTCACTAGTCACAAAACGACTGACATAAGCTGTGCACTCTGGCAGTCAGGAGTATTTGGAGAATTAACTTCCAATAGATTGCACTTATATTATGCCAAAATAAGTGCCAGGAGAGAGTAAATCAATGAAGTGAAAATTTCAGACAAACTAGGAGTTAGATATTAGGTAGATATGTGGTTCTCACATCAGTTTATGGGTGACTTGAGCAAAGGAATTCAAGAATCATTTGTCTCACCCATTTATGTCTTCTACTCCATGTGTGTACACAAATGTGGACTCATATACGTATTCTTTTTTGGAATTGACCGGAAAAAGATGTTATTTGTTCATGTTAACAATGAAAGTGTGGACAGTGATTATAGATGAAAATTTCATAAACATCAGTGTTACAAGAAAGAAGTTCATGAGCCAATAGATGATAAGAAATGTTTGATATGATCCAAGATTTTCATTTTTATAGGATATATTATATAATAATTATCATGATTGGGTAATGTGTAAAGCTTTCAACATTGCCTTTATATTATGGTATCAAGGAAAATTTTATACATGTACTTCTTTATGAATGTATTTTTAGAATTAAGTTAGTTTTGAAGGACTCTTCAGTTGAGATTTGACTTAAGGGTCAATTAATGATGCTTGAGTCAAGGACTCTGTCCCAGTTACATTTTTAATTTAAGGACTATGTTTTACATTCTAAAAATATTAGAAAATGATTTCCAAAATAAATTGATAGAAGTTTCAAAAAGGACTTGGACCATCTCCTTGTTTAGTGGTTAAAAAGGATGAATTAATAAAGATGTTCTTCTTGGGACCTATACAACAAAATAACTTTGACATCAGATTGAAAGAATTAGAAAGATTTTTCATCTTATTTTTTAATACTGTGTCTTTGTATATGTATTTAAGTTATTCTATGCAATATAATGAGAGATGGTTAAATAAGATAACAACAGTGGCTCCTTGTGTCAGTAGCCAAACTGGTAATAGCATGTCAAAACCGTTTGAATCTACTAAATTATGTTGATATTTGCCCAACTATAACAGCAACATAAGGCCGAAAAAAGAAAAAAAAAAAAGAAAGAAAGAAAGAAACAGACTATTTTCCAAAACAAGATGTCATTGTAGTAAGTTTTTAAAAATAAAAGTAAGGGTGCCTGGGTGGCTCAGTGGGTTAAGCCTCTGCCTTCCACTCAGGTCATGATCCCAGGGTCCAGGAATAGAGCCCCGCATCAGGATCCCTGCACGGAGCCTGCTTTCCCCTCTGTCTCTGCTTGCCTCTCTGCCTACTTGTGATCTCTCCCTCTCTCTCTGTCAAATAAATAAATAAAATATTTTAAAAATAAAAAAATAAAAAGTAAAACTAAGGTTTCCCATCAAGAAATCAAATTGGCTAGATGTTTTAAAATGTTTTAACTTTTCTGGTTATTTTGCATTAATCACAGTAGAAAAGAATATCCTGTTGGGTTAAAATTTGTCAATGATTCCTATCTTTCAACATTCATATATATATATATATATATATTCTTAAATAATGAGAAATTTTCTAATATACCTTTATATAATAAGTTTCTCATGGGTATGGACTATGAACCTGCTTATTCATATTGGAAATAAAGCCAATAAAATTCTACTTCTCTCCTATGAATAAATAGGAGGAAAAAATTGCAATGATAATAAAAAGAAGTCTTTTGATATTTTTCAGCATGTATATACTCTGCAATGTTTCTGAAAGATAAAATGGTTCAGTGTATATATTGACATACATATGTTGACATACATTAACATACATATGCATTGTGTTAAGGACTATGCCGGCACTAGAAACGCAGCTGTGAGTAAAAAAGGCACAAGCAATTCCCTCTCAGAGTACATTCTATATAAAGATACAGAGAAGAAAAGATGTAAGTTCTAGGTTCTAGGAGACATTTAGTTGCCTTACTCCACTCAAATGCCCAAGATGTATGGTAATTATTTCCTGACTTCTTGAGAAGTCATGATGGGGCTAAAGTCCCTCTCATTTCCCAAATGCTGTGGAAAATAATAAAGAGAAAATTGTCGTTATTTTTTTTTAAAGATTTTATTTATTTATTTGACAGACAGAGATTACAAGCAGGCAGAGAGGCAGGCAGAGAGAGAGAGGAGGAAGCAGGCTCCCTGCTGAGCAGAGAGCCCGATGTGGGGCTCGATCCCAGGACCACGAGATCATGACCTGAGCCGAAGGCAGCGGCTTAACCCACTGAGCCATCCAGGTGCCCCCGTTATTTTTTTTTCAAGAGTCTTACTTAACCATCACTTATATAGCATTAATAGGCCAGAGCGTGAAGCTAGAGCATAAAATCAGAACACTAAATGTGGAGGGTATATACTGGGTATATGTGGGGTTTTTTGAGGGGATATGTTGCTTAAGCATGACTGGCTTTAGGCTTTTCAGAAGTATATTCTTGATGGAGTTGTACTCTCTTGCCTCATTTATATAAAATGATGATGGACATTGTTTTCAACTTGTACCGGGCTCCTATAAATAGTCTCTGACTTGTGGCAGAAAGTATTCTTCCCAAGATGGTGGCTCCGATAGGACAGATAAATCACCCCACATTATCTTCTTACAATGTGATGTGGACACTTTTCTAAGAGGTGGGGACTATGGTCCCTCCTCTTGAATATGGGTACTTCAGCAACTGACCTGGCCCTTGGGAGTGTGGCAGAAGTAACTCTTCATGCCTTTCCAAGCTCGTCTATTTTTCCTTGGCTCTCTCTTTTTCTTGAGACACTTGCTCCTGCACTCAGCTACCATGCTGTAAGGAAGCCCAGACCACAACACAGGGAAGGGCCAAGTATGGCTGTTGTGATCATTAGTATGAGCACTAGCTGCCACACATGTAATGAATTAGCCTTCGGATGATTCTAGCCTGCTACCTATAAGACTTCCCGCTGAAGCTCCAGACATCAAGGAACAAAGTCAAGTTGTTCCCACTATGCCCTATCTAAATTCCTGGTCCACAGAAATGGTGAGATATAATAAATGATTTTTATTGTTTGAAACTACTAAATGTTAGGGTAATTTTTTTATGCAACAATAGGTAGCCATATTAAAATATGGCTCAAGGACTTCAGGTAAAAGATTAAGTTGCTCTGCCACTAACTAGATGTTTTAGTCTAGTATAACTAGTCTTGTATGAGCCACAATACCTTCTGGGTCTCAGTTTCTCCAACTTCTAGTTGAGAAAATTGGGACAGGTCCCTTTTAGCTTTAGGATCCAAGATTCTGTGATGGGGGCATTCTAAATAAGGGCATATCAAGAGATGTACCCAATGGGTATTTGTTGAATGAATGAACAACTCAAAAGTAAAATAATAGCCATTAACCAAATGCTTTAGAGTGAATGGAGTGGAATCAATATATTGATTGTCCTAAACACAGTGATACACATTTACAACATCCTCAAACACAGTGAAATGCTATAAGGAAGATAGATGTTTTTGCTTGTGGTTTCCAGGATGAAAGGAAGATAGACCAGTTGTCATTACCCACCACCTCCATTTTATAGACACAAAAACAGGATAGACAATATTAAAAGTCACACAGGCAAAATGCAGTAGCAAGTGCAAGCTGCAGACCCAAGCGGTATTCAGTATTGCGTCGTGGTTAGAAACTCCAGGGTTTCTCAAGCCTGGATGCAGATTAGAATCACCTGGGGAATGTTCCAAAACACACTGGTGTCCTGGCTTCTCATTCAGGGCTCTGACTCTCGGGGTGTGGCCCAGGTGTTGGTAAGGAAACATCCCAGAGAGAAGCCTGGCTAGAGCTAAAATTAACTCTTAGTTCTTCATTTCACTCTTGATTTTCACTTTTCCTGAGTCTCTACCTGGAGAGAGACAGAGAAGAGAGGAAAAGGCAACTTCCCTGTCAGGAGGAGGCATTTGGTATCTTCATTTTTAGAAACAAAATGATCCTTTAAAAATTTTTTTTTAAAAGATTTTATTTATTTATTTGAGAGAGGGGGAGAGAGACAGAGGGAGCACAGGCCGGGGAAGGAGCATAGGGAGAGGGAGAAGCAGCACCCCGCTGAGCAGAGAGCCAGACGTGAGGTTCCATCCCAGGACCCCAGGATCCGTGGGGCTCGATCCCAGCACCCCGGGATCATGACCTCAGTTGAAGGCAGATGCTTAACCAAGTGAGCCACCCAGGGGCCCCAGAAACAAAATGATCCTTAACTGAAATGAAGGAACTAGTTAAAGGGGACAAAAAGGCACGAAAATCCTAAAATTCGTCTTTCTTGATCACAGAAAACCCAACTTCTGTGTTAAAAATCCTGTGTGGCAGAAACGGAGTGGGACACAAAGGAAAAGACCACCCTGCAAGACTGTGACTCAGCTGAGCCAGAAGGAAGATCTACACCAGGTAAGTGAGCATCAATGTGTCATTCTCAGAACCATTAGCCAGGAAATACGAACTTCAGCAAATCAGACCGAATGTTTTTGCTTAAAAGATGACCTGGTTTTAGTGAGACAGCATAAAGTTTTGGTTCTAGAAGTTGGACTCAGCCTGTGGGAGCTCTGAGACTGAGCTAAGGGCAGAGCAAGGCACAGTGGTACCAGGTTGGTTCAGATGAAAGCATGGCAAAAAGGAATCCCATAGATCCGGGGAAAAGAATTTTGCCTATAGACTCGTGGGCAAAATTCTTTTTCCCAAATCTCTTAAACTGTCCCCAATGATATTCATTATTAGGCAGGAAATAATCTTATCTTGCACATTTCTGAAAATCTAATTTGGGGAGCCATTCTCTCAAGAGTTGCTGGCAACTCTGGGACTTGAGTTATTAGAAATGTGATATTGTTATCAGGATAAGAGAAGATCCTAATAGGGTATTTAAGAGCTAACAGGCTTCCTAACCTCATATCATATAAATAAACTAATGCCCTAGGTCCTTTTGGACCTTTTAGTACGTATGACAAAAACAAAACAAAATGAAAAAACTTTCAAGACAACTCAGCAAAAAATTCCAATTTAGAATCAATCTAAAACTTTGGAGGTCAGCTGCTTTCAAAGCAGAAACGGGCTTTATTTTCTTTCTAAAGACTGTGGTCAAAGTAACGTTTGGAAAACTCACATTTGGAGATTAACTTTTTGCCAAATACAGAAGTTCCTAGTTTATTTCCTCAGTGGAAATCATCCCATCAGGTGAATCTTATTTATTCCTGAAATAGTGTTGCATTTATAGACTATGTCCCTAAGGACTTAGCACCAAATAAATTACATATATGGTATCAGCACATCATGCAAGTTTAAATACAAAACTAAAAAAAAATATCTATTGTAAAAGTAGTAATATTTAATTCTAACTAGAAAATGTGAATATGCATAGTCTAAAAACAAAAATTTAGTTTCCCTACATCATTAGTTTAACTTAAAGCTTCCCTATAAGTCATATTAATTAAGCATTATAATACTTTTACTAACTTTTTAATATAGAAGGGATTTTCAGAGCTGATTTGGAATGATCTGTAGCTTAAAAAAAAAAAAAAAAAAAGCTAAACCAGAAGTCTTTTCTAAAGGCTTTTGAGTTGTTTTTCCCTGTCATAAGCAAAGGCATTTAATTCTATTATTTCACTGGAACTCAGATAGAGTTATGAGAACTCTATAGTTATTTACATGGATGATATAAAAATGTGTCTTCCCTTAAAAAATATAGTTTGAAGTCAGAGCAGGTCAGCAATTCTGCTCCATATCTTCCTGGTTCAGAGTAACATGAGCTAAGACCTTCCAGTAGGAGGCATTTAGCAGGAGTAGCGGGGCTTTCCCAAGGGAGCTTCAATCAATCTTTTCAGAAAAGTTAGGAGTAACTCTGCAGTTTGCATATGTCGCTTCAAATCCTTCATCTCTAAGCCTGGACCAAGAGAACTAGGGAGTCACTAGAGTGTTAACTGGGGGAGCGGTAGGATTCTGCTTTAGAGAATGGATTGGGGAAAAGCAATTCTAGTGGCAGGGTCAGTCAGGGAGCCAAAGTCTGGGGCATTGGGATGGTCTTAAAGTAATACTGCTTTCAAAGGAGACTGGGGTGAGTAATCCCAAAAGACAATTAGAAGTCTCAAATATTCCACAGAGGATGTGAAAACAAATTATTTATTTTCATAGAAAAAAAATTCTGTATTTTCACAGAAGATCAAACTGATCATTCGTGTTAATACAAGTTAAAATGGAAAAAAAAATCTTGCTAACAACATCTGCTCAGAGTACAAGTATGTATGTGTCTATTTGCTGGGATATTCTGTTGAATACTGCAATACAGAACCACAGGTTTCTTCCAGAACAACTGACTTATTTAATTTATTTTTTAAAGATTTTGAGAGAGAGAGAGAGAAAGAGAAAGAGAACGGCTAGTATGAAAGATATTTCTTCTGTTTTTATATTTCCATTCACTTGAATTTTTCTCTTGTGTTTTATTCTTAATATTTCTACATATGTTTTAAAAGGTGATATTTTCTAGAATGTTGTGTTTTCAATAAAACCTCCTAAAGTATTGGCATGGCATCATGAAATGACCAACAAGGTTTGAATCCCCACTGAGGCATTTAGGGGCTGTGTGACCTTGGGAAAGTCAGTCAATCTCTCTGAGGCGCCATTTTCTTATTTGAAAAATGGGATCATAATACCTGTCTTCCAGTGTTAATGTGAACTTCAAGGAGGTTGGGTCCATAAAACATTTGACATGCAATAAACTATTCAATATATAGACACATTTTTATTGTGACCTGAGTCTGTTCCACTTATCTTTGAGAAAAAATTATAATTTGAGAATGTAGCCTCTAGAAAGCCTGAGAAGTCAGGGAGAGAAGGCCCAGATACAGTCAGGGAAGTAGAAAGTCCTTAGAAAGCATATAGAATTGAGATAATAACCTTTAAGTCTTCATGCTGTAAGATTTTTAGGAGAGAGTCATATATTTATGGGGTTGTTTTTGCATATTCCTGGTAAATTTTTTCCTTTCATAACAAAATAAAATTTTACACATTAAGAAGAAAAGTTCTGTTCAGATACCTACTATCCTCTATACCATCTTATATCATTATAATGATAAGGAATAAATTTCAATGGGATCTTAAAATTATTCTGCTGTTAAACCAGGCTTTTCAAATAATCTCAAATATGCTATTGATGCTATTAGCCAGATTTTTCCATGTGCCCTGTGAATAACCTTATATCTTAAAAAGTGATATCTTGGGGCACCTGGGAGGCTCAATCAGTAAGTGTCTGCCTTCAGCTCAGGTCATGAACCCAGCATCGTGGGATCCAGCCCTGTGTCAGAGTCCCTGCTCAGTGTGGAGTCTGCTTCTCCCTCCCCCTGCTCTTGTGCTCTCTCTCTCTCTCTCCCTCCCTCTCAAATAAATAAATAAAATCTTTAAAAAAAAAGTGATATCTTACTGACACCCCCTGAAGAAAGGATTCAGCAAATAACAGTGGTGGTAATAATAGCTAATATTATTAGCATTTGCTATGTATTAACAGTGTTCAAAGTGCTTTGAATATGTTGTCTCACAGTAATGGATGGAGTATTACTGTTACTCCAATTTTACAGATTAAAAAATGAGGCACAGAGAGATTAAGAAGAGAAGGAGTAATTGACATATGTTCTGAGAACATCAGTGTTAAGGCATGTTGCTCTAGATACCCTGGAAGCAAAGGAGCAAAGACCTTTCAAATTAAAGAAATAAGGAGAAAGGGAGCGTGACAATGAGAACAATAGAACACAGCATTCCTATCTTTCTTCTTCCTTTCTATGGAAAGCTTCCTTTGAGTATATAATCCATATGTAGAACATATGGATTATGTTCTGCATCCTGAACAGATGGAGAAAGCATTTTAGGGAGTGCCCTAGGTATTCATGAAGTAGTGTTTATAAGTAAAACTAGAAGGAAACTTTTAAAAATGTAAATAACTATTAGAGTTACAAATATTAATATTCAAGTGATATTACTGATCCATACTTTTGTCCTGGTTTTACCACTTACTATACCTATATCATCTCAGGCTAGTCAATGAATGGCTCTAGTTCCCCATCTATAAAATGGAAGTGCTTTATTAGCTGCTATCTAAGGTCCTTAGAAACTTGACATTCTCTGGTTCTTATAACAGCTCAGGAAACTTCATCCTAATCTTTATATGATGTTCTGATCTTTAATATATTTAGAGACCAAGGTCCTTATCAAATTGCACTTGACCTCTACCCACAAGGCCAACTTCTTGTCTTAGTCATTGAAACTAAGGCACGAGAGATTTCATTTGCCTTGAAAACGGGAAAATGATACTGACATCCTATAGATCTAATCTGCTCCACTCTGTCTGCTGACTAGGTTATTTCTGTTGTGATTCTGGTCTAATAAAAAAATTAGTAAGTTCCAGTTGTGGCCACAATGAAGAGAACCCATCTTAGGGGAATTATGACCACCTTTGACATAATGAGAATAAACTACTGGTTAACTCCTAGGGCAAGGGAGGAGATGGAAGACTTCTTTGTTATTATATGTTAGGATGGAATTTTTATTTTAAAGTCCCAATGTTTCTGCAGAATAATTAGCACATTTGCTTGTGTCATTCTCAATCTTCTTACATACCAAGAGTAGAGCCCTCACACCAGTAGAGATCAGAAAGGTACAGGCAGGATTCATATAAAGATTAGCATCCCTAAGAGTGAGTTGCTCTGAATCTTGAATCTTATGCTACATTATATTTTGCAATTGATTACTATATCCATGATCTTAACTGTACCTCACGACAATACTTAATGGGGAGAACAAATGGAAATATGTTCATTTTATAGATAAGGAAATGAGGCTTAGATAAATGGAACTTGCTCACATTTTACCACATACACAAAGGCTAGATATAGCCATTATTACCCAACTTATAAGTGCTAGAAACAAGACAAGAACCTAGATCTTTTCATTAGAAGGCCCATTTTCTTTTGCACTATCACATGTATACATTTGTATATGTATATATGTGTGTGTGTGTATACAGATTAAGATTATTTATCTCTTTTTGGAGGATAGGTGATGTTTCCCATAATGCTACCTATTTTCCAAAAGGAACTAAATAACCAAAAAATAACAATCAGTTACTAAAAGTCTTTCATAAAATACAAATGGCCCTGAAAAGAGTATTGTGTTGTATCACTCTTAAATTATCATGGGTTTCTGGAGACCACTTTAAGATGCAGACCCCTAAAAGCATAGCATTGACAGTAAAAAGGAATTATGAATCAGAGCTGAGAGTAACTCCAAGGAGGACAGGCTTGGGAGGACACTGGGGTGTTTTTTGCCCATTAGAACCAGGAGAACATGCAATCGTTGGTGTTTGAGAAGAGGATACTACAAAGTTGCCAACAGGGTATCAAGATAAGCCATTATTCACAGCTTTGCCTCTGCCTAAACTATAAGGGGCTTTATGAGTCATTCCATCTTAACATAGGGAGCTAGAACTGAAGGTTTTTCCTATAACCCAATGTCTTATCATAGTACCATACATAGCCCAAACTCTGAAAATGCTTTTACACTTAGGAAATTTGGAATACTGGAAAAACCTGTACATTATTATTCTGAAAAGATCTGGGTTTGATTTGGGACCTCTTTTTTTTTTTTTTTTATTTGCTAGCCATATGGTCCTGGATTAATAACCTGTATCTCTGAGACAGATATCAATCCTATAAAATTTAGATGACATTGATAATTATCATGCCTCTTCACATGGGAAGATTAAATAATTATATATGATAAACTATGAATGATTAGTGCACATAAATTATTACTATTTCTATTTTTCAAAAACATTTTTAAAATATAGCATAGTAATTCATAACAATCCATAACAATGCCCTCTTTTTAGAATTCTGAAAGATTACAAGACAAAGAACTAAGAGCAGATGAAACTATATATAGAGAAAAGACAACTTTAAATTATTCTCATATTCAAGCTACTAAAACTTTAAGGATTTGAGATATTAAATACACACACACACACACACACACACACCTCACACACACCTCACACTTCTCTGTACATAGTTACTGTGAAGGCAGCTGACTCCTAAACCCCTTAGGATTACTTTCTATCTTATAGCTATAATGAGGATATATTTTCTATCCAAGATAGGAACTCTTGTTGAGTAAAATACTGACTGAAGGAGAACTTTAAAAGGGATTATTTCAGTATAACTATATAGAAAATCCAGAAATAAGTCCAGCTCCACGTGGGAATTTATTATAGGGTAAGGGTGGCATCTGATGTCAGTAGGGAAAAGACAGATTACTTAATAAATGGCGCTAGAACAACTGAAAAGCCATTTGGGGGAAAAACTGGGTTCTTCTTCATTCCCTACATCTATATATATTTTAGATAAATAAAATAAGTAAGTGTAAAAACATATAACATTAAAAATAACAAACATATGATTGTTTTTATAATCATGGAATAGAAAAAACTCCTCCAGGCATGTCAAACTCAGGAGGCATAAAAAACAAGATTGGTAATTCAGACAAGATAGGAATTTAAAATTTCTTCACAACACCACATACATACAGTAAAACATAAATAAGCAGAACACAAATTAGGAACTAGGGAAAATATTCACGACTTATATGACAGAAAATACTCTTAAAATCTTTAACAAAAATCATTAAGATGAAAAAGTCAATAAAAACAGACAAAATAAAATAGAAATGACCAAATATCGGAAAACTCCACTCATAATTAATGAAATACTTAAATTGTTAATAATTAATTATTATTATTAAGCTCTATTCATAATTAAATAACTGAAAATTAATGTGAGAACTTTACCACCTGTTAGTTCAGCAAAGACTATAATGTCTTATTATCCAGCACTTTTCCTTGTTGTTGGGAGGGTAGGGGTACAATTTTCTTGAAGGGCATTAACTATAAAAATTTAACCCATCTAGTTCCAAGAATTTTTCTGTAGGGTTAACTAGTATGAGCATGTGTAGACCATCAAGAATGTTTGATTACAGCAGTTTTTAAAGCAGGCAAAATTTGGAAACAGTCTAGAATAGTTATTTTTCATCAATGAAATGGAGCATTAACTATTAAAAAGGAGCTCAATCTGTATGGGATAATATGGAAAGATCTTCATGATTCACTAAGTTAAAAAGAACTACATAACACTTTTTATATTTGATCTCATTTATGTTTAACATAAACATATATTTGCATTTACCAAAAAAGCATCCAGAAAGGTACAAAAGAAATTGTCTAGGGATGCCTGGGTGGCTCAGTCATTAAGTGTCTGCCTTTGGCTTAGGTCATGATCCCAGAGTCCTGGAATCGAACCCTACATCAGGCTCCCTGCTCAGTGGGGAGGCCTGTTTCTCCCTCTCCCACTCCCACTGTGTTCCCTCACTCACTGTGCCTCTCTCTGTCAAATAATAAATAAAATCTTTAAAAAAATTGTTTACAGTAGATTCTTCTGGGCAGTTGAGTTGTAGAATTGAGAGAAAAAACTTCCATTTTTATGTAAATCTTCTACATCATTTACTTTTTTAAAAAAAAGATTTTTATTTATTTGATAGAGAGAGAGAGGGAGAGAGCAAAAACAAGCAGGGGTAATTACAGGCAGGGGAGAAGCAGGCTCCCCACTCAGCAAGGAGCCTGATGTGGGGCTTGATCCCAGGACACTGGGATCATGACCTGAGTCAAAGGCATGGCTTAACTGACTGAGCCACCTAGGCACAAGCCCCATCATGTACTTTTTAGTGACCATGTTGATTTTATAATAACAAACTTAAACCATGCTAAATTAATGTGAGTTACGTTCATTAACTGCTATTCATAATCTTCTAGGTGACTTAGAGTCTTATATGAAGACCTTTCCTGTAGACTTTAAAGACTTCTAGTCTTCCCTCATAACATACCAATCTTTTTCTCTGCTTTATCTGTTCTATGAATTTAATTTTTATAAGTTTGGTTGTCATTTTATCTAGAATTCTTTATATTGTCATAATTATCTGATTGCTTTAATATTATTAGCCTAAATAAAAATTGATTATCTACCATCAATATAATAATCTTAAACTAAATTGTTTATAGGGCAATGATTGTAGAATTAGACTTTCTGGATTCATTTTCCAGCTCCTTCATTTGTTAGCAGTGTGACCTTAGGGAAGTTACCTATCTGCTCAGTTTTCTCATTTGTACAAGGAGGTAAATGGTGGTCTTTATATTATAGGGCAGTTGGGGGATTAGATAAATGCATATAGAAGATTTAACAGTTCTTGGCACTTAGTAAACATTCAATTAATGTGTTAAGATTATCATAATTTATATTATCATTAAAATACTTTGAAAGAAATTTTCAAATTCAGTTGTTACAATATAGTCTGGTCTACAAGTACAAACAACCTCAAAAGTATGTTTATAAAAATAGAACAAATTGTTATTAATGTTGAAGCTGAAGCAACTGTTTCTCATTTGTTGAAAAATATCAGAGTTGTGAGTATTACCTTTAACGTCTCAAGCAGAAATTACTAAATATGCAAAAAATAAAGCTAGAAAATGAGATGAAGATCAATCCTAAATCAAAATTGCCAAAGAGGGTTCACAAAGGAAAAGGAAAATAATGTCATTCAACCTGATGGGTCAGTGAGATTACAGATATATATGAGGACTTCATTAAATTAGTTATTTTTTACTCTATTTAGTTGTAAAGTGCAAACAACGTGTATAGCATTACCGACATTTTCCTTACATTTGCTGGCATTATAATTAATCATTCAATGGAATATGTTGCTTGATCTAACTTGGAGAAATCAGAAAGCCATAAATACACTCTTGGAGTTAATAATTCTCAGTGAATTCTGCCTGTCTTCCCTCAATAGTTTGTTTTTTTTTTTTTTCAATTTTTAAACAACAGGTTTCAAGATAATATCCCAAGTGTATTATTAAGACATTGTGTATATGTTTGTAGCGTACCTGAGCCGGGACTTTTTTTTTTTTTTTTTCCCCAAGTAGTACAAAGCATAGCACTCATATCATGGAGGGAGTGAGATACCTCATCAACTTAAAAACCAAGTATTATCATTCTATAGTTGGTAAATCTAGCAAAATAGAAAACTTTAAAGCTCTCAATGCTGCCATTTATTTATCAATTTGTAAAGCATTTGAAACTATACAAGATTTACTCTTTCATTGAACTGGATATAACATAACTGTTTGCTTTAGATAATGTATGAATATCAAGTATTTCTTTATCTCCTTCAGTTTTTGTTCCTTTGGATCCTTCAAGGACTATCAGAACTGAAGATTGGGAGTGTTCGTGTGAGGACACACACAAACACACACACACTATTCTCTGAACTAGCAAAGATATCTGTAAATTCCTGCTGTTCTTTTAATTTCAGGTCCTACACTGTTGATAAAATGTTAATGATTTTTCAAACAGAAAATTTCAGAGTCTGCCCATGCAAACAAATGTGCAGTTTTCTGGAATGACCTACTGTAAGTCATTCTCAAAATTCACCAGAAACATTTCAAACTGTGCTTCTAACAATTCAAAAACAGATCTCATCAAGTCCAGAGTCATTAAAAAGAGTCAGGATGGATTATTGACTATTAAATTGACATGGATATGTACCCAAGGACCTTGAGGAACTAGTACAACCAGGTATGTGCACGTTGAGGAATTATTAAAACTTTGGAGATGTTAACTGAAGATAGTGGCTTTCACTGAAAGCATTAAAAATTGACATCAGAAGTGAAAGTATGGCCTCAATTTTCTTTGGTGAGATATTCTAAGCATTACAAGAAATGAGAAAATAGGACATGTGTCAGAAATAAACCTCAAATATCTGCTTATGGCTTTGTTTTTTCTGATATGTATATATCTGTATGAACATACATATATACATATGTACATGTATTTATACATAATACATAAATGTGTGTGCGTGTATGAGGTTGAGAGACAGAAAGAGAAAGAGAGCAATTCAGATAGAAAGATAAATGGCGGGGTGGGGAGGGCCTGGGAGGCTCAGTTGGTCCAGTGTCAGACTCTTGATTGTGGCTGGGATCATGACCTCAGGGTCCTGAGATCCAACCCCAGCATAGGCTCCACACTCAGTGGGGAGTCAGCTAAAGATTCTGTCTCTCTCCCTGTGCCCCTCCCCCCCTTATATGTTCTCTCTCACAAAAAATAAATCATTAATTAATTTTAAAAAGAAAGATATTATGCCACCTGAAAACCTTTTGGAGGTAAAAAACAAAGGATAGAGCATCATCAACTTATTTTTAATTAGCTTATTCCTGTTTTGTTCGTTTGTGTAAAATAGGCTAAGAAAATTGAGGTGACTTAGCCATTACATTATTAATGTTAATGTTTAAAAGTAGCATTACTAAAAGTGTTGCTTCATAATAGTGAGCTCCTTGAAATGTAATAGAATAGAGGAATTTAAAAGTTAACCCTTCAAACGAATGCTAGAGAATACTTCATCCATGAATGTGTCCGTGGCTTCAGCACATTCTTCATTTATCTCCTTTCTTATCACTTAAAACCTAGAAAAATTATTTAGAGGTTTTTTTCTCCAATAGTTTCAAATACAAACAGTTGCCTACTTCATTCTACATGGTAAATTCCTCTCCATAAAGACTTAATTTTGACATGCTTTTACAGCCCTCACTTGTCTTTTTGGTGGTGTTCTTGGTAGCTACACAAAGGGTGCTTAGTGAAAGCTTTAAAAATGAACTAGAGATAAAAGGATGGATAAGTGAGTGTATTTGTCCCATAATCACTGGATTTCCTGCTAGCTGTTCTAACTTGACTATGACGTTATCTACAGCAGGGACTGCTTCCTGTTGACCACTGTGTTCCTGTCATCTACTAGGTATTCAATAATGCGTGCTGAATGAACCAATGAATCAAGTCTATCACTTTTAGGTCTTCAATTTTTTTTGCCTTTTATTTGGGTATGTGTCTCATGTCTTCAACTATATCAGGAACTCTTAAGAGAGTGGGACTCATATTTTATTGGTCTTGTGCTTAGCAGAGTGACTTGAAACAAAGCAACACTTCCAAAATCAATGCAAAACATTCCCCTTGATTGGTTTTTTAAACCTAGAGATTGTTCCTTTATTTTTAAGTCTAAACCATAACAGTGAGACAAAATTTAGGTCAACATAAAAAAGTTTTCAATAAGTAGATATTAAAAATCTAATACCAAGCTCCAATATCTAATATTTTGATAATGAGGTAGATTTCCTTTTGAAGTTGTTTTTAAGTTCTCAAATCTAACAAATATGCATATTAATGCCTAGAAATTTCTATAATGGATGCCCATATTTTATAGAAATTCATTTTAGATATTTATAACTCTAAGACTCTCTGATTATAGCATTCTGTAATTACATTTCCTATTTCCATACTTAAATATTTTTCATCATAGAGGTAACAACCACTCATTAAATAAAATGGAAAAAATATGTAGAATGAAGAAAATTGGCTAGAGTCCCACCACCCCAACACAACCACCTCTAATATTTCAGTCTATTTTTCCAATGAATTTTTGTACACATATTTATAATTTTCTCTTCTAAGTTATAATAAAATTATAATCTTATATCTCATATATTTTATTTATTAAGTTTATTTCTGCTTAAGGAAAAAAAAATGCCTTCTAGTACTAAGTAAGCAAATTTAATTTCAAGTTGTTCCCAAAACTTACTGATTGTGTTCTCCTTTCCCAAGGAACTCATATATGCAATTGACTTCAAAGAATTATCAAAATATTAGAAAAACAAAATAAATAAAAATGAAACTAATGTATGTCTGTCAGAGAGTGTGTATAATCTTTATAGATAGCTGTATCTTTAATTCTTTGTCCCTAAGTAGATAATGAGACTATTAACTTTTTCAGAAAAAGAATTCCAAAGGTACTCATACTAAAGTATCTTTTAAAGAAAGTGAATTTTGTGTCCCTATTGGTTTTTACTCTAAAACTGAAATTTTTAGGTCAAGTCATATGACCTCTGCAAGCATCAGTCTCTTCATCTTTAAAAATAAAAGGCTAATATAAACATTCACCTTATAGGTTTGAAGAATTAAAGTATTAATGCTTGCAATGTACTTAGAGAAGTGCCTAAACACATAAAAAGTGCTTCATAAATGTCAATTATAATGATCATTAGTGGGCAAGTTACATGGTCAAATAGTAACCTCAGATCTTGAGGCTGAATTTTTTTCCTTTCCTGGCTTCAATTAAATAGAAAATTATAATCTTTTTTTTTTAAATATTGCTCTTTGAGAAATCACTTAAATATTCCTGTCTTTCCTGTTCTATACTTTCCTATCTTCCCAATTTGACCAATTCAAAAAATATTCAAAAACATGACCTTTAACACTGACTCTCTGCTGTACCTTTCTCCAATTATTTGCAATTCTTACAGAATCTGGATTTAGTATAACAGAAGTTGGTAGGCTATTAGAGATGTGTAAGCTATCTCAGAAGGTACCTGGTTGGATTTCTCAGAACTATGTTCACACTAATAACATGAAATAACTGGGGCTCCTCGTTGGCTCAGTCCTTAAGCGTCTGCCTTCAGCTCAGGTCATGGTCTCGGGTCCTGGGATAGAGTCCTACATAGGACTCCCAGCTTAGCGGGAAGACTGCTTCTCCGTCTCACACTCCCCCTCCTCATGTTCCCTCTCTTGCTGTGTCTCTCTCTGTCAAATAAATAAATAAAATCTTAAAAAGAAGAAAAGGAAAGAAATAACTATCCCATCAAAGGTAGAGAGCTTTTCAAATTAAGGTTGAGAGCAGCAGACGATAATAGAGCAGGTAATAGTATACATGCTAGACACAAAGCAAAGGAAACCAGGAGCCAGGAACTCAAGTTGTATCTGACTTGCCACATGGCAATCTACCCTTCCGGTATCAGTACCACACTATACTCATTGATATCAAGGCTGGAGATTTTGCTATAGGGATTTAAGTCAGTAGGTCTGTCAATTCGAAAGTTTAGGAATTTAGGCCAGTTAGGAATGAGATTGACAACAGTTAATCAGTGTCGATCCTTAGGTTTTCTTCCTCCCTCCTTCACGTTCTAGCTTTCTCAGAAACAGCTTTATTACAAGTGTTCTTAAACACTTTACATGCATTACAGTATGTGTATTAACTTCCTATCAGATTATTTCTGATAGGAAATTATTTCTGATTATTATATATGGCATATTTCAGTAGTGGTTTCAATATTTCTTTTGGTTAGTGTTCTTTATGTGTTTAGAGACTTGTTTCATATTAAGTTAATCTAAACGTGAGTGGTCTTTGGAAAAGAATTATTATGTGTAGGAAAAATCAGTGTTCAATCTCAGTGGAACAAGTTAGCAAACTTGGAATTCACATTTTTGCTTTCATTGTCACTTCTAGACATAGGAAATGAACGAGGGTAGATGAAATGTGATTGAAGTCAATGGACATTTGTCAATGAACTAATTTGATGAGGAGTCGATATAAAGATTAGAAACCACTATTCCAAAAGGATTCAAGGGCAGTGAAACACAGACCGAGCTTTTAGCACCTATTTGTGTGAATTGGATTGTTTTTTGTTTGTGCAGGTGAGAAAACTTAGACCCTGAATTTATGAAGCAATTTTCCCCAAGATGACACTGTTGTACAATAGCAGGGAATGGTGGAGACAACAGCTCTATTGGCATTTATTCTTTTGTTTGTATCAATTCCTCATACTGTTTATTGTCCTTTAGAGATAAGTGGTCAGTAGAGAACAGTGTAAAGAAGAGGGAAAAATAAAGTATTACTGATACTGATTCAGAGACAAGACAAAGAAAAAATTAGCTTGCAATTTATAATGAATATTGTGAATTGCTTAGATTTGTATAGGGGTTATATTGAAGTAGGGTCATAAAGAATGTTAATAAGACTTTCAGGATATGGAGAGACTATAAAATAATGTAAGATGATAACTTAAGAAATATTATTTCAATTAGGCAGATCATACAGTTTATATTATTGCAAAAAGAAGCAAAATGACTCCATGTTATTTGTCAATACAGAGAGAGTACAAGATGTTAGTTCTCATAACTATGTAAGTATTAGAAGTTTATTCAACAGCATAGCTCCTTATGACTTAAATAAAATTTTTTTCTAAAGAGGAGAGAGAGAGTCTATGTTTGACAGTGTAAATTTATGAGCAAACATAAGATACCCAAATTCTAGCTTTGGGTCATTTATTCCCAGAATACATGACAATAGGTTAGCTATTCTTTTGATATAAGGTGAACTAAATTACTCCAATATTATAAAACTATGAGTCAAAATAAAATAGTTCTGAGAAAAAAAAATCTATTCTTCATGACTACTTTTCTCCCCAAATTTGGATTTGTATTATGGAATGAATTTTTATTTATAAAGAGTGATCTTATATAAAAGTAGCTCTAAAAATTTAGCAGAACTTCAAATTCACTCAATAATGTATATTCCTCATTCTCTGTCAAATAGATGGCTTGGCAAAAGAGTGAATTTTAAGAATATATATAAATAAAAAATACTGATATGTATTTCAGATTCACATATTTATAGACAGTAAAATGACTTCATACAAATCTACATTTATACAAATTCAAATAAATACATATTTATATCAACTTATAAATTTACACAAATTTACATATAACTTTTATAAGTTAATTTGTATTATGTACTATTCATTAAAAAACATGCATTTATATTTAAATTTTATATCTAAATATTGTTCATCTATCTATTTAAAGGATGTCCCAAAAATATTCATATAGTTTTAAATTTTAATCACTTCTAAACCATAAATGCTATAAATTTACAAAAGTAACACTTGAAAATTTAATTACTTAAATTTATTTTATACTTATTTAGTACTGTGATTTTCTAGTAATAAATTTTTTACCAAAATAAAATTTTTTAGATCCTCTGATTAAAGATGACAAAACAACTGAAGTAAGTAGACATCTTCAGAAAATGACTGACTCTTGGAAAAAAGCATCCAAAACGAAGTATACCCACTTCAAAACAACGTCTAGGGTTAACTCTGTTTATAAGCTTCTGAGACAAAACAAAGGCCAGCAGCCATTATAAAAGATAGACATAAACAACAGAAGCACCTCACCAAGCAGAAGCCTATTTCATGGGGGCAGAATTCTGTATTTCATGCAGGTTTGCTCTAGTGGGGAAGGAAATACCATGTTAGGGTCAAAACGATTGAAGGTGATATATCTTTGCAGGAAACAGACCTGCACAGGTTTAATGACAGATATGGGGTTTTTGTTGTTCATTTCCTCAAGGCGACCATTTTCATTTTAACTTAGTAAGCTTACTCAAAAAGCATAGTGGTCTACTGGCTTATTTGAGGTTCCAGAGTATAAGATACTGCTGTCTACTGCCCTGAAATATTGGTCTTTTTTTGTTCAAAAAGTCTGCAACTACTTAGTAAGTGCCCTGACACCCGTGTGATTAGTCCAAAAATTAAGTCTATGTTCAAATAGATTCTGTAGCTTACTAACAAAGATTAGCAGTTAGCCTGAACACTTTCAGGCACACTTCTGCACTCATTTCTGCATTACCAGCACCTTGTACAGTGTTTGGTCCAAAGTACACCCTTGATAATGTTTGGGAAGTTGCTGTGAAATTTTAAATTTTATGGTATAATATAAATAACTTCTAAAAGAGTATTCTTCATTTAAATACATCAAAACCATTTTATTTGAAAAAATAATTTGAAAAGACTTCAATGGGAAAAAATTAGAAATATATCTTACTCATATTTAGCCCTTAAAGAACAAATTAAACCCTAACAAAAAGCCACATTGAAACATTATAGTCAGAGTTTCATAATATCTATTTTACCCTAAAATACTTGTCCCTGAATAAAGCTTTTTTTTTTCAAATATTTTATTTATTCATTTGACAGAGAGAGAGAGAGAGAGATCACAAGTAGGCAGAGCAGTAGGCAGAGAGAGAAGGGGAAGCAGGCTCCCCACAGAGCAGAGAGCCTGATGCTGGGTGGGCTCCATCCCAGGACCCTGAGATCATGATCTGAGCCAAAGGCAGAGGCTTAACCCACTGAGCCACCCAGGTGCCCCTGAGTAAAACTTCTGATTTACCCTCACTTATGTTACTAACTTAGCCTGAAATTGATATATATAGTATTTAACCAACTTTATTGGAGATTTTGTGAGAGAGGAATGTTTGGCTTTATTTTTGTGGGAAATGACGATCTTCAATTTCTCTGGGAGGGATGCTGTGTTCTATAGCTGTAGGCACTGGCCTGAAATATGATCGTAGGCAAATTAGTTTATTTCAATGCTTGTTACATGCATTGCATGCATGGATAACTCTATGAAGTGAATGAAATTTGATAAGCAGCTACATGATAAAGATATAAGTATGTATTTCACATAGTTTCAAAGTAAAGAAACAATTTGAAGAACCATAAAACTGCATATTTGATCTGATTTTTCACTTATTTTAAGTCATCCCATAAGTGACAGAAATCCTTTCATTTGTCTTCTTTATTCCTTTTTAATTCCATGTTTGAGTATCTTGTATCTGGGATTTACAGCTGTGATTAAAATGTAGGGTTGTGGCACACTTTCAACCACAGTTCAGCTGGAACACTAAGTATTTATTCAATGAATGAATGAAAAAGCTTTGGGCAAGGTCAGTAATTACCACTCTAAAAATACTTAGAGTGGTCATTGGAAAGATAGTATAGTAAAAATAATGCATGTGAAGGCAAAATTTTCTTCTATGGTTAGATTAATGGTTCAATTTGTACTCTCTTTAAAATAACAAAAGCCTCACAAACTTCACTATTTCTACATGTGAAACAGAGTTCTTTTTTTTTCTACTTCTATCAGTACTCATATTTTACAGCATGAACTCTCAAGAAAACTGGTTTATCAAATTGAGCAAAGATACAGTAATAAGTGCTTTGACCATTATTCTAGAAAGTTAAGTTCTGAAAGGAGCTCTTTTCTGTTAAAAGTGTTCTCACAAAACTATGTACTTGTCCCTCCTATGTAATTGGGGAAATACAGTGTTTGAGAGGTTAGGTGATCCTCATTAGGGAGTCCGTGGCAGACAGAGGTAGTAAATTTATAAATCAAAATATTCATATTTTTGCTTAGTTTCAGTTTGTCCAATTCCATTTTCACAGAAACATTAGATACGTGCTCTCCTGCCAGTAGAGAATAGTCCCTAGTCCTTAAGTGCTAGACTGAACTGAGGACTCAGCAGGTGGGCCAGTTTTTTCATTCTAGAAACTGTGTAGATTGTGTAACTATAGACTTTATTCCCACCTCTTAATTAATGCCGCATCATACAAAAGAGTTGGCTCCATTTCATTTATTTGGATTAGTGCAATATATTAGACAGGAGGTCCATAATTTCCCTTACATAAGAAGTGCTTAAGATCATCCACCAGTGGTACATTTTAAAACTCATTAAAGATCTCTGACATGTTCCTCTATTAGCAAGGTTCCAGAGAGCACAGATGGCAATTAGTCACACAGGTGTTTAGTGGTTAACTTCTTTGATTGAGGAGAGCAGCACCATCCATGAAAAGAAACTCTAAATCTCCAGAAACAGTCAAAATATTAGATGCTGTTCAGAGCATCTCTTCTCAGTACTCTAACTTTCCTAGATTCTTATAGAAATTCGTTGCTTATAATAATCGACCCCTTGTACACCTTAAACTTATGTAATGTTATATGTCAATTATATCTCAATAATGCAGAGGAACATAAGTCCTTATTCATTTGCAAGCTTTCAAAATGGCTGATTGATGGAAAATGCAATCCTGGCAGGACGGAGGGTCCTTGAAGCCAGCGGTTCTCAAAGTGTAGTCCCTGGATCAGCATTCTCTGCATCACTTGGGAGCTGGTTAGAGATGCAAATTCGTTGGCCCCACCCCAGGCCTCCTGAGCCAGAAACTGGTGATGAGACCCAGCAATCAGGGCCTTTACAAACCCCGCAGATGATTCCCATGCAAGCGAAAATTTGAGAACCCCTGCTGTAAGCTGGTTGGGGGTGCCTGGAAAAAGGGCTCTCCAGAGAGAACACAGTGGAATGTAAAAATTAAAGTATTATTACAATTTATATTATATTTAAGTTATAAAACATTGTTTGGTCATGGACAGGATGTTTAATTCTTACTTTAATTTCTTCATTTTGAATTCAATAGAATTAATGGATTTGAATTAATAATTGATACACAGAGCACTATGAGGATGGTAATGTGACTTCACTGTGTGAACAATCGGCTTTACGCAATGGTGGGATGGAAGTCAGTGAGCGTGGGAACCTAGACTGAGTTGCTGTTAAAGTCTTTGCACATTGGCAGGGACCTGAGATGCTAAATTATCACCTTTGGTGTTCCACGTGTCCCTCTCGCATGTCATATGTCCTTCAATCATACATTGCCTTTACATATCACAAAATAGAGGTGAAAATTAAAAAGCATTTTGGAAGATGGAAAAATTAGCAAATTTTCAATCTCGTGAGCCAATTATGAAAAAATATTTCTTTTCCTTGAGTTAATTTTTACATATTCTTCAAAGCAATTCCAGAACTTCATGGCAATATGAATGTATGTGGCCATACAATTATATTTACATTCTTTTAATCCTTCTTTCTTTTATTCTGTTCATCTTTGTATTGGTTTCCAGGTCAACAGTGCCAATGGTGAAAGCCACCGCTACTAGAAGCTTAAGAACAAACAAAAAAGGACTCTTCTAGTTTTAGGATAATGAAACAACCCCAAAAATATGGTGGCCAAAGTATTAATCAAAATTCAGTATGTAGCTAAAATTTTAATATGATGAAATCATCATCAACAAATTATCACAGAAGTTGTCTTTAAATTGCAGCTGAAGAATATTTAATATACCAAATAAATAAATCAACAAAACTCATAATGCTGTTAATATTCACACCAAATTAAAAACAGCACTCTTGGGCATCTGGGTGGCTCGTGGGTTGAGCCTCTGCCTTCAGCTCAGGTCATGATCTCAGGGTCCTGGGATCAAGGCCCGCATCAGGCTCTCTGCTCAGTGGGGAGGCTCCTTCCTCCTCTCTCTCTCTTTGCCTGCCTTTCCGCCTACTTGTGATTTCTGTCTGTCAAATAAATAAATAAAATCTTAAAAAGAGCACTCTTTCTGAGATTTTAAAAAACTACTTATATATATAAACTGTAAGAAGAGTCTGAGTCTTACCGTTCTAGTCACTACTGAGTACTCTCCAATACTGTCTACAAATGGCCGTAGAGAAATCATGATCATAACTGTGTGATATGAATAAAAGAAAGTAGTAGTCAAGTAATCAATATTCTCACTACTTCAGAACTTCCCTCTTTCTCAGTTTTGGGAAAGATACTGCATGATTAAGTCTATCCAAAGGCAAGTGCAGGCTCTATAATAAATAGCTATACCTATAAGCCCTGAAGAGATTATGTCTGCTGTTGGAAGGGTGTAGCTCCAAGGGTGTGATGTTGCTAAAGATGGGAAGAAAACTCTCGTCAGTCTTTCACAGTCCACTCGGCTCTCCACCGGTCACTAGTCTATCTCTAGAAGCCCTTCTGTTGCACGTGTTGCTGTCTGCTGCATCGCCTTTCACCTTAGGCAGAATAGAATAATATTCAGGAGGCTAGGTTAAAAAAGACCCCAAGCCAGCAGAAAATGTGGTTTATTGACAGGACGCTTTACAGATGGATAATGATAGTAATGAGAAAGCTGCATAATTGCTCTTTGTGGTGGGCCAAAACCTCAGTCAATGGCTGATACACATGGAACAAAATTATTAAGGCACTTTATTTCAGAGCTGGAATGGTTCCCAAATTAGAACAGACCCACTAACAGTCCATCTGGCTAGGTTTTGGAACGGTAGACGGATTGTGGCCTATGGATGCAATTCTTTAGAATAAAAACAAACGGCAGAGGTGCTCCTTTGCCAAAAGACCCAACAGATTTTTGCAGGGATTTCATAAACATCTACATCATAGAGCTGTGATTGCTCATGTCCAAAGCAGAAAAATCTCAGGAAAGATATGAGTATTCAATGTCATTGGTGTGAAAGATAATTTCCCATTTCCTGGTAAATGCAGAAATGCTTGCAAACTAGGTAAGAGATCAGTTTATCTGGCTGGTATGCTTTACAAAAGATCAACATACTGCCAAACCAGTCGGAAAAAGTGGCGCTCTGGCTTTCCTTCATAGGATTCTGGTATACACAAGAGCCATAGAGAACCAAGACTTGTTTGGATCATGGTTAAAACTAGAGCTGGCCTTATATTTAGGAAGAGTGTGATCATATGATCCAGTTGGTTAACTATCAACTGCTTTGGTCAGTTTTGCCAATTTCAAATAGTCCCTTTCTGCTCGAAGAAAGAATATGGAATAAAAGCGTCCAAAGGATCTACAGTTCCATATCAAAGAGAAGAGCTCAGATTTATTTGTTTTAGGCACATGCAATCCAACCCAGGGAACATAGCCCAGGGGAGACCACCCAGTAGAGATGGGTGGAGGGGGGCTCTAGGGGGCTTCTGAGCTTTGTGGTACAATGCAAATTGGAGGAACCAAAGCCCTCCGTCTCCCTCCTTGGTTGACACCCGGCATTAGTGTATTAAAGAGTTGCACAACCCCTTTTGTCCTTCCACACCAAGGCCAAGCAGAGAGGAAAGCCTGCACTAATAATGAGGAAAGCCCAATGGCACAGGATAGGTGACCTGGCTCACACCAGGCAGTCAGTAAACAGTCCACAGAACAGGATAAATTAATTCTAGCCTCAGTTCTGCTGATAACTACCGAGTCAAGCTTAACTACTTTCCTTTTCTGAGGAAAAGGATGATAACTACGCTTACCTCCCAGGACAAGTATGAAGTGGAACAATACCTAGAAACACATTTTAGGAAGTCTGAGGGATTAAAGATGTTATGTCTTTAAAAGTAACCCAGGAACTACCATTTTAGAGGATAAAAGTGGCTCATTTTCTCATTTTTATTACTGTTTTATTCAATAAAATAGATAATCTAAATCGAAGAATATTTCTTTCCCATGATTTTCATTTTGAGTAAGCCATAACTGTATTTGACACATTCATTTTTCCTTGAATTAACCAAAATACCCAAGACATGGCTCAGCACCAATTATCCAATATGACTTTATTTTTGCAGGAAGTTCTAATCATCTTCCTAATCTTGCAATCTTTCCTCCAAAAGCCTGACATTCTTTTCTTTTCTTTTTTTTTTTTTGACAGATCACAAGTAGGCAGAGAGGCAGGCAGAGAGAGGAGGAGGAGGAGGCAGGCTCCCTGCTAAGCAGAGAGACTGATGCGGGACTCGATCCCAGGACCCTGAGATCATGACCTGAGCCGAAGGCAGAGGCTTTAACCACTGAGCCACCCAGACGCCCCATGACATTTTTTTTTTTTTTAAACAAATTATGCTTCATGTTTTCAATTGAAATCTTGGCCTTTGACCTCTGCTGAAATGCAAAGACCAATGGGAGGGATAAAGCACTAAGCTGCTATTCGTTTTTGTGGTTTTGTTTTTTTTTTTAATGTAGTAATGAAAGGGGAGGTTTCAATGGGGGAGGATGTTGAAGAAAAGATCAAAAAGACTTGGCACTGTTGGATGTGGAGACATGGACTGGGAAGTGAGGTGGGGAGACACACTGTAATAAGAAGCCACTCATTTCACCCTTTTACTGTGGATTCACCCTGATTGAAGGAGAATGGAAACATGAGTCCTTTGCTCACAGGTTTAGTAGCTAAGTAGATCTAAGATGTACAGAGATAAGCTATTAACATTTTATGAGTCTTTTCCCCCCTTGCCCAGTAAAGTCAGAAAGTACTTTTTCCCTCCCTTCCTTCCTTCCTTCCTTCCTTCCTTCCTTCCTTCTTTCCTTCCTTCCTTCCTTCCTTTCTTTCTTTTTTTTTTTTCTATGTTATTTCTTTGAGAAATAAATTTGGGAGGTCATTGCTTGAGGTCAGTCTGCTCTGACCTTCCTGATGTTTATTTAGCAGTTGGCATACTCTTATCATCCTGGAGACCCTCTCTCTATCCCACATTTCAAAGTGGAAAACAAACCAAGCACCACTAGTCAACAAAAGTTCCCTTTATCTAACAGAGGGATGATTTTGAAGATGGGAATTTTAAAAGAATGATATAAAAGAGAAAGCTAACTATGAACATTTTGTCCATGTCAGAAAGCTTTGTATCAAAATAGCTAAAAATAAAACCAAGAAACATGATTTTACTATACACCTATCACATGTTTGGCAAGTATTCCATATTACCTGTAATATTTTCCACAGCCCTAAATAGTATGAATTAGTAGTTTCTGTTGAAACAGTTGAAAGTCAAGCTGAGCAAGTGTAAGAAGCATGGTCTAAACTGTACAGGGAGCAAATGGAGGCTCTGGGATTTGTAAATTAGAGGAATCTGCCTCCAAAGCCCATTTACTTCCCACTACATTATGCTGCCTCTTACAATGTGATCTCTTTTCCTTTGAATAAAGATGCAAATGTAGGTAGGCATTACTTCTGTTTCTACCCACGTTAGCACCCTTTCAAATAAAATTCTGAAGTTTTACAAAGTATGGTATAAAAAGAAACCATTCTTATGAAGAATTTGCGTTTCTTAGAGTGATAATGAGGGATTATTAAACTCACATGTAACAGTGATTGCAGAACTGAGGATAATATTTTTGTGGAGCAAGTTTCATTACATTGTTTCTTCCCCATTTTTCAGTAATATCAGAAGGCTTTACTGAAGAGAAACACAGATACTACAAGAAATATTCACCTTTACACAAGTCCAGAGAGCATACAGTATTTAGAAATATATAAATAATCCCATATAGAACTATTTATGTACTCCAAAAGAGATAACATTCATTGAGTTATATTAGGTATTTTATGCAAGGGTCAGTCTATATAAAAACCAAAGGAGACTGATTACTATCCTTGTATTAATAGATGAGAAAACAGATTCAGAGAATTAAAAATTTGCCCAACATCACTAACTTAGTCAATGATAGGGTTGAAATGCTAATCTTAATTCAGTAAATTGCTTCTCAACATTATTTATAGATTATTTTATGGCTATTCACAGTAATTCTCCTGTAATTATTCATGTGAATATACAAAAAAAAAGAGTGTAAATTTCACTGTCATTGAATCTTGCTGACTTATAATTTTTAACTCTATACTTTTGCTCTATTTTTCTAAGTATGATCAGCCTTTCTTCTAATCACAATATATGGCTTATATGAGACCCGGGCAATTGTATAACTAAAATATACTAGATAATTCATACTGAACAAGCTGAAATACAAATTTTATTCTTCATATTTAATAAAAATTCCACATAGCTGGGTATTTTACCATGCAACCTTAACTTCCTTGAGTACACAGGGCTGTCTTGTTTAACATTTTATTCTTGTAAGCACTTGTAAAATGGAGACATTGAGAACCTCTGTCTTACAGGAGTTAAGTATGAGGATTGCATGACATGATGTATGCTAAAGTCTTTTATAAATTGAAAACTAGTATACAGATAAAGATTATTATCTTGCTGCTGCTTCCGTCAATAAGCTCAAGTTTACAGCTTTTGAATGAGTGAATGAATGAATTAATGTTCTCACAGAGACCAAACGCTGTCTGTCCTTGGCTCAGTAGTTTTCACTTGAGATATAGAGAACATTGCCAAAGAATTTCAAAATTGAAAGATTTCCTATTGAAACCCCAAAGTAAATAACCTTGGCTGATCTATTCAGGGCTGTAAATACTCTTTAAGCACTTGCTCTTGGCCTAAGAGGCAGTGTGATCATTTTTCTGACCTCATTATGAAGTTGGATGCAGACTGAGCCACAGTGTAGGACTTTTGGAATACTAAAGCAGACTGAACTCTGTTAGCTAATGCCATGACATCTAAAGTTCTCTGGTTAGAAACAGATTTTTCAATTTTTTAAAAACCTTTGCACTTGTTATTTGCATCTTCTCAAATCTCAATCTTCTTTATTTTATTTTATTATTTTTTTTAAAGATTTTATTTATTTGACAGAGATCACAAGTAGGCAGAGAGGCAGGCAGAGAGAGAGAGAGGGGAGGAAGCAGGCTCCCCGCGGAGCAGAGAGCCCAACGCAGGGCTTGATCCCAGGACCCCGGGATCATGACCTGAGCCAAAGGCAGAGGCCTTAACCCACTGAGCCACCCAGGAGCCCCAAATCTCAGTCTTCTTAACCTTTGTTGAGTTGCATGATTTTACCTCCTTGTTTAATATCACATATGTTTATGTGCATGCACCAAGATGGAAAATTCCTTCAGGTTAGTATTTTGCTATTCTGTCTAAGGAGTAAGTGAATTGGCGAGGCTGTCCAGAAGTTCTTTCTTATATCTAGTCATCGATTTTAAGTGGTGAGGGCATGGAAGAAGTATAAGAGCATTTTAAAAGTGCGAAATAAATCCTGATAGCTGTTTTCTACGCTAAATGCTTTTTGCCCCTAGACAGACCCATGCTATTTCATGGAAGTGAGTGGCATACTTTGTGACCAGTCCTGGGCATTCATTTTGTTCCTGCTCTATTTACTGATCAGTGTAAAGAGATCTATCTTATTGTGCCATGCACTTCTGTTTAAGAAAGGTTAATGGTTCCTGGTTAACTGGTTTTGGAAAGAAAAGCTAGAGATCTTATAGAAAACTTCTGAGCTCTTACTACATTATATATAAAAAAAAACCCTGAAAGTCTCTAAAAAACCATAGAGAATCATAGAGAGCATCATTTTTCCCCCCAAGGGTAAAGCATTTTTTTAAAAAACATGTTTAATGACTTCTTTATTTTCTTGTATATTTTCAGAAAGTTTCTTTTAGGTCATTTTTGTTATAAGGAATTAGTGATGGAATTTAAATACGGACTCTGGATTAAATAATAGTATTGTTAAATAGTAGTATTGTTAAATAAATACCACTGTTAAATGATGTGTGGCTATGTAAGAGGATGTACTTATTTTTAGAAAATGCACCCTGAGGTATTTAAGGGTAAAGGAGAGCAGTGTTTTCAGTTTACTCATAAATGGCCCCAAAATAATTATAAAAAATGATAAAATGAGTTGGTAAATTGGCATGAAGGATATACAGGAGTTCCTTATATTATTCTTGTGACTTTTTTGTAAGTCTGAGGTTCTTTGAAAATAAACTAAAGAAATACACTGATACTAAGAAAAAGTTATGAAACCGTTTTCTTCATTTCAAATGACCATTTGTAAAACATTTATTAAGCCATAAGTAATGTAAAGTTTAGTGAAGGAATAAGAAGATTTTTCTTCTCTTAAACTCTGGTCCAGATTTCAGGCTAAAGTAAAATTCTCTCATTGACCATTTTCTAATATGGTTAGTGCTTTAGGGAGATTCAGCTTTTTGAGGGAAAAAGTGCTCGTGAGGTTACTCCATGGAACCATGGTGTATTAGAAAAATTAAAACAAAAGCTGGAGGTAGAAGTCAGAATAGAGTTCAAGTTTTAGAACAGGTTATTATTGCCGTTTTACTATGCTGCAGTGGACAAGGTCCTGGGTGTTTGTTTATCATCTGGTAAGCAGGGTTTTCTTAGTCTTGTTCTACATCACACACTTTCCACTTTTCAACCTTTCTCCTTGGTATTAATACAATTAAATGAAATTATACTTCAAACATTCTAAAACATAAATGAAAACTTACAGATACAACTATCCATCTCATCCTTTTCTTAAACTTTGTAGAATCCCATAGCTTATCAATGTCTCTCCATTTTTTTCCCTACAAGTTTAAGGTTAGTCTATGTAATTAGCTTCTTATTTGATTTTTTTTGTAATTTTATTTTAAGAATTAACAAAAATAATTGTATCAGTCATGTAATCAGCTCTTTACAATTCTTTCAATGAATCGCTTTCTTCAAACATATATATATATATATGTATATATATATACACATATATATGTATACATATATATATGTATACATATATACACACATATATATGTATACATATATATATATACTCAAACCATTTGAATGAAAAATCAACATTTTTGTTCTCTTGCATAAGGTCAAACAACATGTTTGATAGATTTTTTTTTTCCTCAACAAATTAATGAGGTTGGCTGGTTATTATGGGACTCTTAGCCAAAGCCCAGGACAATTTATACTATTCCACTGATAAATGTCCATTTACTTTATTTAGAATGGGTGCGATGAAAAATAAAACTTTATCTTTTTCTAGTAGAAAATTAGCCAGGCAATATATGCTCAACTCATGCCTTCTAAAATAGCACTAACTGATCCACTAAACTGTAGCACTGATCATTTTGCTATCATAATGGATAAAGGACATAGAAACATAATAAGGAGCTGACTTAAAATTTAATTTTTAATAAACCTAAACATTCAAAATACCTTAAATGTCATAAAGTCTCTTCCTTTATTAGGACCACTGCGGTTACTGCACCAAAAACAGCCCAAAATGCATAATTCTATTTTCTGCTGAAAAAGCAGACAGACCTGAATCATCAATCTTTAAGTGTGTCTGACTTTCTGGATGGGTGATTATCTAGTTTATTCCCACCCTCTGGGGTATTCCCGGCAGTTTTAGTGTGAGAAAGTACTTATTTCCTGTCTCAGTTCCTCCCGCTGCAGTTTTATGACGCTTACTCTTCTTCCGCAGACTCGTCATCCATTTAACATCACTGCCTGCTCGCGTCCACCCTCAGGTCAGTGTTCTCGCCTGGGCGAGATAGTTCTGATCTCCTCCACACTGAAAACATCCCATTTCTCTTTCCTTAAAATGCCTTTGCCTTCTTTCCTGTATTCCAGTGATTCCTAACAATTTTGGGGGGTGGTGGTTTGCACACATTTTTAAGAATTTTTTTTTAAGATTTTATTTATTAGAGAGTGTGCATAAGCAGGGGGAGCCGTAGGCAAGGAGTCCGCTGAGCAAGGAGCCCCATGCGGGACTCAGTCCTAGAACCCTGGGATCGTGACCTGAGCTGGAGTCATGCTTAATGGACTGAGCCACCCAGGCGTCCCCCTTTTGAGAATCTGATGGAAGCCTTGGAGCCTCCCTCCAAGCAGATGGCCACACAGGTTCAAGACTTTGTATGCTGTTTCAGGATCTGTTCTACCTGGTCGCCTGTATATGCCCCCTTCAGGAAAGCAGTTATTGAGATAAGAATGTCCTTTGGGCGGTTGTTTAAATAGTGGGTTCCTCAGACCAACCCTCTGAGATACTAACTGAGTAGAGCCACAGAGGGACTTAGCATCTGCATGGTAACAAAGTCTCAGTGACACTGATGTTTGAAGACCGCAGCACACTCCGAAAAAAGACTCCTCTGGGGTCGAGGAGCCTCAGCTGAGTAATTTCCACTCCCTGTCCTCTCCAGATTTTGTGTTCTTACCTCCTAGAAAAACTTAAACCTAGAGAACCTATATACTTTATTTAGTTTACAACATGCTATGTTGTAGTATGTTATTGTGTTTCAAAAAAAGGCTCCCCAGATAATTTTCTTTTATATGTAAAAAGTTCACTCAAATCCCCAGCATAAGGATTTATGAAAAACCCAATCAATTACAGCAAAGTCCCATTTCCTTTCTGAAGTTTTCTGTGGAATTTTTAGCTCATAATGGTCTAAATTTATTGACTGCACCACTTGTTTGGCAAGTGTATTATGTTTTAGGCATTTGAGACCTTAATTGCTATTTAGAAAAACACATATGATTATCTTATTTCTCCCATTTTTTTAAACTGAGGTATAATTGATATATAACACTGTATTATCTTCAACAGCATAATAAGTTGATATTTGTATACATGGCAAAATAATCACCATAATGTCTAGTTATCTCTCACCATTCATAGTTACCAATTTTTTTTCTTCTGATGAGAATTTTTAAGATCTGGGGACGCATGGATGGGTCAGTAGGTTAAGCATTTTCTGCATTCAGCTCAGGTCATGATCTCAAGGTCTTGGGATCAAGCCCCACATGGGGCTCCCTGCTGAGTAGGGAGCCTCTTTCTCCCTCTCCTCCCTGCTTGTGCTCTCTCTCACTATCTCTCTCTCTCTCTCAAATAAATAAATAAAATCTTTTTTTTAAAGAACTTTTAAGATCTACTCTCTTAATAATATGGTGATTTTAATTAATACTGTATTGTATATTATTTTCATATTTTGATCAAGCACTTTTAAGGACAAGGATCTAGTACAGATCTGTATAACTATTTATTGCTCAGCCCAGTGTCCCAGGAAGTGAGGAACTTAATAAATCTTTGTTGGTTGATAAATGTATGATTAAGGGAAGAAATGTTCCTCTGAAATCAGTAATTCTCCTTAAAAGTCTATGACAATGTACTCTTTGGCCAATGACGTCCAGTAAGTTATTTCTTCATGGCATAGATTCCTCGAGTCAGACATATCTGACCTAGGATTACATAAACTCTGATACTTGTTTGTTGTGTGTTCTTGGGCAAGTTAGTGAATGCCTCAGAAGGTACTCAGTAAATTATTTGATTTCTTGGTGATGTTGGCCTTTTCTTTCTTTTTTTTTTTTAAAGATTTTATTTATTTGAGATAGAGTGAGAGAGCTTGAATTATGAGCTTGGGGCAGGCAGAGGGAGAGGGAGAAGCAGGCAGAGAGCCCGATGTGGGGCTTGATCCCAGGACTCAGGATCATGACCTGAGCTGAAGGCAGACTCTTAACCAACTGAGCCACCCAGGCACCCCAATGTTGGACTTTTATAGCATGTGGTAGGCAAAATAGTAAGATTACCCCCAAGATTCTTTCCCCACTGGTGTACTGTCCCAGTATAATACATGCCCCTTGAGTGTGAGCAGGATTGTGAATGTATTCTAATTCAGTCCCATGATTAGACAGTGCCATATGACTAGAGTGAAGAGTTTTTGCAAATATAATTAAGGTTTCAATTTTGCTGACTTTGACTTAATCAAATTGAAGATTTTCCTGGGTGGGCCTGAGTTATTCAGAAGAACTGGACCTTTCTAGAAATCAGAAACTAGAAGAATAAAAGGACCTAAGACAGGGGTCACATGATAGGGAACTATTAGCACCCTTTAAGAGCTAAGAGAGATCCCTGGTCTATAGCAAGCAAGAAAGTTGGGATTTCAATCCTACAACCATCAAGAAAACAGGAATTCCTATCCTATAATAATAGGAAACTAAATTCTTCCAACAACCTTGAAACATCCTTGGGAAAGCCCCCCCCCCCCCCAACTCTGATGAGACCTGAGCAGGGCAGATCCCATGATTTCAACTTTGGAAGACCATGAGCAGAGAAGAAAGCTAGTAATAGAAAGCTAAGACATTGCATAACAAGCTTATCAATGATGATTTAAGTGGGAAAAACCACAAATTACACCTTGAAGTTTTCAAATCCAAATAAAAAACTTAAAAATAAGAGAAAGAAATAGGTAAATGGACCACTTTCTCTTCCTGTATGCTTCCTTTAAGATTTCTATTCTGATTTGGCATTGTAAGCTGATCTTCCTAATGCCAAACTGAATATGTGTTAGTCATTTATTGTATAGAACATCATAGTGTTCCACTAGGAAACAATTTATGGTCACTTTTTTCTGTGACACATAAATAAATTTTGAAGCATTTTTCTATGTTTAATATGTTTTCATAATTTTCAGAATAAAACATATTTCTGAAAGCACTTCTACAGTAGAATCATGACATTTCCTTGCTGGGTGTACAAACCCAGTCTATAATAAAGGTTCCATTCTTTTTCAGTGTAATATAGTTAATAAAAATTCTAAGTATGGGTCATTACATCTTATTAACCATGAAAACCAAACTCAGAGTTCAATTCTTATTTGCCATCTCAGTGATTAGCATTTAACGGGGGAAAAATAATCAGCGAAAGAGGACAGCTACAGTTTGTCTTCCACATTAAACTGAAATAAATTGAGGTTGGGAAGTGTTGATTAAGTTTGCACCAGCCTTTAGGAAGCTCTCTGAGAAGCCACCATCTTTTAAAAGGGGACAAGAAGCAAGCAAATGTTAGCATTTATAGCAGAATGCCTCATATTTAGTGAAGTGTCTCTGGGTCCTTTGCTTATACGAAGATATGATCCCCCCCCCCCCGGCCACCACCACTGCCTAAAGTAGAGTAGTTGCGATTTTAACTAAGTCTTTAGAAAAGATAGCATGTATAGGTGTAATTTAGAGCTGTGGCTACATATTTTGGCCACTATTAACTTAAAAATTCCTTTCAGGGCAGCAATTTTATAAAGAAAAGCATTTATTGTGTTGACTTTACTGAGGAAACAACATGAGAGTTCATTGAGAAGTACCTCCTCGAGGAACCTAATGTATATTTAGGTAACTTAAGTATAAAGTTAGACCCTCATTCTCTTTGCGCCTGCCATATGAGATACTGAATGTCCAGCAAAATGAGTAAGAATGCAAAGGGCACCATTAGAGAAAGACCACTGAAGCCCTAAAGAATTTCACTAGGTCCTTAAATGCTAATTATTAAGAAAAAAAAATCCAAACGATCAAAGAAAAATTGAGCTAGAACTTGTTTTCTAAAAAGAATTGCCAATTTAGCTCAATTTTGATTCTGACCATTTTAAGTGTCTGGGAGGGTATCATTTTCTTTGTTTTCACAACTGTCATTTCAGGTTATTTCTCAAATATTTTTGCTAAGATTTAATTAACAGGCATACCAAAACATTGTGGGCTGTTTTTCCTTTTTTTTTTTCTTTCTTTTTTTTTTTTTTTTAATCATCAGGCAATACTGTTTTGCAGAAAATGCAACTGATCATTGATAAGAAAATGGTCATTAACAATCCCAGGTGTCACTAAAATCTCATGGAGGAACAAATAAGGGGAAAATAATGAAGGGGATTTCATTGATAAAGAAAAATATTACACAACAAGCACACACACACACACGGAACTATGAATAATATATTTTAAAAGTAAAAGTGTAATTAGCTATAATCCTAAAAGCAATATTTGTATTTAAGTGTTCTATAGGAAGATTATCACTTGGCTGTGGTGTGTTAGACTAAGCTTTAAAAATTTGATGGACTTTGGTTCAGGTAGTTTTTTCTTTTTTAAAGATTTTATTTATTTATTTGAAAGAGAGAGAGAGAGAGACAGAGAGAGAACATGAGGGCAAGGGGAAGGGGCAGAAGGAGAGGGAGACACAGCTTCTCCCTCAGCAGGGGCTTGATCCCAGGACCCTGAGACCTGAGCTGAAGGCAGCAGTGTAACTAACTGAGCCACCCAGGAGCCCCAGTTCAGGTGGTTTTTAAAATGTATTATTTGTCTATATTAGATGCAGAGATTATATATTTATTTATTTGTTTTTTAAAGATTTTATTTATTTATCAGATAGAGATCACAAGTAGGCAGCGAGGCAGGCGGGGAGAGGCGGGGCGGGGGGGAGAAGCAGATTCCCTGCTGAGCAGAGAACACGCGGGGCTCAATCCCAGGACTCTGGGATCACGACCTGAACTGAAGGCAGAGGCTTTAACCCACTGAGCCACCCAGGCGCCCCTATATATTTAATTAGAATTTTACTGAAACAAGTAAAGGCAGATGTGGCTGATCATAATGATATGGAAATCTTGTATAAAAAGAAGGAAAAAATGAGCAATCAATCCTGAGAACATATGTATGAGATTGAAGGAAAATTTTTAAGAGCATTTCCTTCACGATATCTCCTTATGTAAATCATCTGGGAGCATTTACTATCCGGAGAAATAAAATGGCCAGCCTCCAAGACGGCCATTGCAGTTCCCATTACCGTCTTGAGCTGAATTCTCCTGGAGCTCCAGGATTCCATTCAGCTCATTCCACTCTATTAGAACCTCAAAGATTTTAAACATTGCATTAGGAGTTTCTGCATATCCACAGAAACAGAATGTGCAACAACTGGTTCAGTTGTTTCCAGCAGCTTCTGAATTGAATCCTGGGGACTGACAAACTAGCATGAGTGTCTGAATGAGGCCTGATGTTATGTGTGAAGTGCAGAGTGCTGCCCTGCCTCATGTATTAACATTTTTAAAAAGCTAATTAAAAACTCTACCAGTCCAAATGTGCCAAATCTGGTGTGCAGATTACTCTTTGAGGGGATGAGGGTGATCTCATTTTCTATCATAGCCACTCTTCTAGTTCAGGTTCTCAGTGTTTTGGGTTCTTTGGATGTACTATGGAGCTGGAACATATTCTGATTCCTTTGGATCAGAACACTGACTCCTTGTCCTTCGGAGAGCTCAGCTGAAATAACACCTTCTCAGGCACACCTTCTCTGACCACCTGAGCTCCTCCTATTATCCTTTATCCTTTCACTTTCCTCTCTTGTATTTATCATAATGCATAATTATATAACCCTCATTGACCACAAGCTCCATGAAGGAAGGAATCAATGTTCACCCAGTACTCAGCGCTGTGTGTGGCACATAGTAACTATTCAGTAAATGTATGTGGAATGAATGAATGAATGATCTAAGAATTAAGAAAAAGTATGGAGGAAATGACTTTTAAGTTGAAAACCCAAGGATCCCTAAGAGTTAGCAAGGCAAAGGGACACTGAGTAGGGTGGGGTGGGATGGGAGAATTCCATGGCAAAGGCTATGATGGGAAGAGGGCATGGAATGCTCTGGGAATTGAAAGAAGCCTTCCTTTGACAAGATTCCAGAGAGTAAGTAGAAAGAGGCAGTTCATACTTTTTATGGTCTGAACTGGAAGACCCATGTCAAAGAAGGACCTATGGGACAACTGTCTGCTGTCATGGATATCTCAGGTTTGCAGTGGAATGAAGCAGATGAGCAGAGAGCAGCAGAGATGAGAGCTAGAGAGTACTGCCAGGCTTCCTCAAAGCTTTCAATATCTAGTTCCATTCCCTAGAGTGGGGGCAAAAGAGGGAATTAGAGAGTAGCTTCTTTAAGCTGCCCTATGATCCTTCTAACAAAACACCAGTCACTAAGGTGACTGCAAATTAGTTTCTGTTGGCGTGAAATAAAAAGCACTGATTACTTCAACAGGATTTGAGGGGCAGGTGGCTCAATCTTGGGCTTGGTGAGTTTTCAGTACTTGTGAAAAAGTTGCATAAGTACATTAACTAGGAAGACAGGAGTCAACCGTTAAGATACGGTTCTCTTATATGAAGGTTCTACTTAAATACAGTCACTCTGTCTTTGGCAAAGTTGGTTGAAAGTATTTTGTGCTGATGCTCAACATTTTTCATAAGTGGAAACATGATCAGATTTTGTTTGAATTGAGATTTGGCAAAAAGTTTATCTTTGCTGATATACTTCCTGTTTTGATCTCCGTATAATTCAATGTGCTTGTTTGTATTTAACTGCAGGAAAACTGAATGCAAACTTAATAGCCAGTGGTAATCAATTTATCTTAAATGCCTAGTGAACTCCAATTTTCCTTATTCCTTTTAAATAATTTATATTGTTTTATCCCCAACTGTCCTGTTTTTAAAATATGCTCAAACTTTAAGAGTGCTAAAGATGTATGTATTCATTATATTTAAGTGGTATCACAGAGAATGGGAATATATAAATATAAGCATTATTGATTATAAATCAACTTAGCTCAACTTCTCTCTCCATTTATAATCAATAAGGGAGGATTCAATCAAAATAGAGTTCAATATTGGTAGCAAAAAAATCTATTTCATTAAGAAAAATGACAAGTGATTTGTTATTAAAACTCATTGTAGCCTTATAAAGAGCCTTAAAATTTCAGATGTGTTTTGAGTTTATAATTTGTACCTATGATTGCCATGCAAATTCATTCCACTGGGCTGAACAATAGATACAAATTGGATTATAAACTCCAAAGTAACAAAATCAAATTATGGCTTTGTAAATGAAACATGAAACTGAGCACTGAATTCTTTTTAAGATAAAAGAGCAACAGAGTTGAAGCTAAGTGATAGAAACTGGGAGAAGATAGTTCACTGCTGCATTTGCATTAAGAATTGAGTTTAGAACAATACGTTGCATGGTTTTATAATTAAAAAATCAGTTGCTGGAGTATTTTATGTTCTTTTTTTTTTTTTTTTAAAGATTTTATTTATTCATTTGACAGACAGAGATCACAAGTAGGCAGAGAGGCAGGAAGAGAGAGAGGAGGAAGCAGGATCCCCGCTGAGCAGAAAGCCCGATGTGGGGCTCGATCCCAGGATCCTGGGATCATGACCTGAGCCGAAGGCAGAGGCTTTAACCCACTGAGCCACCCAATGTTCTTTGGCGCCCCAATGTTCTTTTGGTATATGCTAAACAATCTGTGGGGTGAGAGGGCATCTCAAGGTTATGATCTGTATAAGAAGATATGAAAACAGTTTGGCAGAGTGCAGGCCAAGTTCCCTTCCATCCATTTGTCCATCCATAAATACCATGTTTACCGTGGGGCTGGAACTAGTCACCCTTCTTAAAGGGCTTGGCCTGTGACCATTCATTGTAAACTGGGTCCTTGGACTTCTAATTAATCACTTTAATCTGCTACATGGCATCATAAGAGTTTCTGTTGTTTTTGCTTTCTGAGAAGCTCATTATTTTCTGAGAAGTTCATTGATAAGCATGTTGAAATTCATTTTAGTGGTTGATTTGGGATTATAAAAATAGTATGAAGTCATTACATAAATTTGAAGAAATGTGAAAAATGCAGTAGAGAAAAAAATAACCATAACTGATAAATAGGTGACAATCATTGTTGTCATTTTGATATATTTACCTCTCAGTCTTTCTCATATAAATACTATAATGTATATATATACATACACATACATTTGGGATCTTACTGTACTAGTTTTTTTTGGTCAAGTTTTGATTATGAGTTTTTTGGCATGCTAAAAATTTTTAAAAATAAATTGTTAGCAATTTTAAAATATTCTATCAAATTGTTAAACCTCCTATATTTAGTCTTTTTTGTTATTGATTATTTTTTTTCCAGTAATGGCCTATTATTATTATAACTAGTAATTAGTAAAAGCCACATGTGATAGTAATTACTATAGGACTTCTAAATTTTAAATTCAATAGAAATTAAAAATAAATAAAACATAGACACAGCAGAGTAGAGAGAAACTGGAAAATATACAGCAAAACTTATGATCAATCATGCCAATTATGACAATAAACATAGTTGGAATATATTTCTCCATTTAAAGACACTAACTTTGGGTTTGGTTATAAAATTTGACTATATCCTGCTTACATTGATAAGAAATGAAATAAAATGATGCAGAAATGAATACATAAAATAGATAAAATATGGTCTAATGCCAAATAAAAGGGAAAAAGTTGAAAATTGAAATCAGGTGGTAGAGAGTCTCCCCTCTCCACATCCGAGTTTAGGCTGGATGTTATAATTTAAAAAGAAAGAAAAATGTCTTCAGTTTTATGGGCAAGTATGGCACATACATTTTTTATACTAATTTACGTATCTCTCAGTGAATTTCACATATTTTAAGACTTTTTCCACCCTTTTGAGGATTTGTTTCCCATTTTCTTTGCATAGTTTCATATCAGTTTGACTCAGTTTTTGAAAGAATTTTAAAACACTTTACATAGTTGTGTTGTTAATAATTTGTCATACAGATTATAATTTTGCCTTTGTCTATGTAAATTTTTGCTTATGGAGTTTTTTTGAACATACAGAAGAGCTCAAGAGTTTGTGGTCCAACATACCTACCAGTTTTGAGCTTTGTGATTTTTTCGTTGTTGTTGTTCTTTTCCTTAGAACGGCCTGAGATACATGTTCACCTTTCTCTAATTCTTTTTCATGAGTCTTTTAACTGGAAGTTGGGACAAGACTCATCAAACTCCCTAGCAATGGTGTGGCCTGAATGGCCGTTTCTTTATAAAGGCAGACTTGGCCAGGGGGAGCTTGTGGCAAATCTTCCCACAGCCTTCTTCCAACTGCGAAACAGCAAAGATATTTATGTCACTGGGAATCTCTACACCTGTGGTCAGGGATTTCATGCTGCTCAGGGCTCATTTCATGCAGAGCAGCAGGAAAGGCTGCTGTCCCACTTTCCCAGGGCTGAACATGAACTCATCTTCTCGTGAGCTGTCCCACACTCTCCCTGGCCTGCCAGAGGAGGGCTGGACACATGTTGCATGGTACTGCTGTCTGGCCTTTCTCTGTAGGCTGCTTCGTGCACGAGGCTGGACCTGCATGTTAAATTGGTGGAACTGAGAAAATAAAATGCCCATGAGATAATGGATCTTGGCTGACTTTGTAAACTGGGAAGCCCTGATATTATTATCAGGAAAATGTCACCTATTGGGCCCTTCAGTAAAATGTGACTTTTGGGTATGCTGTTGCTTTTTATGTCCCAAAGCCCCAAATCCTGTCTTCTTGCCAAGTGTAGAGTGCTCGCTAGTTGGTTAAATTTAGACTTAGAAGGGTGAGGTAATTTTGATAAAAGAATGTGAACTATGCACTGTAAATTCTGCTTCTAGATGCACAGGCTCAAATGAAGCAAGCATTGGCTAAGAAATTGCATTTAGCAGAAACTTAATGTGGTATCTCCTAGAACTGGCATGATACCGAACTGAGAAATCCAGGTTTGAAGGTCTTGTCTGCTGGATTTCGATGATGTTTTGCCAAGGAAATGATGGAAGTCCCATCTTTGGGGCAGCTGACGCGAGCCTGGCCAGGACCTTGAGAACATGTTTTTAAAAGACCCTATGCTGGCAAGAGGTATAGAGATGACTTCATGGGACTTCTGAGTCTGGAATTTTTTTGCTTCTATTACCAATTATTTTTGCTAGATTTTTGACACAGTGTTTTTAATTTTTAAAATCTAAATAAAAATAACTGTCAACTTCCTGAAGTTAAGCCTTAGTCCTGTTGCCGGTATGGGACTGACCTCATGTCACCCCTCTTTCATCATCAGACAAGGGTGGGGATTGGAACGAACACAAGGAGGCTCCTCGCTACACTCCATGCTTGCATTACTCTTGCAAACAGTGAGAGTAGGTAGGGGCTAAATAAGTGAGCACACTTTCTTTCCTTTTGCTTCAAAAAAAAAAACCCTGCTGCAAAAGAACAAACTCTGAAACTACTAATAAGGAAAGGGAATGTCCTGTTCTCAGAAATTTTTGACCATAATCCCTCAGGCAATTTAGGAGTATATATTAATAGCTCATTCGAGGAAGATGCCAGGCTTCATGCCAGGTGTCTTATGAGAGGGCAATCCTATACAATCTATATTACTCAGGAAAGTCCTGGCTTATTCCTGTTGTCCTGATGTAATCATTAATGAACAACCCTATTCACTCACAAAAGTGTACCAGTCTGAACAATAATATATACAGTCATACATAAGCCTATGTGACTTACCTTTTCCCTTAGTAAGAACCATGAGAAAGATGCTATTATGATGCTCTCCAATTCTGCAGATGAGTTACTGATTTATTGAAAAGTTAAGTAATTTATTGAAGCCACACAGTTTGCAAATGGCAGAGGCTGGAAGTCAAACCCAGGCAGTCTGGCCTCAGAGCTTGTCAGGGTAGGTCCTCAAGATTTGCCCTAAGTGGAGTGACTTCTAATTTACAGTATATTCCTAGAGTGGAGAAGAATCTGGATTCAGATTTGGGTTCTCTTCATCAGGACAAGCTGCTGCGCGTGCTTTCATGCTCTTGTCTCAGAGAGTGGTGCAATGAGAGGACAAGCTCTCAGGAGCTCAAGTCTGCCTGTCCTCAGAGAACAAAGTACAGAACAGGAATGGAAATTCTCCCATTTGAGCCTAGCGACTTCCAGGATGCAAGGGAAAAGACCATGATCTCATGGTCACAGACCCTTCAGCAATGGTTATGCGGCTTATGGGAACTCTGCTCTTGAGGCATTAGCAGGCTGACTTGGATTAAAAGGTAGAGTTTGCACACTCTGCTGGTATTTAGGGTGCCCAGCTAGTGTGGTGTGAGGACAATGTATGTTCATGTAGAGAACGCATTTTCTTTGGAAGTTTACATTTTACAGTGGGACAGATACCGCTACTTTTTGTTGATACCTGACTCCTGAATACAGAAAACTCTTTTGAGTATATGAAGAAAAAATGGAGACAGCTAAGGAAATTGCATTTTTAAAAAATGTAGTTATTATTATGTTAACTAGCTTACTTTTTTGATCCTTAAAACTTCTGGTGCCTTAAAAATGAGGAGCATAATATTTTATTGTAATAGGTTTCATTTTGTACATTTTTGCCCATGACAACCACGTTTGTATTATTCTTCTTTAACAAAGAATTTGAAGTAGGCCATGATTAATTAACTCCTCTCTTTTATGGACAGGAAAATGAAGAAGTTTAGTGATCTACTAGAAGTCACACAGATCAATCATGTGGAATTGAAATTAGAATGTGAATGCCCTTCTCCCAATCATAGCACTGGCTAATCCCACACAATTATGTTTCATTATATTTGAAAAGTCAAACCTGACTGTTCAAAGCAAGTAATTGGTCCCAATAACTTAGTGTGCTGGAATCAGCCATTTCTGGATCCACTGGACCCCTGTCCTATGGGCTCTCAGGTGCGCCATCTTATTAAGACCTTGCAATGCTGTTTGGGGGGAAATCTGCTTCCAAAGGAGTTTGCCCTGATTGCTTAGTATGAGAACAAATGGCTATTTCATGGGCATACTCCTCTGGCTCTTGAATGTTGCTCACCCTGAGGCTTCTCTAAGTGGTATTCAAATGGGTATACACAGAACCTGGCAACATGAACACTTTCTAAGGTGGAGCACCTGTGAGTAACTTTGACTATAAATTTCTCCATTTTCAACCTCTATACATCCTCTTTCCTAAAGCTGATAGGTCTTCAAATCTGTCTTACATGTACCAAGTTCGTCTCTAACTGCTTTTCACAAACACCTTCTCCCACTTTGCAAAAGAACAAATGAGCAAACAAAATACAAAAGCCCACTTTAGCCCATCGCTAAGAACCTTCTTGGCTCCAAATATTGGTGCAGTGTTGGTAGAGTGAGTGAATGTAATGTTTGCCTAACAGATCTTTCTGCAAGTCAGGTGGAGTCATTCTTTGCTTTTCACAAAGTTGTAGGGGGATCTAAATAAGTTAAGCTGAAAAACGATTAGACATAATTCTTATTTAAAGATCAATTATCATGTGATTTTTTACTTATAACAAGGGAAGAATTCAAAGAACTAAGGGATAGAACTATAATAAAACTCCTCTATCCTACCTACTTTCTAACGTAAATAAATTTTCTCAGCACCTCACTTGGAAAAAACAAAAATAGAAGTAGAATTGACGCTGAAATCTGTATACTTCTATCAATATATAATCTTTCTATATATGATATATATGACAAAATATATTATGATATCCATACAGCATATGGACATGTGAACTAATTAGAACAAGAAAAACAGAAAAATAAAACCCCACAAACAAAATACTTCATCCATCTCATTCAGAGAGGCATTTGCAATAGAGCTTTACTTTAGATATTCAGTAATTATTAAAATTCACGATATATTTATGTTGTCTTGCACAACTGTAAATTGATAATACTTGTGATGGTAACTCAGTCCAGAAGAAATTATTTTCATATGTGTATATATAAATTTTTATTCCCTGGTATTCTTGTTAAGATTTAAACTTGTACATTTTTTTTTTTCTTCAGAGAATCAGAATGATGTGATTACCACAATCTTCAAGTAAAAATTATTTTCAAGTAAAAAAAGTGTTACCTTGGGTTTAAGTTATTTCCTTATTTTCAGAAAGTGAAATGGAAACATGAGTTAAAGCATATGATAAAAATAAATGATGTGGAATTTCCGATTGTTAAATTTATACCTATTATTCAAAGAAGGATGTCTGGCTGATCACATGGTCTTTTTGTGCCTTCATTTTCTCAGGTATACAATGAAGGGGTTGGATGAAATTCATTTATTATTTTAGCTGCTTAGCTTTTTATTCAGATGGAATTTTAGGTGGAGAATAAAAAGCTGAGTTGCTTGGTGGGAACTGGCCATAGCTAAGAGCCCTGCCACACCCTCACTGCCTCGGTAACCTTTGAAGAGCAGTTGAAGAATTCCTATGGAAAAGGACTCCATTTGGAGATCGGGGGTTCAACAACGCCCTTCCTGAGTCAAAACCTATAACCAGAAAGATACAATTATTTCTAGTCTTCAACCTCATGTGGTGCAACGGTCTTAAATGAGAACGTGTTTATGTATTAATTGGTGGTATGATTGGCCCTTTTGTTTCATATGCAAGGACAAGAAGTAGGATTTAGTAGACTCTGGGGTGGGAAGTTTACTTTAGGGGACAGCAGATATTCTAAACGTTGACACTTTGGAGTCTCTCCTTGTATCTAGGGAACACAGGGCTTGCTTTTGGTAAACCTTACTGGATTGCCAATAATTCATTACAAGAAATGTGCAGTTTGATGTAACAATTTAATTTGTCTAAAACATTTATAATACTATCACCCAGCCAAACAGGTTCTTTTAATATTCTAATTTTAATTAAACTACTTGCTGCTCTGTCTCTAGCGTACAATGAGACAAGACCACACACACCGCATGAGTACTAGGATTCCCCTGAAGATTTATGTTAGTGTTAGAGACTGAATGATGATAAAGTACTTTTAGGCCTCCTGTTTTCTATATTTAAGGGCAATAACATTTTTTAGGTGATTCCCATATTTCTCAATTCTATGCCCCTTTCAACTAGGAAAGGTGGAGAGAGAAAGAGGGGAAATCTGGTAGAAAATAAAGAACCAAAGCTTCTCAACTACTGAACTTCCCAGTTTGTTTCTTGAGATTCTCAGCTTGTGGACCATTTAAACTGAATAGTATAGGAAATGGACATTAGATTATATGAAGACAGTTACTCTGGAGGCTAAAGATATTCACTATTTGTCATAGAAAGTTACCCAAGAGAATAATTTTAGGTGAAGATTTGCGGTTAGGTATTAATATGAAAAGATCAAAGTAAAAAAAATTAAGAGGTTGATCTTAGAATTCATTCAGACCATCTGACTAGATAAACCTCTGCTGATTGAAGCCTTGCTCCAGATCTTATTAAGTCAAGTTAATGGGAAACACAAGGCTAATGCAGTTCTTTATCTTAGTAACTCAATTGAGATGTAAAGACCATGAGCAGTGTTTAAATATTATTACAATGACAAGTACATTCGAGAGGGCCTATCCAGGAGCTAATCTATCCCAAACTTCCGCAAGCTGCTGATGGACCAGTGCTTTAAATAGGGCAAATAGGCAATTCAGTTTCAATCACTAAAAAACTTATCTTCCGGAGAGACCAGACTGGCAACATAATTAAATGCAATGATTTGCTTCAGAACATAATTATAGAGTTCATCATTTGTTGCACTTTAGTTAAATACAACACTGTGTCAAAATGTGAGGTGGAATCTTTTTTATTTTTCCCAGTACAGAATATTTAGTCAGCTTTGTTTCTCAAAATAATGACTTGGTTAGACAATGTTTACTAAATAGTGTACAATGTGGTTTCTTTTTCTTTTAAAAGACAAATTAGTGGAGAAATTTATCAATTTGATCAAGGTTGGCAGATGTTAGTTTCCTTATTATTTATATTTACTATAAATAAGAACTTCTGTTTGGGCTAAATACACATGAGAGAATGAGATGTGGGACCTGAGGCAATCAGGAAAGGGTATCTGGATGGATTAAAGATGGCAAAATGACTACCTGAAATATTCAAAAACCCACTTTCAATATATATCTGCTTTTACTTAATTCTATGGAAAAAAATAATTAGAAGTGTATAATACAAATATTTGGAGGGAGAAGGCATAACGAATGCATATAAAGTTAACAAACACGACCCAAACATGGGTACCTGATACATAAGCTCAAAAAATATTTAATCTTGAAATGTATTCCCCAAAATGAAATAAGTATGATGCTTGTATGTTTAAACACCAAAATCATACAGCAAGTCTTTCCTGAGATTGTTTCTCAACCAAATTTAAGAAAATTTCTTTCAACATGAAAAGCCATTAACAGAGTGTTAACACTCTGCCACCTACTGGACAACTTGTCAACTCCCAAGAAATGTGCTCAGGAACTTGAAATGCGTATTTCAAAGGTGAGGCTTCTGAAAGCCTTAGGTAGGAAGTAAAGCTCTGGGATACACACAGGCAAACTTTTCCAACTCATTTGATAACAAGCTACTTCCCCATTTGTTGCTGAAGGCTGTTTGCTAACAATGACTCATGTGTTCAGAATCAGCCTCTTAATGTTCAAACAACAACAACAACTACTACTACAACAAACACCTCCTGCAGGGAGTTTTTGGGGACAGCTAGTTTAGCATCAATAACAACTTTATAGGCCAAAAGTGAAGGGCACAGAAGGTCCCATCACCTCTGCTTTCAGCAAAGTGTGCCTGTAGCTTAAATCTTCAGGTGTCAAATTCTATAATGTTTAACTTTATTTCACAGATACAATCAATGTAAAATTAGATCACGGTGATACGGTATATGTAGCCAACCCAAGTAGAAATTACATAATTTGGCAAGTCTGACTGAAATAAATGTTGAGTACAGATAGTACAAATTAAGAAAAAGGCCAGCCAGCAGTGAAGCAGATACTACTAATAATAGAATAGGACATCATATTTAAATATTTACACTGAACTCAAAGAACATCAAAGTTACAAAGGATATAGAGAGCCTGTGGACCTCACTTCTACAGAGAAGTAAACTAAGACTCCAGATGTTAAGTGATGGAAACAGTTCAATGCAGAGATGGCTGTTGTCAAACCTTAGCTTTGTCATTTTCCAGCTGGATGGTCTTGGCCATTGTTATAATTAGACTCTCAGAGGTTTAATTCCCTCATTTGTACTAGGTAAATGTATTATCTAACTTACAAAATGGCTATAAAGACTAAATGAGATAAAATACCTGGCTCGATTTCTCAAAGCCAAACAGGTGCTCAATAAACTGTTACCCAAAGTCACAAAACCTATTGGCAGTGCTGGAGCTAGAACCCAGGTGTCCTGACTGTTGATTCCATGCCTTTTGCAAGGCTGCCCTGTTTCAGAGCTTACATTTAAGGAATTTAAAAACTAAGATTCAGCTCCATTGGTATGTATGTGAATAGGCATAGAAGTGTGACTTCCACCAAACCAAGGTCAAGGCTTGACCTGTGTGAATCAATTGATTGGCTATATTTCATTCAGCCCCATCTTTGCAAAGTCACTTTCATAGCCTGAAATATGGGCCAATCAGGTTTGATATTAATTCTTTATATAAAACCACATCTTTATAATTCTCTGTGTTCCCATCCTCTTAGGAGGACATAATAGATTAATTTCAAAGTTAATCTTTGATAATTAGCATATCTTCATATATGTAGCAGCACATTAATAGATTGTTATATCAAAGAGAATTTGTGAATCTCAAACAACAAGCAATGGAGGGACATCATAAGAAGAAATGCTCAAGTAGAGCTCCCCTCCCTCTACAGCAGCCCATCCCCAGTGAAAAAGGGATCACTTTTGTCCAGTTGGACATGGTGGATCATATTCGGTGGAGTATGACAACCTTGGGAAAAACCAAAGAAGTTCTTCCTCTTTGGGTGGGATAGAGAATCTGTTTCTATTATGCTAGCAAAAAGTGTCCACCTTTTTAAGCTACTGAATAGAAATAGAAACCCTAACCACTTCCTTCTTCTGAAGTGTACAGTATTGGCTTAGAAGGAGAAAGTTTTTAAATAAAATGGCCTTTCACTAAATTATGGGTTGTTTTTAAAATCCGCCCCTTTGCTTATCAAATTTCATTCATGGTGCAGCCACTTCCCTGCCATTCTGTGGTATAGATTGGTTTGCTCCATAGAGAACACAAGGAGGGTCAAAGGTGTGACTCACAGGGATGTAGGTTTGGGCTCAATATGGCAAAGGGTTTGGGGAGCTGTTCAATAAGGGGAGAACCTGGAGATACTGAGATGGGACTGGGTACAAGGGACTGAATTTTTTAACAGGTGGGAGTTTAGTCCAGATAACCAGTAAGATCTCTTCCCACACTAAGATTCTATGAAACTAGGTTTACAAAATTCATGCTGTAGAAAGACATTTATGAAAATGTACTTTCCATTATTTTTTTGCACAAAAAACTCTGGAGGCATATTAGTATAGTAGTAAGGATGGAGTGTGGAACCAGACATCCCGACAGTACTGCCAGTGAGTTTTGCTCACGATTAGCTGCATTTCCTCGGGCAAATTACTGATGTTTTTCTGTGCCTGAAATGTCCCCATCTGTAAAATGGGGTTAATAATAGCGTGTTACTTTTTAGGGTCATTGTATCGATTCAATGAGTGAATGTGAAGTGCTTTGAATATGTCTGATTCAGAATAATCCTTGTCCCCCTCCCCAAATGTCAGTGCAGCCTCTTTTTTCTACAAAATGCACATCATACTCGGACAACACTAAGGCAATATATGTGTGATCCAAAATCAAGCAGGTAACCATGAGATACAAATGTGGCAATGATGTGGCCCAAATCCCATCACTTTCCAATCCTATAGCCATGATAGATACTAATCTTCTAGGATGGCACTCAGTGCCACTGTGCCTAGATAGTACATCAGCATCCTTGTCAACACAGAGCTCTAGAATAGACGAGTGAGAAGAAACCCATTCTGTTCATGTATTCACGATGTTTGAATCTAAACTTTAACTGTAAAACTTGTCAGGATCCAAAGACAAACTTAGACTGACACATCCACTCCACTTGTTGCTTTAGTGTGATATTTTTCATGGTGGCTTTAGTAAATTGCCACAAGACTTTGGTTTTACCTGTTTCTTTCTTCATATGCAAAGATGTGCATTTTTAATGAACCATTATGAATACTGGTGTATGAAAATGTGCTTTTGTGCTTTGTTAGAAGTGAATTCTATTAGAAGTCATCTGTTTGACAGTATACTCACTTCTCATGATATTCTATTTTTTAGGGATTGGAAAGAGATTTTCAACACTTGCTAGAAGAGATCTGTTCCTATTATAAATGAAAAACCATCTTACAGATGCACACTTTTCTCAAAGAAAGGAACCTACATGCACAGAGATCAAGAAATAGAAGCTAGATAGCAGGAGTGATCTAAATTATTGAAGATGACCCTGTCATAATTTGTTTTCAAAAAGAGATTGATCTTTATCGTTGGCCTTTGCTAAGATTAAGATGAGTAAACCTAGGGGAGTGAGGGCTCTATGGTCTGTTGGGAAGAACAGAAAGTCTAGCCATTCTCTCCTCTCTGCCCCGAGAGTAATAATCCCCTACGGGTCCCACTCCTTTCCATTAAAAAGCACAGCTAAGAAACACTTTATGGGAAGTTTAAGACCAACTAGCAGTAGGCTATTTCTAACGGAAGCTAAGCTGTCTATTGCAAAGGGAAGTCTCAGCTGCAGGGATGGGACAAATGGCAGAATTCTGAAGGTAGAGCCCCTGCTGGGCCAAATAGAAGTACATGTCGTTTTATAAAATACATAATATCATTAATATTTGAGCACTTCTTCTGTACCAGACACTATGCTAAGGGTCTTACTCATTCAATCTTTATTGGCGCAATAACTCTGAGAGGTAGGGACTAGCATCCCTGCTGGATGAATGAGAAAACTGAGGCGTAGGAAGGTTAAATTGTTTGCCTCTGGACGTGTTGCCAGTAACAGGCAAGGTTAGGACTTGATCTTAGTATCCTTGACTCCAGAGTCTCTGTACTTAACTACACTGAGGGTCCTTGTGGTTATGGGATAACTGCCAAGTCCCATTCTGCTAGGTCTCAATGGCTAGTGGGAATTTCTATGCAGGCATGTCCTAGCCAGATGACAGAGAATGTCAGAAACAACTATTACTCAGGGGTCAATATTCTGCATGGGGCTGGAGAAACTTCTGGATAAATAGAAGGTCAGGAACTTGACAGGGAAGATTTTGATCTGATGAGGCTCCAGCAATGCCCTATGCCCTCCATGCTCCAAAGCAAAGCAGACATTGTTAACTCAGGGACCTTAGGGATGTGGGTGGCCTAGACAAAGATGGACTTATTATCCTTAAACTGGCTGTAAAGAAGAAATGACAGGCCGGTATACCCTTGGGATCATCTGGAATAGCCCAGATGGGACTAGGGCTGGTAACCCCAAATAAATCTGATAGTGGTTTTAACAGCAAAAATCACTTACGGAGCATATTAAAGGCACGCATTTAGAATAACGTCTCCCTTCAAGTAGTTTTGAAGGGATAGGCATGTATCAAAGGGAAAATACTATATTCCAAACTTGTGAAATAGTTTGATACAAGTCAATGACTATACCAAAGGGGCACAGATTAAGCACAGCACTGAGCTTATCACAGGTTTATTAAAACAGGTGGAAATATCAAGCTAACGTCTAATCTAAAATCTTATCTTTAAAAACAGGTCTTGAAAAATAAGAACTTGACAGTGAAGAGACAAAACTAGAGGCTGATTGGTAGACAGACAAGGTTTATCTTTTTCTTAATGAGTGAACAACTATTTCTGCTCAATTTTAACCTAATTAAAACATCCTATTCACTGAGGTCCTTTTCACTGATCGTGAAAAGAATGAAATTGATCTGTATAACAGAGGTGAGTGGCCAAATGTTAGGAGCAGGAAGTTCATGCCACATGGCTTACCTTAACCAAATACTACATCCTGCAAACAAAAAATGAAAATTAACATGCGCATGTAATTCTTTCTGAATCCATTAAGGTTATCCTCATGTCACCAAGATATCTGGGGACAGTTAAATTTGTGTTGTTGTTGTTGTTGTTTTTTGAGGGAAAGCTTTTGTTTTGTAACAGCAGAGTAGCAAGGGAGGATGAACATGGAAATGGAATTTGGATGGCTTTTATTATCAGTGGCTTGGAAAAGTTTGAAAGCTAAGCGTGGCACTCAAGGGTATTGAAATCCTTCAGTCAGACATAAATGGCAAGTATTTTCCTTACATTCAGACATCCTGTTCAAAAGGAAAGTGTCTATGCTGTTTTCCTTGGAATGTCTTTGCTATGTTTTTACCTTTCAATTGAAATTTATTTTTAAAATACACAAGTTAAAGTTCTCCCTCATAACTATCCTCCTTTTCCAATATACTTGCTCAGAAGTCAGAACCATTAACAATTTGAAGTTTACCATTCTGGATACTTTTCTGTGCACATAGATGTGAGTAAAATGTTTAATTTTACAAAACAGGATCTATTTATCTATCTAGATACATTCTCCCGAAACTTCCTTTTTTTCTTAGTACATGACAAACACTTTTCCCTCTTAGTGTATACAGATCCACTTCATTATTTTTAATGGCTGTCTAGTATTGCACGGTATGGGTATGCCAAAATACATTTACTATTCCCTATTGATTAGTGTTTAGGGAATACCAATCTTTGAAGTATTACAAATAATATTGCAAGGAACATTATAGAGGTACTGAAGAATACATACAGAAAGACCATTTCTCTACAGTAGATAATAAATAAAAATGCTGGGCCAAAGCATATGAGCATTTGTAATTTTGACAAGTAAGAGTGAATTGCCTGCTTTTCCTTGATCATTAGTGAGGCTGAATGCCTTATTATAATGACCTTGGCCATTTGGTCATCTTCCATGGATTTATAACTGTTTGTCAGTTATAAAAAATGAGTTCTCTTTTTTCTTTTGGATTAATAGGAGCTCTTTGCATCTTAATGCTTAGTAACAAACTCTGGAGTCAGGGAGATCTGAGTTTAAGTCCCAGTTTTGCTTCTTTCTTATTAGATGACAGTGGCATTTTGTCTAAAATCTCCAATCCTCAGAGTGTTTATATAGAAAACAAGGATAATAAGACTACATACATGATAGGTTTTTCTTGAGTTTTAAAAATAATACAGTGTTGGGGCACCTGGGTAGCTTAGTCGTTAAGTGTCTGCCTTCTGCTCAGGTCATGATCCCAGGGTCCTGGGATCGAGCCCCGAATGGGGCTCCCTGCTCAGTGGAAGGCCTGCTTCTTCCTCTCCCACTCCTCCTGCTTATGTTCCCTCTCTTGCTATGTCTTTCTCTGTCAAATAAATAAATAAAATCTTTTTAAAAATTAAAAAAAAATAGTGTTAGTTTTTAAGATGATGCTTGGTACAGAGTATATATGCAATAAAGATTATTTGTTTTTGATGTTGCAACTACTTTCCTCATGTTGTTAGTTGACTTGTGATTTTGTTTGCAGAAATTACCACTTTATAGAAATTTTGCATTTAGATATAGTCAAATCTCTCACTAGTCCTCTCCTCCTTTTGGGCTTTTGGGTTTTGCATAATGCTAAGAATACCTAGATTATGGGGGCGCCTGGGTGGCTCAGTGGGTTAAGCCTCTGCCTTCGGCTCAGGTCATGATCTCAAGGTCCTGGGATCGAGCCCTGCATCAGGCTCTCTGCTCAGTGGGGCTTCCTCCTCTCTCTCTGCCTGCCTCTCTGCCTACTTGTGATCTTTGTCTGTCAAATAAATAAATAAAATCTTTGGGGGGGGGGAAGAATACCTAGATTATGAACAAATATATTCTCTTAAATTCCTCGAAGTACATTTACAATTTTAATTTTTGTACTTAGACTGGAAATACATCACTATTTGTTTCTGAGCATGGTGCCAAGTAGTTCTGTATTTTGAGGTTCCTATTATTTTATCACTCATTTGAAATGCAGATGTCATCATCTACCAAAGTCCAAGGTATTTCTGCACTCTTTTAGTCCCTTTACCTATTTATCCTCTTCTGTGTCAACACCATGGCATTTTAGTTACTTGTCTCATGGTATGCTTTGACCCTTGATAAGGCAAGACCCTAACTCTTTTTATCTTTTGGTTATATTTATTCATCACTGATCTTCTACATTAGAATGCATCCAGACAAGTGTGGCCTTGTTTGTCTTTCCTTGTTGCATCTCCATTGACTAAAACAACACCTAGCCCAGAGTAGGCATTCAATATATGTGATTTGAGTAAACAAACTTAAATCTACCAGTCTTTTTTACACCCATACATTTTTTGCCTTTCTTTAAAACATTTTTATTGTTAAGTAAATACGAAAAACAATGTAGAACAAAAGTATAAACACCCTTGTAACGATTATCCTATATCTAATTTTTAGGAAAAAAATAAAGCAATTCTGCCTTCTATGTAATTACTGCACCAGCTATAGTAGTTTTTTTTTTTAAAGATTTTATTTATTTATTTGACAGAGAGAGATCACAAGTAGACGGAGAGGCAGGCAGAGAGAGAGAGAGAGAGAGAGAGAGAGGGAAGCAGGCTCCCTGCGGAGCAGAGAGCCTGATGCGGGACTCGATCCCAGGACCCTGAGATCATGACCCGAGCCGAAGGCATCGGCTCAGCCCACTGAGCCACCCAGGTGCCCCACAGCTATAGTAGTAGTTTTAAAAGCAGTCGTATTGGTAAGATCTTTATTTCTTTGTATATAAAAGTTTGACAATTATGTACTACTTGTACTCGTTAAAATGATATTGTGTAGTCCGCTATTTTTTTTCTAGGAAGAACAAACAGCTACTCTTTGGAACTTCCACCTTCCGTGAGCTAGACAAATGCCATTTGAAATAGAGCTTCAGGTTCTTTTTGTATCTCTCAAAGACTGGTGAGATGTTCCAAGTGGAGGGCAGATTTCATATGGCTTTCTGTTCTTGATTATCTTTTAAATAAAAGTTTAATTATTTTAATAATAAAAATTTTATGACACTAACATTTAAATGGAAGGAAGAAAAATAAGGGAGGAAAACAATTCATTTTTCTTCTTCACCAGCTATTTCTGCTATCAATTTGGAAATATTGGAAAGAAAGTACTAGAAATATTAGAAGGAAAGAGAATATCAGAGACATGCGCAGTGAGGAGGCGAAGCATCTGAAATGCTTCACTCCAAATACAGCTTCATGTTGTTGATGTTTTGCTGACACTGGCCAGGGAAATGCTCAGGCTGATGTAAGGCTGGATAGACAGGGGCATCACGGACTCAGACTGAAAACCCTTGAACTATGGAACGGGTGGGAAAGAGAGCCTGTTGAAAGGGATACCTGAGAGGTATCTGTGACCCTGACAGCTGGACTAAAACCACCTGCATCACCTGCGAACTGATTAGAAATGCACATTTTGGGGCCCCACCTTAGACTGAATCAGAGACTCTGGGGTGGGAACAGCAATCCATGTTTAAACAAGCCCTCCAAGTGACTCTGTTGCTGGCAGAAGTTTGAGAACTATTGTTTGAGTGCAAAAGAGGGAGATATGGGGAGTTAAAGAATCTGACTAAAATCCTTGTCTCTGTCATCAACTTCCATGTCATGAGGATAAAAGAGAAGTTGGGACGAACTATTTGAGAAAATATGGTAAGACTGGCAGTCAGCTGTAACTTTAGGAACTGGTAGGCAAGTTAGGTACTTTCTGTAGTGCCTCCTTCTTAGCAAGATTCACATACACTGTCCATGGGGCAGAACTGTTTGACCGGATTTTAATAAACCAAAACTTTTCTGCTCCCTACCCCCAGCCCCTAAGACAACAAACCATTCCCATGATTGCGGCTCAGCAAAACTAGGCTGTTGTGGTTTTCCATAGCTTGCCTATTGAGAAGTGCCTTCTAACACACAGCATGATGACTATAGTTAATACTACTGTATTGTGTACCTGAAATTTGCAAAGAAAGTGGATCTTCGCATTCTCTCTCTTAAAAAAAATAACAGAATGGTAGGCCCCCCTGGGTGGCTCAGTCAGTTAAGCATCCTGCTTTTGATTTCAGCTCAGGTCATGATCTCAGGATCATTTGATTGAGTCCTGAGTCGGGCTCCACGCTGGGAGCGAAGCCTACTTGGGATTCTCTCCCCTTCTCTCTCTGTCCCTCCCTACTTGCAGGAAGGGATGCGGATGCCCTCTCCCTCTCTCCCTCCCTCCCTCTCTCTCTCTCTCAAAAAAAAAAATGTAAAGATGATGAGAGTAGAGGCAAAAAAGAAGTGCCTTCTCCATCCACATGGGTTCTGGACTGAGGCCATTGCCCTTTTGTGGCTTAGCAAAATGATTTACTGGTAATATCAGTCAAGTTGACTACTTCATCTAAAATATTCGCATTACCTGAAATAAACCTGCAAGGCCCCAAACTATATGCTCTGACTCTCTCTTCTTTGCCACCTTGAGGAGCGGTGGTTGAGTTGCTGGCAAGATACTCAGGTACTTGGAAAAAAAGTTTTTTGTTTTTTTTTTACTATTTCTACTCATTCCTTTTAATGGAGGAAAGTGAAGCTTTAAAGACATATGTTGGGCTTTAAATATAAATGTTTTCGATCCATTTTCATTAATCGGTGCAGCAGGTAAGATTCTCAGCCATTATCTCCTGCTGTCTCTCACTCTCACTGGTGTCCCTGTCTCTTGTGTAGCCCTTAACTTCCCCTTTGGAGATCCAGCCTTGTTATGGTCCCCATCTGGTGGCTGACACAGCATGTGACAAGCTCTCTGCTGCAAATTTGCACCCTGAATCACAGGAAGAGATGGAACTCAATTAATAACCGTTATGTTCTTTAAGTTCAAGATCTGCATTCTCACAACACAGTATATATTCAGTCTACACTTGTCTCTGAATATTTTAGAAGTAGCTATTTAAGATCCAGATTTCTGATGAATTCGAAACAAGAGATGGAACTCTAGAGTGTGTTTTATTAAGAGAAAATCCCTCTGAAAGAAAAGAAAAGGAATTGGCTTTCCTTCCTCATTTGCTGGCCTCTGAGGTCTGAAATATGTCCTACTTCTCCTTTCTCTTTAAAAAGACAGAAACTTCTTATTCTTTAGGATTGTGAGGAAAACAAAGCTTTTTTTGACTAAGAAATCAGTGAGACGCCCACTTTTCCTAATCTCCCATTGACAATTAAAGCCACTCTCTATCTCAGGGAGATGAAGCCATTCTTCAGGTAGTTTAAATTAAAAACAAAAACCAAAAAACAACACACTGACTACTGGTGTCTTGTAATTTAGGAAAATATATCTGCTGGTATGCACTAGTCACACAATAAGCCCTTTTTATAGATATAAAAATTATGGGTTCACTTTAAGTTTAATCTTCCTATTAAACTGATGACCTTTGGCTACTGCCTCCTTTATGCACTGCAGGATCTTACTTTTCATATCATCTGGTGATCTTTACAATTTCCATTCCAACTTGCACTTGTTTTAATGTTAGTTTTCTTGGACTGATACACACAATACATCATTTTAAATCTCATCTGATTTTCCTTCTGAGAAGTTTATGTGCTGTGTCCATATGGACAGCATCATCGAAAGAATGATGGAGACACGTTTAAATCAAAGGCACTTCTCAGGTTTTTCCCATTATTGGAGTTGTGGGGTGAGATAGCGAAAAGAAGGTTTGGGATTCATACAGAATTGCAGGTGAGAAAGAACCAAAAGAAGCTTTGGGATATGGGTAGAAGTGGGTTCAAGCCCACCTCTGTCACTGGACTACTTAACTAGATGAACTATGTTGGCTCATTTTAATCTGAGCTATAGTTTTCTCCTCTATAAAATGAATATCATAATAATTACAAGAATAAACAGCAGTTATTGACCACTATATGCCTTATTCCATGTGTGGCACTTTTCTTACTTTATTAGAAATCCATGAAATAGTCCTGTGAGATAGAAATAATTCCTTTCCTAGAGGAAATCAAGGCTAAGAGGGGCCAAACGATACTAATAAGGAATATATCCTGTTGTGTCCTCTAAAGACAACACCCTTCCTGTTAAAATAGTACCAGGGTTGGGAAGTTTGTGTACAGGTCAAATGAGAGGCTGAATTTGAAGCATTTTCTAAACTGTGTACATAGTAGTTCCACCAAAGCTCAGGTGCTTTGTGTATGCAGTGTGCTTTTCTAGAAAAATATATTTATATACTGATCATTTTAAGGGTAACATGCTTCTTTGTAAGATGTTTAAAAACTAAAAAGTGATACCCATGAACACAAGGGTTTGTCTTGGGCAAATTTGTAGTTTGCTTCACGTACTACCCCTCATTCCCTAACAGCACGCTTTTTCTTTTGTAAAAGAGCCCCAAATTTTAAATTTTATAAATATATACAATTCCTTGCCCATTGTCCCTCATGTGAGGTGGGTCGTAGTGTTGATCAATTTCTAATTTTAAAATAAAGAATTTTTTTAAAGTATAATCAATTATCATTATCATTAGATGAAAAGAAGGGATATTTTTGCTCCAGAAAAGGAAGAATGTAATCTCAGACCAAAGTGTGGTCCTTTAAACTGAACACACTTAGTAGTAGGAGAAAATCTTGACATTGTCTTTGATCTTTTTATTTTGCTGCCAAACAGGGAAACTCCATCATGGATCAACATGGGTCACCAGACCAAATTTGAAGATCATTATTTTAAAAGCCATGAGGGAAGCTGAAAAACTATGGACGGGAAGAAAACAGACCTAGGTAAGAATGCATGTTTGCTTTTAGTAGTTCAGGATAGCAATTCGAACCATGGGCTCCAAGCTTAGGCTGCCCAGGCTTAAATCCTCCCTCTTCTTCAAGATACACCGACTTTCTTTAAGTTCCTAAGTCTCACCATTCTCTGCAGGTAACATGGGTATAATAATACTGCCTGTGATTATTGTGAAAATTAAACAGGATACTTTGTCCAGGAACCAACATAATTAGCCCTCAAAAATTTTAGTTTTAAAATTAACTTATTGTTAACATGTTATTATTAATAATTATAATAATTATTTTATTCTTATTTCTTCTTATTAATTTATTTAGCTTCTTTGATTTTCTGTGTTCCCATCTGTAAAATGGAGATAAAAATAACCAGCTTGCAGGGTTGTTGTGCAGCTTAAATGAGATGATGTCTTTGGCTCTTCCCAACCCCTCTTTTCTGTCCTACTTGGAATTCTGTCCCAGGTTCCACCCAATCCCCCTATCATGTTACCTGTTCCATTTGTTTGTCCCTTAAAGTGCTGTATGCATGAAGGCAATTTCATCAACATACCACCTTGGGAAAGTTTTAAACAAGCACACTAAAAAATCCTAAAAGCAAAACACATGCATGATGATCACTTAAAAAACTCTGTGATGTCTATTTTGGAGCTCTGCTTAAAACGTATTATTATGAATAAGAAAGAAAACAAGATGAAAGCTTTACAATAAAAAAAAAAATCTCCAGCTTGGATACAATGAGTAATAGTAAGGCCACAGGTTTGCTTTCTTTCCTACCTAAATCTATATTTTTAGGTGTTCACTAGCCTGGGCAACTCAGAGAGTCAGCCGTGATGCTGTGCATCTCCCTTACCTGTTGCCCACCTGTCACCATGGCGGTTATGTCTGGATCGTGACCCTTCTTTTGATTAATTTAGGGTGGAGTCTGAGATCTGGATAGTGATGGAGTCAAAAAAGGAGGGATAAACAGCCTATATACCTGTATTGCTATAATCATGGCTCCTCAATGAAGAAAGTCTTATTTTTTTTTCTAACACACATCTCTCTATTCAAATCTAAAATTGTTTAGTCCACCATGTGATGGAACTGATACACCTGTGTGATACTGGAGAAGTCCTGTCTCTTTTATTTCTTCACTTACATGATGAAGGAGTTGGATTAGGACCTCTAAGATCTTCTCCAATCATCCACAAGAATGTGTACTGAGGAGCAGGGAATGGTACGAGGTTATTTTAGAAGACTACAAGTAAGTGACTGAGAAGAGGGAACATGATAGAGAGGTATTATGCTCCTTTGAAAATTCCTCAAATATACAAGTAAATCATGGGCTAACTAACATAAATTAACATGAGTAGAACTTAAAAATCCAAATGAAGGCAGGGAATGGGTATGCATATGTAAAGTTGATGGTAAGAGATAACTTTTACTGACAAACCCCGGTATATTAAAACTAGAGGTTTTATCCTGAACTTTTGAGGTGGGCACTTTTTTTTTTTTTTTTTTAGATTTTGCTTATTTATTTGACACAGAGAGAGAGATCACAAGTAAGCAGAGCGGCAGGCGGTGGGGGGGGATGCAGGGTCTCTGTTGAGCAGAGAGCCTGATGTAGGACTCGATCCCAGGACCCTAGGATCATGACCCAAGCCAAAGGCAGAGGCCCAACCGACTGAGCCACCCAGGCACCCAAGGTGGGCTCTTTTAACAAATATGAAGAAGAGCTCAAATGTATTGTTCTTGTTATGTTAGAGGTGGCAGGGTTGGGGTGGGGGGGAAGAGCTTAGAAAAATCCATGACTGTTAAATCAAGAGAGAAGTAGAAAAGAAAGTAGGCTCTGTCTCATCTTTCGAGGTTCAACATGCTATCACCAGTCAGTCTGCTCTGAATCATAACCTTTTTAAGTTTGTCAACTTTGAATTTCTGGAAAGGAAAAATTTAGGCAGGGTATAAATGAATTTTATAATGTAATGTTTATGAACCTCTGAGCTTCTGCTAAATTGATTTGACCAATTTACTTGTTTGAGGGTTACCTAAACTGAATGGAATGGTGACCTGTCCTCTTCTATTAGGGACACTGACCAATCTTCAAAAGCATTCAAGACAAGTTTCTGTTAAAGACCAAGTGCTTTTATTATTTTTTTTCCTATCCTAAGGGGATATTTTGCATTACTGAGGGTAATATAAATATTATCCTGTAATAGTTTGAGGTTGAGAAAGGGCAAAGGTCCTAAAGTATTTTTTTCTGTAGTGCTTAGAATATAGCATCATGTCAAACTGACAGAAGAAATGTTAAGAGTAGATTTTCTTTTCCAGCTACATTGAAGTAAAACATATGAAAGTATCTCTTTGTGCTGTATACACATTTTTTCTTCTATTCTTTTTCCCCATGAATTTGATTACACTTTCCTGCAACTTTGGAGGATAAAACCTTCTCACTTTCTGGAGCATTCATTTCCTGGCCTTCTCTCTACTGCTGGAAAAATGACTTGATTCACAAGGAAATTGGATAATCTAATGTAAAGCAGTTAGGTTCTAGATCAATATTCTGTGAAATATCCCTGACACACATGTTTTCCTATTCTTTCTTTCATTATTCTTAAAATGAGCTGTAACAGTGGGGATGGGGAGGAAGCTTTCGAGTAAAACACATTACACAATAGAATGCATGAAAAATTTAAGAGCAGTAAATAAGAGAACTGCAATATTAGAAAATAAAATAACTTCAGATATGGTAATAAATTAAAACGGATTGGAGATGGCAAATAAAAATCACTTGCAAGTAGCTGAGCATCTTGAACATGGAAGTACACACAGATTTTCCTTTGAGTATCTGATCAGATCTCTCCCGTTGCACAAGTACTCCGAGTGCCAACATAGTCATCGCATAGGGAAATGAGACCACTTAGAACACATGGAAAAGAACTGGCATGCTCCAAAATAGATCTTGGAAAGTTTATCATCTCCAAGTGAGTGAATAGGAAACTTGACCATTTTTAGACTAATTAAAATTCGATGTATTTGTACTTGCCATTTTTAGACCATGTTTTCCCCCCACATCATTAAGACCATATATATCATGGGTTTCTGACTAATTTTCATGTAAGTAATCAGAATTATAGTTTGGAAATTTTATTTAAAATCATATTTTGTTAAGAGGTGTGTTTTGCATTTTTACAGCAGAAGTTACAATAATAAAAACAGATTAAGTTTTTAAATTTGACTCTGCTTTTTATGAATGAGGTGTCAGCTTGGCAAAGTACAATTTCCTCTTCTTGTAAACCACAGGGCAGCATGGAATACTATTAGCATGGGTACATCTCATGACTGCTGTAAAGATTCATATTTAGAACAAATTAGGAAAACCACTACTTAATTCATTTATTTTCTGAGAAAAAGAGAGAAATCCATGGATCTGCTGTTGAAAGACACATAAGAATGCAAAACTGAAAGACATATTATATCATTATAACAAGCTTTGTTAAGATTTTAACATTAATTTATAATAAGCACATTCCCCTTTTTGCATTTACTTACTCTGGAGCCAGACCTCCTTGATTTCATTTCCAAAGCTGTCATGGGTTAGCTATGTGTTCTTCCATAGGTGACTTACCTCTCTGTGCTTTAGTCTCTTCATTGGGTAAAGAAGATAATAATGGTACCTACCTGAGAGGCCTGCTGTGAAGATGAAGTATATTAACATCTATAATATATTTATATTTTTATATACATTTATGTATATATACATAAATATGTACATATGTATATATGTATATACATATATACATAAATATGTATATATTACTGACTCATAGTAAGTTCTATGTAACTATTACCATTATCACCATTACTAAAATATTTCAATAAATATATTTTTTATTCAAGTTTCCTAGAAGGATTTTAAAAGATACTCTTTTTAAAAACTGGAAATTACCTTGTTGGGAATCTGATATTGATCAAAATTTCGCACTGGGCTCCATTTAGACTATGGTCTGGTCAACCCCAACACCATAATTTAATTTCTAAGACCCTACCTTGTATAAATTGGCTATAATGAAGGGGTGTCCTTATTCCAGCTAGTTTCACATACTGTAACTTGAAATACTTATTTAAAAAAAAAAATCTCATTTGAACCAAATAATTTGTGAAAAGTTCTTACTTAGAAATGCCTGCCTTTAAATACAGGCAAGAAGGCAGCCAGATGAAATACATAATTGATAAAAAAAACTTTAGTACGGGGCACCTGGGTGGCTCAGTGAGTTAAAGCCTCTGCCTTCGGCTCAGGTCATGATCCCAGGGTCCTGGGATCGAGCCCCACATCGGGCTCTCTGCTCAGCAGGGAGCCTGCTTCCCTTCCTCTCTCTCTGCCTGCCTCTCTGCCTACTTGTGATCTCTGTCAAATAAATAAAACCTTTAAAAAAAAAAAAAAGAAAAAAACTTTAGATACAATAAAGGCCATGAACAGCAGATATAGTTATAATAACTTACAAAAGTGATTTGGTTTTTAAAAACTCCATGTCCTCCAAGGGTAATATAGATTAAAGTCAGCTCTTATAAGCTTGGGTATGGTTTTGCCTTGCTGGGTACTGGTCCTCTTTAATCTTGTGGATATGACACCAGATGGTCAATCCTACTATGAAAAGTTTCATGGAGATTTGAATTTTATCAAAAAGGCTCACCTGCCCCCAAGTCACACTTGTATCACTACTTAAAATTCCTGCTATTATCTTTACTTCCTTTCAAAAAGACAGATTTTCCAAAGATTTTCAGCCAGATACCAAGAGTTGGTGTACCATAAGAAGATCTTATAGGTCACATAAATTGAGAAGTGCCATGGATAGGACAAGATTAAACAGATGTTTGCCTTCACTTTGTTGAATAGACATTTATTTAGAGTGCTGGAAATTAAGAGAGTCAACAAGAGAGACCTCATGGAATTTATATTCTAACGCAGGTGATAGAAAAACAAAAGAATAAAGAAAAGAAAAGAAATGTGGAGTCAGACACAAAAATAAAATGCTTACAAACTGTATTGACTATTATGAATGAAATAAGCAAGTTGCTGAGGTAGAGGTTAGTAGGGCAACGCATATGTCAGAAAGTGCGGGGACTATGGCAGGCCTCCTTGTGGGAGTGACAGTTAAGCTAAGGCCTGAAGTAAGAGATGCAGCTAACCATGTGAAAATGGATGAAAGAACATTCCAGATGGAGGGAAGGGCTGGGGTGAGGGCATGAGGGGGAAAGGGCATGGTGTCTTCTAGTGAATGGATCAAGATTAGGATGGTGGAGTGAGTGGTCCAGGTAGATGAGGCTGCAACAGTAGGCTGTGGCTGCCGGGTCACAGAGGAACCTGAGGCCATGGTGACGAGTGTGAGCATGGGTTCAGGTGTCCTTAGAAGCTGTTAAATGGTTGTGGACAGAGGGGATACCTGATCTGGGTTACATCTGAAGATTCCCTTTGGGTGCTGAGCAGAGAAAATGGCAGGGAGAAGCACAAGACCTCAAGAGCAGACCACATAGGAAGTTGTTACAGTGGCCTAGGCAAGAGATGACAGCAGGGGTCTGCATTACAAGTGATGGATAAGCAGCAAAGCCCACTTCTCACAGCTTTCGGTAGGCTGATGTGTAGAATAAAGTTTCAAGCTTGGGAATAAAGATCCAAACTGATTTGATCGAAGAGCACACAGCAGCAAATGCAGGTTCAAGAGTTAGCTCCTAAATCATTGATAATGTAAATATTTTTTTTTTCCTAAAGGGAATAAAGTTTTATTCGACGACTATATTACCTGCAGGGAGCAGTGTTTATAGGAATAGAGTAAGAGAAAAGCAATTGATTTTGGCAAGCAAAGAGGAGCTGAGGGGGAGGTTGTAGAAAGACTCAAGCAGTGGGGGTTTTCCTTAGGAAAGCAGGCTTCTGGAATAAATGGGAATGCTATGAGTGGGAGGTGCTTGGGAAGCTAAGAGAAGAGAAGGGACACTAGAGGCAGGCTCTGCCTCTTACGCAGTATAGTTTAGGGCATCTTATTTATGTGTTCAACCTTCCTTGTGGTTATGCATGAGGCCATTCATGTGAATTTTGTGTGTGTGTGTGAATGTTCACGACTTCCTGCAATTCTGCAGCCTCTCAAGGAGAGCACTGGACATGGAGTCCAAAGGCTGGAGTTCTCAAGGCAGCACTGTCACCTACTGATGGTGAGAAATATATACATATATACATATACAGAAATAATAAATATGTCATCTCTACCTCAGTTCCTCTTTCATGAGAGCACTGAACTCCTGATCAATAATAAGGATAAAATATTAGTTACCAAGAAAATGTATGACGTTACCTCATAGACGAGCAATGCCTCTTTAACAAATTAAAATGCAGTTCAATGAGGCTATAACTTCCAGTTTTGATATTTGCTGACTCCAAGTCGCTACTCCTCAAATTTGCCCAGATTATTAATATTTTAGTAGCTAAGAAGAAATGCCAAGTTTCTCATTGACCTTCTATTTACTAAAATAATATATCTAATTTGCAAGAATATACATTTTTCTCATTGGATGCAATAAAATTATTTTCATTTTGAATGGGAAGAAAAGCAACCCAGTAAATTCTTGTTTTTCCTGAATTGGCCCTCGAGCAACAATGATCACTCACCACTTTGCTGGGATTTTGCCTTAATGCCATCTTTGCAGTCTATATGATGTTAGGAATGAAAAAGTGTTCTAATATTGTCCTGACCTTTTAACCCTGTAGTAGGCCCAGGGAATGAGGTGCTAAAGCAATTTGCATTATTGTGTTCTCTGTGTCATGAATTTCTTTGAATCTTGGACTAAAGAGATCCCATCTCAATGTCTGTAAACATAGATCTCTTCTACAATAACCCTTCAAGCTTGCAAGATTTCTGTCTATCAGGCTTAAGGTTAGAGACAAATAATTATGCTAAAGTTTGGGTTAATTAATATATGAGTCACGTCCATTTGAAATTTCAATTTGGCAGCAGGGCACTCTGCCTTTCCCTTTTCCCTAGCTGCCCCAGTTGACTTCATGAACACCTGTTTGAGAGGAAATTTCCTTAAACAGCAGAGCCTTCCTTTAACAATTATTATTATCGAAGAGGCTTTTTTTTCCTCTTAAGATGGTCCTACCATAAGTGCCATTACTTTTGGGCTCCAGGAAAGGATAAATATAGCTTTCATATTTGGCTGACACCAAATTCATCTGTGTTTATAAAAAATTAATTTAACAGGTACTTCGTAGAACTAAATTAGGGTTGGGCAAAAAAAGTCTAAGTTCCTAGAACTGTATCACTCCTCGCATTTTTATTGTGGTGCCGGACATTCCAGCATATGTGTGTCGTCGTCTGGAACATCCCCTTGCTCCAGAGCAGAAACCTCGACTACCACAGGGTATCCCAAATGGCCACATCGTGGTGGTCAGTGTTATAACTACAGCTCCCGCAGCCCCACTCGGTTAGAAAGCTGAGCTGAAAGCCTTCAGAAAGAGTGACTTTAAAGTCCATGAAGAGGGGCTCCTAATTCTCTTATTGAAGGCTCTGATCATTCAAGATAATATATACAAATTATAATAAAAAGATCTCTAAATCATCATTAAGATGTCATTTGACTGCAGTAGTGGAGCACAATCTTTTGGCATTGGGTAAACTTAGGTTTGAATTCAAGCCCTGGGGCTTCGGTGATGCGTGAACCTGGGTGCGTCACATAAGATTTCTGAGTCTGTCTCCTTGTGGAATGGGCTGGATAACCCCCCATGTGATTGTCATGATAATAACTAAGCATCGTGGTATCCAGCCCGCAGTCGGGGCTCAATGACCTGTAGCTGGGTTTGTTATTATTTTAGTGGTATTCCTAAAGTCTCGGAGACATTAACTTGCTGACGATCAGTTATTCAAACAATTGAGGATTAATTGCTTCCAGGGCTTTGGTCCATACTGGGAGTATGAGAAGGAAAGTCCCATTTTTTATCCCCCTGCCCACAGAGGTATAAATACTAGCTGACTAGCTTCAGTCTAGTGCAAGAGGCACGGAGACAAAGAGGTATATACTTTGTGCCTAAGAAAGTGTATGGGGGGCAGCTGGAAAACAGTTCTGCATGCTTAAGATGAATGCAATGTTCTGAATATGTGAGCTATGTTTTAATGTAATATATGATATTTATTTTAATGTAATATGTGATATTACTTCTTGCCTGGGGAGGGGGTTGGTCACTGACCATCCAGGTAAGGCTTGCTGACTGAAGAAAACAGAGTTGGTTCTTCGAGTCAACACTGACTCAAGCCAAAAATAATAGTTCCCGGGGTGAGAAATGTGGATGGTTTACTGATTTGGAGGATGCCAGAAAGAAGGGGCTGAAATCTCTGGAATAACAGTTAGTTGATACCTTAAAAGAGGAAACATTTAAGGCTTAATGTGACAAAAATAATTTTAGGGGAAAAAAAAGGCACCATATCTAGGGCAACATTTAGGTAAGTTTAACTCATGTCACTAAGAGAAAAGAAAGTCTCCTCTACATGTAGCGGAATACGGCAGAAAAGGATGACTGTACTTTTTAATCTAGTAAGGAAATAAGAAAAATTAACAGAGCTCCACAACAGAAAAGGGAGAATAAAGTACGAGAAGACAAGTAGAAAATGGTATAATTTCTGATTCAAAAAGTGATATTTTTCCCTGAAAAATTGACCTGTGCAACTTCTGGGTGGACAAACATTCTAAGAAATATTTGGATGCAAAAATGCTGGGATTTCTAAATTGTAATCCCTGAAGGTAGGGGATTATGAAACCCATGTTCACCCCCCGATACCCTATTATAAAAAAGACATTAAGAGAGTTTATTTCAATGAATGAATGACAAAAGGGAATACTTTACACACACACACACGCACACACGTGTGCATGCTGCGTGGTACTTCTAGAAACTCTAAGGAAAGAGATATCAGGATGTGATATTACATCTTGCCTGGGGGAGGGGGGGTCACTGACCACCCAGGTAAGGCTAACAGAAGGAAGCAGCATTTAAGTTAAGCTCTAGTGGACTGTAAAATTTCAAAGGGATATAAAATAAAGAGTCCACATCAAAGTGACTGAAGTTATTGTGGACACTTGGTGTCTCCGTTTCCTCCCTTCTCCTTTCTTCCTCAACCCACTACTGAAACTGCTCTTAATTCAATCCAACTGCGATCTCTCACTTCCTACCCCACTTGATTGACTTGTGACATCCTGCTTAGGTGCCCACTTTTTTTCTCCGTGGCTTCCACAAAACCACTTGCTCCTGTGCTTCTTCCTTTCACCTAGCCTATAATTTCCATATTTTTTGCAGACCCTTGTACCTTAAAAAAACAAAAACAAAAACTGGTGTTCCTGGGATTCTGACCTAGATGATTTTCTTTTTTAAATTTTTTTCTGGCTTTTTTTTTTTAAACTTCCTTTTTCTCTCTTTTTAGTTTTTACTTCTCCGAGGGTGAAATCCTCCATTCTTTTACCATCAGCTGAAACAGAGAGACAGACTTATGTCTCCCAAATCCATATCTCTAAAACAAAATGCTGTCTCCAGCCATAAATTTCTGTGTCTACTTTTACTGGATGTCGTCACACGAATAAGTTGAATGCATCACGTTCCAAATTAAATTCTTTACCTTCCGTCCCTAAAACATTCCTTGTCCAGACGATGTGAATGACGTCCATCTCTCCTATTATTTGTGAAAGAAACCTAGGCTTGATCATACTATCGCCTATTTTCCTCAGTCGTGCCACCTCCATTTTCTACCATATACCCACTTCCACGAAAGCTATCCCTACAATAATCTCCTGATTGTTTTCTTTCCTTTTCTATCTCCCCTTCCACCCAGTTAGGTGACCCTAACTGTTTATCCCCTCTGTTAGGGCAATAAGGCTCCGGGCTTCCAGTTAATTTGTATCCATTGCTCTTACAATCTAATATCCCTCCTGTCTTCCTGCTGCAGTGATCTACCAGAACAGCAGATCTGATTATTTCGGTCCCCTACTTTAACTCCTTCAAGAAGCCCCACTGTCTTCATGATAAAATGCAAATCCTTTAGCAAGACAGGCTTGCAAGCCTCTCCGTGACCCATGCCCCACTACCTCACCAGCACCAGCCCAAATGCCCATGGTTTCCCAAAATCACCATGTTGTTTCAAACATCCAGGCTTTTTAGAGCCTCATGTCCTGCCTCTAACACACTTCATCGCTTCCCCTCCTTATTTGGCTCATTCTGCTTTGTCATATCAATGCCGAGTCATGTCCCCTTTAGGGTCATCTCCCTCAGAAAGCTTCCCGGATGCCCCGCTGGGTGCTGTTCCTCCCAGCTTCCAGAACATTCATGACATTTCTTTATTGGAGTACTTACCAGATGGTTGTGTAACTGTCTCTTGGTCTGTCTGTGTTCTGCAGTCCCCAGGAAGCCAGGAACTGTAACCTGTCCCAATAACCCCTGACTAGGACATAATAAGCATTTAGTAAATATGTACTTAGCTTAAAAATATGAACAAAGCTCTAAGGACAGAAATTTGTTGGATGTATTACGGAGAACGAGTAAGACATTTTGCGTGATGGAGGAAGTTAAGATTTGAAATGTTGAATTTTGAACTAGCAGACAAGGAGAAGGCAGGGAGGGGGACTAGGGCTGTGGGAAGAAGCAAAAATCAAAGCAATGCAGCTTCACCACTGAACCCCAGATGGAAGGGGCTCCCCACCCACTACCAACCTCAATTTTGAGGCAATAGAATATAAACTGAGGTTGACAGGCAAGGGCACAAGGGTTGAGTGTGAAGGATGGACTCCACACTGGGAGTCAATTTTTGCTGCGTCATTATGGCTTCAGAGCTGAAATCAGGGAGTCGTTGCAGTTTCCCACTTGACTTGGTTGGGAAAGGTAAAATGGAATTATATCATAAAATATCTTAAATGCTAGGCTAAAGAGGGGTTCTAAGTCTTATGGTTCCTTAGCAATTACCGAATAATCATGAATCGAGGGTGACAAAATGGGAGCTTAGAACGTAAGTCCGACTGTGTTGTATAACACTGACTGCGTCACAGAGGCTGAATGTGACCAAACATTAGGAGAATATTTAATTATTTTGTTAAAAATAACAAGAAAAGGTCAAAATAAAGGGATGGCAGTGAAAGTAGGAGGAAGAAAAATGCAGCATTTGTGAAGAAAACTGGGAATAGTCTTGAGACTTGGTAAGAGAGAATAAAGACATATATTTGCAAACGGAAATGGCAATGAGGTAGAATGGTCAAATATTGATTGCAAAAACAGAAACTATTTCACCGAGCTAGGGACTTTGTTTCTTTGAGAAACAGCTCCTTAGGTTTGGAGCACTGTCTTCTTCATTTACAAAAGTACCAATTTATATACTATTTTTAATAAAGAAAGGCTTTTCATTTGAACAAAGACAGACTTAGACCTCAGGCATTCACAGGTACCCTGGAGGTATCATGCGACACAAGGCAGGGGCACGGAACTGCAGGCACGATGGTAGAAGCATAGCCAGCTCCAATGAGATACTCTTGCCGGGCCAGCCCGGTGTTAGAGACCTTTCACTGGACTCCTTGGTCAACATTTCCTACCTTAAAATGATTTTCCAAAACAAAATTAAAAAAAACCCCAAGCACCCCAAACTACATTCCAATCACATAACACTTTTCAGAAAACCAATGCATGAAAATGGCACTTAGAAGTATTGAGAAGAGATTCTGAGGACATTTTCTACCAATTTTTTGCCTCTAAATTACTCTGTAAATTGCCTCTAAATATTAAAATAAAATTTTAGAGACCCCAAACCTTTCCATATTACCAGTTTTCTAAACTGATAAAGTCGGAAACATGTTAATTAATATTGGTTCCTGTGTTTTGATAGAATTGAAAACAAATGAATACCACTGTGACAGTACAATATATTATCAATTGGTTTCATAATACTCATTATATGGAGCCCTGAAAGATCATATTAACACTGAAAACCACACAGTTGTCACACAAAATAATTGCTTTTGATTATAATTAAACTGGAAGAAAATCTCACACCAGAGTGGAACAATTATTTATGTATTGGTCATTCTCTGTTAGACACAGAATCCTTGAGTATAGGGGCATGACTTATTTGTTTATGTTATCTTCAGGCTTAATGTGAGGCTTGGCATATAATAAACAATCAAAAATATTTTTTAATGAATAACATTTTAAAAAATACAACACATAGAACTTACTATGCACCAGGCACCTACCCACAGTGACTTACAAATATTAACTCATTTAATTCTCATTAGAGAAACCTCCTTTTACAAAGGAAATTAAGGCATGGGGAGGTTAGATTACTTGCCCCAAAATGGACAGCTTCTTAGAAAATGATGGAGCCAGGCTGAAAACAAAAGCAGAGCTATTCTAGAATCTGTGCTCTTGACCAATATTACTTTTTTTTTTAATGCTGCCTTTAAATTTAAAAAAAAAATGTATATACATATATATGTTATAATAGTATTAAACTTAGAATAAGAAGACTTGGGTTCAAACACATGCCAAATGTGTTTGGTTTATGGCTTTGAGCAAGTTCATTAACCTGATGGGTCCTTAATTTCCTCATATGTAAAATGAAAATAATAGCTGGTACCTCACAAAGCTATTGTGAGCCTTAAAATAATTTATGTGAAAATGCTAGAACATAGTTGGCACCCAGGGTATGTTCGTTGGTGTGCCAAAGAGAATGGTAGTACTTTCCTCCTTCTGTCCTTCAAAAGCATACATATTTGCACATTACACATCATTCAGGTCTTAGAAAAAATGAAATCAAATTCTATGTTTCATAAAGCATTATTTTCAACATCTCTTAAAGCTAGAGCTAATTTATGAAACCATTTTCTGGATGGTCAGGTAAGCTTCAAACTCAATAGCTTGCTTTCTGGAGAGAAAAAAAAAAAAATGTTTTTCCCGGAAGCTATTATGGTTTAAACATCTACCATCAGGGAAAAAAAGTCCTCTTTTTCTTCTAATTGGGAAATCAAATTAGATATATTTTCTTAAAGAAAAAAGATTAGAACAACAGTAGAACATATGGCATTATTTTCATCAAGACCCCCCAAAATTAACAGGCTCTACCAAATCCGACGGGAACCATCTCAATCAGTGGTTCCAAATCATGGCTGCACATTAAATCATGTAAATAAAAATAAAAATAAAAATGTGGACCCCTTTCCTTAGATATTCTGATTTAATTGGTTTGGGGAAGGGTCTGGATTGACTTATAATTTTTTTGAAAGCTTTCCCATTGATTCTAATTTGCAGCCTGAGTTGAGAACACTGGTTTAGGTTATCATTGAAAATATCACGTCTCCTATTTCCAATTTATTTTTAATGTAATAAAAACCAACAGTAGATAATATCTTTATTCATGTCAATATTTAAAGGCTCTAAGAAGTTCACCAAGAACAGAGTAGCCACAACACTACTATACTAAGATTTAGCTCCATCTCTTTGACTGAAGCAAATGCTACCTTTTTCCATCCATCATCATTCATTATCTGGAATTCAGAAACATAACAAGATGGGAAACAGAAGCCATATTTATATCAGCTAATTTTCTTGAACTCCAAGCATCATGAAAACAATACAACTCTAAGATTATTTATGTGTTCTTGTGAATAAGTTATAATAAGGATTTCATGTTTACTCAATGTATTGGTGTGGTCAATAAGTAATCTTAGAGCATTTTACAATATGACTGAATATTATTCTTGTGGCTCTAGTTCCTAAAATTAACTGTAGATTAGAGGCATTGAACCAAAACAAATCCCAGCTGACGGATGTTTTCAGCTATGTTAAAATATTGAGTAGAAAGGAGTGCCCACTGAGAATACTGACTTAAACTACAAAGATGTTTGCAAATCCAACCACCTTAGCTCCCTTCATGATGCTAGTGTAGAAAACCAGCAATCTCCACTTTTAAAAGCTGAATTCTTTAAGAGAACACGTAGTAGGCTAGCAACATGCTATTAAAAGTCCCACAATAATAAAAAGCATCCCTACTTTGTCTTCACCGGTAAGCCCAAGTGGCCCAAATGTATAAAATACTTGCTTTCTCTTATCATTTAAGACACACTCAAACTTGGACACTCTGCAGTTTAAAGATTAGTTTCAGTAAATACATGGTCACACTTTGATTTCTTTTCAACATTTCACTTTCCATCACCCAATAATTTTCAACAAATAGCCTTGAACAGCTGTCTTGGGTTAGGCTAACTAGAGCCACCAAATCGTTGGGGATCTCCAGAAGATCGGCAGATGGAACCCTGCCTTCTAGTCTTGCATATACCATATAACGTTAGGTAAAGCTTTCAGATAGAACTTTTCTTAGGTAGATTTGCAAAGTAAATCCTGAATAATGGGTTAAAAATCTAACCAGATTCTTGATTTTTGACTTTGATTGGATTTCCTTGCACCTCAAGGAAAATGACTGGGGAAGAAGAATTAATCTGTTAGAGCTGTTCTTGATGTCTTTCACCCAGGCTTGGAAAGAGCATCATGAAAAAAGAGTACCCCTTTGGAAACTACGCACACAACATATTTTTCCTAATAGGTGTGAAGAATGGCTGCTATGCATAAATGATTGTTGGAAAATAATTCTCTGTAAAACATGACTTAACAAGCAACGCCATTCACCACTGTACTCATTTCCAATATCCAGAACAACCATGACACATCACATAGATGCCGATATTATCTGTTTGTTAGCTAATAAACACCTCTTGGAAAAAATCCACAACTCTCAGCCCCATAATTTTCATACCCAATAAGTTGGAAAATAAAAGTTTTGAGAAAAAACTGATATTAGAAACATAGAGAAAGTCACCAAAAAAAAAAAATATATATATATATATATATCAGGAGTCTTCAATAGGAAATCCTAAGTTGTAGCACCCTCCCAGGACAACCAGCTTTTCTCTAGTCAAGGGTAAAGTGAGGCAACCGAGACTAAGGGGACCCTACATCTGAACCTCAAGCACCACAATCAAACTGCAGTTTTGCAATAAAAAAAACAAGGTACCTTGTGCCCCTCCACTGTTCACCATTCCCGGGGAACATCCCAAAGCTTTAAGTTCTGTCCATTCCCAGACACTCCTTACCTGGAATAGTCTCACAGGGCGGCTGGGTACAGCTCCGGAGAAGCGAAGGACATTCGCAGGTGGTGGCTCCAGAGACTCAGGAACTCAAGCTCCAGCGCCCATCTCCTGGGCAGGAGATGTCAGCCGCCGGGTAAGGTGCAGACGGTGCGCACCTCTCCAACCCAGGAAGGTCCGCGAGCCGCGGCGCAGCCCACCCAGTGCCTGGGGGGGCTGGCTTCCTAGTTTGACGTGAGAGCAAACTGCGTTAGTCCAGAGCTCTCCCTCTCCTGACCCCCTCCCGATTTCCTGACACTTTGCTTCTGCTTTAAGTGATGGTTTAAACCTAGACCCAGCTTGTATTATAGGCTAAAAGGTAACTGTTTTTTCCCCATGCCTATTTCCACCTCACCAAAGTCCAGGAGGCTCACCTTCCGGGCGCCTTCCCTCGCCCAGCTCTGAGCTGTGCGCAAACTTCTCCCGACTTAAGAGTCTTAATGCTCGCCCGCGCTCCCGCCCCACCCCCGGTCGCCTCCCCCCGGGCTGCAGAGGAGGTGGCAGCGGAATTGATGAGCGTCAGCCCCCCCCTCCCCTGAACCCTCCCACCCCCGCCAGCCCCCTCCAGTCCCTGGAGAGGGAGGGGCGAGCAGGAGAGCTCCGAGCGCCTCGATGCCAGCCCCTCTAGCCCCGGCCCGCAAGTGGGGCTACGCCCGCGGCAGCTGCCCTGCTCGGGTCCCGGCTGGGGCTCACCCCACGGGTCCCGGAGACTAAAACGCGGCGTAAACACGGAGAGCGGGAGAGAGATTCGAGTTAGACCTTGGGTAGGGAGGTTGGGTGGGTGGGGGGGCGACAGTCTGGGAGGGGAGATTCGTAGCCAGTCCCCAGATGCAGGTTTCTGGGAGCCCTGTCCCTTCCCCGGAGGATGCAAATTCCGGAGGGAGCTGAGTTTCCAAAAGAACCCACACCCAGAAACCGTGCCACCCTGGCTCCTACAGCCACTACTCGGGGGACAGCACCACCTGAGAGCCTGTGGAGAGAGGGTCGGTGGTGAGCGAGGTAGTGAAAGTGGGATGAGGATGGGTGGGAAAACGCTTGGTTAGGAGCTGGGGTGCTGAGAGGAGGCAAGAAAAGGAGCCGGGAGACAGGAGGAAACAAGAGGAACCATGGGGGTCCGGCAAACCCTGGGAGAGCGTTCGGAGTTGGAGAGCTGTCCGGAGCTGGGGGCGCAGGCTGCCTTTGGGGGAACAGCGACCATCCACACAGGGGACTGATGGTGGGCACAGTAACCTAGGGTGAGTGAGCGCAGTGAGGACGGCGCTGGAAGACGGGGGTCTGGAGTGCCACACTTGGTACTGGGGACTGCGACTCCTCTCTCTTCCCTCCTAAAGCCCTGGATGCCAGGAGGAACCCGGGACAATCCGATTCCAGGCAAGGCGCAAAAACCAGGCTGGTGGAGCGCCCTTGGAGGCGGGCAAGTTGGTTCCAAGGACGCACAGCCCTTAACATCCTTTAGCCCACCTCTGGATAGAGCAAGGCAGCAGCGGACACTTTTTTTCCTAACTCTGTTGAAGTGGTGTTGAGCTAAGAAAGCGGCATCTCGCGCGTCCCGGGACTGCAAAGTGGCCGTACACCATCCAGGTTACCAGGGGCTCCGCAAAAGAAGTGATGGTAACAACATAATAGGACGGGAAGAAAGCCAGACGGCAATACAGCACCCTTTTCCTGGTAGTTCGAGTCTCTCCTAAGCACTCAGGAGACAGAGGTTCTCTGTGAATGGGACTGCAACCTGCACCCACCCGTCCTCCGATCCCTTCCCCGGAGAGGTTAGTTACTATAGGCAAAAGGTGTGTGTGTCTCTGTCCTAGTTTGAGCTTCTACTCTGCATCCCAGGGGAGACTTCAAGGTCCCCACTTTTGTGTATGGGGGTGTCAGGGGACCCAATAGAAGACAGAGTTCGGGACAGAGAAGCTCTCTCACTAGACCTTCCAGGGGTTTTGTTTTTCCAGGCTCTCTCTTCCCTCCATAGCCGCCCCCCCCCCTTTCTTCCCTGCCACCTCCAGTCTGGTGACCCAGACGGCTGTGTGTGACTCACCATGTATTCAAACCCTACAGCACAGCCCCACTGCAGGGGAATATTCTACTGTCCCTTCATTCCTGTTATCTAAATGGGAATGTTAGCAATAAAAAATGTGACTAGGAAAGGAACCCAGGCAATGGGAGAAGTATCTTGGAAGGAAACACACACACACACACACACACACACACACACACACAAACACAAGAAACCTGAATTCAGGATTTAGGTAAGAAATTCATTCTGTGCTTTGACATCTGTCCTGGGTTCAATAAATTCCCGCATCCCAGCTGCTACTAACCAGCCTATACCTGACCATGCCCTCCCTTAAGAATTCTCTTTCAGAACATTAATTGCCCTTTTTTTTGTTGTTGTAAACAAGCAGAAAATTTACTAACATTGTTTGTGTATCTACTGTATTCAATTGCTGGGGGCCAACCTTTGAGAATTTCCTCATTATAACCCCAATCATGGAAATAACATTGACTCAGAGAGATTTTTGCCAAGTGGAGGGTGCTGCTGTCCTCTGCATTGTGTGTCAGAGCAAGCACAGAGATTTTTCTGTTGGAGGTTAATCCTAGGGCATCCTACATCACGGACTGAAAATCAGTATTCCGAGAACAAGATGGGCTTGGTGGGATAAAGTTACTAAAGATGTGTGGGACATAGTCCTCAACCATAACTTAGAGACGAAGTCTAAAAATCAGTGAGAAAAATGGCATAAGTATGTTATAAACCCAAACTGATGTTGTATAAGCATCCAAGACCTAGACTGATCGAAATGCTAAATTTATTAGAGATAATATCCGGAGAAAAGGGAGAGTTTTTCTGTGGGCAGGAGATTTCAGGGAAGGTGACATGGTATAGGTAGGATTAAAGACGAGACCCCTCTAGAGCACCTGGTGGCTCAGTTGTTTAAGTGGCTGCCTTCAGCTCAGGTCATGATTCCAGGACCCTGGGATCAAGCCCCTTTCGGCGGGGGGGGGGGACCTCCTTGCACAGTGGGGAGTCTGCTTCTCCCTCTACCTGCTACTCCACCTGCTTGTTTTCTCTCTCTCTCTCTCTCTCTGTAAAATAAATAGTTAAAAAATCTTAAAAAAAAAAAAAAGAGAGAGACCCTCCTGTCTTTCAAGAAGACAAAATTAACTTTATCAGCATCAGACGTTTATTGACACCAAAAGGGTCTCCACCTGTTAGAAGCACTTGGGATTTACTGAAATTTAACTCTACTTCTGTCTTACCAGTATCAAAATATTTTCTATGTAGGAACACTGTTGTAGATCCTTGGAGGGTAAATATTAACCTGGGCATGATCTAGTAAGAGTAATAAGCATTTTTGGAAATGACATGAGACCTTTTCATGGGTTCTGAAATCAATGTAGTGGGCACAAGCTATATTTTAAAAATGACGTGGAATAGAAAATAATAGAGTTTATCTCCTGTGACAGGTGTGAGCACAGTTTCTTGAAACTTAGTTTTGTACTAAATATGTGTATGTGTACAGATATGCAAAGTAGAGTATGTTTCTGTGACTCACAATCGAAAGTATCTTCAGATTCTTGGTTATAATAAACCATTCTTCAAATAGAATACCTTAGAGTTACAGATAAGCCTCTAAATGAATTTACTTCATCAAAAGGACATTCAGGGAATAAGCATCTTAAAAGGTGGTGGCACACATTTCTGGGTATTTTCACTTCTCACTTAGGACTTTAAAATTCCCTGTCTCATTGAGACGTGGCCCCCTCTGTCCCTCTTCTTTTTAAATTGTTTCCCCTTTCAGCATATATTAATTTAGGGAGGATCCTGTTGTAGATCTTGTATTTCATGTTTGGATGCTAAAGAACATGTTTAGACGCAAACTCCACGTCAGTCCTCGAACCCTGGATTCTCATTGCCGAGGAAGTGAAGTCCTCCCCATTAAGCGTAGAAAGGTTGTGTGACCTCTCAACTCTGTCTCTCCAAAACGAAGGTCACTCATCTGCAAAGCCAGGGTTCAGACCATATCACTTTATTGTCATTTATGGTTATTGAATCCAGTGACTTTTCTATAAAATCATGATGTTTTTGAATTGCAGTGAGTAGAAGGAAGATTGCCCTTTTTGTTAAAAACTAACTTTACCACAACTTGTTCTTGTATAATATAGTAATGTGGGGAGGATATATTTTGAAGGGACTGAGAAAAGTCATGCATAGAAAAATGTATTCATTTCGTTATATTTGGGGAAAAAAATCAGTTATCAGGATAACTGAATTAGGAATTTCCCCTCTTTTGAAAAGAAATTCAGAGAAGAAATTTCTGGCCTCTCTCAGGAACCCGATTTCTAGCTTTAAGTAACTCCCTAATCAGGGATTTTTCCTTGCATTGAAATACAGCCCAGTCCCTCGCATGTATATGCAGGCAATTTAATGCATGCTTAATTATTATCTTATGTCACAAATACATTGGGGCTGTTGTTCATTAGAGACCCCAAAATATATGTGAACCCACAATGAATATATGTGAGCCCTCAAGGAACCCACAATCTGTTTGAGGGCATTTGTTTCTTCTTCTTGTAGCCTCTTTCCAAATAGACAACAGCTGGCGATTATCTTTTATATATTACCCTTCACAGATTTACAGACCTCACCCTGACAGAGAGAATAATAATTTACCTGGGTGAAAATAAATATTTTCCTTTTGAAACCATTTGAACTTCCCCTGGATAGATCAAGCTCTCTTGAGAGTAGTCTCCTGCTTCGATTTTCCGCCTCTTTTCCAGAAAGAGGAGCTGATGCACTTGTAAGTCTCTCTCCCCTTTTCATCTTTCAAAGGTGTAACACAGTTGTGTTTCTCTACAGAATATGTCTCCTGGCAGGGGGAAAAAAATTCTGCTTAAACTAGGAAGTGTCTTTCTAGATTGTACTTGCCTAAACTTCACTTGAGTTAACTGTTAACTTTATGAATAAATAAGTCCAGGTTGGGGCGGGGTGGCAGGGACATACAGCATTCAGTAGTAGCAATGGACACTAACTGTTTCATCTTTGATGAAGCTGGGAAATATCCAGATACTTTCTAGCTTCTAGAGAGAATTCTAGAGGGAAACTCAGGAACCAGGAGAAAAACTGCAGAAGTGTATCAATGCATATATCCATTCAGTAATTCACTTAATAACTAATGAATAATTGAGTTTTTAAAAGCTTATGTTCTAGTTGAAGGTGGAAATAGATAATAAAGAAAATAAGAATAAGTTGTTGATTTCAGATACCGACAATGTTATACAGATGACAGAGGACTAAGAGGCAGGCATGGGTCAGTGATGCCCTAGAATGCTCAGGGAAAGCCTTCCCTGAGCTGCAGTGTGAAGGAGAAGGAGCCAGTCATTCGGAGCTCCCTTGTAAAATTCTCATACAGTGCTATTTCACCCTCCCCCCAATTAAATGAAAACAAATACCACTGGGGTCTGGAATATACTCTTTTTGTAACTGTGTGTGTGTGTCTGTATGCCTTTGTCAAGCGCTTTCTGTAATATAGTCGTATTTAGCCTGTGATCAGGAGTCTGAGACGTGGGAGGTTTTCGGCTTGCATTAAGTGGAATAGGTAGTGGAAATTTCAGTACTTTGGGGGCTGGTCCATATGAGGTTAAATCAGGAGAGGACCCTCACATAGCAGTAGACTTTTAGCTTGGATTGTCTCGGGTTATGTTGGCAGAGTGCTAAAATACAAGACAATATACAACTTGCCTCAGAACTAAAGCAAAATTTGACTTGTCTTTAAAATCTACTATTTTTAGGTTTCCATTTTCTGATTAAAAATCAATAGCTTTATTGACTTTTGTTTTATTGAACACATACCACCTACTCTATGCTAGGCATTGTATTAATGCATTATCTCATTGTAATTTTGTGAAGTAGGTACAGTTATTATCCCTATTGTACCGATGCAGGGACTGATGTTCAATGGGTTAAATGATTTGATTCTATGAAATGATTCTAACACAGGCAACATATATATTAATTTTACATATATACTAATACATATTTGACTAACCTTGGTTTAGTAATTACTCAGCACAGATTTATATATATTTATTGATTAAAAATAGTGAGGCATAAGATTATTTTAATAGGCAATTCTATACAGATTCACATATTTTTTTAAATGACTGACAAAAAAATCTTTTGACAAATAATTTCTGTTTCAGCCAACCACAGACTGAACACCTAGCCATCTGAATTACAGTGGATTTTTGCCCTCTAGGCACAGTATAGTCTAATAGAGGAGTCAAACCATTTAAACAATTAATAATAATTCAAAGATCTGAAGCAGAAGTATGTTCCAGTGCCCTGGGAGCTCAGAAGAGAGGGGATTAATTCTGCCTGGGAAGAGATTTGTTTTTACTAGGTATTGTCTCTCTGAAATCCAATACTCTGGCACTAACAGACTCTGTTGTGGGTGGGCAAGTGTTAGAAACACCGAGCTTTATGTGACCCGGAAATAGAATTTTCCTTTCTTAGTATAAAATAAGAGGTGACATTTTAAATTACGCGGTAAATATACATGAATGAAATCACGTAACAGTAGAATATATTGTCCACACAACTTCTCTTTGATTATTGTATTTAACCATTTATAACAGATTCTTTCCAGTTCACAGTTTAAGCAAAAATGTTATTTTGATGATAATTTGCAAGGCCAGGGTACGGAAAGGGTAGAAAATGAAATGAAATCGGGCTAAAACACTGAGAAAAAAGATATTTAAAGGCAAAATAAAAACAGGGAGAGGAACAATTGACCCAGTTGCTAAAGTTGAGGCCTTAAACGCACGTCAATGTTTTTATAGGATTTGGAATCTGCTGCCCCACCAGCGCCAGTCCTGGGTGGCAGGAGAAGACGAGGGCAGACCACGGAGTCACCGCTTTCTACAGCGTGAAGAATCCAATGGACGGCTCTAGGTCAGGTAGTCCTCTCTAATTTCCTAAAATCCCGATTCACTGAAGGAGAGGCATCTATACAAACTTCAAAAATTGACTTTAATTGCATGCGTTATTCAGCGAGGGAAGATGATAACAAGGGTGCACGCCTGTTTCAAAGGTGGAAACTGAAAAGATAAGGAGACTTTCAGCATAAAGACAAAGAGCATGACCGGGAGCAAGGATTCACACAGAGGAAGGGGCTAGGAGATCAGGTATTTAATCCCTGGGATAATTCTTAAGCTACCTTAGTCACCGAGGTTGTTGTTCTTAAAAATTGACTACAGAGTACTAATTTGATTATAGATCACTAGATACAGCAGGGAGGGAGTGAAAAACACGTCTTTAGAACCTCATTAACAGCCTCTGCCACTTTAGAGCGTCAGCTTTTACCAGCTTTCCCTTCTCTACTTCAAAGGGGGGCAGCATTTTCCCATGTCCTCTTTATTTCTGTTCTATTTAAAGAATGTTTTCTCTATGTCATTGTTTCTTTCAAATAACTGCTCATATTTTACCTTGGTTTATTTTTTAACCCTTTTCTGATATTGCTTTCCCATATACCCCAAATTTCTCCTCTTAGAGAAGCTTGCCTTCCCCTTTCTAAGAAAGAATACATGCTTTCATTTCCAGAACTCAGTCATCAGTCAGCTAGTTTCTTAGCTTTTAAAAAACAGCTCTATATTATTATTTAAAAATAAATGTTTTTATGTTCCTTATAAGTCCAAATGAGCTCCTAAAAAAAAAAGGACAAATAAAAATCACCCACTGCTATATGCAGAATGACGGATTTGATTAAAGGGATTTAGGGTAGGGCTTCTCAAATTTTAATGTGTTACAGATCACCTGGGGCTCTTGTTAAAATGCAGATTCTGATTTATCAGATCAAGGGCCTGAGACTTTGCCTTTCTAACATGCTCCCATGCCCATGATGCTGGCTTATGGATCACCCTTTGAGTAGTAAGTAGTATTTAAGGGAAATTATTTCCCTTAAATATGCCCTTCATCTTATAAACTTATTCTTTTAAAATGTAGAAATATTCTTCATCTATAAAATATATTACCAAATGGCTTTGGAAATAGGATTAATTCTGTCTTCTTGATCTCAAAATATCTTAGCAATTATTTGTAAGACAAATAGTTGTCCTGGGAAGGGAGGGTTGTTGATGAGGATATGCCCCTCGTTAGGAGAAATTTGGTGATGTTATGAATATAAATTATTTTTTTCTGGAAGGATATTTGGTTTAAAGAAACCAGTCCTCCTAAAAAGAAGAAAGCAGTATTGGTGATGAAGGTGCTTAGTGTTAGTGGTGGTGATGGTGGTTGTGAGTGTATCCGTGATAGCCATTATAGTAGTGATAATGTAGGAGGAGGTGTATCCATATTGGTGATGGCAGTATTACTAGTGGTTGTGATGATGGTGGTGGTGGTCAAGATGTGGGTAGAAGTGGTACTGGTAGTGGTGTTACCAGTTTGCACTAAATAACAAAGCAGCAAAGATTGGTTTTCAGTCCCTGTTCAAGCTGTTTAACATCTCTGTATACTTGACCACTTACTATTTCTGAGCCTCAGTTTTCTCATTTGAAAAACGGTGATAAATAAAATACTTAGCTGTGATGATGATGTGGGGTTAATCAAAATAAACATGTGATGCCTTTAGCAAAGCATAAGGCATATAGCCCATACTCAATAAACATGTTGATTACTTATCAGTGGAATTGACTGACTCCACATTCATTCTCAACTTGTGACCGTCCAACCAGGTTGAATTCGAACCATTTTCTTTTTATGTAGTTTATGGGGTTTTCTTTTCCTGTCTTTTTTTTTTTTTTTCAATTTTCCTGAAAACATCCTTATTTGCTCAAAATGAGAAGTCATAGATTTGACATTGACCTTTAGATGATAAAAGAATAAGGGCAGTTCAATCATTTCCTATTTAAAAAATTACTTTTTATAATTTCAGCCTTTAAGAAATCGACACTTCCAGAATATAATAATGTATTTTTTATCCAGAAAATTCAACAGTCCCGTAAACTGGGAGGTCAGAGTCAGTGTCCTTTTAAATGGATTTAGATTATTTCCCGTATATCTTTTTCAGCCCAGGATCCTCTCTCAGTACCATCTTCCTCCTGACTACCACATGAGTGCTCATGAAACTCGTACAAGTTTAATACTGACTATAGACATACAAAACTCCTTCTCTGAAAACTTTAACTTCATAAAAAAATCCAGATTTTCTGTCCAGACATTTAAGATCTTCCCTGGTATCTTCACTACCTCTGTTGTCAATCATTGTCCATTTCTCACTGTATCCTGACATGTTTTGGCCAAAGTAGGCTATTCACCCATTAGTAGTGAAAGCTTCTGTTACCCACTATGTGTCAGATACTGTGTTTAGCATTTTACATGATCTTATTTGATCTTCATTTTAACCCTACAAGGTACATGCTGTTATTCTTAACTTATAGATAAAGTTTTGAGTACTGAAGCAGATTTATTATTGTCACGAAGTAAATGAATATTCCAAATACTCCACAAAATAAATAAATATTCCAAAACTCTTGTATTTGGGTCCAAGGACGTACTCTTTCTGGGATCACTTACTGACTCCCTAAAGCCCTCTTGCTCACCTACTTCTCTGCCTTTGCAACATGGTGAGTTTCCATTCTGGAAATTACTCCTGTTTTCATTATTACATATAGGATCCTAAAAATCTTTCAAGGCTTCACTCAGATGGTACTGTCTGGAGAGTGCCTGGATTTGAATCCTGGTCATGTCACCTTAAGCGACTTACCTTTCTGAGCTTCAGCTCCTCAGCAGGAAAATGAGACTGATAATTGCATTTGTATTTTAAGGTTAATATGAGGGTTAAACACATATATGCCCTTATTCTATATATCACACATACACTATCTTCATATGTATCTGTAGCTATGAAGAAATTAGATCAGTTCTTACATGAAATACTATATCAGTGTTTGTTATAAAAGCAGAAGTTACCTTAGAGATCATCTGGGAAAATCCTCCTAATTGGAAAAATGATGAATCTGAAACTCAGAAAGTGTCTGTAACCCTGTCGTGGGTCACATAGTTGCCTGGACAGCCAACTCTAGAGTTCATAATTCGCATTTCCACTATCAGAATGTTTCTTTATATCTCTACACTGGAATACTCTGCCCTGTGAAACCTTTCTTAATTTTTCCTTGAACTTCACTGTGCTGTGTTCTCTTACGAAGAACGTTGCATGGTAACTATTTGGGTATATGTCTTAGTCCTCTAACTCAATTGTGATGTTCTTGGGTGCAGGGAGACTTTCCCATTTATCTTTGTTTCCCACACAGCTCTGATGCCCAGTGTGCACTTACATAGCATTTCATGAATTGATTGAACATCTGCTATTACAATGATAGGAACTGATTATTCATCTGCTAGAAATTGAAATCCACATGCTTTCACATCAATTTTCAGTTCTCTCTGCAGCTCTGAGTGATGGGTACAATTTCACAGAGGAGGAAACTGAGGTTCAAAGGCTTAGAGGAGGAAAGGTCAGAAGGTTAATCACACAGGAGTTCTAAAACTGAACACTGGGTCATTGGCTCTTTAGGGGGGCTATGTCTTTGTTGTCTTCTTTTAATGTGGGTAATTGAGAACTGTTGATCTATTCTTTGCTCTTAATTGCTGTGCCACATTGATTTTCCTCATATTTTTCATCCTACGTGTTTTCTTTATTTAATCAAGTTTTTCAGGAACTTGAATTATGCATTTTTTTTTCCTGTTTTCAAAAGTAATAAATGTTTGTTGTAGAATATTTAGAAAATAAAAAGGAAGAAATAAATCACCTATAACTTCACCAGTCAGAGATAAGCAACATTAACATTCTGGCTCTTTTCTCCCCAGTAGTTTTTCCATGTTTGAAATATTAATTGTATCTGCTTATCTTTCTCTTATTTTAAATTACATTTAAATTGGGATTGTAATTCTCTGTGCAACTTACCTCCTCCCGTCATCATGTAGGATCTGATGACTAGAAGTGTTTTATATAAAAATAGGAATGAAGTGAATTACTCCAAACCCAGGATGTTATATTTAGGGTGACATATGATAGGAAGTTCAAAGTATAGATTACATGGTTTTCGTGCATTGCGGTGACTCTTTTCAGATTTTGCCCAGTCTGGAATCTGTTTTTTTCCCAGCCACAGCAATGACAGCCTAAACAACATCAACTACCACTCCAGTGAAGTCTGTGTAGAAACTATGCTTAACAAGGTAGCTAAAGAAAGTTTGTTTTTCAGGGTAATGGGCTCAAACATTTAGCGCAACACGCACTAAAATTTTTACCATTTAAGTCTACTATAGGTATTAGTACTAATCAGAATTAGGAAAAATAAAAGGGCAAAAGGGTCTGTATAGCATTTGAGGTCTATGCTTTTGAACAGTTGTGGAGAGGAGATGAATACTTCTTTTTACATTTTGAGTAACTTCCTGCAGTAAATAAATATGATCAATCCCGAAGCTGGTTCCATGGTGAAGAGAAGTGAACAGTGCAGAATCTGGATGTGTAGGGAGGGGCCTCTGTGAGACAAGGGTATTGATGTTGATGTTGGGTGTACCTGAAGAGGCCTGTTGAGTATTGAGTAGGCTTGGAAGTTAGATCAGTAGGAATTAGGTATGGCTGCATGAACCTGAAATAACTATGATTAATAATATTAAAGTTTATTTCTCTCATCAAAAAGTATATGGAGGTGGGCATCTGAAGGATAATATGGCTAGCAGGATCTGTTCCTATCAAGTTCTCAAGGACCTTCCAATTTGTTGTTTCTCATTCTTAGGGTGAGGCTCATGCCCTCTTGAGCTAAGATAGAATTCCAGTGATTGCAACCACATTTCAAGCAGCAGGATGCAGGGAGCATAGGAAAAAGTATCAAAGGGTGTATGCCAGCTTTCTTTAAAGGGAAATTCACAGATGCTGTCATGTGACTGTTGTACTGAGAGCTCATTGGGTACAACTTAGTCATATGGACACCAATTACAAAGCACTAGGGGGAAATCACTCTTTATTCCAGACTATCAATAGTATCACTATAAAAAAAGGGGAGTATGGATACTGGAAACAATTTTTATCTCTTTTGGAGAAGTCATCATAAGAACGACAGTGAAAATTACTGATAGTTTATTTTAAATATAATTGTGTTTTAGGTAACTTTAATAAAATTAAATGGTTCAATCTAGACTGTCTAGTGAGGGGGGTCAGCAAACAACAGGCTGTGGGTCAAATCTGGCCTGCCATCTGTTTTTGTAAATAAATTTATACGGGAACACAGCCATGCTCATTCATTTGTCTGTTGTCCATGGCTGCTTTTGCACTACAAAAGCAGAGTTGAGCAGTTGCAACAGAGATCTGAAATATTTACTAACTTGCCTGTTTACCTAAAAAGTTTGCCAACTCCTGCTCTAGACTCTAGCGTATGGATTCACAAATTTAAACGAATCCATTATTTCTTGTATTTGCCAAGTTCCTAGTTAAAAGAAGCCCTTGACATTTTTAGTATGTGCAGGTACATCCATAAATGAGATATACCACTATTTTGTGTATTTCCACTTAGATGAGAGAAAGGGAGAAAGGATGAGGAGTGGGATTTAGGATATCAAACAATTTGATTTCTTAAACAAATCTGAAGTAAATTGTGACAAAATATTAACACCTGTCAAATCTAGATGATGGTTATATGAAAAAGGCTAAGTTATTTTCTGTATTTATCTGGTATGTTTAAGATATTCTGTAATTACATAATACAAACTGTTTTAAAAAGAAAAAAAAATCACAGCCCTCTTAAGAAAAGGAGAACTTGTGATCGACTTTCAATGCCATTCCAATTTGGATGTCCAGAGGAAGCCACTTATAGAATGGTGCACGAGCAGATTGACTCCTACTAGAGTGTGATATTTTTGTGATTGAAGCTCCAGAATCATATCAGCAGTTCCAGAGACTCTGCACATCTGTAAAATGTGTCTGCCTCTGCTTGTGGACTCCAAAAATAGCACCTGCATCCAAAAACAGAGAGGAAGGCAAATTTCTCCTAGAAAAAGAACACACTGTGTTGGAATTAGTATAATGGCTGAGATGGGAATGTCTGAAGAAACAAGGGATCTGCATTTTTTTTTGTTGTTGTTAGGATAAAATCCAGATCATTTACTCATAATAGGGTAAATTATTTAGGAGGACCAAAACCCATGCTATAGACTTTTAATATTTATGTGTTTGTTTCTTTTTAAAGGTACTTTTAATCTACAAGCATGTGGATATATGAAGGAAGAAAATAACAATTCTCTAAATTATTTAAGATTTACCCCTTTAGAGGCAATAGATCTCATTGTTTACTTGGGAGAGACTTCCTATATTATAGAAGTGAAGTTGCTATGTATTTAAGAAGAGAGGAATTTGAAAACTTCTACTGCTATAAAAATCGTATCCAGTCAGCCTTTAACACATATACATACACATAGGAGAGCTGCTTATCTGCCAAAATTGGATAGCTTTACCAAGTGCAAGTTTAATTAACTGGAAAAGAGAGTTAAATTTTAATAAATAATTAGGGTGATTATTAAGCACTATGGTGAACTTAAAATGTGCTGTGTAAATGCAATAGTAGTACGAGTATATCCCAGATTTGATTCCCTGCTCATTTCAAGTCATTACCTTTTCAGACTATGACTAAGTTTTTCTTTCAGGGAGAGAGGAAAATGTGTAAAACAAAACAAAACAAAAAAAACACCTTTATTTGGGTAACATAACAGTATATTTCATATCAGTTTGGAAAAATCAAACACTTACTACGTACCAGATAGGGTGTTATATATTAAGGATATAAAAATGAATAAAATAAGATCTCTGCTCTCAAAGAGCTCACAGCCTAGTGGTGGAAAGGGAAGTAAAAAATTAAGTACCACACAAGATATAAGTGTTTTAATAGATGTGTGTACTAAATGCTTTAAGAGCACAAAGAAGAGAGAACAATTCATCTGACAGGGAAGCACAAAGAAGCCACAGATGTATGTATACAGGCAATACAAACAGCAGAGAAGGGATGTAAGGGCATCTCAGGGAGAGGAAAGAGCACCAGGCAAGTCATAAAGGTCCCCAGTGCATATCTTTTTAGAGGAAACATGAATTGCTTCATGTCATCACAGCATAAGGTCATGGGAAATAAGTGACAGGAGGTAAAAATATAACGGTGGTAAGGGATGGATTGTCATTGAAGGGTTTTTAAGGAGGTTAAGTATGGTCAGATCTGAGTTTGAGAAAATAAATTGTCTTCACTTGAAGGGGAAAAGGACAGGAAGGGTGGAGATCAGTTACAGGATGTCCAGTGGTCCAAGAGATCCGGGCAATGGTGGCTAATTTAGATCATTAGCAATGACAATGAAAAAAAGGGGGGAGGTCCATTTGGGGATGAGAGAGACAATAGGTAGAAATTGGTAGTAAAGATGATAACATTAACCAAGGTGGAGAGTATGTGAGTTGGGAGTAGGGCAGGGGGAAAAAGTTACTTCCCATTTTTAATGTCTTTTGGTTACGGATGCCAATTTGACATTCATATGAGGATAACAGTGTTCGGGTCTAGAATTTAGGGTAGAAGTGATGCCTGGAAATAGATATCTGAGACTCATCTGTAAGCAAGTGATGATGTGAGGTTATGGGGTTAGATAATTTACTCTGTAATAAAGCATAAAACAAGATAAAATGAAGATACAAGTGATAATTTCTGATTAGTGTGACACTTTCAATAGATCTGTTTCTTTTTTGCCAAGAAACTTGCTATTTGGAGTTCCCTTCTCCATTTCCTGACAGAAATTGAATCTGATTATCTGCATCCTCTCATTAATTATTGTGTTTTCATTCTCCCAATTAACAAGAAGATTTTAAAACTATGCCGGCTGTCCCACTTAGTTTTATTATTCCACAGTCCTTTCTTTCCTTCTCTCTTTCCTTCTGGGAGTACCGTATCATGTGATCAATAACTCTTGATGTATTTTTTCAGTCTGGAATTATGCAGTCAGGTGAGGAACCCCACATAGATGATAAAACAGAAAAATTATAGCCAAATTATAGCAAAATTTTGGGAAGAGATTTTAGCTGGCTTATTTATGACTTTTTCACAATCTGCTATTTCTTTTATTATTAATTGTGTGTATAGTGGATTATCATAAGATTTATATTTAAGAATCATATTACCTTTAGAAATGGCATATTTTCTTCAGCAAAATAATAGAAAAGTATAAAAAGAGAAAAGTATAGATATTTCAGTGCATAATGGAGGTTAAAATGAATTCCTGCATTTCTGTTTTATTTAAACATTTTCCTTTTATTCTAAGATTGGTAATTTTGTATGTAAATAGTCCAAACACTGTGCTGTCTTTGTTTCTTATGCTCTGTGTGTGCAATACTGGAAATGTAGAACGAATTCAAGACAATGTTTATTATTTCCTAACTTTGACTCATTCCTCCTAGATCAGCTTTTAAACAATTATTATATTCATCTTCATGGACCAAACTCAGCTATAAATTCCAGTTATACATTTTAATTACTTGTATCATCTACTTATCACTATTTACTTCAGTTTTAACTTGAGATTACCTAATATTTGACAATAACTTAAGTCAATGATGGTTCGATCTAATTAGTCCTATATTCGTTAGAATCAGATTTGGTCATATAAAATGGGAAAACCCAAAGTAATAGGAGCTTAACACACAAAAAAGTCCTAGCTCACTCACAGTGGTGGTTAGAAAGCCCCTGGCGTGTGATGACTCCAGGATTATCAAGGATCTAATCTTCCTTTATCTTGCCGCCCTGTCTTCCTTAGACTCTTCAGAGGCAACCTATAGTTTTTCAGGAATCTCGCACAAGTCTTCTGCTCACATCTCATTGACTTGATCTATATCTTTTCACAAGAAAATATGCAACATGTTGTTTTTTAGCTAGAAACACCCAAATAAAATTGGGTTCTTTTTACTTAGGGTGAGTGGAAAGAACAGATTTGAGGAAAGAAAATTAGCAATGCTCTCAGAGTCAATATATCAGCACACTGTTATATTGATATAAACTATAAGAAAATTACTAAGTTAATTTCCAAGCCAATGATGGGAATTTATAGTATCTGTTTCTCCAAATTAGTGCTTTCAGAAAATAATTCAGTTTACAAAATAATGTAGGTTGTTGTTTCCCAATGGCAGAAACTCAGTGCAGTATAATTTGTAAGATTATGTAATTCAGAAGAAAAGGCATTGATTGTAGTATGGCAAGAATGTAGCATGGCTAGAAATCCCTAACTCTTTGAGAAGTGCCATCAAGAAAACAATTCCTCTTTCAAATCACACTATCCGCTTATAAAACCCGCTGTCAAACTTGTCTACCTTCTAATCGAATACCCCATCCTCTCTCACACAAACCCTGCCTCCACATTTTCAATAACTAGTACTTGACCCAGGTCCGTTGACTTCCATGACAATTTCTGCCTTTATCCCCTGGATTTTCATCATCTGTTTTCTTTTTCTTTTTTTTTTTTTTTAAAGATTTTATTTATTTATTTGACAGATAAAGATTACAAGTAGGCAGAGAGAGAGAAAAAGAGAGAGAGAGGAGGAAGCAGGCTCCCTGCTGAGCAGAGAGCCAGATGTGGGGTTTGATCCCAGCACCCTGGGATCATGACCTGAGCTGAAGGCAGAGGCTTTAACCCACTGAGCCACCCAGGCGCTGCTCATCTATTTTCTGATCTACTTTCATCAGTTTTTGGTTTCTTCAATTCCAAAATTCTTAGTCTCCACTCCACTTTGGTCTGTATTCATCCAAATGCATCTTTAGAATTTGCATTTTCCTGGAAACACCACATCTCTAAGATCTCAAACTCTGAAAAAGTAGGAGATTTAGAATTATTCAACTCAAGGTCTACATCTTATTATTTTGCTCTTGTGATTATAGGTAAGTAGATTGATTTCTCTCAGCCTACATTTCCTCATTCTGGAAAACAATGATGAACAACTTTATCTCATTGAATTGCAGAGACAATTAACCAAGATACCACAGGATACTGTAGTTGTCCAATAACCTTCCCATCCCAATCATCTCTGTGGAAGTCATCAAAGCAAGTACAATGTCTTATGTAATGACCCTCTAGGGGATTCTCTAGTAACAGAATAGCTGTTCATAAATGACTGCTGTAGAAAGGGAAACTCCTATCTTCACATATCCCATAGAACACGTGCATGCTAGTACACAGAGGCATATCTACATTAGTCGATCTTAAGAGATCATGGTTCAAATCTTAGTCCTGCAACTTGCAGCCTATTTGACCTTAGGCAAGTCATTATTTCTACATGAATCTCTAACAACTTGGTTTCACTTTTTCTGGGAGGAGATATAGACAGAAATCATCTATATTTTACTATAGTGATGTACTACTCTGAAAAAGAATTCTGAAAAAAAAAAAACTAGTCCTCTTTGACCAAATATAATTATTATTTATTTTCGACTATTTTTTCAAACTTTCTATACTCAGTCAGTGATGATGATAATAACGAGCTGCCCGACACTGTGCCAAGAACTCAACATTATTTCAGTTAATACTCAATACCCCATCAGAAATCTACTCTTACTATCCCTATACTACATATGAGGAAACCAGGGCTTAGAAGGTTTAAGGTCCTGCCCCAAGCAACATCTGGGCAGTAACGGAGACAGGATTGAAATTTAGGCACTCTGACTCCAGAGTTTGCACTGTTAGCCACCACATTATAATGCCTTCCAGTTGATTCTATCTCTTAAATATCTCAAATATTTACCCTCCTCTCCACTTCTACTGCCACTACCTTAGTTCAAGGCCTTATTTTTTTCTTACCTGCGACGCTGGTAGTCTTAACTTGTCTATTTCCCCAGTTTTTTCTGTCTTCCATATCTCTGTTGGATCTGTCTTCCTGAAATACATATCTGAACATGCCATTTCACTGCTCAAAAACCTTCTATGAATCATTACATATTAAAAAAAAATAGAGTCCAAACTCTTCAGCTTGACATACAAATCACTCTAGATTGAAATTTTCTAGCTTGAGTTCTCATAAAATTTTTCTATCTAGCGTACTGTTCATCATTGCTTTACTTTGGAGCCTGTGTTAGAGGCATGCTAGTCTACTTAGATGCTCTTGATAACACCCTCTGTTTCACCTTTGTGCTCTTGCTCAAGCTTTTATTCCTCCTTGGAATTTGGTTATTTTACTGTTACTTCTCAAAGTCCTTGTCTTAGTTTGTGTCCCCCACCCAACCCCCCCAAAGCAAAACTTGAGACAAGGACTTGGGTATAGGTGGTTCATCTGGTTGCTGATCCTGAGGAACAAGAGTAAGACAGCTGGGACAGGAAGATATATAAGCAAAAAAACCAATACAAGGACACCTCATCATGTGGGGGGATATAGGTATAAATAATTCTATCATAAATCAAATAGCTAATGCTTCCAAATGCTCTTAATTGCTGGAAAGCCACTAAATGTTTCTTGCATCCTTTTACATGACATTTGCCCAAGAACCCTAGGATTTACTCTGTTCTAATAGAGTGAAAGTTTAATCCTATACCCAAATGCCAGACTGAGAGATAACTGGAAGTATGAGTCTACTCTTGTTCTCGCTTCTTGTTGTATGTAGTGGACTGTACATGGCAGGCCACACCAAGACTTAGAATGCTAGTTCCACTCTGTAGAGATGCCCTTGCTGGCCCTGCGGTGACCACAAGTACCAAGAGGTTCTGATTTAGAATAACTGCATGCTAACAATTTCTTTCCCAAAGCAAGCTGGGTGGGTCCCAAAGGGCTTCCAGCTCTAGACTCATTTTGTTATAACCAGCCCTGGCCTGTGTCCTGTGAACCCAAAGCTTCCATGTCAACAGTCCAAACTGCCCTTTCCCACTTAGTTCACTTCTTTTGGGGTTCTTTAGAATCCATTTCTGCCAGTGGGCCTCAGAGAGGGCAACTCGGTCTGTTCTGCCAATTTTCCTTAATTTCAGTCTTAGAGAGCAGAGGTTAGGTTCTCAAATTCTTTTTTCCCAAAGGATGTTGTATTTGTTATGCTTATTGTCCATTCTTCCCACTTGGTAAGCTTTGCATAGTGGGGATATCAGAAAAGACAGCCCAGAGTGATTCAATAAAAGTTATTTTGTATCCTTCCCACACAAATTTGCCTTGTAAATATATGCTTAATTATTACCTCTTATTTGCATTAAAAAAGAAGGCTTATTCTAGTGGTTTCTTTCTGAACCAAGATCTTATCATTGCTGCCTCTATGATTAGGCATGTACTCTACTGGCATGATATTTACACTTTAGTTGACACCCAAATACATTGGCAATATTATAGTTTTCTACAATATTTTTATAGTGAAATGAAACTGGAAGATTCCTTAAATATAAAGATTGTAATTTATATAGAATTGTTGAGCTTTAGTGTAATCATAAATAAAATACTTAACAGTATTATCGTAACCTATATGATACCAAGCTAGAAAATGCATTTTATCTATCTATTTCTTTATTTATTTAGAGAGGGAGATGGGGGGTGGTCAGAGAGAGGCAGTGGGAGAGAGAGAGCATCTTAAGCAGACTCCACGAGAGCCCCAATGGGAACTTGAGCTCACAATGCTAAGATCATGACCTGAGCCAAAATCAAAAGTCAGACACTTAATCGACTGAGCCACCCAGACACCCTCAGAGCATGAAAGTGGACACTTGAGTAGGTTATGATACACTGGCCATTCTCTGACTGAGCGAGGATGGATCTCTGACAACAGATGCAGAATGCCAGAATAATACCTTGACTCTGTCTCTTGCAGATTTAGGTTTATCTGGGCATGTTCTGAGGGTTCGTTAGTGGACCTGCCAGGGGCTATTGCCATGAGGTACCAAGGAGCCTGGTTCCTGAGTAAACCGGCACGTATTCTGGGGGCTGACAGCCAGCTCTGCTTCACTTTCCCTGATTGTCGTAAGGCCTGGGGAAGAAATATCTTCTCGACATAAAGAGAGCGCGCTCTCATTTTGTCCTGGTGAGGTGATACTCAGATTGTCTAGCTAGCTCCCTCAGGCTCAATGCCAGAGTTCTCAAACAAGAGGAAATAATACAGAGTCAAACAGCAGATGTCGCTGATATTCCTGCTCACAGCTGAGGGCTCAGAGCAATGTTATCTTGCAGATTCAATACCAGAACAGTTGATGTGGATAGGAAAACCATCTGTTCAATGATGCAGGTAAGGGAAGAGCATTTTACGATGGCTTCACTGGACGACAACGATGGGTACAGTGTATAGATTTTCTCTTGGATGCTGGGAACTATTCGTCAGAACAATGACCACAGTGACCTGAGACTGTATTTTGAATGTGGAAGAAGGTGGCAATTTTGAGTTACACAAAGAATATCTCCTAGATACCCAGGAGTCAGAAAGAAAGGAGCTTTGAGTCAGAAAGAAAGGATGGGAGTTCCTGTAATCCGTGATGTTAGAGTTAGAGAGAGAGAGAGAGAGTATGATGAATATTATATTACCAGGCTGGTTGCCAGGAAAAGACTTAGTAAATAAGTATTCTTCATTTTTCTCCCTTGAAATCACTAGGTCTTAAGTATTCTCATGAGTGAAATCTGGCTGTATTTAATAGTACTTCAGTATTTTCAGGGTTCTTTCCTGTTTGAAATATCTACAGTGAGGTGGTTAGGAATGGACATTCTGGGATCGTCCTACCTAGATTTGCCTCCTGACTCTTTGTGTGATCATCACTAGCACATTTAAATTCTTCAAGCCTTGGTTTCCTTATCTGTAAAATAGGAACAATAATAGCGCTACCCTGACAGTAATTTTTAACGAAAATTAAATGAGATAATCATGTAATGAATTTGGCATATACCAGACACTCAAAGCATACTTTTAATATATAATATTCACTTTAGACTGACCAGAGTTTTGCTTTTTAAAAGTTCTTTTCACACCAAATAGAAGATTTTGTTAAGCTGTCATGACAGTGATAACTCTTGGGTCTTTTTTTATTCTTCTTTCTCCAAGTGGTTAAATTATTTCACAGCTTATCAGCTGTGATCCAATTCCACAGTTCATACTCAGGCAAAACTGCCTCCTCAAATAAAGGGAGTTGGGTATGGAAACTACAAAATCGGTACAAAGGATGTTAAATTGCTATTTCCAATGTGCCTTACTTCGACTTGACACCACCTGCTATTTCAGTGCCCAATTCCTGTTTGAATAATTCTGCATTTCCTCACATTTTGCAGAGCATTAACCTATCTGACAACCAGATTGTCTAGGCTGATGACACTGTTTCTGTTTCTCAACTTGATACCCAATTAATGCAAACAAACAATTACACACTTCACTTAGTTGTAAATGAATTTTGAAAAACCTGGTCACTTAGAACCAACTAACATCTGAACCCTGCTTCTCCCTCTTTCCTTAAAAGATCCCAAAGATCTTTTATGTGCAGAAAGAAGGTAAAGTGATATTTCATTCTTGGCGACAGGTTTTGCTTTAGAACTCAATGTAAAGCTCTAATAGGTAGCTTGAATTTCACAGAAAACCTTTTTTCCTTATGCATGGTAGGCTACTTCCCCTCAAGATCTCCATTGGAATATAGCATCTTCCCATTGATGGCAACACCTGTGCTTGTGTTTGAGAAAAAGCAGAGAAGATCAGAGGGAGAGAGAGAGAGCAAAAGAGAGAGGGTAAGAATGTGAGAGTATGAGCAAGAGATTAGAGATTGGTATTTGCCTCCGTTGCTTAGAATGGACCTGTGCCAAAAAGTCCACTCTAGGTGTTCTCCTGGTGGAACAAGAGGCCAAGCCTAGTTTGCAGGAAGAAGAGCAGAGGGAGGAGAGAGAAAGAGATGGCTAGAGTTTGTTTGGTTGTTCTTTTGAAGGAAAATAAGTTCTGGGCTTCTCTCTGACTTGTGGATAGAGGAGAAACAGTAGTAAGAAAAAGAGTATGTGGCCCTATTCTGTGGCAGTAACCTCAAGATTGTCACCATCTAGGCTTCATAGGAATTACCTAAATGGGGTCAACCCTCTCTGTGCCAGATTTGTTAACCAGTGTCCCCCCATCCCCCAAAATTCACTATAGTACATGAACTTTCTCGGTAGAAGAGTACTTTTCACTAGAGTTTGATTCATCATTGAGACTTAGTAATGAAGAGAGGGGCTGAAGAGGAGTTTCGTTCTCTATAAGCCAAAAATGCTGCCTGTGTATTTGTTCTGTTAATTCCTGGCACTAAAGATCAAGTCTATGATTAGCTAAGGGTGAGGCTGTCTCTAGTGGGAGAAGATGTCAACAAACATCAGTAAGCCCTACCTTCATCATGGAGTTATTTTCTTGAGCATTTTCAAGTGCTTTATTTTTTGCATCTGGAATTAATGATAGAGGTAGTTCAGCTCCTCTGTACTCTATTGTTGTATAATAAAATCACCCCCAAATTTACCAGCTTTAAAACAATAAACATTTATTATCGCACAGTTTCTGGGAGATAGTAATCTGGGAATGTCTAAGTTGGGTGGTTTTGGTTCAGAGTGTCTTACAAGGTTGCACTCAGTCGTATCAGGTGGTGTGACAGTCATTTGAAGCCTGGCTGGAGTTGGGAAAGCCACTTCCATAATGGCGTCCTCATATAGCTATTGGCTGTAGGCCCCGTCTCTCACCACAAGGACCTTTCTACAGAGCTCCTTGAGAGTTCTTATGACATGACAGCTGCTTCCTCCAGAGTGTGATCCAAGAGAAGAAACCCAAAATGTTTTATCTTGCACATCATAAACCATCACTTCTGCCATACATTATTCATCAGAAGTGAGTCACTAAATCCAGGCCAGACTAAAGAGGAGGGAAATAAAACTCTGCTATATAAAGGAAAGGCTATCAAAGAATTTGTGGACATATTCTAAACCACCACATCATCAAATCTTTTATAATCTTTTCAGAAGTTTCTGCAGTCAAGGTAAAAACGTTAGGTTAACTCTAAGGTGATAAATCAGGAATTTGTCGTCTTTTCTCTTTCCTATCTTGAATAATTCTCCTGGCTGTCCAGTACACTCATCAGGCAGTGGTATAGATTGTAATACAGATACTAAAGGCCAAATAATGAAGTCAAAGTTTTTTAATTATTAAAAAAAATGCTTATTTCCACAGGGAACGACAATTAACCTTCTTACTTTTTTTCCACTAAGGAGAAATTTGCTCACAACTGGATCACTCTTTTCCTCACAATGGAATGATAATTCAAGTTTTACTCTTTAACATTTATTCTTATTCTATTTGGCCCTACCTAAAAGAGTCTTGCTCAAGTAAATGATGCGTGTGTGTGTGTGTGTGTGTGTGTGTGTGTGTTTAGCCCATGTCATTTTGCACAAAACTATACTGAGTTCTTTGCTATCACTGAAGAGGGATTATTCCCATCACAACTATGTTGACTATCTTGTTATTTTAATGGCCTCCAGTGAGTCATGCCTCTAAGCGTTCATGCCCTTGTGTCTTCTTTTCCATATTGACTCTGGAGTTGTCCTCATGACTAACTTTGTTCCATCAAACATCAGCATAGTGTTGCAAGCAGAGGCTTGATGAACATTTGTGCATTGGGCCGTCACATCTTGAAATCCAGCCACTGGGTGAGGAAGTCTGAATTAGCCATATGAAGAGGCCATGTGGGAAGGAATCGAAGGGCCTCTGCTGAAAGCCCAAGCCAACAGCTATACATGAGAGTGAGGCTATCCAGAACCAGCCAGAGTCTGGCCCAGCTGCCAACTGACCATGGACACATGAATGAACCCAGCTGCCACCACATGGAATAGAAACAAGCTATCCCAGATAGCTCTGCATAAATTCCAAAACCAGAATCCTGAGCAAATAAAAGTTGTTTGGAGATTGTTGTATAGCAATAGTTAAGTAACATGACCAGTTTCTCATATAGTCTAACTTTTTTAGGTTCAGAATGTCAATACATTATAGGACTATAGCATTGATTTAACTATAAAAATTAACTATAAAAATTATCAGAAGCCAATAAGACCCCAAAATCTAAGAGCAGTAACTTACACTTTACATACTGATTCTCTTATACACTAATAATCTCCAAGGAAAGCAATCTCCCCAAATTAGTACATATTAAAATCTAGGTCCAGACTGAAGTTGATAGCTAAAAGAGCATTAGCATTATTTTAAGAAATAAAGTAGAGAGCAGAAATATATTGAAAATATAGAGTCCCTCAGTTTCAGCTTTTCCAGCTGTCAATCTTCTAGATGTTGAGATTTGAGGGAAATCTCATAATAAGAGGTTAAGTATACTATTGTCTGCCTTTCCCTACAATCTTTTCAAAGCCTGAAGCAGCTTTTCAAGTCTCTGTTGCCAAAAAAACATCTGTGCTGCTACATACTTCCTCAGGAGACTGGTTCCTCAGGGCCAAATGAGAAGCAATGTATCCTCTGGTCATGTTGGAACCCTACTCCTTCACATCTCCTGAATTCCTGTCTTCTCATTTCCTAAACTCATCTCAACTCTCTTGGACTATGAATGAATTTCCAACATTGGCAGATACTAGGTGCTCAATTAGTATTTGTTGAATGAATAAAAAAGACATTTTTGTTAGAACACAATATTCTTTATCTTCTACATCTTCTTTTCTAACTGGAACACAATCTAACTTCCTATATGGAAATATGAAAGTTCACAGTGCTAATTTTTTTTTTAAATCAACAAATAGGGAAAACCAAAACAAAATAAGCCAGGTTAGCAAAATCCCTGACACTAATGAATGCCCCATGTCCCTCATTTGGATTGAAGCTGCCTTGACTCTAGAAACAAAATCCAGCCGTCATTACCCTCTGATGATTTAGCATGAGTCCTACTGACTTCTTGTGGGACTTGGGCTAAAAGAATAAGAGCTTCCCCTTTGGTCCGAGGCCTAAGAATTAGTTCTCTGTATTCTCCCTAAGCAAATCTTAGTTCTAGCCAATTTTCTGGATCCCCAAGGCTATTTATATTAGAAACGTGCACTTTCATTTTGAGATTTAAAAAAAGAAGCCATTTCTGATATAGGAATCTATCTACACTGTAACTTGTTCTCCGATTGTCCATTCCTAATCATGTTCCTGCTGGCTTACTGAAACAAAGCCAGATGCATAATTTTAGGGCTCAGTGCTAAATGTAGTATTTAGTCCAAACACCCCTAGTTCCCCTTGAGCTCCCAAAAGGAATCCAAGCACAAAGGAGACAAAGTAGGCAATAGGCAAAAAAGATATTTTATAATAACCAGGGTTTTCTCTCAAAATCCAGGAGTTCTAGGCTGCTCTGGGTGAAGGAGTTCTTTTTCTTAACCCCATGAACCCAAATACCTTCAAGTCAAAGGAGGCTATGAGTCCTGATTTGGTCAATTCCTCCATCTTCCCAGAGTCTGCCACTCCAATGCACTGAAATACCATTCTTAGGCCCAAAGAAAGACAAACCAGTAAAGATAGAATTTTAGATTTTATTCTAATACCTACTGATTTGGATTGCTTCAAACACATCTTCTGATTTTATTCTAATACCTACTGGTTTGGATTAAACTTCAAACAGGTCTTCTTAGAGGTCACATGGAAATGTCTGAACAGAGCTCCTTGACTATGGATCATTTATGGCAAATGGTACATATATGTTAATGTTCCCTGTCCATTCAATGGGTGCCTTTTTATAATACTAATAAACAGTATGATTTATATAGTCTAAGAAAATGAGCAAAACTATAATTTAAGCAAACTACTTTAACAGGTAGCATATTTAGATACTCTGCTAGGCTTATATCATAAATATTTGTTAATGATTAAAGATAAAGGTTTGCAGTTGGGAGATTTTTAATTTTAATTTTTTGGTCTGGCATTCAAAGATTAATAATATAGACCTATAATATTTGGAACCAAGTCACACATGACTTGAAATGTCTTTGTGAGAAATGATGTAGGGACTCTTTTAAGACTAAAGTAATTAAGTTTGTTTTTTTATCCAGTTAATATCCAGTTAACTCTAAGACTCTCAGTAATCCTATGAAGAAGACTTAACTTCAGCAGTATTAGAATTGCTAAGGATATCTTTAAAGATTACTCATTTTACATTAAAAAGTAACAGTCACACACACACCATGGAATATATGAATTTAAAGTATAAATTCACATCAAACACATATTTTTCTTATCCAGATTAATTCCAATATTATTACAGTAACAAGTAGTTTTCACTCAAATGTATAATAAAAATTTGGATGTTAAAGGATATAAGATAAATATAAAATTACTTGTTGAATAAGTGATTATTTAAAATGTGCTTAAGGTTGATTTGACCGAATTATACTCTTTAAGATACAAAAATTTTAATCCCAAATAAATCATATTTCTAACAGAGTTTGTCTATAAAAGATTTAAAAAACAGCAAAATGATGTGGTTTCCATATCTTATTGAGAGATGAGAGTACATTCATATCCTATCCATCTATCTATATGTGTCTTCTTTTTTATACTTTCCTAGTTTATCCCAAAGACAGCATAAAGTTGTGCAACAAGATGATCTTGGTGTTCACAACTGTTTTCAGTTGATTTGAATTTTAATGTGTATCAAGTGTATTTCTTTGGAATGACTCGACATACTTGTATTAAATTCAGTATAGCTTATGTTATTGAATTTTCTTTTCTCCTGGTTTTTCTTCTCTCCACATTAGGCCTACTAGGAAGAAGAGACTCTATTTAATATGGGTGCATTAAACCTTTGAGGATCTAAAGCTCTCTCTTCAATATGCATGAAAACTTCAAAAGCCTGAATAAGATAATGTAGTTCTGAAAAGTTGATCCCTTTACTCCCTTTTTACTAGAATATAATCCATAGTCAGATAATATGTAATGCCAGACAATGGACCACATCAAATAAACAATGCCACCAAATCCTTACACTGACCTTACAAATAATATTTTTCCCAGAAAAAAACATTTCAAATGAGGGGCAAATCTTCTAGTCATGCTGTTTTGTTACCTTTTCTTTAGGAAGAGAAGAAAAACATTGTCTTCCATGCATATTTTTTCTTTTGAAGGGCTTCAGAGGCCATAAAACTTTAATTTTTAATTAAGAGGAGTATGTATGCATACATATATGTATACATATATATGTGTGTATGTGTGTGTGTGTGTGTGTATATATATATATATATGATTAAAACAGAGGCAGCATGCCTGGGAACTTTGGTATAAGAATAGAGTGGAACATTAGAAAAAAGCTAGGGCAAATTCAAATGAAATGAATACTAACTAATTTTAGGCACTAGGAAGTTGTTCCAAATATGCTTTTTTGTCATAAAGATAGTACTAAGTATGTCCTGGGAGGTGTATAGAGCTATAAGATCATCTTGCCTCCATCAACCATCTACAGTAACACCCACGCTATTTCACATTGATATTAATGTCATACTGTTGATAATAATATCACCATATCAGGTTCATACTGGCATTTCCCAGGCTTTAAGTTTCCCCTTGTTCTTCCTCAAGACATTATTCCAGGCAAAGAGGCAACTGCCTCTTTTGGTCCTTCTATATTTAATGCAAAACTTCATTTCTGGAAGCAATAAAGAGGAACAGCATTGTTAATTCAAGTGTAGTACTATAGAGTTCCCACAACATTGTGATGTTCTGGACTTTTGCCATCAAGCTTTAGAGCTTGTCAAATGGTATAGAATTAGACATGTCCTTGTTTCTGAAGCACACCTACTCACTTGGCTTAGCAGGTTAAATTATAGGAAAGAGCACTTTTTTTTTAAGAGAATTCATCAATCCTATGAGAGAGCTCCTTTTCTTGATTTCTTCCCATTCAGAACAAAGTTCTAGATAATAATTTGAGATTTTCAGAGCAGTGTTTCCCAAATTGAAGAACATAAGCTATACATGGGTTGCAATATCAATTTAGTAAGGTCTAGACAAGCAATTAAAATTCAAACATAAAATATAGCAGCTTAAGAGTGACCCAACTAGAACAGAATAGAGAATACTAACTGTATAGTAAGTGTCTTTGTTTTGATTTTATTTATACATACATATATATATGTATATGAATATGTTTGCAGGGCCATGGTGAAAAATGTATTTTTTACTGAATTATAGTAAAAAAAAGTCTTGAAAAAGTGTTTTATGGCAATATGATTCTATAAATGTTATGCCTTACAAAGCTTCATTGATTCAACTCAAAAAATTTGTCATCGTGACCAGAAAAACACACAGCTAAGTGCCAAGAGTGTTGTAAATATTAGTTTCCTGTTCGTAAAGTGTTTGATACACCAGAGTTCTCTCAAAATTACCGAGAAGGAAAGAAAATGGCATATGCCATTATCTTAGAATACACACATTCTGTCTTCTACATGCCTATTGGATATAGCACAAGTTTTTCAGGATCTCACAAAGTGAAGTTCTCTTTCAGACAAAGCATATTCTCTTCTCATAGGCATCTGGTGAGTGACTGGAAGTGATGGAAGGTCAAATGAGAAATTGTAATTACTTTCTCAAATGAGAATTTAAACTGCCTAGAGTTTACTGAATGACCATTTTCATTTCTTGTTCATTTTTAGTTTGCAATCTTCTGACCTGTTTTTAGCCAATGTAAAGCTTAAAAAAGTCTGTAAATTCTTTTTATTTTGAGTATAGAAAAGAAAGATTAAGGCATTTACTCTTTTGAAATAACTTCAAAATGTATTTTATTCCTCCATGGTCACCTTATTTTTTCTATTTTGAAATTTGGATAGTTTCTTGAAAGTACTAAGCATCTCAGGCACTGTTCAGGGGGCATTAATGAGTCCTTTTCATCATGGGTGGCCCCTTTGCATAGTTGGAGACTTCACCAAATTATCTATTGCTAGCGATAAACCAAAATCAGTTTTCAGGTGAAACTCATTTCTATGTAAATCCTGTTACCTGAGAGAGAAATGATTACTGATATGGGACCATCTACATAGTGGTATTTGCCTACCAAATAAAATCTTTTAAAGCTTTTTTTTTTTTAAGAGAGAAAATACTCCAGTTGAGGGGGAGGGGCTGAGAGAGAGGGAAAGAGAGAATCTCAAGAAGGCTCCAATCCCAGTGTGAATCCTGACAAGGGGCTCGCTCCCACAACCCTGAGATCATGACCTAAGCTGAAATCAAGAGTTGTACAATCAACTGACTGAGCCACCCAGGTGCCCCCAAAATAAAATTTTTTTTCAAATAAATTTAAAGAGAACTAGAAATGAGGACTATCATTCCATGTTAATAATTATAAACCATTTTTTTCTTTTACTGTTTTTTGGGTTTTTTTTCGGCAAGAGAATGTGAATTTTAATATGTTACTATACTTCTTAATCCTACATGTATAGAACTTTGCTGAGATGGTAAAAAATATGTCTACATGTCTTCTTCATTATTCGTACATCCTAGCAATTTCTACTGGTGGCCCTGTCATCAGACTGCATAATCATGCAGATGGTCCAAATACAGATGCACTGATTACAACATTGGTTATAACAGCATTCTGATTGGTCAGAGCCCAGGCAGTGATGTTTATCACATATTTTCTATATCTACCCGCCTTTTTTTATTTTACTTTTTTTTTTTTTTTTTTTTTAAGTAGGCTCCATACCCAATGTGGTGCTGGAACTCACAACTGTGGGATTTAGAGTCACATGTTCTACTGACCAAGCCAGCCTGTTGAACCCACCCCCGCAACATCTCCCTTTTCTATATTCTCACTCTCAATACAAACCTATTAAAAAAAATTTTGGTCCATGAAAAGAATATTTATAATAGAGCCAATTAAGAAACACATCACCTAATCATATTTCTAAACAGTTCTGATCTTGAGAAAGTTTTCAGGGAAGAGAAAAGAGATGACCTATCAATATAATGTAAACAAAAGATGAATTCAATAACATATGAAAGCAAAATTTCTGTGGTTAATATGCAATTTTCAAACTTTCTTTATCTCCCCTTTCTATGCCATATGTCATAAACTAGGACACAGAATTATCATTCCAAAATGTGATGAATAATATTTAAAAATGAAATAATGGTGTGAGGAATAACTGAGAGAGAGTATGGACTAATATGAATTCTGATTTCTTAGACGTTTCTCTAGGAAACTTCTAGTTGGACTAAAAACTGAGGTTAAGTCATGAAGTAGTCAGTTAAAAATTATCTATTTTCTGTCTAGCCCCATTACTTTGTTTCAAAAACTTAATTCTGTTTTGATTAGAGGAATATATGCTCTGAACCTGCTAGATCTTTGGCTAATATTCCCTGTTCCTCATATTAGAGAAACGTGCTATCTTTTACTATATTTTGATGATTATTTGTATGGTACTGTGGAGGCTAGTAATATCCATCTATTCACACAAAAACTGAATGCAGAATATGTTGTTGTAATTTGACAACACTGCTAAATTATGGCTTCTTTGAAGAAATGCTCTCCATCTTTTTTTTTTTTCTCTTGGTTAAAAGTCAAGCCCTCTATGTGAAACTTGAAGTGATCGACAAACATAGGAACTCTCTAGAAATGTACAAAAGCGTTGCCCAATGTGTGGATTATAAATTCAAAAAGGTGGACTGAGACAAAATATAATTACTTTCCTTTGAATTGAGCAAGTCACTGGGGTTAGCAATGTCAATCTCATGGGAAGTGTAATGAAATCTCTAATGATCACAGAAGGTCTGGATCTTCATTTCATGTTTCATTTGGAAGATACTCTAGTAGTATTGGTGGAAATGAATGGGATTATTAGAAGCTTAACATGTGTACTTCCTTGACAGAATACATTTTTAGATATTTACCATGGTGTGGGAAATGGGGAATCACATTAGCCAGATATATTGGTTAGCAGAAAGGTAGCAAATAATGGAGATGGTTTTTATCACTCTCTGATCCTTTCCAAGTGCAGTGGCTGGGAACTCTTCCTTTCCTTAATGTCATTTCCTGTTTAATTATCAAGGATATACACTTGATAATAGAAAATAGGTATACTCCTGAGGAGTTCAGAAGAGGCTCAGCACAGTTGCAGGCATTGCTTCCTCTGTTGGCTGTGAAGGCAGCTGTGGATTAAGGAACCTACAACTTAATGGTATGAATAGATAATATAGCTAATTGTAAGGGAAACATGTAATGAGTCCCAGGATAAGAGTCAATCTCTAGGTGTTAGATAAGGCCTTCTCTTACTCACTGGTAAAGGGGACAGAGGGATAGGGAAATTTCCAGATCTGATGTCTTCCCCTCAGGTCCTGTGAACTCCAGTTTTAAACCTTATCATCCCCTTTCCCTCAGGACCAACCCTACAACTTCGTTATCTCACCAATCTTTCAATGTGGCAAAATCTCTAGACCCTGCTTCTTTAGGATTGGGCTTTGATCTTTAAAGAGCTATGGTCATCACCAGTTAGGTTCACCAGTATCTAGTTACCCTGTTTCAGACACATTTCTCTTCTTCTTGGAAGATGACAGAAATGCAGTTCTTAGCAACCTCATTCCCTTAAAGTTGGTTGGGGCCAGTAACTAGTTCTGGATATGAATTGTGAACATACACGAGGTATGTCAACCAGTGACTGAAGAGACGTTGTTGCATAAATACTCTGTTCACTCACACCTTGGGTAGGAAAACTCTGAGATGTTTTCCCAAGTTTCTCAGTGCTTTTACACTTCAGTTGCTTACAATGGAAATTTACTCAGAAATATACTCTTCACTGGATCTTTTCCCTCTCTTTCTCTGTCTTACTTTCTTTCCTCCTTTTGGTATTTCCTAGGATTGTCTTCCAATTGAATTATTTGCATTAAAATCCTTTTGGAGCGGTTTTAAAATATATTCATAACCCTTAAATACCCCTTCTAAGAGGTGGAACCAAATTCCCTCCCTTAATTCACCTAGACTTAGTAACTTGTTTCTAACAAATAAGGTATGGTAAAAATGCTATTTTGTACATGGGGTAAAAGTACTCCTTACTATTTCCCTTGAATAACTTGCTCTGGAGGAAGCTAGCTACCATGTTATGTGAATGTTCACACAGTTCTATAGAGAGGTCCACAAGATAAGGAACTGGGGTTTCCTGCAAACAGCCACGTGAGCCAGCCATCACAGAAGCAGATCTCCTGGCCCAGTCATGCCTTCAGATGACTTCAGTCCCAGTCAACAATTTGACTGCAAACTTTTGAGGTCCCAACACAGAATCACACAGTTAAGCCACTTTGGGTTTCCTGATTCTCAGAAATTATGTAAAATAAGAAATGCTTGTTGTTTTAAACTGCTAATATTTTATTGCACAGCGATAAATAACTAATTTACCTTGTCTCAGAGATTGCATCTAGGGCACCTCAAAGCTATGACAACTCTCTTGTTGAGTTAAGTGTACTGAGACTACATGCAAAATAGAACCATGACTTAAGTCCATCTGATGTTGGATTCAATGGATCCATGGATCTATCTGTGGTTATTTATCTAATATTTATGTGCTTAAAAAGATGGATGGATTTATTTACCAAGTTGATGAACTTCCCTATTGAATCCTTGACCTTTGGAATAATATCCATTAGAGTGGGAAAGAACACATACACGTGGAAATTTCATCCCACCATGCAAGGTAATAAACCAGAAGCATTACCTAGGTAGAAGGGCAGAGATTAGTGCCACTTTCAAAAACTAAAGAATTGCCTCTGGAAAAAACAAAATGGACCATGGTGAATAATGGTACACTTCCAAAAATTTAACAAAGTGGTAGCCGCAATTATAGTTGCTATGACAGATATGATGTAGTTATTAAACTAGATCAATACAGTTTCTGGCACATTGTATGAGACTGATAATCTGACGGGAGTGTTTCTTCCAACTCCAATCAAGAAAGAGGATTGGAAGTATCCACATTCACTTGGGATGAAAAAGAATTTACAGCCTTGCATCAGGGATATATTGTCAAACTATGTAATGTGTGGAGTCTCTAGTGAGCCGCAATAGAAGAATTGCATCACAGACCCTTAACATTGTGGAGTAAGGTCATGCTATATATAGCAGGGAAAATTTTCCATTCCAAAATCAGTTCCTGATGTAGAGCATTGATAGAGACCATCATTCCTATCCTTAACAGCAAAAACATGTCATGTAAGCTACTATACAATTATAGTCTTTCAGAAACTCTTTAGAGAGCTGAGGATGTAAAGAAATCCAAATGAGTCACAAAACAAGTCCACACAAAGCCACAAATTCTTTCCTATGGGGCCTTCAGTGAAACACAGCAACAGTGTGTGAATGGTAGGTAGAGGGAAAGAAGACTAAGAGATTTATCCCCAAGGTGCATAGAGCCCTCATCAGGTTCAAGGAAGCAGGCTGCTAGAGGCTGAGGGCAGAGCAGGAGAGCTCAGAGACATGACCCTGAGGTGGATGTAACCTTCACCAAGCATGAGACATGGAAAATTTGGGCCAGGGAACCTATGTAGAAAGTTAGAAGGCAAAGAAAACTCCCTAGCACTGCATAATGCTAGCAGTTAGGCTGTAAAGAAACATCTCTGGCATCTTTCTGTGTTCAGGGAGTACCTGAGCTCATCATCAAAATATCTGAATCCAGTGGTGAACAGGATCCAGCTAATGCTGCAAAACATATATTTTTGTTCCGAATTTTTTTTTTTAATCAGATTAAGAAACTAATTTAAAAAGAAAGTGGCTTATCTAAACTAACACATCTATCTAGGAGCAGCACCAAGGCTAGAACTGGGTCTTCTCACTTCTGGTTTAATTCCTTGTCTGCTGTACCATGTATAGGACTATAATTAAATGAAAAGCACTATTCTATACATCATCAATCTCCTTAATATTTTCTCAAAAAGTTTGAGGTTGAATCACAATTGCCTGAAATTCTTTTTAAAGTCTAGAATATTCCAAATGTAATCCTTGATTTTTTTTTTTTAGCTCAAAATTTTAAAAAAATTCTAAGGTGGCATTGCTTATGTATATTTAGCTATGCTCAAATACAAGTAAGTCCTGTGGATGTGTAAGTGAGAACGTGAAGACAAGGTAGACAAGGTTAATCTAAAGAATAAATATGTGCAATGATTAAATCCAAAGACTGTAGAGCCGGATTGCTTGCATTGGGAAAATTGCTTAACCTCTCTGCTTCATTATTTGCAAATGGGATTCATAATAGTATCTACATCATTGGATTGTTGTGAATATTAAAAAAGTTAAAACATGTGAAAAGCAATTAGAATAATACTTAATAATATTTGCTGTTTTGTGTCTTATCTGGTTGAGAAATGAAGTTAAGATGCCAGGAAAATGGGTTTTTATACTGAACAACTCTTGGGTTTATATCTTGTCTGAATAATTTTGAGGGGATATTTACTTCTGCTATAAGATTTTTTAAGAATGACATAAAGAGTTATAGTAGAACTTGTTTAAAATGTAAATAGATTTTCAACTTATAATTAGAAAGGATTAGCAGATATCATGGTTACTCTAATAGATATAACAATAACTATCTTCCTTCATACCTCTCCCTTTCCCATATAGGCTAGAGCAGGAGAGATTAGTTTCCTTTAAACATAAACCTTTTCTTTACAACATAGGGAGAAAAATATGACAATTGCTAAAAAGATGTTAGGTCTGTTTGTCCTTGTGTTCTGTCCCAAAACCATGTTTAAAAAAAAAAAATCTAAATAGGATGTTAAATGCAGGACCGGAAGAAACGAGACACCTTTGGATGTGGAGATGGATGTTAACCAATGGTGAAGACCTTTCCTAAGTAAGCCTCAGTAATGGGAATTGATTTCTTTAAATAAAAACAATATCAGAAAAAAAGAGGTCTTTAAAAGATGTATTCATGAACTTTCAACAGAATGATGCAAAGAAGTCTGATGAAAAATAACTTCCTTACATTCCTGCCATAGAGCCTGGAATGTTCACCATTCTGTGACAACTTCTTAAAATGAATATGGACAAGAACTGGAGAAGGGAGTAAATGAAAAAGTCAAGGATTGCTGGTGAGCGTGTGGAAGATTATTTTCTCATTTAGAGTTTTCTAATGTGCTATAATGTGGTACATGTAATTGAAATAGTCAAGACCACAAAGTGCATTGAAAACAAAATAAGGTTTAATAAGGTTAATTCATTTACTTAAAGGAAGGATATAGGCTAGAATTAATCTGATGTAAATGATCACCGAAGTTACCAACCCCTCACTCTGCATCCAAGTAAAAAAAATTAAATGTTCACAAAGATAACCAGTTAAGGCTTACTAAAAGAAATCTTTAAGTTACCTTAAGACCATAATCATTAAGTCTTACAGTAATGGAAGAGGTAGTGGTATGTTGTAAAAAGCCGAGTTGTTTAAAATTAACTATTATTTGGAAGTTTTAATCAAAAGACTGAAAAGGAGATTTGTAAAAATCCTCACATGATTATGGGAAATGCATGCAGAGGTTTTGAAGTTAGAAATTTGTTTTTATATAAAATGACAATTGTTTGGTTCTAATATAACATGGGGAACCACTGACTCTATCCGTTAAGTTTGATAAGTAGCAACTGAAGAAATAGATGTATTTATTTTGATGGGCACTAATTAGCAGTCAGCCCATGAAATATTGCAGGAGAGCACAAGAAACATAAGGAGGGTAGCTTATGATATTCATAGTTATTCATGACGTATATATTAGTAACGCTGTGTTTGGTAAAGCTCAAGCATAGCTCTTTAAGAGAGATCTTTTCTAAGGCAAATATTGTATTTGAGAAGTACGGTGTTAGAAGATTAAAGCCAATACATATTCTGAAAATGCATGTGGACAAGGACTGGAGGGTGACATGAATGAAAAAGTCAAGGATTGCTACTGAGAGTGGGGAAGATTATTTTTCTTATTTTCTTATTTAAATATGCTATATTGTGGCATGTGGTTGAAATCCAGACCCTCAGGCAGCAGCTTTTAAATTATACAAGTGTACACAGTCCTGTGCAACTGCAAGCAGATGTGCCTGGTGATCTAGAGGTGTTCCCTGGGTGGTAGTTGCTGAAATCTGGTCTCCAGACCGGAGTATAAGCTCCCGCCTGGGAGCCCGAGGCAAGCTTCCAGGAGGCAGAGGGAGAGAGCGTGAGGACGCAGTGCGCATCAGCCCACGTCCACGTCCACGTCCACGTTCACGTCCACGTCCACGTCCACGTCCTCGTCCACGTCCACGTCCACGTCCACGTTCACGTCCTCGTCCACGTCCACGTCCTCGTCCACGTCCACGTTCACGTTCACGTTCACGTTCACGTTCACGTTGTAAGCTCGTGGGGATGGGCCGCACCCGAAGCCTGCCCCTCAGGCTGAAGCTCCCGGAAGTGAAAACAGGCCTTTTTCACAGAAAGAGTGGGGCTGTATTTGTCTGTGCAGTACCCTAAGGGTGCTGGCCTGCCGAGATCTGTCTTTCTGAGGGTTACAGTCCCATGGGACCCCGAAATACCTCTCGTACACCAGAGCCAGGACAGCAAGGGACATCTCCTGGGGCATGATTGCGGCGGGCAGCAGTCATAAAGACCAGGACACCAAACGTGTGTGAAAGGGGACAGTGGCACCCTGGAGTGTGGCAGAGAGCGAGCCAGCGAGCATGAGAATGTCACGCACCGGCTGGAGGGGGACAGCGGGAGCGCTTAGAGATGGCGCCCGCGGGCAAAGAAAAAAAAGAGACGGAGAGAGAAAAGGGAACAAACAGACAAAAACAACAACAACAACAAAAACAAATCTCGAGTTAAAAAAAATTTAAAAAGTGCCTACTAGTTGGAGCAAGGCGCAGGGAGAACTCGAAGATGGCACCCTCAGCCTCTCTTCCCAGAAAGCATCCCAGCAGGCCCCCAGAAGTGTGTCAAATCAGTCTGTCTGTCAGGCCAACTCCCCTCTCCCACATAAAGTGTGGGCACCCCTGGATCGGCGGCTCCCACACTGGGTCCTGAGACTGGTGAGTTAAAGGGTGGGCCGATTAAGAGCCCAGGTCACTACAGCCCCGTAGGTCTTGTGGATTCCTGCCTGAGTTGGTTTTCAAAGCTAGATATTTGGGGGCTTGTCTCTCAGATGCAGGTTTGAAAAGTTGGGGGTGTCTGATAAGGGTTTGAAACCCTTTGCTCCTTAGGGAGGAGTTGTGGGGTTTGAGTTCCCTCTCCACTGTGGGTCTCTGCTAGGGAGTTGTGGGGGATGGTGGGGATGGTGTTGGGGTTTATGGTGAGGTTGTGTCTCAGCCTTTCCTACCTCTTTGATGGACCTTCTCTTTTTTGCCTCAGGCTGGGAGTGGCTCAGATAGTATTTTTTGCAGAGAAAGTAGTTCTTTACATAGCAGCAGATTCAGTGTGTTCCAGGAGTAAGCACTTTCAGGATCCTCTTCCATCGCCATCTTGAACTGTGAACTCAAAAATCTGTATATTGAATCCAGTTTACCTGAAACTTAAGTGTATATTGATAAAAATTATAATTTTGATCTTTGCTTCTTGTGAGTCTGTGACAGAAGGCTAGTCTTCATTTCTGAACCAGATAGGATAAAGGAAATGTGACAGTTTGTGAGAAGTTCGTTGTATCATGGGTATCATGTTCCAACTTTCTTCATGACCAAGACACATAAAAAATGATTGCATTATTAAAGGAGTCTGTCACACTAACTCCATGAAATCTTTACTTAGAGATAGTCTCATAAGTGAAATCAGTAAGAGGCTGAGAGTATGGCTACATGCATGAGATATTTTCATAATTTTTCAACTTGGATTTGTGGGAATTATTTATGATCTAATATTATCTCTTAGCCTCCTACTTAGAGTCAGGAAAGTGAAGGGCATTTTGCATGAAGTAAGACCACCTTGAGAGACCATTCCATTCAATATTTGTTACAATAAAACCCAACATCTGTCAAAATGGTTCTCATCTCTTGGCTTTAAGAAATCATAATTAAAAAAATATGACCGTGAAATCCAGGCATTATGGTATATTTAGAGGCTGAAGGCAAAGTGCCTTGAGGTTAAATAGTATCAGTTACAGTCTTCTTTCAGCAGTCTGGCATACAAGATGGAAGTCAATCTTATAAATTAATAATTGACAAAAACACATTGGAAATTTTTTTCCTCAAAGGGTTCCTCATAAAATTTATCTCAGTAGAACCAGGTTTCCATCAAGATTCCAGGATAGTTTTTGCTTGTTTATTTGTTTTTCACTTTCCTGGAAGTTAGGCTTTAAGTTTGCAGCATAACTCTAACAGAAATGAGTTTATTTGTTATTAGAATAGATTCAAAAGCCTCTTGAAGAGTTTGTTTAAACCAGTAGAATCAGTGTCCCATACAACTGCACATAACATGAACTTCTGAGGAATATTCAAAATGTTCGTATTGTCTGGTGGGTGAAGGGGGGAGGGGGGAGCCACATGTGGTAATGTTATCCAGATGTAACCATTGTACCAATTCCCGTGGAGATCAAAACATAATTTTCTTTTGCTCTAAAACTGAGGTTTTCAGATTGAGTCTGTTTCCTTGGTGACATATGGCAGGGTTTCAATAGTACCCAAAGCTGCTTGATAAACAGTGTATAGCTCTTGCTAAAATATTTGGGGGTAAACATTTTAACAACAACACAAATTATACAAATTTGGTAAATAATAACTGCAATACAAAATTCTCATGCTTAAGGAGGATCACTCTGAGCTGGGCCATCAGCACCAATAAAAGGCATATATACATATTCTCTGCCGTTTGTGTTAATCGCATTAAAATGCTTTACAGATAATGCTCTAAGAAAAATAGGAATTTGATGAAGAATTTCAATAATTCCACTGCTGTGATTGGCTAATATTTAAAAATTGTTGGTAGCCTAGCTAAAAGAATCAAAGAAGAACCCAAATGAATAAGTGGCAAAGAGCAAGTAAGTAGAATGACTAAGTAGCTATTCATTGTCTAGTCATAATAGACTACTTAGTAACTGTCTCTACAACTTTATTCCTTCTGCATATGATACCATTATCACCTGTGGGTTCATCTCCATCTTTAGGTTTTAAGATCTGCCGCATCTTATCAGGGAAGAGATTTCAGGAAGTACAGATCTATGGGGCACTTAAGATCAAGTCAGTGTTATTGTTAGTCTTGATTTGACCGTGGCATTTTAATTCTAGTACCTGGGCTTCTGCTCTCCTCTTAGATTTTAAACACCTGTTTATAACAAGTCCTTATTTTATTTGAATAACTTGAGTCCTAACATCCTCCAGTTTCCCAGCTCCTAAAATACAGGGCCCATGTATTACTTTCCAAATGCCCTTCTCCAAGCTCTCTCTATTGTCTCATCTCCTTTCTTTTTTTTTTCCCATTCTACTGTTACAAAGCTATCACTATCTTCTGTCAGTAATGTATTGTACTAGTTATTTGTATATTCCTGGTGCTGACACAGACACTAGCATATATATAGCAGGTTTTCAGTAAACTTGTCTCAAGTGAATGTGTCACCCTAGATTTCTGCTCCCTTACTGTAGAAGACAAGAGTGACTAAATCCATCACAAAACCATCTTACTCTTAGCTAAGCATATGCAAGGCATCCTGAAGAATGTCTGAGTAGAATAGTCTTCTACTTCAGGTTCAGATGTCATATTCCAACATATCCAGGGTGATGGGTATTCAGAAGTCATTTCTCTCACACATTAGTTTATTCCCATGCTTCTGTCATCTGGCTTTCATTATTGGTTTTATATTCTCCTAACCCCCCTTCTTTCTGTCAACCCCTAGAGCTGCTCCATGATTTTTTACCTTCTTGGTTTCCTCCTGAAAAGTCTATCCTCTAACCTGGGTTGTTCCTCCTCCTCAGTCACTTCTAATTCAGTCATTGGGTAGGAAGTCTAAGAGAGGGTTTTCAGTTGTTGAAAGTAGCGGGGGAGGCACAGAAGCCTCAGTAATGACATTGCCAAAGTGGGGAATTTGGAAGACTAGTATTCCTTGCAAATAGGGATTGTCATTTACTTCTTTGTTATGTTAATCAATGAAAGAGCTGGTGCTGTGTCATTACAAATATAACTTCTCTTAAGGAGCTCTTCTCCTTTGTGTTTTTATGTTGAAAGAATGTCTCCTTAATCCACTCTGGGTTGCATTATGAAAGGTTCCTTAGGTGTTCCTCTATTCCTCCAGCCATTGTGGGTGCCAGATTATAGAAAATAGTCAAAAAAGAGATGGGATGGGTGTTTGGATTTGTTTAGTATTGCTACTGAGGCCTGCTAATACACAATTTCAGTTTGCTTGACTCTTGTCTTAACTTCTCAGATGCCAACTGCTTATCTGGACACAATTTTTTTACCTGTCACCATATTTTTTAAATCCTGTGCTTTTCTTGACAACAAGCTTCCCATCCATTCCCATTTTTGCCATCAGTGTTAGCCCTGTTTTAGCGGTTAAATATATTTTTCTCAGTAATGATCTTTAAGTACTGGTACAACATTTAGTCTTTCGGATTAAGATAAATTCTCAAGACAAGAGAATGAGAACCCTGATTTAGGAATCTAGTGCATGAAAATACAGAACCAAAGCTTGTTTCCTTACAAACCAAGCTTGAGCTCTTTGGTGACTGTAGCGGATAGCATGTTTTCAATCTTCTCCAATGATGAAACTTTTATTTCTTGTTGGAATTTTTTTTAATTTATTTTATTTTATTATTATTATTATTATTTTGTGTGTGTGTGTGATTATATGAGGATAGCTTTCTCCTTCCTGACTATGGAGGGACAAGGAACTTGGCATCGTCCAGGCAAATCAAAGTAGTCTATCTCCCTGGCCACAGATGTTCAATGACACCACATTAAAGACTCTCAGGGAAGTTCCAGCCAGGAACTTTTGATAGGGAGTCTATCAAAACAAAAAACAAGTCTATCAAAACAAAACAAAGCAAAATCTACTAGCTTGTAACACTGATAAGGGTAGCCATTGATAATCTTGTCCATTCTAAAGAAATCAAAGAGAAAGCCAATAGAGACGGAAGGCTCTGAAAGATGGCCAGAGAGGCAGTGTCCTCTGTCTAACCATGCTTGAAACCTCAAGACCTACTACATTTCTGAACTTCCCAGTAGTGGGAATTCATGCATAAACTCCTTCCCTTCCCAAGCTAGCTTAAGTGGGTCTTCTGTGACTGGCAATCTAATGAGTCCTATTTGACACTGTAAACACAAATTGAACCATATATAATGTTATTTGCTACCTGAGACCAGTCTTGCTTCAGATAAGGGAATAATATAGGAGAAATTGAATCTTGTATCTGAACTCGCTGAAATAAAGAAATCAACATAGTAATAAGATGAATAAAGAAATCTTCTTTCAAGAGACTGGAACTATAGCCACAAAGCCAGTATTCCTATACACTTTTTCCTAGTGACTTCAATCATTGCATAGCCAAGGAAATGCAAATATTAACTTCACTTAATGGGATATACTAAGAGAGTCAAAATCTTTCTAAAACATGATAATCAGATTTGGGTAGGCAGGGAGGTAGAGAAGTATAAGGATGAAGGAAGGTGGAATCAGTCAGTTATTAGTAAGGAATTCTGGTCTATTAAATAGAAAAAATAATGATAATCATTTTTATTGGCTGTTATGGCTATCAGTGCCTTCTATGTCCATGCACAGCACATAAGTCTATTCCTTGCAGAAAGACTGCAAGTGTTAATAATTCCTATCTTACAAGAAGGAAACTAAGGCTTAGAAAGTTGGTGAAGGCTCTAGAGTTAAGGCATAGGGATAAAGTTTGAACTCAAATCTTTTAAATTGCAATACCCAGAGGGCTTCCCTCCCTGCCACTCTACCACCCTACTCCCTTGAAATAGGGACACCAAAGGTTGTGGTAACTGACAATACATTGATTTCATCAGGTTTTATCAGAAGACCCCAAGATGGGCAGGAAAAATCACTGAAATGGCAATCTTATTTTTGGATATCTACTCGGGCTGAAAGGATATGTCCACAGAAAGGTCATCAGCATAGTTTCATAGTTTAGGGAGTGGACTATGGAGCTAGGGTCCCTGGATTCCAATTATGACTGTAGCACTTGCTAGTCCTTGCATCTTGCACAAGCTATGTAACCCCTTTGTGTTGGTCTCCCCATTTTAGAAATGGGGCTATTAATATACACCTCTTAGGATTGTTATGATAATAAAATACATTAATGTTTGTAAAGCTTTTAGAAGAGCACTGGCTGTATAATAAGCACTCCATAAATGTTTATTAAATAAAAATATTTTCTGTATTTTAATTTTCGAATTAGTTCCTCTAGGTCAGGATTTGGCACTGTTTTTGTTTTGGGCTGGATTATATCTTGTTGTGCGGGGGGGTTGTCCTGTTTAGTAGCATCCCTGGCCTCTACTCCCTAGATGTCATTAGCACAGCCTCCCCCGGCCCCTTGGTAACAATAATTTTCTCCAGACATTGACATATTTCCCAGTGGGGGCAAGGGGAACAAAAAAATTGTCCCCTTTGAGAATCACTGCTCTTGATGTAAGAATTAATAGTCTATAGATCTTGGATTTATGTGTAATTATTAGTAGTTACAAAGTTATAAAGTGGAGCCCATTGCTAATGTCACTGCTACTACAGGCGTTTCAAAGTTAAAACCCAGACAAAAAGCTCTTCAAGGAGTAAGATATTGTCACCAGCTTGCTATATAGTCTACTCAATTTCATTGCTTCCCCCCCCCCAAATATTATTTCTTCTATTCAGTATACTCTGGTCTTTCCATTTCAGTGTGTATTTCCCCTCTGTGCCCTTCTCTGTGTGGCAACGCTGCATGTCTACCAGCAGGTGGTATCCATGAATAATGTGATCTACATCTTTTCCTTTGCAGGCTGGATGAGATTACCTCTCCCCACACTGCTGTGCAGAGACATAATGGCCAGAGCTCTGTAGGGATATTCTCTTTCTTTCCCCTAACTTGGAGGGTGGGAGGATGTATTCAAAAAGACTTTCAGAGGGCTATTGGATACATTTTATGTAACAGCAGATATTATGTATAACTCTACTATTTGAGTTGGATACTTGTTAGCAGAATAATAGAGGTATTTGTTTGCTGGATAGTCAGAATTCTGCTGATTTGAATACCCAGATTATGTTGTTTCACTCTTCTTGACCGACCACCAATTACTATGTTCCACAATTGCATGTGGCAATGTGGGGATTGGCTTAAGAAGATAATGAAAGAAGCCCAAATAGTAATATCTTTATCTTTTGCATTTTAAATGCCCATAAAAGCACACCATATATATGTATATACACGTACATATGTGTATATAAAAGCTCCTCTTCGTATATTATAGTCATAGTGTTGATTCATCTCAGTTCTAGTAATGACTCATAATCATAGGGAAATAAACATTTTCATATGTCATGGGGTATTTAAAGGTATCTATTCATTATAAACGTTTTCATATTTCAAGAAGATATATATTAGGTAGTAATACTATGGTTTATGTTATAAAATTTCAGTATATTACAGTCTTGTCCCTTTGTATGCAACTCTCTGAGTCTACCAAATTTTCCTTCTCTGGATTTTATGTTCTGGTTCTTAATCCAGCATAGGGGAACCTACATCCCTATTATTGTATAGCCTAACTAGATTGGACTTGCTCTTTGGAAAATGGGTCCAGGAAACCTTCAGAAATAATGTCATTTTTGAGCCCCAAAAGGTGGGATTCAAAACAAAATTTTTTCCTGGAAGTAAAGTAGAGGATTGAAAAAAAAAAGTTCAAGAGTAGGAATCTAAATTAATTTCATTCATCTGACTCATCGGAAGGATTTTGTGGCTTCCCTTCCCTGGGGTCGCTTCTGTACTTGCTGTGGAATCAAATTGAGCCAATCATTTCCTCCAGCTTCACAATCTATATCTGGCCTTGTATTCCAATCAATATCGTAGTGATTGATATTGATCTTGAGGAGTTGAAATGACTGTCTCAACCATGTCTTGGTTTGATCGATTGTTAAGTATATACCTGGTGTTAAGAGTTCTGTTCCTCATGAAATTATGATCAAACAAATGACCCCTAATAGAACTTTGACAGCTTAGTAATAATAGATTATCCTCAACTAGCAAAATAAAGTGAGACTTTATCAACTAATATGTGCCAGATAATTTAAAAAATATTTCCATTTTAAAAATTATTACAAGTTTGGAAAATACATTTTCATAATAATACAGGATTTTCTATGTTATGAAAAAATTGACCCATATGTTTTCATCATCATTCATCCTTCATTCAGGTTTGTTAATCATAACATTTTGTCATATCTATAAAATACAGAGAGATATAAAATATATAGAGGCATCATATATAAAGAGATATGATATATATATCATATATAGAGATATCATACATATGTGTATATATATACATATGTGTGTATATATATAGTTTATAGAAACTATTGCTGAAAATCCCTATGTATACCATCCTTATGTCATTCCTATTTATCCTTCTCCAGTCAGTCTCCAGAATTTAGTGTTTATCTTCTCATGTAAGCTTTTACTACATTTGTGGCTATTGTGCCTGTTTTATAATAAATGGTCTCATAGTCGGTATTTCCTCTGACAGCTTGTTTTTTAATTCAAATTAAATTTTATGCGATTCATCCATATTGATGCAACTCTTACATAGATGAGTAGAGTGCAATTTATTTATCTAACCTTCTGTTGAAGAACACTGAGGTTGTTTACAATTTGTCTCTCTCCTAGCAGTAGTGCTGCTGTGAACATTTGTGTACATGTCTCCTTGTGTGCATGTGTGAGAGGGTCTGTAACAGAGAATTGCTAAATCATAGAAAATGCTCTTCAAATTTATCAGATAGCCCCAAATTGTTCTTAAACTTGTATTTTCTCTAGCCATGTATAAAAGTGTTCTTATTTTATAATCTCATCAACTATTTGGTATTAATAGACTTTGTTTTTATTTATTTTTTGTCAGGCTAGAGGTATGAAATTATATCTTACTATGGTTTTATTTTGCTTTTATGTGATCACCACTATGTTGCATTATGTTTATTTGCTATTAGTTTTTGTTTTTCTGAAAAGTTTTTTGTTCATATCCTTTACTATTTTTTCCTCTTTGATTATTTGACTTTATTCTTATTGATTTACAGAATATCTCTCTCCCATCTTAACCCCCTCAACTTCCAATCTTGTTTTGTTATTTGTAATATCACATAATTTTGTAGATCATTTTTTAAACAATTATATATAAATTCTATTTCCATCATGTTAAAAACAGTTACATTTTTTTCAGTACTAAAAAAATAATATATCTTTACATTAATGTATTCAAATGATACACACAAATACAAGAAAGTTAAGATCTCTTGAAATCTCAGTATCCCTATATAATTATTGCTAATATTTTAGTTAATCTTCTAATATATACTTTGTGCATTCACCCACATTCCCAGATACATACTTTTACATGTAATTAGGTCATATAATTGTCCTTCTTTGTCTTCTTTCCTTATTTTGTCCCCCATTTCCATATTCTGCTACTTTTTGCCCATTTCCATATTCTGTCACTCCAGAGCAAGTTAATAACTTCAATTTTCAAGCCAGCAATGACATATCAAATCCTTCTCATGGATTTGACAATCTGCATGTCTCCTTTGTGACCAGTTGGAAAAACTCTCTGCTTTTAATGGCTCATATAATTTGGCCAGACCTACCTGGTAATCTTCCTGTCTTAAGATCATCTCTGCTCTAATGTAATCACTGGAGTAAAACCTATCATATTCAAGGTCCCAAGTATTATGCAGGGCATGTACAGCAGGGAGGTAGAAATTCTTGGGGGGAATCCTAGAATTCTGCTTACCACAATCTGCCATCTGGCCCCCCAAAGATTCAAGCCCCTGCCAAATGAACAACACAGTCATTGCCTCCTGAGGATTCCAAGAGTCTTACCCCATTACAGCATTGGCTCACATCCAGAATCTCCTCTAAATCTCATTAGCTTCAAAGGCTAAACTCTCAACATTTGAGTTATCTAAATCATATGCAGATGAGGCTCTTGGGTATAATTCATTAAGTGTAACTCCTGGGGCATAATTAATCTTTGTCTATGGACCTATAAAACTAAAGAGAAAACTTGTATGACCCCAACACTCATCCCCAACAAGATGAGTATTGTTAACAGTTATAGGCATTAGAATTCAAAAAGGGCAATATGGAAGATAAAAAGGAATGCAGTTCTGAAATTTGGCCAGGACAAGTTTTTAGCCTGAGTTCCTTGATTAGGTTTCAGGACTTGGAGATAATCCTTCACAGCTTTCTGCTTTGCCCCCCTGAGTTCTCATTTGTGGCTAGAGGGTATTGGCTGTGTTCTATCCATTCTTGGTTTCACCCTCTTAATCATATTCCATTTTCTGTGAAAGGTAGCATGTGCATATATCTGAGTAATTGTATCAGCCTCTTCCAGTAGAAATTGGGCATCCAGCATCTTCCTTTCATTTGTGTTTTTTCTGTTCCTTTATAATTCTCTTAAAAACTTTTGTATTTTATATTTATTTTTTGCATTTATGTTTTTTCAGGAATATTGTTCTGTACTTTTTTCTTATAATATCTTTATCTGATTTTTGATATCACAACAAAGTCTCACCTCATAAAATAAATTGGGATATATTTCTTTCTCTTCAATTTTCTGGTAGATAAAGATACTATGTAAAGTTGGTGTTTCTTCCTTAAATATTTTGTAGAATTCACCAGTGAACTTATTTGGGCCTGAAATTTTCTTTGTGAGGTTTTCAAGTAAGGATTCCATTCTTTAATGTGTATAGACTTATTCAGGTTATAAGGTTATGTATTTTTTCCCTGATTGAGCTCTCATAATTTGTGGCTTTCAAGGGATTTGTTCATTTAATCTAAATTTCCTATTTACTGGTACAAAGCTGTTCACAGTGTCTCAAGATCTATAGTGATGTCCTTTATTTTATGCCTAGTATCGATAATTTGTGTCTTCTTTTTTGTGGTGAGCTTTAATAGAGGTCTTCAGTCTTATTGATCTTTTTATCTTTTTTTTTTTATTTTTTATTTATTTTTTTTTTTTTAAGAGGGGGAAGCAGCAGAGGGAGAAAGACTCCCAAGCAGGTTTCACACTGGGCCTAGGGGCTTGATCTCACAATCCTGAGATCATGGCCCAAGCTGAAATCAAGAGTTGGACACTTAACCTATTGAGTCATCCAGGCTCCCCTCTTATTATCTTTTTAAAGAACCAACTTTGGTTTCATTGATTCTATTGATTGGTTTTCTGTTTTCAATTTCTTTGATTTCTACCTTTGTATTTATTATTTTCTTCCTTCTGCTTGCTTTAGGTATAATTGGCTATTCTTTTTCTAATTTCTAGTGGAAAAGATTAGGTCATTGCTTTGAGACCTTCTTTTCTTATATAAGCATTTAGTTACTAGAATTTTCTCTAAGTACTGCTTTAGCTACATATCAAAGATATTGATGTGTTGTGCTTTTATCAGTGGTTCAAATATTTTCTAATTTTCTTTGTGACTTCTTCTTGACCCTTGAGTTGTTTAAATGTAAATTGTTTGGTTTCCAGATATCTGGGTGTTTTCTCAATGTATTATTTTTTTGATTTGTAATTTATTTCCATTTTGGTCAGGGAATACATTGTATAAACTTTTAATATTTTAAAATATTTTAAAGATTTATTTTATGGTCCCTATTGTCTATCTTCATGTATATTTCATGAGCACTTGAAATGAATATGTATTTTCAGTTATTGAGTATAGTGCTATGTAATTGATAATTAGGTTAATGTGGTTATTTTTTCCCCAGGTTTATTGAGATATAATTGACAAATGACATTATATAAGTTTAAGGTATACAGTCTGATAATTTGATACATATATATTACAAAATGATTACCACAGTAAGGTTAGTTAGCATATCCATTATCTTACATAGCTACTATTTAGGTAAATGTGGTTATTAGTGTCATTTGATCTTCTGTATCTTTCCTGATATATATTCATACCTTCACCATTTTGGGTTTAAAACATTTTTTTTCTGCAGACTCAAGTTGCTTTCTAGACTATTTTCCTTAGTATATTTTGTACTGATCTGTATTTTTCCTATTCTGTTTCAAATTGTTATGTCTTAATTTACTTTAAATATTTATTTTGTAGTCTTGATTCAGTAGTTACAGTGTCTGATGGCTTTGGAAAGGTTTCATCCCAGTGTTGTAACCAGTGACACATCTTTATACAGGGCCTTCAGCCCCAACTTTTTCTTTTGCTTGATGTAAAAACCTTCTCTCTCCTGAACTATTGGCCTCTTGGTGACAAAACCCAGCAACAGTCAATTCTGTAAAAGAATGTGAGTGCTCTTTAAAGACATGCAATGTAGGATTTGTTTTCTTGTTTGAAACACAACATACAATCCTTGACAAATATATCATATAATACATATTTTGAATTGTTATTGTCAATGACAGGTGACTTTGATCAAAACTTGATTAAATAGTCAAAGTTAAGTGGTTATTACTTTTAATCAGAGTTAAACAGAAGCAAATGACAATCTCATTTATAGACAGAACAACAGAAAGGAAATTAGCTCTTCATCTACGACTTTAGGAAATGAAGGCAAGTAATTATTGTAGAAATAGGGATGAAGTATCATTCCCTGTATTATCCAATATTTCTTCTCCTAATTACTTAAACACTTAGTGAACTCACAAATCCTTCAGACACAAATCTTTCTTGGAGGAAACAAGCTTTAATTTGTTTGTGGTTTATTTGGGGTTCCCATTCTTGGAAAGGATAATGTATCAATTTGTATTTTCAAGTTTCCAGACAAACTTACATGTACACAAATTGCTATCAATATAGATTTTATATTCTTTATAAAAGTTGTTTTTTTCCTGTACAAATAACATTAAAATTTACCTTTAGCTTGGTCAATAAATTACAAATTAAATTTTACATGTATTACTAGAAAAAATGTACTACAACCAATCTTTTTTTTTTTTTAAAGATTTTATTTATTTATTTGTCAGAGAAATAGAGAGGCCACCTGCATGCACACAGTAGCAAGGGGAGCAGAAGGCAGAGGGAGAATACTCCTCCCTCTGAGCAAGGAGCCTAATATAGGACTCTATCCCAAGACCCTGAGATCATGACCTGAGCTGAAGGCAGATCCTTAATCAACTGAGCCATCCAGGCATCCCATAACCAATCTTTTAAAGCATTAAAAGTAGGACAAAAGTACTTCTCTTTAATTTAATCAATTGGATAAGACAACGTATTTAAATTAAAGTAAAACCTAGGTCATACTTTTGGCTATATTGCTAGTAACTCTTAGCAGTATTTTAACTTCTTTAAGTTTCCTCATTGTAAAATAAGAAGGTCCAAGGCAGAAAATCATTAAGTGTCCCCACTAATTTTAACATTTTATGTTAGGGACTTATTTACTTTAGATGAGGAAAAAAACATCTCAGTAAGTCACACTGACTTCCTGGATATAAAGCATCTATGATTATTCATAATTCAATCCTAGCTTCCCACACACTTTCTAATTCTTTCTCAGTGCCCCCAAAATCCAAACAGTTCTGACTCCTTTTCAGAACTATAGGCTACTTGGATCAGTGACTCTCCAATTATATACCTCAAATCTTTGGAAGCTGGTAAAAATCATTGAAGTTATAAAGAAAATGTAAATCCTTGAATGCATCAAATATTTTCTATAAACTGAAAGTGGCTCATTTGTATGTTCTTTGATTTTTCAAATATAAGTAGGTGTTCCTGTGATTACTAAAATTAAAATAGTTGATTTCAAATGTCTATTACTTTAAGGAAAATACCTTAATAATTAAAAAGATTTTTTACAATGTATTTTCCCTAATAGATACATGTAAAATTTAATTTGTAAATTATTGACCAAACTAAAGGTAATTTTTTGTCATTCTTGGTTTTCAAAATTAATTTTACATTGTTTTTTACATTGTTTGAAAATTAAAATTGCTCTCATATAGGGATATTTAGAAATTTTAAGTTTTGATAATGTAAGGAATAACTGATCTTACACTGTTTCCTTCAGTTTATTTTATTTTAATATAAATTGCCTCTGAAATAAATTCAGTTGTCAGTTTTTGGTAAGGTTGTCTGGAAAATTACTGTAGGAAAAAGTAGGGTAACAATTTGATATCTACTCTATACCCCATAGCACTTTATATATACTTTCTTTTTTTTCCCCACTTCTGACACTACATTTAATTGATTCTATCTATCTTCCTAACTGGATTAGAGATTACTTGAGAATAGTAATAGTTGCTTACTTACCAATAGCTTTTTCCACTTTGTCTACTGTGTCATGCTGCATAGATAGTAAATGCTTAATAAAAATTGTCTGGATTGAATCTAATGATTCTGTGATTCTATCAGCAGATTAGGAAGCTGCCAATAGATCAGAAAGAGTGAGCAGTCCCCTGTTACTGAGAAAGTAGAAATGACCAAAGGATAAGACTCCAGATTAGAGTATCACTCAATAAAGATCAGTATTCTGGGCTACCTCAGGGACCATCCTGATACTCAGAGAAGTCAAAGAACCATGGATAGATTAATCTTATTCTCTGGGGTTTGCATGTTTAGGTGATCAGATGGAAGTGGGGTTGAGTCCACCTAGGCAAGATAAAGTATCAGGGATTTTTTACATTTGTTTAGTGATTTACAGCTTTCAAAATGCTTTAACTAATATATTTTGTTTAGGTGTTGATTTTGTATAAAACTTAGATTCTATTTATATACTTCATGGCTTCGTTGATGTCTAAAGAATTAAGTGTGGAAAAGTTGTGGACAATTACTTGGATCTTTAATGATATTAATGTCCTAGCAACAAGCTAGACCCAAGAAGAATATATATGAATATACCAATTGGATGATTCAGTAGTGTTTTAATGAAAATTAGGATGACTGAGTTAGTACAGATCTCTAGAATCCATCCCCTTTTTCCAGAATATCTGCCTAGTTCATGGTCTGGATTATTTTGTAATGTCTTTACCTCTTATGTATGTTCTCTGACCAAATCCCTCTCTCATGTTGTTGCTGATTATTCTTTTAAACACAGGCTTAATCATTTCTGTCCCGTGTTTGGAAACTTCCAATGGTTCTCCCAACCTGGAGGATAAAGTAAACTTCTGTTAGCATGTTATGAGGAGATGTAGTCAGAATTTCTCTGATAACATCTTAGATGGCTTTTCTGGTTGCCCAGCTAAGGGACTAAGGTCTCTATTCCCAGTGGGAGAGAGTGCCAAAATCTCCAGGTAGTAGGAGTACTAGGAGTAGTACTTGGCTTTTCTACTACTCTTCTGAGCAGCTGGCGTTTAAGCTCAGACTTTTTGATGCCAAAGCAGTTCATTTTGACTCAAATTCTGCAAAGACTAGCTTAGCTTGCCCCCATAAAAAAAGAAAAGCAATGTGGGAGTGGGACAGAGGAGTAGTGTGGTTTCGCTGCTAAAGCATAGCCACATGGTGTGTCCTGCTGCACCTAGGGAGCTCTGCAAACGATGCCATAGCATGCTGAGAGATGGAGGATCTCTGAAATCATTGCACTTCTGCCCAAGTTTCAGTGTGTAGTAAAGCCTTTACAGTACTCTAAGAAAATGAGATTCTTGGGGTGCCTGGGTGGCTCAGTGGGTTAAAGCCTCTGTCTTTGGCTCAGGTCATGATCCCGGCATCCTGGGATCGAGCCCCGCATCGGGCTCTCTGCTCGGCGGTGAGCCTGCTTTCCCCCTCTCACTCTGCCTGCCTCTCTGCCTACTTGTGATCTCTCTCTGTCAAATAAATAAATAAAATCTTAAAAAAAAAGAAAATGAGATTCTTTACCATATACTTCAAAATATGACTTCGTAGCCTCCCAAGTTTCATGTTGTTTTTCGATTTTATCCCAAGCTGTTTGCTGTTCCTTCCAGGTTGTGCACATCCATACTTCATTATTTCCATTGACAGTAACTTTTCTAACTATTTGCCAGGCAGCCCTGCTGTCCTTGGTCACCATAACAGTTAAACAGAACTGTTCCATATAGCTACTGGCTGTCTACAACACGAAAATCCCATTTCAGTTAATTGTCCTTTCAAGGAAGCAAACCATTTTTTCCCCTCATCTGAAAAACTGTCTTTGTAAGCATACCAATTGGTTGATGGTCCAGCTAATGAAAATATGATTTACTAACATTGACATAAACAATTGTGTCAGTGGGAGAAATAGGAGGTCTATAGTATCACAGTTCTAAATTATGCATGTTTGAATTTTTATATTTTTTCAAAACTCCAACCCTCTTTCTGTTCAATATTTATTTTTTATTCCACCATATTTACACTCGGCTTTCACTGAGTTGTCTATACAAACTGTTCCCTAAGGTGGTTCCCAAAACTGTCTACTTAAATGCTCAAATTAGATTTATAATTTGGATCATTGAACTATCATGTCATTCTAAAATGAATGGTCTAATATTTGAGGCTATTGTGTTTGGGCCTGATGCATTTCTTCCTTGCTGATGACTCTTAGGCTAGATGATTATCTACCATGTGTATGCAAATTATATGATGCTTTTTTGAACAAAATTATTCAAAGACAGATATTTACTTTCCACTTTACCTTACATAGATGCTTTTACCAAGAAACAAACAAAACCCCATGGAATGTATTCAGTGTCAAGGATGGGGTGTAGAGTGATTACTTTGGCTAAAGCATGAATGAACTGTAAGCGAGGATAAGAATAAGTATAGAGACTGTAGTAGGCAGAATTTTTAGATGGCCTTCAAGATTCTTATTCTCTGGTGTACATATACCTTCTCGCAGTTGTTCAGTCAAATACGAATCTTGATATCCTATGAAAGTGTTTTACAGATGAATTGAGTCCTCAAATATGTTAACCTTAAAATACATAGATTATCTTGTGGATCTGATCTGAACTTAAAATAACCTTAAAAGTAGGAATTTTCTTTAGCAGTTTGCAGAAAAGGAGGTCAGAGATTCAGAGCACAAGAAGGATTTTATGTGTCATTGATGGCATAAAAATGGAAGGAAAGGAATGAAGATGTCGGAGCAGAGAGCAGTCCCTGACCAACAGGCAGCAAGGAAATAAGAACCTCAGTCCTCCAACTGCGAGGAACTTAATTCTGCCAATAACTAGAATGAGTTTCAAGTAGGTTTTCCCTCAGAGCCTACAGATAAGACCTCAGCCTACCTGATCCTTGATATCAGTTTTTGATGCCATGGAGAGAGAGAACTTATCTATGCTTACCCTATGCTGAATTTCTGACCTATGCAATTATGAACTACCAGATTGATGTTGTTATAAGACACTAAGTTTGTGATAACTTGTTACTTGGTAACAGAAAATGACTACAGAAGATACTGTAGTTATTGGAATGAGAGGTAAGGGCAGCTTGGATTGTGGGGGTGGCAGTGGAAATAAAGAAGAACAGAAGTAAGAGATATTCAGGAGCTAAAATTGATATGATTTTGTAATAGATCGGGGGATAAAGGAGATGGATAAGTTAAAGCAGATATTTGGTTTATCACTATTAATCCTTTGTCACACATTAGAACACCACCATGCTAAGTAGATTATAAGTGTTGTGGGAAGTGAAGAACATGAATTGGGTTTTAGAAATGTAGAATTTGATGTCTTTAAGACAATTAATAGGAGTTGCCATGTGTGCACTTGGTATGAGTCATTGTTATACTGGTGATAATTAAAGTCACAGACATGGGTGACATCACTTATTTAGACTATGACATGAGAAGAGGATGGAACTTCAAGAATCTTCATAATATAATGGCCAAGTGCAGGTCAGTAAGCCCACACAGGAGACAGAGAGGTAATCAGTTGTAAAAACAAAAGCAATATTGTATCCTGGAAACCAAGAAAACAAGTGCTTCAAGGAAAAGAGCATTGTCCACGTGACAATGGACAATGCTCCCCAGATGTCAAAGAAGAAATATTTCTCTTGGGCTTAGTCAAATGAAGTTATTGGTTACCTTTAACAGAACTACTTTCATGTAGTGATGGGGACATAAACCAGACTAGAATAAGATGAGTGGGAGTGAGAAAAAGAAATCACTATGCATAGAAAACTCTAAAGAAGTGTCCTTGTAAAGGGAAGAAAGAAAGTGTCTGGAGATGTTGGTTTATTTTATTTTTTCTATGGGAGACACTAAACATTTAAAAGCCAACTAGAAGGATCCAGTTGAACAGAGCTGTTGAGAGAAGGAGGAATAGACAGTGGTTTCCTAAAAGGGCTGGGGAGATGAGATCCAGAGTACACATGGAGGTTAAGTTCCTTCAGTGTGACAGGAATGAAAGAATATTGATAGGTTCTAGTATATATAGATTTACGTATTAGGAAAAGTGAAATTAATTGGTTCTAACCTGATGACGTCTCTTTCCTCCCAAACCATGAAGCTCTGTTGTCTGTAGAGAATGTGGGGATAGAGAGGAGGCACTATAAATGTGAAGAGGGCTGGATAAAATTTAAAGTAGTGATTATGGAAAATGGATTCAAATGAACAGACCCATATAGGTACTTTAAAAGTAAACTTGAATGTCCTAGCAGAATTGAGGATTTTCTGTCATCTTTGCAACCCTTTACGTTCCCTCACTCTCAGGTAGAACTCACCTATAATATCTTTTTCCCTTGAAATACCATGGACCATTTTTCATACTGTGCTAGAAATAATCTCACTATATTATAACTGCCCGTTAACATGTTTTGTTCCTGCAATAGACTGTGATCCACATAAGACCATTCCCGATGCCTTATCTTTGAACTTCAATAGTTTAGCAAGTAATGAAAATAAAATAGTGTTATTATAGCCTAGAAAAAAATAATACAAGTAATAACAGTAATTTTTAATAATAAAAGTTACCCTTTGTTGAACACTAACATGTGTCACTTCATTCAGTTTGCTTAAGTAGATTTTCATTTTCTTATTTGTAATTTAATTTTGTCCTTACAGTTTCTCTCATTTGTATATTTAATAGATTAGGAAGATAAAGCTTAGAGAGGTTAAGTGTCTCCATGATAATACTGCTACCAAGTGGAAAACCCTTTTGAGCTCAGATCTGCCTGATTCAGAATCCCACACTTTGACCACTATTTTCTCTCATTTTTCTGTAGTACTTATTGGATATTTATTTACTAAGTTTCTTGTATTTCAGGACATGTTTTTACTGAATATTTAGACAACTTCCTTCCTTAACCTGTCAAAGGGAAAGAAGACATTATAGGGCAAAAACAAATTCATTTATTTATTTCTTATGGTTGGACTTTATATAGACAGCTCCATTGCAAAAGTACTGCAAGAAGAGAATTGATGTAGGAATATGCTAACTGTCTTAGTTTGGTGACAAAACACCACAGACTGGGTGGCTTATAAACCACAGAAATTTATTTCTCACCATTCTGGAGGCTGGAAATTTTGAGACCATAGTGCTGGCATGGTCAGCTTCCGGTGAAGACCCTCTTCTGGATTGTATACTGCTGACTTCCGCTGCGTCCTCTCCTGCTGGAAGGGTTAGAGAGTGCTGTCAGGCCTCTTTTACTACATTCTTAGAGGATTTAGTCTCCTCTCAAAGGCCCCAGTTCCTAATACTGTTACCTTGGGCGTTATGTTTTCAACATATGAATTTGGGGAAAACACAAACAATTCAATTCATAGCACTAATCAACTGAATTAGAACTCAGTATCACCATTACTACATCACACAAGAAGAATATAATGCAACTTAGTTTGGCCAGGCATGACTATCTGCTTAATTAATTAACGAAAAAGGAAAAAGAAATCAACCCTTATTCTAGGGCATAACATGATCCCATGGTTAGTCAGATAAAAATTGGATTACACTTTAGAAGCAATTTCTAAGATTGATTTGGAAAGTGGTATAACATATTGCTGAAATGTAAGTAGGTACCCAATCCAAATGAAGTGACAAAATAGCAGTGTTATCACTATTCTTCAGTACACTGTTTTTAGGGGAGAAGTAGAGAGGAAATAGGACTCAAAGATAACACAATTTAGGAATAAGTGGAAACTCCTTATATGTGAATCATTATTGGGTTGATTATGCAATCTATATTTTATGTGTCATTTACTTGTTTCTATAAACAATTCATTGATAGCAAAGAGCGCTAGATGAAAGAGTGAAGAGAGAACTCCAGTCATTTCATTTTGTCACTTACTAACAATCAAGGAAGAGAAAAACCCATAAAGGTACTAAACTGTGAATATAATTTTTTCTATAATACTTACCTTCTTTAATACCACAAATCAACATTTCTCAAATTTAGAAAGTTTACCACAAATTCTATTTATCTATCTATCTGTCATTATCTATGTAAAACCTTTTATTACATACTAGAAATTTTCAAAAATTAGTATTTTTGGTTATTTATGTTTAAATCAAAATATATTATGGAATTTCAGATCTGAGTGTCATGAAGTTATTTATATATATATGTTTTTTAGTTAAGTATCTAATATTTAAAGGCAAATTTCACATATATATCATTTAACAATTAAAGATATTAATTTAGTTTAAATTCCATTTTTTAGAGAGAGTGCATAATTTGTCAATGAATAAATTTTGAAAGAAGGTGTCACTTTTGGTTAGAAACTGAATATCTAGATTAAAGTATAATTATGGTTGAAACTGTGAAAATATATGAAAACTATTTTTAAAACCTAGTTGTTTGATATACATGAGGTTTGTACATAAAATAATCAACTGGATTATATGCATATATTTGTATATTTTTTATGATTGATGAGATATATCTGTAAAGATGCTATTAGAAACAACTCTAGAAAATCAACTCTAATTGGTTTAAAAGTAAGGAGATTTCTTTACTCATGTAATTGGAAGACAAGTGGCAAAAAGCAATTAAGCATTAATCTAGTAGTCCAGCTTCATTTTTTACAAATCTACTTTTGTGTGAGGTATTTGTATATGTATTTGCATACCATCAAATGCAATCATTTTAGAGGTTCTATTTGATACATTTTGACAAATGTATAGAACCAAAACCCTAATCAAGATAGAACATTTTCTTTACTCCTCAAAATTCTTTTCTGGTTATTTTCAATCAACCTCTCTCTACCATTTCCAGTGTTATAGGCTGCAACTGGTCTTATCCCTGACATTACAGACTGGTTTGCCTATTGTAGAATTTCATAAGCTATCAGACATGGCTGGATTCTTTTGCTCAGCCTAATGTTTTTGATATTTGTTTATGATATATGTATCGGTATTGTAGAAAAGTAAAGCTTTTTTTAATTTCTGAGTAGGATTACATTGTGAGACTATACCACAATTTGTAAACCCATTCACCTATTGATGGACATTTGGATTGTTGACAGTTTAGGGCTTTTATACAACCTATTATGAACAATTGAGTCTTTGTGTTGGCATATATTTTGTTTTCTTGGGTGAATACTAGAAGAGGAATTGCTGAATTTTATGTTAATTGTATGTTGACTGAATTTTATGTTAAGTATATGTTAACTATCTTCCAAAGTGCCTGCACCATTTTACAATCCCACCAACAATATATGAGACTTCAAGTGTTTTTTCTTAAAGCTGGCACTTGGTATTGTCAGTCTTTTCAATTCTATTTTATTTTCTTCTTCTAGTGGTATCTCATTGTGGTTTCATTTGCATTTCTATGATGAGTAAAGATACTGAGAATCTTTTCCAGTGCTTTTTGGCCATTTATATATCTTCTTTTCTGAATGCTTGTTTAGGGCTTTTTACCCTTTCCATTAGTTTGTTTGCCTTATCATTGAGTTTTAAGAGTTATTTATATATTTTGGATATAAGTTGTGTGAGAAAGTATTAATCCAGCAGGGCTGAGTTGTTCAAATCTTACATGTTCCCATGAAGGGCCTATTTTCATTACTGGCCTTTGGCCAGCTCTCAAGTGAGTTCATGAAATGCTCTGACTGGTAAGGATATTTTGCACACTTAGGGTCTTGAGCCATACTATACTAGTTTGTCTACATAGTTTATACAAACACGATTTATGTTACACACTTGCTTTTTGAGGGGGAATTAGATAGAAAAAATTCTTTTTTTTTTTTAAAGATTTTTTATTTTATTTATTTGACAGACAGAGATCACAAGTAGGCAGAGAGGCAGGCAGAGAGAAGAGGAAGCAGGCTCCCTGCTGAGCAGAGAGCCCAGTTCGGGGCTCGATCCCAGGACCCTGGGATCATGACCTGAGCCGAAGGCAGAGGCTTTAACCCACTGAGCCACTCAGGTGCCCCTAGATAGAAAAAATTCTTATACTACATTATGAATATACTAAATACCACTGAACTATACACTTTAAAATGGTTAATTTTACATTGTGTGAGTTTTACTTCAATTAAAAAAAATAGCAATTGTTAAAATGGGCAAAAGATTTAAATAGACATTTTCCCAAAGAAGACATATGAATGACTATTAAGCATATGAAAAAATTCTCAATAGCTACAATAAAAAAGACAGATAATGATAACTCTTGGCAAGGGTATAAAGAACTTGAAATTCTCATACATTGCTGATGGGAATGTAAAATGGTACAATTGCTGTGGAAATCAGTTTGGCAGGCCCTCAAAAAGTTAAAAATAGAGTTACCATATAGCACAGCAATTCTGCTCCTGGGTATATACCCAAGAGAAATGAAAACCCATGTCACTTTGTACACAGTGTTTATAATAGCATAATGCATAATAGTCAAAATGGAAACAACTGAAATATCCATTAATTGATGAATGAGTAAATATAATGTTGTATATTCAATGAATATTATTCTGCAATAAAAAACAGTATGATACATGTTATAACATGATTATTTATTTATTATTTTTAGAACTTCAGTATAATTAACAGTGTTATATTAGTTTCATGTATACAATATAGTGATTTTACAATTCAACATAGATGAATCTTTATTTACAACAATATTCTTGGTAGACAAAGGCAATCACAAAAGATGATGGATTATATATTTACATTTGTATGAAGTGTACAGGATAGGATAATTCATAGAGACAGAAAATAAAATAGTGGTTGCTCAGGGCTGATGCAGGTGAGGGAGGGGGGTTGGAGAGGAGTGGGTACTTACTATTAATGGGCATGGGATTCCTTTTAGGGAAGACAAAATATTTCAAAGTAGATTGAGATGACCTTTGCATAACTCTGTGAACTTATTAAAAATGGTGAATTGTACACTTTAGATAGGTGAATTGTATGGTATGTGAGTTACATCTCAAAGCTGTTTAAAAATCAATCACTATGATGGCTGGTATCGTTCAGTTGAGTTATAAACTGAGAGACTAAGCCATGAATATATTTAGCTTATCTCTATTCATACACTCTCAACACACAAACTCTTTTAAAACAAAATCTAAATACTTATTAAGTATACTGAAAAAATAGAAATGGAAATATTGCATTATTTGAATACTATAAGCACCTCTAGAAATTTTTGTGAACCATTCTGAAAATAGTGAATATTGAAATAATGAAGAACTTGCTTCCAGTCTTAGAATTTTTTCCTCTGAAAGACAACATTAAACACATGAAATAATTTTCAGTATAATTGATAAAATATCTAGCAATACCAGTGGATGAGACCTGAAAGAAGTAAACCATGCTCGTAGCTGTTATTACTTCTCCAAGCCTTGCCTTCCTCATTTATAAAATGTGTACCATAATAATACCTACTTCAAAATATTGTGAAAATTAAATTAGGTAATGCATGTAAGTCCTCAATATTAGATGTAATGACAACCACTATTATTGTTGCTTTTTTGTTATTTTTATATTTTATATATTTAATATATAAATATTTGGTTGTTACTTTGATGATCATATCTAACATTGACAGTCCCTGATCCTACAAGACTAGTTACTAGTCCATACTTCCTGGGACAGATTCTAAATGATCAAATACTTTCTCTTCTACATTCAGGGTGGTAGGTTGGTCAAGAGATGGGGGAGGTTTGTAAGGAAGTAACAAATTATTCTCTATAATGTTCCCATGGTCATTGTGGTCACATGCTGTGAAAGTCACATTTTACCACTGGAATCTTGGAACTCTATTTTCAATGCCTTGAGTCCTCCATTTTTATACAAAATAACTGGTATTTTGCCCCATCCTGTGATGAGAAGGTAAGACTCCCAAAGTTCTGAGGTTATACAGAAGACTTTACAGATTAAACAGTGAACTAGTACTGGGAAATTGGGGGCTATTTAGTTTTTCCATAACACTTTTTATAGTTGTATGCATTGACCAAAATCTGAGCAACTTAATTTTACCTCCCTCCTGCAAAGTAAATTTCTCTCCAAATAGAGATTTCCTTAGTGTATGACATTCTTTCCCACAAGTTCTCAATTACTCTTTAGGAATAAATTGTTCCTAGAGTAAAAATGTACAAAAGAACCCACTCAACTTGATAAACTGTTTTCTGTTTTTAAATGAAACTACATAAGACATTGGATTTTCCTCCTGGTTAACTTCCAGTTACCTGGGAATGAGATAAAATGAAAAATAAGGGGAGAAGTGGCTGGAAACATTTTAGAGAGTGACTGTGAGATGCTCAAGCAATTCCTTTCTACTAGACTGGAAAGAAACGAATATGCTCCCTGGATGAGAGTATATATTTATTAAATAGGAAATAGAGCTATTCCACATTTGTGCCACTGTCGGTTCTGGTTTAAAAGATTGTCTTTTTAAAGAAAAATATTTTAAGTTTCTATTTAAACTCCAGTTAACATAAATAAGTGACAGAGATTAAGGCATGCACTTGTTGTGATGAGCACTGGGTGTTGTGTGAAAATGTTGAATCACTATATTGTATACCTGGAATTAATATTGCATATTAACTAGAATTTAAATAAAAACTTAAAAAAATATAAAGAGATATTAAAGAAACAAGTCATTGCCTTCTGTGCATTTAGTTGTCATTATCTCAGAAAACTGAGTGTGAAGTGGGGGGCTTTACTGACCCTTATGCTTAAGGAGGAACACAAGAAAATTGTTATCTTCTTTATGCTGGGTTGTTCTCTTTGGTGCTTTTCTTTTTGCTTGTGCCCTGAGTACCAACTTTGAGTCTTGCCCCACTCAGCCTTACTTTCTGATAGTATCCTTCCTTCTTCTCTTCTTTCCTTCTTTTCTTTCTTGTGCATGGTTTAACATTTTGTTCTCTTTAGGGTTCCCACTAATATTAGTTCTGGCTCCTTAAAATAACCACAATTTTATTTTGTGGGTTTTATTTTTCTTATCACAAGTCTTTGAGAGTCTTGTTCTTATTTTCCTTTGTACATGTCTAGCCAGTTAATAGGAGAAAATATTGTCAAGCAAAGGGAGATGGAAAATTCTAGAACAAGGGCTATTAGAGGTAAAAGGGACTTGGAAATCAGCTGCTTCAGACTTTTTGCTTTATTGATGAGTGAACTCAAGTCCAAAGGATGAAGTATATTTTCCAAGATCACACATTACTTAAGTGACATTAAATATTTTTCCCAAGTCATCACTTATTTCCATTTTAGGCTATCTTTTCTTTTTTTGATTGTTGATAGAAGACATTGGACATTGATGGAGTTGTTGAAGTAACAGATAGCAGCAGTGGGTTCAGGCCTTTTTTCACTCACCCACTTTGCGGACATTTAACTTGCTACTGGGTTAACAATGCTGCTATACACCAGGCAAATTATCAGAGAATAAGCTGGCCCTGGTGGGAAATGTGGCTACTCTCATCTGTTCATACCAGAGTAGAAACAAAGAACACTTTAAAGTTTGCTATTGCCGATAATAGGTTGCTTCACTTTTGGTTTTACAGGAATTGCCACCTATCTATAACACGGCGACATCACTCAGTGTGACTCCAGATATCTGTGTCAGGGGCTCCTGTTGGTATGACTCTTCAGTAGACCTACTGAGTTCTGATTTCAGTTAGTTTAACAAAATATATTCTGACTTATCTCAGCAATGACACATTTTAGAAAAGCACACATTTTTAATAATATCGATTCATGGTGCAATAAATTAGATAAATTAACAGTGTTTGCGAATTTATTAATATATCCATAGGAAAAAAAAGATGCTGCTTTAGGCTGATTCATCTTTCAAAAGTATGGCTACTTCTCTTTTGAGGCACTATTTTGGTTGTCATTTCTACTTAAGAACAGATGTCTATGTCATTTTATTTAAGGAAAGACTTCTACTGGCTACTAATTAATTTATTATGCTGAACATATCAATTACAGTTCCTGACAAATCTGATCAGAAATTGAAGTGTATCTAACAAATTCATATGAAGAGGAAGCACCAAAACAGAGAAATTAGTGTTATATTATGTTCATCAGTATGACTTTTAGCTTTGTATTATCAACAAGAACAGGGACGATGAGACTTCTTTGTTGTTACGAATGCTGTCATCCTACCTGGAATGAGCAAGACAGGAGATAAAATGATTTTCATAAATTTTTCAGTTGTTTTCTGAGAACTTTTTCCTATTGCATTTGAAATTTTTGAAAATGTATTACTATAACATATGGGCACTGAGTAATACAAATTTTAAAGATACCGGTTAATGTGTGTATCAGTCAGGGTTCAGCTAAGAAAACAGATGCCTCTCCAGATCTTTTAAAAGGGGAGATTTAAAACAGGGAATAATTAGTAGAACCTGGTTATCTACTATTTTTAATAGTGAGATAAACCGAGACACCAAAAAGCATAATGTGAAGAAGCTATGTAGAGGTTAACAACAGCAGGACAGCACCACCACCGCAGAGCTGTAGACATCAGGTGAAGAGGTGGTATTACCAGAGACCAGAAGCTATATCTTTCTATGGGAATTAAAATCATAGGGGCAAGTGGAAGGCTGCGTGATTGAAGCTGGAGCCAGCAGGGTATGCGACCCCTGCTAGAGATGTCACCAGAAGTAGAGAGAGAAGAAGAAATACTCTGGGTTTTATTCTGGTTCTGCCTTCCAGTCTTTTGGTAAGCCTCTCAGTGGCTATGCCTGCTTGGAAGTCAGAGTACGCGGGGAAAAACAGATGTAGTTACCTGATACTGAGAAAATCAGGAGTGGCTGGTGAAGAAAACTTGCACACAGTGAGTATTCACTAATACAAAAAATAAGAACACTTTGAGATATTCAGAAGGACAATATTTATCTTTTAAGCAAAGAAACAAAGGGTGACTGGGAATTTCCACTCAACCAATTTGGCAAGAGCCAACTCTAATTACAACAAGAAACATTTGTCACTTACTTTGTTTTGTTTTTTAATACAAGGAAGTATAATAAAACACCCCCAGCTTTAATTTTATGTTAAAAGCTTCTTACCCAGATGATTTAGCCTTGCTTTCATTATAGCTCTAATGAATATCGAATATTTGTACAGATAATAATTATGATCCTATATTCATGTTAATGTTTAAGAGATTGGCTTTAATCATTACCATGGTATAACCTATGCAGGTATACCTGCCAAATGATAGTATTGACAGCAATTTAATTATAAGTCAACAAAACTCCCCTTATTTTAGCCATAATTATTGTGGCTGTTTCCTTTATTTATTTAGGCAAAGATCTAGCCCCAGAGTCTTGGAGACAATAACCTCCATTTCCAGTCAATCAACAGCAGTTTCCCTAGTTGGCTGTGTGACTGCAAATATGTTAAGTATTTCAGGAGAAGTCAGAGAAACAATAGCCCTGGTTTCTTCTTAGGTACAGCTACAGCAACAAAAAAGCCCCACTATCTTCAAGTGCTTACTTGTACTGACCAAATGAAAGCACAAGGTTGAATGTAGTACAATAGGCTTAAGAACAGAGTCTTCAGAGTCACATATTCTTGGCTCCGCTTCTTTCTTGTGAAATATTTTGAAATTGTTTTTGACCATTAGTTTACTCTATAGAGATGGGGATAATATTATATCTCTCATGTTTGCTGGAAGTAATTAAACGTGAAACGGAACACAGTGCAGCATATAAAATGCTTAATAAGTGCTAAGTATTAGTAGCAGTTGTAATACTAGTAACAGAAGGAATTGACAGGCACAACTCAAGGGTGTTAGAAGTGAGTTTTAAGGAATCTGAAGAATTTAGATAGGTCAAGGAGGATAGTAGTCCAGAATGTACAAATAGATTTTGGGAAAATCTTCCGTAGAGGGAAAATCATGTTTGGGGAGGCTGTATAGAGCTAGTGGCTTGAAAGTAAGCTAAGCAGAGGAGGAATATTGGATCATAAAGATGTCAAAAGTAAGGCAATGACAGAGTTTAATCTCTTTCTAAATCCGGACACAAGTAAGGAAGGTCTACTTTTAAAGTTTGGGTTGGTTGGTTGGTTTGTCTGTGTAGTTGATGTATAGTTAATAAGGCATAAAATGCACATGCCTTAATTTCTCAGTTTTAATAATCCATACTCCTATGTAAACACCAAAGAAAACAAGAGATAGGCCATTTCTAGCACACCAGAAATTTCTCTCATGCACCTTTTCAATCACCCCCATAACTTTCTAATATCTGTCACCATTAATTTATTTGGTGTTTGAATTCATTTAAATGGAATTATTGGAAAGTATTCTCTTCCATGCCTGTCTTTTTAAGTTAACATGATGTTTTTGAAATCCATCCATTTGCTAGATGCTGTATCTTACTTATCTGCATTGTATCTTATTGTCCACAATGTCTTTATCATTTTAATCTTTTTATTTCTGATAATCTTTTTATTTCTGATAATAATTTGAATTTTCTCTCATTTTTTCTTAATCATTCTTCCTAGATTAATCTTTTCAGAAAACCAAATTTTCACCTTCTTGATTTTCTCTATTTCTTGTTCATTTTCTATTTCAATAGTTTCCAGTCATTTTTATTTTTTTTCTTTTACTTTGCATGTAATTTGTTCTTCTTTTTCTAGCTGCTTCAAGTGAAATATTAGCTGTTAGACCTTTATTCTTATTACTTTAAGTAATATGTGTTACTTAATACATATTTGTTATATTTTCTATGTATTAAAATTTGTGTAATTTCTATGTATTGTAAATATATTTCTGGATATATTTATTGAATTCTAATTTAAAGCTGTTGCAGTTTAAGAATACATCCTGTGAGATTACAGTTAAAATTTGCTGCAATTTGTTTAAGGCCCACTGTATGTTTCAGTGAAAGCTCCAGCTGCACTTAAACGTGTAGTTTGCAGTTGGGAGTAGTATTCTGTAATTGTCCAATCTGTGTCAGATTGCTTTTTAGTTTCTTGGCAATCTTCTATATTTTAACTGACTTTTTTGGTCTCTTTATTCTTTTTTTTTTTTTTAATTTGTTTTTTTTTTTTTAAGATTTTATTTATTTTTTTGACAGAGAGAGATCACAAGTAGGCAGAGAGGCAGGCAGAGAGAGAGGAAGGGAAGCAGGCTCCCTGCTGAGCAGAGAGCCTGATGCGGGGCTCGATCCCAGGACCCTGGGACCATGACCTGAACCGAAGGCAGCAGCTTAACCCACTGAGCCACCCAGGCGCCCTGGTCTCTTTATTCTAATAGGAAGGGTTGCTGAAATTCTGCACTTTGATTATGCATTATCTATTTCTTGGATTACTTTTGTCAAATGTGATTAATGTATTTTAGAGCTCTGCTATAATTTGGTGCAGATATGTTTGGTATTTATGTTTTGATGAATTATTTATTTGTTATCAAATGCCCATTTTTGATTTTAGTTATTTTCTTGTTTTGAAGTCAGCTTTGTCTGAAATTACGAACTTTCTTATGCCGAATGTTTGCATGAGAGTATTTTTCTTACTTTTAGTTTTGACCTGTGTCCTTATACTTAAAGTTTATTTCTTGTAAACAGCATGTAGTGGGGTTCTATTTTTCTATTCACTGTAGTAATGTCTGCCTTTAATGGGACGGTGATTCCATTTATATTTAATATTATTAGTTTGGTTGGGATAAGTATCCTGTTTGTCTTGTTTGTGCTTTATTTCTCTATTTCTTCTTTCTTGTCTTCTTTGGGCCAATAATATTTTTTTGCTCACTTTATCTGCTGTATTGACATCTTTAGCTATGTGTGTTGTATTTTTTAGTGGTTGCTCTAGGAATTACAAAAAGAATCATGCAGTGTAACAGCCTATCTTTAGATAGTAATAATGTATCACATCAGAATATGAATAAGAACCTTGTAAAATTATAATAGTATGATTACATTTATTTTCCCCTTTTTTTGTATTATTATAATTTACTTCTATATATACTTTTACTTCCAAAAATTTTTTTGGAATTTTTTTTTTAAGATTTTATTTATTTGACAGAGATCACAAGTAGGCAGAGAAGCAGGCAAAGAGAGGGGAGGAAGCAGGCTCCCTGCTGAGCAGAGAGCCTGATGCAGGGCTCGATCCCAGGACCTTGGGATCATGGCCTGAGCTGAAGGCAGAGTTTTTAACCCATTGGGCCACTGAGGCGTCCCCCCTTTGTCACTATTTTTGAATAAATATCAGGTCTTTTAAAAATGTTTTATTTATTTATTTATTTATTTATTTATTTTTAAGATTCTATTTATTTTTTTGACAGAGATAGAGGGAGAGATCACAAGTAGGCAGAGAGGCAGACAGAGGGAGAGGGGGGAAGCAGGCTCCCCACTGAGCAGAGAGCCCAATGTGGGGCTCGATATCCAGAACACTGAGATCATGACCTGAGCTGAAGGCAGAGGCCTAACCCACTGAGCCACCCAGGTACCCCTAAAAATGTTTTAAATAGGGACATCTGGGCGGCTAAGTTGGTTAAGCATCCAACTCTTGATCTCAGCTCAGGTATTAATCTCAGGGTAGTGAGTTCAAGCCCCACATTGGGCTTCCTGCTGGGTGTGGAGCCTACTTAAAAAAATGTATAAATGTAAAATAAATATAAGAAAGACAATTTAAAAAGTGTTTTATGTTTACTTAGCTATTCTTATGGGTGCTTTTCATTCCTTACTGAAGATCTTGCATTTCCTCTGGTATTCTTTTCAGCCTAAATCACTTATTTAATTTTTTCTAATATATTTTTTTTTTCTGTAGAATATGGATTTGCTGGAGACAGATTCTCTTAGTTCTTGGATAACTTGATAACATCTTCATACTGTTTTCATAATTAAAGCATATTTTAATAGAAGATAGAATTCTAGATTTGGCAATTTTTTTTTTCTTTTAGTACTTTAAAGACATCATTCCATTGTCATCTGACCTTTATCATTTCTGATAAAATGGTAGCCATCATTTATATTCTTTTCTTCTCTTATAATTGCATCTTTTATTCTCTGGCTACTTTCAAGAATTATTCTTTATCTTTGATTTTTAGGAATTTGATCATGTTGTTTTTCTTTGTATTTATTGTGTTTGCCTCACTGAGAATTTTGGATTCAACTGATATCTGTCACCAGTTTTTGGAAGTTTTCACCATTATCTCAACTGTGTGTATTCTGCCTCATACTTCCACTTATTTTGGGATCACAATCACGCGTAATTGTTTTGTTATGTTCCTTTAAAAAAAAATCTTTGTGTTTAGTTGGGATTCTTTTTATGTAAGCTGTGTTCAAGTTTTCTGATCTTTTCTGCTGTTAAGTCCATTGAATGTTTCATTTTAGGCGTGGTAACTTTCACAGTATTTCCATTTAGCTCTGATTATACCTTTTATCTCTTTTGTTAATTTATCCACCTCTTTACACATGCTGTCCACATTTTTTAATAGAGCCCATAACACTTTAATCAAAATTATTTTTAAATCCCTATCAATTAATTCTATCGTCTTGGAAATTCTGAGTCTGTATTTATTAACTATTTGTTCTCTTGAGCATGGGTCTCTTTTTTTTTTTTTTTTTGTGCCCTATACTTTTTTTTATTCTATACTGATAATTTTGTGTAAAAAAGAAGTAGAGACCGAAGTAAGTAATATTTACCTCTAGAGCAGGCACATCATTTCTTTTGGGCTTCTAGAGAGATGGCTAAATCATTCAAATCTATAAATGAGCTTTGTTGTGGCTTTGATTTATTTCACCATTGACTTTAAACACCTGAGGCTAAGATCAGGACGTTCCTTCTAGTGAGATCTGGGATACTAGCGCTGGTGACATTCTGGAAAACTGCCTGTTTTACGATTGAGCTACCAGTTTTTGTAAATGTGGGAAATTTTTCTGCTTTACATCCCAGCTGCTAGAGCAGCAGATAAGTCAGCAGCTGTGGAGTTTTTGTTTTGTCTTAGCTTTCTAGTATCACCCCATTTGCTCTCTGGCCCTTGGTAGATCTTATTGAGCCCTGAGGTTTCACCATGGCTGCTGCTCTCAACTCTGTGAAGACCTAGATTGCCCTGGACATATTTCTCTCATTTCTATTAGTGTGTCCCTAGTCTTCGGTGCCACTGACAATTTTTTTTAAATCTTTCTTTTCTTGACCTCCCGCCTATGAAGGTTGCTGCCTTGAACATGCAGGAAGCTCCTCACACCTTAGGGGAGATTTCCCTGAGTTCCCCTTCCCTGTTCCCAGGATTTGGTATTGGTGGAAGATCTGAGGAAAGTAATTGGCAGGTGGTAACAGATTCACTCTGTAGCTGAGATTCCTTAGGATGCTAGTATGTCACATTAGCCTTTTAGCCTGTTAAAAGTTTGGCTGTTTCTCCTTGCCTTTTATGTGGCACGTTCTTCTTCCTCTCACTACACTTACAAGAATATGAATGTCCCATTGCTTTCTATAGCTTAACTCATTTGTATTTCTTTGTGTCTTTAGCTTAGAATGATGTTGAAACTTGTTCAAATTGCTTCGTTGTGGGTTTTCGGGTCAGCATGATGGCTTGTGACTTTGAAAAATCTGAATTAGAAAAAAAACATAGGAAGCTCTATATTTAAAGTTAAATGCATCAAATCTCACAGTAAAGATAAGGAGAATTAGTGGAACTCAGAATGTAAGGATTCAAAAATATTTGTACATAAAAGGGATTTGTATGTACAAAGGAATCTAGAATTATTTTCTGACCTTTATGCAAATGATCCCAAAAGATCATGATGCTAGATAGAATTGATCAGAAAGGAAGTCAACTTTATAGGATGAGAGAAATTCCTTACTTAGGCTTACTTAGTGGATATAATGGATATAGAATATAGATATAGAATATAGTAAGTTATTGAAATCAAAGAGACATTAGAAAAAATAAAGACAATTTGGAGAAAGAGAGAATGCTGTATTTTTAAACAATTTAAGAATGGGATAAGTCAGAAGGTGGTGTTTTCATCAATATGAGTATTGATTTCTTCTTTAGGCAAAATGGTGGGCAAAGTGAGTCATATTAAATCTCTGCTTGAAAACTACTCAAAATATTGAATTAAATATAAATATATGTTTTCAAGTGCGCTGAGGGGTAGTATTTACTTATTTATTTATTTATTTATTTATGATTTTATTTATTCATTTGACAGAGAGAGATCCCAAGTAGACAGATAGGTAGGCAAAGAGAGAGAGGGAAGCAGGCTCCCTGCCAAGCAGAGAGCCCGATGTGGGACTTGATCCCAGGACCCCAAGATCACGACCCGAGCTGAAGGCAGCAGCCCAACCCACTGAGCCACCCAGGCGCCCCGAGGGCTAGTATTTAAAAGAAAAATAAACTTTAATGCATATAGTATGCATAGTATTAAAAAAAGAATAGCTGAATATTAAAGAAGTTAAAACTTCCTCATGATGTCAGAGTAATAACTAAAAATTAATAAAGGTAAAGAAATTAAGACAAATTAATAAAATAGAAAATAGCCTGCAATTGAAAAGGTCAGCAAGAACAGAAGTTGATTCCTGGTGGGGGACTAATATAACTGACAAAATTCCAGTGACACTGATTAAAAAGAGGCAAAAACATCAGGAATAAAAAAGGTGACATCATTATAAATGATACCAATATCAAAATATTGTGACAATGTTCTATGGAAATCTTTATGCTAATAAATTTAAAATTTTAGACAGAGTGGATAAATTCCTAGAAAAATAAAAGCTACCACAACCAACTAGGAGGAAATAAAGAACTTGAATTTGAATTAAAGAATTGGACTTACAATCAAAAATTGTTTCACAAAAGGAATCCAAGATTCAGTGACTTCTCGGGGGAGTATTGCCAGATTCAAAGGGAGAAAAGTATTCCAATTTACACAAATCTTCTAGATAATGTGAAAAAACTTTTGAAGTCATTTGTTGCATCTGGTATAATATTGATGCCACCACTACCTGAAAAGCTTAGAATGATGATGGAAAATTGCAGGCCAATTTCAATCATGAATAAGGGATGCAAAATCCTACACAAAATACTAGCAAAAATACTCCAGAAACAAAAAATTACAGCCATGTCAAATTTATCTAAGGAATCAAAGTTTGGTGTAATATTAGAAAATCTGTGTAATTCGGCACATTAAAAGTTTAAAGGATAATAATTATAGTTCCATTTCAATATTTACCAAAAAATCCAATATTAATGTGAGATAGAAATCTTACAAAACAGAAAAAGAGCAGTTCCTTAATCTGGTAGGAGGTTTAATGTAAATAAAAATATCAATAGCAACATTATACTTAATAGCACAAAATTTTGTTGAGATTGTCAACAAGACAAGGAAGCTTGCTTTTATTATTTCTATTAAGCATTGGATAAGAGGTTCTAATAAGATAAAAAATAAAAATAAACACAAGGAATACCAAGGAAATAAAATTGTCACTATTCACTTGATTGATGTGATTATATCAATGATGTAATGATATCAATGATATGATTATACATATAGGCATTTTAAATATATTGATAGATAAATTTTTAGAATTAGTAGGTGAATTGTTCAAAATGTTAGATATAAATTCAATACTTAAAAATTTATTTATCAGAGTGATGTCAGCAGAAATGGCAGAGTAAGGACATCCAGAAATCCTCTTATGTATAAAAACAATAGATCACTGGCAAAAATTTCCATGATTCACTTTACCAGAAATCTGGAAATTAACTGAAAGATTCCAACAACCTGGAGAGATGGGATTGGTCTGGCATTGGGCTCACTGCCCAGTGGGGAGTCTGCTTCTCCCTCTGCCTCTTCCCTCCCTAGTTCTCTCGCTCATGCTCTTGTTATTCAAATGAATAAATAAAATCTTAAAAAAAAAAAAACAAGTAGAAAAAGCATTCACCATAAGTGATAAATTCAATTACATGTAATCTTTTATTCTCCAAAATATTAGAAGAAGGTGAAGAAAAGTTACTTTGAGAGATGCAAGAAAAGATACAGTGGACAATTGAGTTGATTTGGGAATATATACATACCACTCCCACATATTTTTAAAAAATGAAATCCATTTGGCCCCCCAAAAAACTATTAAAATGTGTTTAATCTCTTTAATAATCAAGGAAAAGCAAAATAACACTATAATAGCATAACACTACTAATCATAAAGATTTTCAAAAAGTTTAAGTCAGAAAATACCAATTGTTTTAGTTTAAATTATTGGTTCCGACACTTTATTGCTCCATAATACAATTGCACATGTTTCTTCCCACCGTTTCTTGATGTATAAAATGTCCTTGAGCCTTGACTCTGGGCTTGTTGTTTACGATTTGCTTTGACTAATGTAATGTACGTATACAGGACATAAATAGAGGTTGGGTTTATACTGTAGAGCTCGCTCCTTAAACTCTTGTAGTTCCCTATAAAATTAATTTACATGCACATATAGCATATCTCAATCACAATACTCTGTATTGTGATTGAGTTTGCTTTGTCAATGGACAATCTGTGAATTATGAGGTGTTTCATAAACACATTTTTTAAAAGATTTTATTTGAGAGAGAGAGTGTGTGTATGTGTGTGTGTGAGAGAGAGAGCGAGCGAGCGTGAGTACATGTTGGGAGAGGGGCAGAGGGAGAAGCATATTCCCCACTGAGCAGGGATCCCCACTCTGGGCTTGATCCAGGGGGAGTCTGGGATTATGACCTGAGCAGAAGGCAGAAGCTTAACTGATGGAGCCACCCAGGTGACCCCATAAACACATTATGTAAACACATACGCATATCACACACATTTTCTTTTTCAGTGTTGGATCATGATCATTCAATGGCTATTTTCATGGAAAAATGAAGTGCATTATGTTCATCCTGCCTTTCATCAACAGCCTTTTGTACCTCTTGCCTTTCAAAACACAGCCAAATTGGCCCAAATGCATTTGTTTTGTAGTCTAGAGAATTACTTTTATTCTGAAACTTTGGAAGAGGTGTAATGGCTTCTGCAACTGTCTCTGTTTGGGGTACAACATTAGTCCAGTGTCTTTTGTGTGCAAAACACTGTACTCAGAGCTATTTTATTCTCTGCTTTTGTTTCCAATTGCCCTTATTGTAGATATGGCCAGTTTTGGTAAGATGAAATTCATTCAACCAATATTTATTAAACACCCGCTGTGTTCTATAGAAATGAGGATAGAATGAATAAGTCCTTGATCTCTTGCACCTTACATCCTATTGGGAAATATAAAATCTAAAGCTGTAATATCAAATTCTTTAGCTTGCAGTTTCCACTAAAACCTAAAAATCATGTAGCTCCCTTTCTAAAGTTCTTGACCAACTAATGTTTCCTGCATTAGTCTGCCTGGGCTGCCATAACAGAATACCACAGGCTGGGTGGCTTAAACAACAGAAATTTGTTCTCACAGTTCTGGAGACTAGAAGTCTAAGATCAATGTGCCAGCAGGGGTGATGTCTGGTGTGTATTTTCCCCTTAAGTTGGAGACAACCACCTTCTTGTGTGTGCACAAGTGAAGATAAAGAGTGAGTGCAAGCACAAGTGAGCTCTGGTGTGTCTTCTAATTGGAGATAACATCCAATAGGATCAGTGTCCTACCCTGTGAACTCATTTAACCTTAATTACTTTTGTACCCCATTACAGCCACACTAGGTTTTATGGCTTCTTCATATGAATTTTGGAGGCGGAACATATATTCAGTCCATAACACTTGCTGATCTCCTAGTTCCTCTCTCCTGTACCAGAAATTTCATTCCTAGAACCCTCGATACTGAGTATACACAGTATACCCGTGTATACTCAGGATTACCTATAATAATTTTACCTTTGGCTTGTTCTACCCTCAAAGCCTATTACTGTCAACTAACAGTGATTGTCTATTTATTAAATTCCTTTATTTGGGTACTGTGAAGCTTGACTTCATCAGCCTGACTGTTACTGAATGCCCAAAATCAAACCTGTGACTTAATTCCTTTTTACTTCTCTATTTGTTCTTGCTGAGGCTTCTAATCATTTCTACCACCAGTTTTATACATACAGCCTGACACCGTTTAGTCCTAACTATATGACAAGTGGCCTGTCATTTCAAGGAATGCTTTGTACCACAGTTATTCTTCTACCAGGCTTTGTGGGGCCACCCATGACCTCACTGGAGCTTGCTCCAATCTCATGTCCTATGTTGCAGGATATTTGATTGCACCAAGACCAGTGATTGTCTCAGGAATCTTACCAAACTCAGGAAATCAAATAGATGAATTACTTGCTGTTTATATCTCAACTGTTTCTGAGAAACACACAATTGGGCAGGTTATTCATTTCAAAAAGAAAAAGGGTATAAACCCATTTGGACAAAGAAAGTAAATCATGATGAAAGTCCCCTTATAAAACTGTGGATAATAATGCCCTAAGGTGGGTCCTCTCTTGACAGAGATGAATATTTTTAGAACTGAGTTCTTCAAAACTGGACAGTTGTGTCATAACTATGGCTTATGTTCCCATCACAAGATAAACAAGACCCCATGGGATCTTCTCTGCTTGAATGGAATAAATTATTCAGTCGACAGGGGAGATTTAGAATGCTTCATTAAACAAACTAACACAGATTCATTTTCCTATCCAGAACAAGCCTTTATAAAGAAGTTTTCATAGATAAAGAGTCTTGCAAGAGTGGATACTACCAGAAAAATTTTCTGCTTTTTGAAAGATGGCTCAATAGCTCAACCATGGTATCAGTCATTTTCATAGGATCCTGTGTGATTAGGGACATCCTGTATTTCAGTGAACATACCCCGGAAGGCACAGAGAAAATCATAAAGGAGGTTCTTTCTGTGGATTCATAAAGTTATTAGCTTATTGCTAGGTCAGTGCAGAGGTGCTATAGGGACTTGGCACTCTTTCTCAGCTAGAGTAATGGAATGTGTGTCTTTCAGAAGCATATCATTCCATTCTTATATTATTCTAATTGCTCTGGGATCCAAGTGTATTTCTTTCCTAATCCCTAACTTCATGATACTGTGATAACCAGAGAAATGCTGAAGTGATCATTCATGGAATTATAATTAATATTGATCATTTATACTTTCTCTTCAATAACATGTATGGTTGGTAAAGATAAATTTTTATTTACAAGTTAAATAGGATAAACCCAGCTCCCGTGATTTGTAAAGTAAAATTCTGGTAGAAAAGAATTTATATATTATATAAAATCTCCAAGAAAAGTTCTGAAACTTTCGACTTTAGAATAAATTCTCTTTATTTTATTCTTTGTGCTTCCATTGCAGACTATATTTCCCCCTGTCATTTCAGCTGCTATAATTTATTATACTGATGAATGTTTCCATTTCTCTGACTTGAATATGCTCAACTAAAGATAAGCCTTTTCCTTCTTTGTATAAACAAGCACCTAGTATAGAGCCTGGTACTTACTGTTCACGCAACATAGTGAATAAGTGACTGACTTAAACACAAATGTCCTTTTTCCTTAAAGAATGGTTATGTAGGTTTTTCTATATTACCAAGAGTTCAGCAAAAAAGAAAGCTGAAATAAAGTATTTGTAAACCTATCTTTCATAGATTTGTTAAAGAATAAAACAAAGCAAAACTGTTTTTCCTCTCTGTGATACTGTGTAAAATGTTACCTCATGGACTGATGGGTCGAAGATTTTCACACAAGATGGTTGTTGTTACCTTTGACTTGACCTTCACGAAACTCCAGGTATCTGAATTTCCATGTTCTGAGATTAAAGGCCAATATGTTAAGAAATATCTTCATTTTCTTTGTTAAATTCCACTTGTACCATCAAGTCAATCAAAAGTTTCATATTCTAGTTATAAGAATTTTAGGAAATCTGTGTTCTTGTTTTAGTTCTTCTAAAATGTCTCCCAAGAAAATGACATTTTAGCTCTCTGTACCTTTCTATAAAATATAAATAGTAATGATAGTCTTGCCTCTCCAAAAAGAATGATTATGGTTATAAACAAAATGACAATATGTGGAAGTATTTTGAAAAGTATAAAGTGCCCAACAGCTGGGGAAGTGTTGGTGCCCCAATAGATATGAAAAGGCAGTGATATAAGCATTGGGGTTGATTAATATTTTTCATCCTTGGCTCAGTTTTCAAGGCTCTTAAAAATATTTCAGTTATATAGATGTTGGATTGGGGTGGGTACTATTTCCTTCTAGGTTTGGGGGCACAGTATTGTGACTTCTACCTTCCCTGGCTGATACTTGTATCTTCTGAACTCTTTCCACCTTGGGCCCAGTCAGTTCATTCAAACTCAGCTACTTCCTACCACTGGCACAGGTACCACCTCTATTCCTAACGTTTCCTTACTGTAGATGGAACTCCCATCAGTATAACCTAGGTCTGTCTGCTCTGCTTTACTCACTTCTGCCCTGAGGAATTGGAAAAATTTATCTGAGTGGCAAATTTGGGTAGGATAACTAGACAGGTTCCACTCAGCTCCATCTGTCTCTCTCTGGGACCAAGCCTACTTATAACAAGACAAGTTCATCTACTTCTCTACACTGTGAGTACTACTTGGGCAAATCTCCACAATGCAAGGAGGCCCTCAGTGGCCTAGCATTGCTTGCAATTGGGTACCTGTCTGCTAATACACGTGCCCAATGTTGGCAGTCCTGCTTCATTATCCCACCTAAAGATCCTCTTAAGAACTTAGCTGCTGGTTAACACAAGCAATAATCTGCCCTCCAGATTTAGTTTATTTTTCAGCCTTTTCTCTGTTAGCCGAGAGTTTCCCAACCATGTTGGGAGCTACTTGTGTGCTAGAGGAAATGTTTTTTTTTTTTTTTTTTTTTCCCCAGCCCTGCAATAAACTGCTCATACTTCCCTGTGCATGAGGTTGAAATTACCTATGACAAGTTTGTGACTACCAAAACTTTCTATTTGGATTCTGAATTGAATGCAGTGTAGAAGATTATTCAGTGGTACTCTTATTTTTTTTTTAATTTGTCATTTTTTTCATTTGTTGGTATTTAGCTTAAATGTCTTGTTTCATGGTCCTGACAGTGCGGTGATATGATATTACTTTGCAGCCAGCATGGTGCCACTATTTCAAAGGTCACTGAGATACTCAGCTTGTGTTTATATTCCATTTCCTACTTGAAACTCTGTGTTTAAAGTCCTGATTGACTTCACCAAGTTTCTAAGGCTTTGGAAGACCTCTCTACTGAGAAAGCAGAAATTTCAAAAAGAATCAAGAACTGTCTTAGAGATTTGAAATGTACAAGGTAGAAGCAAACTTAGAGGTTCTTTAAATTCTCTCTTTAAATTGACAGAAAGTAAGTGATTTGCCCAATAGAATTTATATTAAATATAAATGTGAGGATTGTAACAAAAAAGTTGTCATTATGCCCGATTTTAGGCTCTTCCCCACTTCACATTCCTCTCTTCTCATTATCAGGAAAATTTGACTCACTTTTTTCTACATAACTGACCATTGGAAAATTTCATCTTATTTTGCATAGATACTCTCCACATAGGACAAAGGCAGTTATTTAATTTTTTAAAATTCTTGTTTTATTGAATTGATATCTAAGACTCTAGTGATTTTGTTGGCAAAAGTCTCATAGAGATTAAAGACTTCCTGAACCTTGAGGGATATGCAGAATCTGTGATACTGGTAGCTTTGATCTAAGCTTATGAACATGCAACCCACAAAACCACTGTGGCCTCAGTAGTGATTGGCCCATGCTTTCGAAGTATCATATACTTTCATAAAGAGGTGAGGAAGTTCACTCTGCACACCTTGAGTCCATGGCAAGTGTACAGATGTCCAATGCTGTTGCAGAGAGATGAAGAATTGGGATCAATAAGGCCAAACTCTGCAATAAGGTTAGTGTATCCATCCAATGAGAGCAACCTACTCACAGCATTACATTCAAAAGGTCTTTGTGAGGGGTCAGGCCTGGTATAAATTACTAGTATCGGACTGGAAGTTAGCAGGGAAGATATAATAAAACCTTCAAGGATAATTGAGAATACTTTAATAAACCATTTTTTTTTTTTACAAATATTTGCCAGGTTTAACAAGGCCAATAAAGAATGGCAAATGACTGAAAAGCTAGCAAAAGCAGGAAGTTGCCATCACCTGTCAGCTTGAAAGGACAAAGACATGTATGTTTACTGGAAGCCTCTGAGACCTCCAGCTGTAGGAGAGACCCATCAGAAAGAAGCTGAAGTCTTGGTCAAGGAACACAGCCTTAGGCAACCCAGGGCAGAGCAGGGAAGAACTGAAGGGATAAATACCTTGACTTCTCGCCTCCTACCCTTAGACTTTCAGACAGTGCCTCACATTGGTGGATCAAATCAGAAAGTAGAAGATAAGGAAGTCCAGTTCATAGGAGTCAGTCCTGATGCACGTAGTAGGGTGGAGAAGGCAGAAAGTCTGTGTGGGGAGGCAACCAGATATGGCCCAGCCATGGACATTATTGATATTTGTTGGGTAAATGCACTGTTTCTTTACTGAAAAAAATATCTGGGGCACCCTGGTGGCTCTACTGGTTAGGTCAGGCTTGCCGCTTAGGTCATGATCCCAGGATCCTGGGATCAGCCCCAGGTTGGGCCCTCTGTTCAGTGTGGAGCCTGCTTTTCCCTCTCCCTCTGCTCCTCCCTCCTGCTTACGCACTCTCTCTCTCTCAAATAAATAAAATCTTAAAAAAAAGAAAAGAAATGAGAGGCATAGGGAGGTTAAGTCAGCAGGTAGTCTACTTCTCCCTCTGCCCCTCCCCCTGCTTGTGAACACTTTGTGCACTCTCTATCTCTCATAAATAAATAAGATCTTTAAAAAAATAAAATCTCTGAATTTGACCACCCTACTTGTTTCAGAGAAACTTTCACTGGCTTATAATTATTTTCTGATATTAATGCAGCTTTTCATACTCATTTTTAATCACCATAAGAGTTTTCTCTCTTCCATAACAATCTCAACTCCAAAATTCAGCTCTTAAATTTTCCAGTTAAGAGAGCCAATAAATTATCTTTTTTTTTTTTTTTTTTAAATAAGAACTTGAGTTTCTATCACTCGTAGCCAAGAGTCCTCATATGACCTTACTTGCTTTCTTCAGTCACATTTGTCTTCAGTTCCTTAAACATATTCCTAGGAATGCTTCAGAAATTAACTGCAGAATAATAAATGGCTAAAATTGAAAGTGCCCTTCTCTAGTTATTTCTTGAAAAGTAAAGGAGTCAAAATGAGCACAAAAGGCAAGGTGACATGCTTGCTTGCAGTCCTTAATAGAAGGCCAAAAGATAATCCTAAGACAGTGATTGCTTTATTTAACAGTTTAAAAACCAGCATATTAGGAATCCTGTCCATTGTACCCAGAATTGTGGAAAAAAAATGTCTGAGTTTTACAGGAGTAAAGAAAGATGGTACAATGAAGTTACTAAGATTCTTGACTTTAATAAATTTTTTTGTAACCAAATCATAATTAAGCTCCGAAGGTTTGGTAGGTGGTGGCAATCTCTCTCAGGATTCATTTCACTCGTTTTCTTAAGAAGGACACCAAAATAATGATTTTGATAATGTTACTACTAAAAATAATAATCAGAGATACTATTTTTGAGGGCTTGATCATGTCCAGTTACTTTAATAAGGCATTTAAATACATTCATTTCATCTTCATAGCAATTTTATAAGGCAGGTATCAATCCCACATTGTAGCTGAAAAACCAGGTCTCAGAAAGTAAGGAACTTGCTGTGTTATTTCTCTTCTTTCATCATGAGTTTTTTCTATTATTACATTCCCTGCACTTATATCTTAGCATATATCAGTATTTATATGAGCAATGTAAACATATTTGCTTAAGAAAGAAATTAAAAGATAAGAGGGAGAAGGAAGTCTTAGTTGTGTGTTTAAACATCTTAAAGATAATCAGTTACATAATCTATGTTAAAATGAGGATTAAGCAAGAAAGTGGGAAGAATAGTGAAAGAAGAATCCCTACAATGATCTTTTCTCCATCTGAATATGAAATTAAGGGTTAAGGAATGAGCCACCAAAAGAATTTATAAGAGTTGGGGGTGGCAAGAGAGCTGATAATAGCTAATAGTGAAGAGACCTCATAGTCTTTTTCATTACATTTTGATGTCACGATGACAGATTTTTAGAGTATAGATAGCCATAGTGAAATTGTAATAAGGAAGGAAATAGTAATTGTAGCTTCACATCTGAGGCTAAGGAGATTTTATTATTCTCATCTAAAATTGATTACCTAAAAAAGGATAAAGCTTCTTATCAACTCAGTTGAGGACTTGATGAGTCCAGTACAAAGCAAAAAGTGAACCATACAGTATTTTCTTGCATATTTATTTTTAAAATACCATGAGGCTCCATACAAATCACTCACTGATGTATATATGAAAATAAAATAGAAGGAATACTAAATGAAGAAAATATGATAATTTAGTCTAAATATAAATGCAGACATTTTGTGTTTATGTAGGGCTTTTTGCCCCCCACGTGTTTAAAACCTTCTAGGAATAGTATCTCACCAGACATTATGATATTGGGAAACAAGAATACTTTGCAGTGTTGGTTCTGAATAACTTATCTAATGGTGTCAGGTAAACAGAGGCTGGCATCCAGGCTGCTGTTTTTGCCCTAGTTCCCAATATTGCCTCCCCGAACACTGGAACTGAAAGACAAGAAAGAAAATGACAAAAGTTAAGTATTCATAGCAACTGTGAATTTTGATTAAAGTTCAAAAATCTGTCAAACTATCAAGTTTACTATTAGTAAACTTTGAATATTGGTGGATCTCCTAACTGAAAATGCTAAGTACTGCAGTATAAAGAACAGACTTTTTCAAAGGAATCATGAATGTGCTTGTCATTTAAACTCTAAATATTGGATACCTTTGTCTGCATTTTATTATCTTCATCTTTGACAAATGTACCGGTTATAAAAGTCAGTAAGATTTCTCTGTCATGGGTGGTGTGGAATAAACATTTTCGTTTCCAACAGTACTTAGCTTCTTTACTGATGGTTCTTATCAATAGACAAGGAATGATATTGAAATGAGAATAAAGTGAATGCTTAAGACCTGAGCCATTATGCAGAACTTGATCTCTCCACTGCAAGGCTATGTGATACTGGAGGGAGGGGCCATAAATAGCTTTAGCACTGCTGGTTTTAACAAATGCATGTTAAATCCATGTCCTCGTGAACAATTGCTCAATGAAAAACCAAGAGACATTTTGTCTCCATTGGAGAACACAAACGCGCATACTCTTTTATTGACTCTGATATGATTTTAATTAAGAAAAAAATATTCCTCACTAAGGGCTAACTAAGTGTAAAATGAGAGCAAAAGTCAATATCACTAGAAATGAAACACCGGAAACTATGTATGTTTCTCCCCGGTTCTCTATTCAGACTTAATAACAACCATCTCTACTTTTTAAGACCATGAATTGAGGGAGAAACATCTACAGCTTTGTGAAAGTATGAGTGTTTTCCCAAGTGAAATTTTAGATGAATTAAACATAAATGAACTAGAATCACCCCAATTTCACTTTTTGAAACTTTCATGTACACTTTAAATAAAAATAAGGAAAAGTGAGATTTTAATATTGTAAAATTAATATTAATTGTGAATATTAATTATTATATAATATTAATATTAATAAATTAATATTAATTGTGAAATATTAGTAAGCATAGCCAGTTTTAGTTAGGTTACATATTTTCGTTATATAACCAAGCTCTAGGAATGGAGTGAAGACTGGCAAATATATGGTGGCAGTATAGAATGTGCCACCCAGAAATAAGCTCTGGATGCTTTTCATGAATTCCTTGGGCTTGCAATAACTACAGTGGGCTGAATAATGGCCCCCCAAATATGTCCACAACATCATTCCTGGAACCTATGAATATTGCCTTTCATAGCAAAGGGATTTTTGTAGTTGCAACTAAGAATTTTGAGATTATCATGGATTTCCAAGTGGACCCATGGAGTCACAAGTGTTCTCATTAGGAGGATGTAGGAGAAACAGAGAGAAGGCCATGTAACATCAGACGGGGTTGGATTGATGAACTTTGAAGATAGAGATGGAGGCCATAAACCAGGACTCATTAAGTGGCCTTCAGTAGCTGGAAAAGGCAAGGGAATGAATTCTCCCTTAGAGCCTCCAAAAGGAACATAACCCTGTTGACACCTTTACTTTAGTGCCGTGAAATCGCTTTCAGATTTCTGGCCTCCAAAATTATAAGAGAATCAATTTCTGTTGTTTTAAGCCACTAAGTTTGTGGTAATTTGTTACAGCAGTTGTGGGGAACTAATACAATATCTTGTCTCTGTGTTTTTAAAATATGCATTTTTTTTTTTTTTTTCTGTTTAACTTTTAAACTGAACTAAAGTTTACCTCTTTGGTGGAAAGTTTGGGAGGAATATAAGAAAATGGGGTTGGGGAAAGATGTGTTTTAAAATGAACAGAAATTAGGACATATCAACTTAGATGATATATTTTTTGAAGATTTTGTTTATTTATTTGAGAAAGAGAGAGAATGAGAGAGAGAGAGCATGAGAGGAGAGAGGTCAGCAGGAGAAGCAGACTCCCTGCTGAACAGGGAACCTGATATGGGACTCGATCCCGGAACTCCAGGATCATGACCTGAGCCGAAGGCTGTCACTTAATCAACTGAGCCACCCAGGCGCCCTAACTTAGATGATATTAAACAAGAAGATTGAAATCAGAGCAGGAATCAGAGATAGTACCTACCACCTATAGTAACCATCAAGTAGGAGAAACATATTAAGCCCAAATAAGGAAATCTGAATTTATCTGGTATTAACCATAAGCTGTCACCAACTTGACATTTCTCTTTTGTAGAGTGTGCACAGATCTTTTTCTAATTATTTTAATCATAGCATTTATCTCTTTCCAATATAAGGGTTATTTCTTAGTGTCTCTTCCCTCAGATTATGTGAACCCTCTTAGAATAGAAACTGTCTTTCCTCTTTGTGTATTGGTATCTCAGATTGGTATTTAGTAAGCATTCAATAAATATGTTTTGAATGAATAAATTAAAATTCACAGATACAATAGCCGCTTCTCTTATTACCAGTTCTACCCCACACTCCCCCTCCCAGGTGCCAAGACTGAGAGGAGATTGCAGTCCCAATTTCATATGCAAATGCAGAAGTGTTGCCCGAACAATTTCTGGGAGCCATTATAAAGGAAGTAAACACAGTTCCTGTGGAGTCCGAAGGGAGAAAGCCCTCTCTGGTAGTCACCACCTGATCTGAGACCCCAACAGTGAAGAGGTGCTGAATTCTTTGAGGAAAGCAGCTCATTCATTGAAATAAATGAGATAAAAGCTGGTGTCAAATCCTTCAGTCTTTCTGGCATAAAAGCTAGCAATCATCAGATTCCTTGTGGGGGCTAGCGGTTTATGAGACTAGCAGCAGTAGTTCTGGCCTTATTATGCATGTCAAAGAATGCAAAAAAGAGAGCTGTGGGGCCTAGACTTTTAGTATTTGATCAGATCTGAGCCCACCTGGAAATACATTTCAGAAGGGAATTTGAGTGAAGGTAAGAAAATCCTCATGTAACATCAGTTTTTACCTGGGCATGCTGATGAGAAAGAGTTCTGAATAAAATCCATGGGAAAGGAAAAAGGAAGGAAGGGCTTTCTATCTTCATGATGCAACTAAGAACAAGGAACTAATCCACTTACACTGTTCCTCTTGATCTGCCATGCCTTATACTAATTCAGGGCCACTTGCTCTCTGGAAAACAGGAGTGCCTTTTCCAGCTGAAAATAATTAGGAACTAGGAGCATGAGAGATCAGATTCTACGCAGCCTGTAAATTCAGATTTCATATTCAGTTTCTGTGACAGACATCAGTTACCCAATAGCAATCGGGTAGGCAACTTTATTCACAATATGAAATCTTATGTAATGATTCAAAGTATCCCAATAAAGCCTCCCATGAGTTATTTTTAACTGAACAAACAAAGGTAATTAAGCTTAGTTCAATGGACTGGCCCAAGGACACATTAATAGCCCCAAAGTAGGGATTATTAGAATGTATTATTTTCAGTACTTGCGTGTATGTTCAATTCTGCTACCTTTCTATTTAATCATTGCTAAGATCAATTGTTCTGCTACTGGAGACATCCAGAAATTTAGCCCATGGGATGGTTAACTAAAGTGTCCCCATGTGAGTGAGCTTCAAAGCCTGAAATCATTAATGGATTGGGCAGAGCCGAGCTTTCCATTAGCCACAGTGCCTAGGGCTCAAGAAAATATTTTATTTATAGTTTCTTTTAATGTAACAAAAATATATTGTAATAATGAATGTATAAAAATGAATCCAGCCTGGACTATATTCATCTTTATATAACACACCCATAAAGATCATTTTTATTTATTATTACCTTTTTTAATGAAGGAATTACCTGTAATCTGGAACTAGGATGGATAGAAGCATTGCATCTAGGGATACAGAAGATAAAACTAAATATTTACTCAAAAATATCCTGCTTGTGTTTTGGAGAACATAGCTTACAAAGATTTTTATTTACAGGGTGTTATACAGAAATAAGCCTGGAGGAGTTGGCCACCAACCAAATGAAAAAGAAAGTGTTCTATTCAGTGGTACATTTAATACTATCTGGATTTAATTGCACATTTAAGTACAATTGAGCCTGAAAAGTATTTGAAGCTAGGAAGCTGGATGACCTTGAGACTGATAATCAGAACCTCCATTCCTCCTGCTACACTGTGGCACATAGGTATCTTGTAAATGGGTTATGACCAGGTTGAGATAATGATCTGCTTGCCTTTTAAGTGTCCAAAGATGCTTGGGACTGCTGTAGCTTCTATGGAAATAGTTTCTACTTGGATTTCTATGCTAATTACCTTAGCATACAACACGGATGTTAATATTTTCTGTTTGTGCCATGATGTGGAAAAGGTGAAGAAATACTGCCTACTCTAGGCTTGAGTTCCTTTATCCGTCAAATGTAAACACTGGACAAAATGAACTCCAATTCAACAAACATTTTGAGAGGAGATAATAATAATAATAATAACTATTATTATTATTATTTTTGAGAGATCACTTAACTAACTTCTGGGATTCAAAGATAAACAGAATGTGGTTTGTCCAAAGTCATGTATTTCAAAGAGTTCATACCCTCGCTGGAGAGACAGGCGTGGAATCATCTTCTCATAATATAAATCACAATGTGATAAATTTGAAAATGAATATTAATCAAAGTCATATTAAAAATCAGAAGGAATGAGTAAATCTAACTGCAGAAAAAAACCATGGAGGACTTCAGAAACGAGGTGACACTTAGCCTGGACATGAATATCATAGCTCCAGAAAAATTGATTAGGATTCATTCTCTAAGGCAAGACGAATAGGGTTGAAGAATTGTGGTCTAATACTGGAGACAACTCAGATAAAGAGAAGTTAGATTACTACTTGTTCAAGAACACACTATGTGTTGTTGGCAGAACTGAGAGAGAAACCAGGTACTACTTCATAACTCCCAGCGTAGCATCAATTGTGCATAATTCTTTATGGAAAAAACTTAAAAACTACTTTTTTTTTTTTAAAGATTTTATTTATTTATTTGACAGACAGAAATCACAAGCAGGCAGAGAGGCAGGCAGAGAGAGAGGAAGGGAAGCAGACTCCCTGCCGAGCAGAGAGCCCGATGCGGGGCTCGATCCCAGGACCCTGAGATCATGACCTGAGCCGAAGGCAGTGGCTTAACCCACTGAGCCACCCAGGCGCCCCACTTAAAAACTACTTTAATGTATATTATAATTTCATAGACAATTCCTAGTTAATGAGAGTAAGAAGAAAACTTGGAATCAATATGAAGAACAGCTTCTTTGTTTCCATTCCCTTGGCATTGGCACAGAGTGTCCAATGCCCAAGTCCTCAATAATCTCGTAGTATATTGAGTAAGATTGTTGAAATGTGGAAATGCATGAAAATCAGGCATTTGGCTCATTTATAATTGAAGCGAGAAATTAAGTTGAAAGTGGCTCTCTAGACTTATTAAGAATGATAAATGACCAAAATAGGAAATATTAGGAAGTTTAAGTCAACTTAGTTTCTGGTTAAAAATGAATGTGGGCACTTAGGGGTAGAAACAGCATATGCTAATAACACATCACTCAGACACTATAAAATAAGTTGCACAGAGACCAAAATATTAATAATTTATTATTTTTGTTTTTACTTTTTAGTCTGAAAATTTTCAAGTGTAGAGAAAAGTAAAAGGAATAGTACAATGGCCCCCCACTGCCTGTCACCTAGCATCAATAATTATAAATACTCTGCCAAGCCTATTTCATCTAAAGCTCCTACTCCTAACCTTTGTGGGTTTTTGCCTTAAAAAAAAAAAAACCAGTTTTATTAAGATGTCATTTATATACCATAAAATTCACTCATTGTAATGATATAATTCAGTAATTTTTAGTAAACTTATAGAGTTGTACACCCATCACCCTGATGCAATTTTAGACAATTTCTATCCCTCCAAGAAGTTTCCTCATGTCTATTTGTAGTTAATCATGGCTCCCACCCTTCTCCCCAGGCAACTACTAATTTTTCTGTCAATTTGCCTTTTCTAGACATTTCGTATAAATGGAGCCATACAATGTATAGTATTTTATGTGCAGCCCCCTTCATTTGGTGTAATATTTTGAGGTTTATCCATGTTGTATATATCAATAGCTTGTTTTTACTGATGAGTAGTATCCCACTGTGGGGATATCCATTTTGTTTTTCCATTCACCAGTTAATGAACACTGGATTGCTTCTCGTTTGACGTTATTATGTATATTGCTACTATGGATATATGTATGCAAGTCTTTGTTTGGACATATGCTTACATTTTTCCTGGGTAGATACCTATGGAAATGCTGAATAATAATTAAGTTTATTTTTAATGTTTAGAGAAACTTTCAAAGAAACTTTTATATTTTTACTAACAATAAATGAACTTTTTACTTTCTCTCCATCCTTGCAAGATTTTCAACATAGATTGATCACGTCATCTGTGAATAAATACCATCTTAGTTTTTCTTTTCTAGTCTGGATCCCCTTTATTTCTACTTTCTGGTTGTTGCACTGGCCATAATCCCCAGCATAGTGTTGAATAAAGTGGCAAGAGCTAGGCATCCTTGTCTTATTCCCGATCTTGGGATAAAAAGCATCAAGTGTGATGTTAGCTTTCTTAGGTACCTCTTACCAGATTAAATAAATTCCCTTCTATTCCTAGCTGCTGGGGATTTTTATTATGACTATATTTTCCACTGGGATAATATATGTTTTTTCTCTTTTAGTTAATATGATGAATTACATTAACTGATTTTTGAATGTTAAATCAACTCTGCATTCTACAGATAAACAACACTTGGTCCATGTATTGTTATTTTCATATGTTATACAACTCAATTTACTTTTTGTTTAGATTTTGCATCTGTATTCATCCAGGTTATTAGTTTGTAGTTTTCTTACTTGTGTAATTTCTGTACTCTTGATTATCAGGATAAATCTGTCCTCTTAAAATGAATAGGGAATGGGCAGCCTGGGTTGCTCAGTTGGTTAAGTGTCTCCCTTTGGCTCAGGTCATGATCCCAGGATCCTGGGATCAAGTTCCACATTGGGCCCCTTGCTTATCAGGGAGCCTGCTTCCCCCTCTGCCTGCCTGTCCCCCTGCTTGTGCTCTGTCTCTGACAAATAAGTAAATAACCTTTAAAAAAAAATGAGTAGGGAAATATTCCTCCTCCTTGAGTTTACCAAAGAGTTTGCATAGAATGGACATTATTTATTTCTTAAATATTTGTTAGAATTCACCATCAAGGTCAACTGGGCCTAGATTTTCCTTTACAGGAAGATCTTAAATTACAAATTGAATTTCTTTTCTAGGTATAGGGCTACTTAGGTTGTTTATTTATTTGTAAGTGAGCTTTGGTAGTTTGTATTGTCAAGGAACTTGTCCACTTCATCTGATTTGATGAACTTACAAAGTTTTCATAGTATTTCCTTTTTAAAAAAAAAAAAAAATCTACAAAACTTGTAAATATCACCTACTTCTTGTGTCTTCTCTTTATCCTAATTAGACTTTATAGATGTTTGTAAACATTTACATTCTTAAAGAACCAGATTTTGCTTTCATTTATTACTTATATAATTTTTACATTTTCTATTTCATTGATTTCCATTTTTCTTTTTTTTCTTTCTTTTACTAACTTTGTATTTGATTTGCTCATCTTTTTTCTAATTTTCTGTAGTACAAGTTGTGGTCATTGTTTTGAAACTTTTATATATATTCCCTAAGTACTGTTTTAGTGACAGCCCATAAATTGTGATATGTTTTGTTTTCATTCAGTTCAGAATTACTTTTAAATTTGATTTCTCATTGGCCCATGAGACATTTTTTCATTTACAATATTTGGGGATTTTTCAGTGTTCTTTCTAGTACTAATTTCCAGTTTAATTTCATTGTAGTAGTTATAGAACATAGATGAATCCTTAAAAAATTTTGGAACATGTTTAATGGCCCAGAACATGGCCTATTTGGAATATATTTCATGTGCTCTTGAGGATAATGTGTTTTAAGCTGTGTTCAGTGGGGTGTTCTAACTAAGTCAAGTTGGGTGATAGAATCTTTCAAGTCTTTTACATTGTACTGATTTTAGTCAGTTTGTTCTACTAATTATTAAGACAGGGTTATTGATACCTATAATTATAATTGTGGATTTTTCTCTTTCTCCTTATTGTTCTATTAGTTTGCTATGAGATGTATAAATGTTTACAGTTGTTATCTTTTATTGAGTCAAATTCTTTATCGTTATGAAATGACCTCCTCTTCTATTCCTGGTAATATTCCTTGAGTTGTACTTTCCTTTGCCTGATATTAATAAATCCACCCCTATTTTCTTTTGACTGTTAGTACTTTTCCTCCATTGTTTTACTTTTTAGTTGTTTGTGTAGTTGAGCTACTTGTAGGTTTATAATTTTCATTTGTTTGAATGCCAGGCAATTTGAATTTTACCATGATGGGTGCTTGATTCTTTTATATTCCTATCAATATTATTAAAATTACATTTCTTGGATGCAACTAACTGATCATTTGGGGTCTTACTTTTAAGATCAAGTAGAAAACTAGACCTCAGGATATCAGTTAATGTTTTTGAAATTCCTTTCTGTCCTGAAAATAAGGTTTTTTTCCTGTTCTGGCAGGTCACTGACAGCCTCACATAGATAATTTTTGTATTTTATCTTTGTCCTCTAGATGTTTTTGGTAATATCATCACTTTGTCATAAGCTAACTTCATTTAACATGGCATAAATGGTGGCAAAAACTTCATATGTTTTTAATTTAATGAAGCAGTCAATAATTTTTTAATTAAAAATATGCCTCCCTTTTATTCTTTAAAATCTTCAGAAAGGTAAATTATGATACAACAGATCTCTGGTCCAACTTCGAACTCTTGGATCTTTGAGTTTCTAAATTCTGGGAGAAGTCATAATTTAATCAGAAGTAGACTGGAGTAGAGGTTTACAGTTGACAACAGATGGTCATCAGAGAAGCAGGAAGACAGATTACCTCAGAAATAATGACTGACAAATGCACTGTGAAGTACTATGTTAAGTGTTGGGCATAATGAGTAATAAAGCCATATTTTCTTTGTCACATTAAGGCAATTTTAGGCCAAATTGTTGGTTCATTATAATGAATTAATATAGTACTTTTAGCTTGAAGTAAGTGATCTTCTTACTTAGCTGATCCATTGGGGGTAATAGAAGTGAATCTTTTTCCTCCTATTATCCTTCCCCATATTTTTATTTCAAATTAATGACACTCATGACACTATGTTTTCCTCATGACACTATGAATAGTAACATGGAATATCTTTTTGTTATACCTTGTCACAAATGTAATATTCTCAAGGCAGGTAGTGTTTCCATTATATCTGGATTGTAGGTGGGTCTCATCTTATAACTCTGACCAGTTGATTATTTGGGTCTAACAGGAAAAAATATCATGATCAACTGGAAATCTGTGCCTTAAAAGCAGAAGAGGCCTTTATTCCACATATTTATCAATTCAATGTATATTTTGTTAAATATATGAAATTTAAATTCTAATACTTCCCTCAAATAGTACAGAAGAGTTTGTGTGTCAAATGTAAGACATACTTCAGTATTCATAATTTTGACCAATTGGGTAAAGATGAAAGTGAGATGGAGACCAGTTTTTAATTAGATGTTACCCTAGAATATAAAATTTCAAGTAGAACATGAAATTTTCAAGTAAGTTAGCAAACAAAATATTCAGAGTGGAGAAAAAAAAGACAACATCTGGGTATCACAAAGAGGGTAGTCATTTTCAGTGTAATGAAAGGGTCATAAGAACCACACATTTTGGATGTAATGGAAGAAAGTAATACCTTTTTAATAACAAAGTTACAAAGTTTCTTCACGGAAAAAGAGCTTCACGGAAAAATAGCAAAGATTAAAAATTTATTCTAGATGGTAATGATATAAAAAGACAATATCCTAGGACAGACTCAGTAGAGACAAGGAGGAGGATCAATACTGCTTACGTGAAAAGGAATCCTTTGCTCAGAAAAGTGACTCTGCTCTTAGGTATACTGAGGGGGTATTTTTCTATCCCTGGTGAGGGGATACTGGAATTTGACATGAAAACATCACTTTATATAAAATTTGTGCCAGTGTTGAATGTAGAGGACCCTAAATACAGTTCTCTCTTCAGAGTGTGTGTTCAATGATGATCTGGACTCTAAGAGTTCCAGTTAAAGAACCTCTCTAAATATTGCCGTGTAGAGAAATTTCTCACTTAGATGATGGACTTTGCCACTGCAGTCAAGATTCAGGTGTTTATGTCAGGCATAAAAATATAAATATCAATCTTTAATGAAAATTTGTGTAAGTAAACCATATAATGATCCCATAGTTTACAATCATTAATGTAAACCTAAGGTATGGTTCTCTCTTCTATTACTATACAGCTAATATATACAGTGAAATTATACATTTCAAAATGATTTATATTTTAAAATGGGCATTGTGGAAAATTAACCTTCATATCCCCTAAAATGGTTATACCATTTAATAAAATAATACAAAGAAAACATTACTAAGGAGAATTTTTTGCCACGTTGTATTATTTTTTCCCCCTAAGGTTGGCAGTGACCATATTTCTCACCAGTGCCTCTAGATGTGAATTCATTTTTTGTTTCCAGTAACTTTCAAACATGAACATTCAGAAATGAATGAAATGAAATGAAAATAGAAATGGCTGCTTATTGTTGGTCTGTGAATGTGTGTTTGTAAATGTGCTTATGTTTATAGGTCTTTTTGTTTGTTACAGTGAAAATAGAGAAGATAAAAAAATTCTTCACATACAAATTAAACTGGGAATCAACCAATTCCCTGAAAGAAGTAGTGGGAAAATACAGAAACCTGTAAAAAGAGACATGAGTAAAACATGTTTAAAAATATTGTTCCTCATCTATTATGTCATTTTATTTCTGAGACTCTGAGAGGTTAGGCAAGAAAGATCTTATGAGATGGAAAAGGAAAGCTCTGAGAATTTCCAAGGTCAGGCAGCTCCGTCCCCCACTATTTTCTCTGAAGATAGAAACTTAGGAAACATTTCTTTTTAACACCAGAGGTAGAGGAGAGAAAGAATAAAATAAAGGAAAATGTCTTGAAAATGACCAGAATCCGCAGAATTAGAAGACTCAACGATCATGTAAGAATAAAGTTGTGAAACTGATTAATACTTGTAAGTGATTGCACAATAGGTGAAAAAGAATGTCAGAAAAAGAGAAGTTAGAATATGTATCACTGTCCATAGTCACAAAGTGACACATTGTGCACCTGATTTTCTTTTTCTGTCATCAGAGGGAAGAAATCAACTCCCTCTGGGTATTTCTCTTACAGCCAAGTACCATCCAACACCTGTCACTAATGTGTGCTGACTGATGTGATTCATATAATACTGAAAGTGCTCAGTACCATTTGAAGGGATTATTTGGCAAAAGCAGAAGGGATGGAGATCTCTACTTTCCTATGGAGAAAGCCTAAGCAGGTCATGTGGGGTTCCATTTTCTCTGGCGGTTTTGATTCTACTGTCAATGCCCTGAAGCACTTTGGGCATTATAATTTCAGCCTTGTTTTATTGGTCCTCACTGACCCTTCATGATTATGTCACTTCCATTCCCCCTGCTTAGTGGGTGAGTATGTTGGGTATCTTCCCTTGCCTCTCCATATTCACTCTTTGCCATTCTCCAACATGCTCTGCTCTTGTCTTCTGGACTCAAGAGTGAACACTGGATTTTGCCAGTCAGTAGCACCAGCAAGAGGCCAGAAGGAAGAAAGGAGAGGCATGGAAGAAGTGATATTTATTTCCCTGGCTCTTTCCTATGGGATTTGGTGGGTCCCTCCATCTAGTCTCAGCTTTTTACAGGTGACTCTCATTTCTTAGCTCTGTCCTTCTAATTTGAACAGTTGCTCTCTCTCTTCATCTGCTTTTAGGCCTAGGGTGGTAAATTCTTCTCCCCCTTCTCAGCCTCAGGGTCCTGCACTATCCCTTCTGGTTTCCCTATATCCTGACCATATTTTGTAAAAAAAAAAAAAAAAAAAAGTCTCTTATTAGACTCTCATCAAGTTACCCTAAGTTAATATAATTCCATTATGCCATCATTATGCCATTTGTTTTCTCTTGGATCCTTAACTGATAAAATGCATCTAAGAAAAATCAGCCAACCAATGTACATTGACATCACTTACCCCCTCACCAGGACTCCGATGCACAATAATCTGAAGAACAGTAAACTATGTGAGGAGTTTCTGGTCCTGGCAGAGAACTGAGTACCATATCCTCTGGAGGTTTCCAGGATAGAGCAGGAGGCTGTTGAGGGACAGATGTGTGTGAAGCTGAAGAACAAATCTGATAAATTGGTCCAGAGTTCAATAGTTCCACAAAGCAGGCTCAGGACAAGAGTATGCTTGAGTCATATGAGGACCTTGCCCAGAGCCTACTTTGATATCATCTCAGGACAGAGAAAACAATCCAGAAATAATCTTTGGATTTTTTTGAGTTTAAGCACCACGATATCTCCTATCCAAAAAAACCCACCACCACCACCAACAACAACAACAAAGCTAGAACCATACACTTCTGTTGGAAGAATGTCCCCACTGCCTTTGAAGGTCCTGAATATTTTCCTGGGGGAGTACTCTAGTTGCTGCCTCTATATGCTATGTTTACCTGTCAGTCAGGTGCCATTATAGCTCCCTCTGCCTTTGAGGCAACCCACCACACTTTACCACTTCCGAGGCAGATGTATGGACATCAAAACCTAAAACTCAGATCTGTAAAGTTGCATATAGGATGTTTAACATGTTTAGCAAAAAGGAAAGTTTGCAAATCATCAGTGAAGTTTGGAGGTTGAGTGTGTATTTTAATTATCTTGGCACTTCCGAGCTCTCATTAACAGATTTAGATGTGTAAGATTCCAAATGTCTATACATTTGTATAGGACAGGGGAATTTGCTTTTCAAGTGGCCAATTATAGTGAAAGAAAGTGGAATTCCTGTGGTGTAGTATAAGGAAAAAGATTGTCCAAAAGTGACTCCAGGTGCTTAATCTAGGTTTCCTGAAGATGAGCTAGCTGGGTCCAGTAAAACATGGAGTTTTTGCATTGCACTGGAGACCATAAAGTCCTGTAAAGGCACTGAGCAGGGAGCATTCCCAGACAGCTCCTGTGACTAGGTGGCATTCTAATCCAGATAGCCCGAGGAGGTTGCTTTCATGCTTGCCCTTCAAGAATTGAGAGCGATGTACAGGAGATATTTTCTCTTTGTTCTCTCTTGGACTTCTCTTGCCTTACACCTGGATCACTTCTTTTTGTTTATGACACCTGCTGGGTCTCTGTAGGCATTTGAGTTTTCAAATTGGAGACAATATAGAGAATAGAGAGATGGAGAGTATACAACTCCTTAGGGATTGCACAGAACCACCGTTCAATATGAAGGCAAAAGTAACTTGTAACCAACTTAAACAGAAGATCTTGACTTAGAAATCGAGTAGATAGAACCAACAAGTCAGGGTCTGAGTAACTGAACAAGCAATCTCAAGTTGGGAAGGAAGTGAAGATTGAGCCATCAAGAACAAAAGGGTATGTGGATTGGTGGGAGTTATATAGCTGACCAGAGATTGAAACCCAGAGCAAAGACAGTTAAGAGCCTAAATGAATGAGTTGAACTTCATCAGACTGAATATAATAGATACTGTTTATCAGCTAGATACCTAACTTATTTACTGAGAATACCCCACAATATAGTTAAGTAGTTTATAAATCAGTAATTTTGTTGTGTTAAATAGACACTAAAGGAAGGCCTGCTCCAGAAGAAGGGAAAGGGGTAAGTTTCTGTCATCAAGTTCTTGGAGGCAAAAACTCTCACCCTTATTTCTTTTGTATGAAAACAGTAGACAAGTCCTTAACATCCAAAATATTTGAGAACTTTCTTTTTAGAAGCTACACTGGGATTACTGTATGAAAACCTATTATTCTTTTCCGTAAATTTCTGGCTATTTTTATTGCAGAAAATGAGTAGGTAATGAGATCACTGAAGGTTTTTCTAATTGAAACATACTGTGGTCAGTTATTTTGAGATGAGATAGGAAAAAGGACATGAGGGGCTGCTGAAATCCAAGTCAGTGCGGTGGTGCTCATTAAGGCTAGCCCCGTGTTGGCATGGCAGCTACGAGGTAATGATGTGACTTCCAGCTTTTCTAAAACTAATGGGGTGATAGTCTTCCATAGCTATGCTCAGGCGAATATTAATTTGTTTTATCATCTCTCTTTCTCTCCATACAAAGAAATGTTTAAAGTTGCCTCCCTAGTATCTCTATTTCTAATCAAGTTTCAAAGGCATATATCTTTTTAACTCCAAAGGAAAATACTGTTTTATAAAAACTGTCTGTATAAAGTAAACCTTCATATGGCCTTTGAGCCCAAGCTATATGGCTTTAAGGAGGAAAACTCTTTATACCTACTGACAGGGGAGGGCAGAGCCACACCAACACTCTCCTCTTCTCTGCCAATTTGAAGAGGATTCTGGTTCTCTGTAATTTTAAAAAGAACACCTTGTGGAGGCTTTAAAGCAACCCCAAAATATTAGAACTCTCTGACTCTACTGATTTCCTAAGAGCACATTAGGAAATGAGTCTCTTGGTTATTTTATTTTTTTAAAGGAGGAGAGGGTTGGATGCTGTTATCTCCAGAGCACAAATTTAGACTTAGTTTGTATTAGCCATAATGACATCAAGCTGGTCATGTGAGGGAAATCTCACATTTGTATACTCTGCCTTTTCTGTAACCCCTGATTCTTGCTGCTACATCTGCCTGTATCTGTCCTGTTCTCCTCTCTTTCCCTCATCTCATGTTAGAGGAGGCACCTCTCCTCTCACCAGTGAGTGACTAACACCATCACCTGTGCTCCGACTTCCACACCTGCCTTTTCCTTCCCAGGAATTGTAAGCTATCCAGTACCTCTCCTTTCAACTGTACTTTCAGATATTCCTACTGAAGAGGCTCTTTCTTTTGAATATGAATATGTTCAAATTTTTTCCATCTGAGAAAAACAAACCAGGCCTCCCTGAACCTTCTTCCTCCCTGCAGTTCTCATCTTCTTGGTGCTTCCCATTGCCAGTTCCTCACATAGCACACGCTCCTCAGCTACTCTAATCTAGTTTCCAAGCCCAGTTAGCTCCCGTTTAAGATCTCCCAATGATCCCCATGATTAAATCCAAACCTTCACTTTAACTTCCCTCTTAACTTTGCTTTCTTTTCTGAAACACTGTCTTTTCTGGGCCACCATGACACTATATATTTCTGGTTTCCTTCTGAATTCTTCTTCTATTCCTTAAACACTTCACCTCTTCTATAGGCTTCTTCCTTCCACCTGACCTGTAATCGTCAGGGATCTCAAGTTTGAACTTTAGGACAATCGCTGATTCCAGTTTCTACTTTTCTCTTTGTATAATATCACTGGCACACATATGACTTAAATTACCACTATACGTATATCGATGACTAACAAAGTTATATCTCTTTGTCAGAGTACTTCTTTGAGCTTCAGATGTAGGTATTCCAACTGCGTGCTTATTACTGCTCGGACACCTGAAATGGATGGCCACCTACACATGCCTGAAACTGAACTGATCTTCTATCCAAGCCTAATCCTTGTGCAGTGTTCCTTAACTCAGGGAGTGACCTCACATGTCCTTGATTCCATAAGCAAAAACGTAGGATTCATCTATAATCTTCCTCTTCTTTACCAATCCATGTCCCATATCACAATATCCTGTTGATTTTCTCAATATCTTTCATCTTCCTCCACTTCTTTCTATAATCCATTGCTATAATTTCTTGCTTGGACTCCTCTAATAGTCTCCCATTTGGAGCTCCTATGTACATGCTTACCCTACTTTAATTAGTCTACCAAATGGTGCTTTGGTGGTAATAATCTTTAAAAAAAAGTCTTTATAATCTTTAAATAATATTCAAAATACAAATCTACTCATGTCATTCTTCTGTTTAATGCTTCCAATGCTTTCAACTTGTGCTCATGGTGAAATCACAAATACTTAACGTACCCCCTGTGTCCTTACATTATTTGGGCCTTGCCTGCCTGTCTAACCATATCTCCCCCTCTCCTCAATCCCTGTTTCTACCACTGGCCTTGTCAGTTCTCTAAATATTCTGAGTTCCCCTTGTCCCTAAACCTGCAGTTATACTGGCCTCTCTGCCTAGAATATTTTTACTTATCACTAACTCCTATTCCTGTTTAAGGCATATACATCTTTTACATCTCAGCATAAACATCATTATCTTAGGCAAGCCCTTTCTGACTCACTAGTTTTAGTCAGGACTCCTGTTGATAGACTTTTACCTCATAGCACTTTTATTTTAAAGATTTTATTCACTTATTTTCCGGAGAGAGAGAGAGAGAGAGAGAGAGTGTGCATAAGTAGGGGAGAAGCAGGCTCCCCGCTGAGAAAGGAACCTGATGTGGGACTTGATCCCAGGACCCTGGGATCATGACCTGAGCCAGAGGCAGATGCTTAACTAACTGAGCCACACAGGCATCCCCTTTTCCTTCATAGCATTTCATTCAACTGTAATTTTAAAGTTTAAATGTGACAGTTTGTTAATGTTTATGTAATGTACTAGACTGTAAGTTCCCTAAGGACAGTTATGATTTTCTAGGGAGCTGCTTGTAATATAGAAATCCAATAAGCAAATCTTAATATCAATGTTAGCAGTAGACTTAAGATATGATGGGGTCAGTGACAATCACCGGTAGGCCCAAGACTTAGGCAGGTAAAAATAAAGGCGTGGAAGAGAACTGAAAAGAATGTAAGGTATTGGAGGATCAGAGACACAGATAATGAGAGTTTAACTGTCTCTTAAATGAGGGATGCCAAGGAGATTTCAGCTCCTATATTATCTTTGATCTACTGTTCTTATCTTCTAGGGGTGATGTATTGAGAGGGATTTTGAGCTTGTGTTAGAACTCAGATAGAAAAGAAGCATTGTCATTGATTAATGATGTCTTTCCCAAAGTGGGAGAGTGAAGTGGGGGTATGGGTACTTTAAGTTCACCATGTCTGTTAAAAGGTAATACCAAGTAATTATGGTCCAAGTCTCAGTTTGCCAATAATACTGGGTAAAACTAGCTCACTTTAAGAAAATCCACTAAGGAAACAAATTTACTAAAAACAAGAAATCAAAATAAATGAAAATTATAAATACCAAACACAAAAACCAAAACTCAAAAGTGGGTGAAAGCTTATGGGTATAACAACGGATTTTACCAAGGAGCTTTTTACTTGTACTAAAATTTCATAGTCCGTTTTCCCAATGCAGGTAGCATAATAATATTAACATATTTTTTTTTAGCCTTTACCATATTTAAGACAATATGATACAGCTTTACATTTGTTAATTCATTTAATCCTCACAGTACCCTATGAGGTAAATACTATCATTATCCCCATTTTATAGACAAGAAACTAAAATTCAGAGAGATTAAATAACTCATAGAATCGCTTAAAACACAATGCAAGAACCAGGACTTCAATCTGGATTTCTAAGATTAAAAAAAAAAAGACATGCGTTCTTATGTTACTAGAAGTTATGTGTTTTTTTTTTTTTTAAGATTTTATTTATTTATTTGAGAGAGAGAAAGAGAGAACCCAAGATGGGGGAGGGGTAGAGGGAGAAGCAGAGTCTCTGCTGAGTGGGGAGCCTGATACAGGGCTCAATCCTGGGACTCCGGGATCATGACCTGAGCCAGAGGCAAACACTTATGCCCAGGCATCCTTAGAAGTTCTGTTTATATACAATTTTTTAGAAAGACCTTAAGGAAAATAAAAAGATACAGTTGTAAATGAAGTAAATTCTACCCAATAAAGAACAAACTTACCAATATTTTTGTTGAAATACTGTAAGATATAATTTTGCAGCTCTAGAAGGACAGCTAAAAGGAATAGTTTATCACAAAACTATGAAAATTTTTAATCCAGGGAGTTATTTTTTATGTAACTGCAGGATGATTAATTAATGGTTTGCTCAATTATTTTTTGAAGCATCCAAGTAAAACTAATCCGTATATTTCTAGAGTCATTGCTTTCCAGTTTTTGATAAACACTACTAAGTGTGAATTTTCCAATCTTAAAATCATGCTAGGCTTCTATATTAATTCTTGAAAATGGTAATTTATAGCCACAATATAATATGTAAATTCTTGAAATACCCTTTTATTTGGATTGAGTCAAGATCTCTTAAGGAAATATTTGCGTTATGAGACCTGCTTTGAGAAGTGACTGTAGTTGATAAAAATGTGACATAGCCAGAAAATGTAAATATTTCTTTAAGTCTTTGTAAAAGGAAGCACTTTGATAATAAGAGCTCTATAGACTCAAGCCAAGATCAGCTATTTTTCTAAAATAAAAATCGAGCAGCCTCTAGAACTACCAGTCATGTCTTTCCTAAGCATGGTAAATATTCTAAAATGACAAGAGAAACCATGGACTTAGTATGATGTTTATATCTGATACTTTATTTTACATCAGTCGAAAGGATTTATTTTTCTATATCAAGGAGATATTCAGCCATTAACTTTTGTCAATGGTTTTCTCTCTTTAGTTTTTTTAAATAAGATAATCTGTTACCTCAGGGTGCTTTGTCATATTGCCTAAACCAATTCACCAAAGCAAGGCCTGAACTTGAAAGAGAGCAGAGGCTCTTTTGTGATATTCTGCTATCGGGAGATAGTCATAATTATAAAACTCTCAGTTGATCGTGTGAACTCTCGCTCTTTACAGCAGGAGTTATCAAAGATTTTCTGTAAAAGGCCAGGTGATAAATATTTCAGACATTGTGGACCGTATGGTCTACATTACAACATCTGATGTTGTAAAATGAAAGCGGTCATAGGCAATATATAAATGAGTAAATGTGACCGTGTTCCAATATAACTTTATTTGCAAAGCGGACGGGAGACCATCTACAGTCTGTGGGTCATAGTTCGCCAACTTGTGCTTTGTACATTCACTCAGGTCGTTACCCACCCGTTCTTCTTCCTAAGATTAAGATCGTGCAGGTCGAAACACCACTTGAGCTATGTTTGCCAGACAAGAGTAAGTTTTGCAGTGGCACTACAAGATTTATCACCAGTCTTCTATTTTGGATCTGAAAAAGACCTTTGAAATATCAAATGATGGATGGAAATTTTTCCTTTCTGCCTGTCCCCACCCCCCTTCCTTCCTTCCTTCCTTCTCCCCTCCCCCGCCCACCCCAGTTTCTGTCTCACGCATCAGCAGATATTTTTTGAAGCCCAAGTGTGCATTAGGTGCCGAAATAGAACGGTGGTTAAGATTTAGCTTTCTGACTTAGAGGTGCTTTCAGTCAATAAGGGAGGCAGCAGAATAAAGAGACCATTTCAATACATTGCTTTAGATATTACAGTAAAAATATGAGAATAATATTATGTGAACAAACTGTTTCAGCTTTGGAGGGGCAGTGACAATTTTCCAATCGGGTGTCGTAGCTAAACTTAGATTCGAAAGATGAGTATTATCCAGACCAATGTCAGGGAAAGGTAGTCTGAAAAGTGTCCCAGCAGGCAGGGTTACATAACAGGTCTGGAGGTATAAGAAACCATGTGGAGCTCCTTCAAGTGCAAGAACAAACAGTGCATAGAGTGCAGATGAAATTGATAAAGGATGAAGCTGGAAAGGTAGTAAGGACCAGAGCAAGAAGGACCTTTTGGGCACCCTAGTTCGGGTCACCCTTTATCTCGCTAGGACAGCTCAAAAATCCTCCTAGTTTGTTTTCTGATCCCAAACACGACCCTCTTCAGTATATTCATACCACTGCAAGAATGATCACGGTCCAACATAGTTCATTTTTCCTTACTTAAACTCCTTCCATGGATACTCATTGCTCTCAGAATTATTACCAGTTGCTAAATAAAACCCCAGAACCAGAAGGATAAAGATCTGTTTCTGACTGCATCCCCAGCCTCATCTTTTGTCAGCTCCATCTCCGTACTCTTGTTGTTCTTCTTCCTTTTTTTTAAACGTCTTTAATATTTTCCAAACGTGTTTTTATATTATCTTTTGTTGGATTTATTCCTAGGTACCACAGACACGTTATAGCCTTTGTTGCTATTGAAAATCATATCTTTTGTTCTAATTACATTTTCTAATACCTTGCTATTGGCAAAAAATGTAATTGATTTTTACATATTGATCTTATGTCTAGTCTACTATTAATTCTAATAGTTCATTCAAATATTCTTTTGGGGTTTTCAGGTGGGGAATTCATATCAACTACAAATAATTTAGCTTTGCTTCCCTTCTATTCCTTATAGCTACCTGCCTTTTCCTGTACTTTTGAGCCCTCTGGTACTTCCAGTACAATGTGGGAATGACATGGTGTTGACTCATAATCTTGTTCTGATTTTGAAGGACTGCTTTCACATTTATATTGAATATTCTGTTTGTTTTTGGGTTTTTGAAGATAGCTTTTGTTAGCATAAGGAAATAAATCTTATTTCTACTTTGATAAGGATTTTTAACAGAAACAAATACTAAAGTGAATTGATATTTTCCCATGACTCTCTTGAGGTGATCAAATAATGCAATATGAGGAATAACATAGATTCTCCAAGGTATCCTCAAATCTGCATTTCTGGGATAAATACAGCTTTTTAAAAATGCATTTATGGATTATATTTATTAATATTTCTTTAGATTTCAAATCTGTGTTTGTAATTGAGATTAGTCTGTAATTTTTAAAAATTTTTTTAAAGATTTTATTTATTTATTGGACAGATAGAGATCACAAGTAGGTAGAGAGGCAGGCAGAGAGAGAGGTGGAAGAAGGCTCCCTGCTGAGCAGAGAGCCCAATGTGGGGCTTAATCCCAGAACCCTGAGATCATGACCTGAGCTGAAGGCAGAGGCTTAACCCACTGAGCCACCCAGGTGCCCCTTTTTTTGTTCTTATAAAGTTATTTGGTTTTGATGGTAAGATAATCCTAACCTCATAAAATGAGTTGTGAAAAGTACTTTCTTTTACAACCTTTAGAAGACTCTGTATAACAATGGAAATAACTGCCTTTGAATTTTGGTAGAATTTACCTTAAAATCATCTAAACCTAGTGTTTTATTTGTGGGCATACACCAACTACTTATTCAGTTTTTTTTTTTTTCTTATTCAGTTTTTTAAAGTGGTTTATTTTTAGTGAAGTTATTTTTTTCCCCTAGGAATGTATTTTGATCTAAGATTTTAAATGTATTTTATTGTCTTCTATAAATCTTTGCTGTAACAATTTATTCTCTTTTTTATTTTAAATATTTGTATTTGTGTGGGTTTTTGGTTTATTCTTCTTCATGAATATTACATGAGATTTATAAATTTCACTGGGTTTTTCATTAACCAAATTTTAGCTTTATTGATCTTACTCATTTTGTTATTTTTCTGTTTCATTAAGTTTTATTTATTTCTTTCTTCTTTCTATTTTCTTTTGGTTTATTTTGTTATGCTTTTCCTATCTTATATTGGAATTGTATTTCATTAACTTTTAGTCTTTTTTTTTCCTTAACATGAGCGTTTAAATCTGTAAAATTTCTTCCTTATATTTCTTTGCATGAAATCCACAAGATATTAGAGAAACAGAAGAACGGATGTTAGAAAAGAATTGGTTCACACGATTATGGAGGTTGAAAAGTCAGTCAGAGGTGTCATTCAGACCAAGTCTGAAACCTGAGAACGTTTTGTGTGTGTGTTGGGGAAGGGACTAATGGTATAAGCTCTGATGATCTTGAGTCGGAAAGCCTGAGAACCAGGAGCACCAGATGTACAAGGGGAGGATAAGATAGATGACCCAGATCAAGCAGAGAAAACAAATTTGCCCTCCTCTGCTTTTTTTTTTTTTCCTTCAAGATTTATTTTTATTTTTGAGAGAGCATGTTGGAGGGAGGGGAAGAGGGAGAGGGGGAAAGAGAATCTCAGGTAGACTCCCCAGTGAGTCTGGAGCTCAGTGAGGGTCTTAATCTCACAATCCTGAGATCATGACATGAGCCAAAATCAAGAGTCAGACCCTTAACCAACTGAGCCACTCAGGCGCCCCTCTCCTCTGCCATTTTGTTCTATTCAGACCACAAATAGGACGACATCCATCTGTAGTGGAGAGTGCTATTCAGTTTACCAATTCAAATTTTAATCTCTTCTGGAGAACACCTTCAGAGACACATCCAAATACGATGTTTTACTAGCTCTCTGAACATCCTTTAGCCCAGTCAAGATGATATATAAAATTAACCATCACATTTTTTATATGTGTAGGTTGAGATTTTTCTATTTTCTCATTATTTAGCTCTGAGTATTTTTCTAGTTTTTGTTATGAATTTTTTGTCTGTGAATTATCTCTGAAAGTTTTAAAAATATCCAAATACATGTAGTTTTTAAAGATACTTGTTATTGATTTCTATTTTAATTATATTCTGATAAAAGAAAATAATCTGCTGGAATGAAATTTATTGAGACTTGCTTAGTGGCCTAAAACTGGGCCATTTTAGTAAATGTTCTAGGTTCAGTTAAAAATGTATATTTTTAAGCAATGTGTACTGGTTCCTTACACATATGGAACATGTTTATAATTTTCATTAGCTCAGACTTAGTAGTTGTGTTGTTTAGTCTTTGTCCTTGCTGGGGCTAGTTTTCTTGAGCTATAAATTACCAAGTGTTAAATGGTGGAATTATTTATTTTCCTTGTTCTGTTTATTTTTGTTTGATATTTTTAAAATTATGCTATTAAATATATACAAATTATAATTACAAATTCTGTTGATTAAAACTTTTCATCAACATGCAAATGGTTCTGTCAGAAGTAGAATGTGGCCCTATTCTGACAAAAGAGAGTTAAATCCCCTTAGAGGGATAACAGCAACAACAACCGATAATCTGCAATATAACATACAGTGTTCAGTATTCAAATTAAAATGTATGAGGCCAGCCAAGAGACAAAAATGATCAGAAACAAACAAACAAACAAACAAACAAAGAAAATCAGTTAACAGAAACAGACTTGAAGGTGAACTAGATTTTAGAAGTATCATAATTCCACATGAACTTTAAAATAATTGTGATTAATATTCAAGAGAATAGATACCAAGATGGAGAATTCCACAAGAGAACTGGTTTCTCAGCTTTTAGATCTCTTATGAAACATAGAATTTGGAAAATGTATCAAGAGAAAAAGCAATGCAGAGTGTCAGCCTTATTCTTTGTAGTTTGTTTAACTCCAGAATCTTGGTCCCTCAAGCTCTTCTTCTCTTTGTAGCATTAAGCTCTGTTTGTTTCCCCAGTCTTGTGAGGATGTTGAAGGCTTAAGATGCCGCTTTCTGCGCAACTCTAGGTTGACAATTACTTTCTGGCAAATATTTCAAGGAGAAATGAAGCAAAAAATATCACAGTCACCTTAGCATGTCTCCGTTCTCTCTAATCTGGGCTGCTTAAGCTCTGGAGGTCTGTGCTGCACTCTAATATGTTAAAGCAGTTGTTTATTCATTTTTATTGTAGCTAGAAATTATTCTCCATGGAAAGGTTGGTTTTTACAAACTAATCTGCCATAGACAAAAGTGAAAATCCTCAATACTTCCCTTTTAACAGGATAGGTTAATTGATTTTTTATTAGCTTTTATTACAGATATTCTTAGGTGCATTGCCATAATCTTTTTCAGTCCCCTTTTCTCAGTTTACTCTCTTTTAGTTTTTGTCTTTTGCTTATTCAAAGTAGAATGCAGGATATATATATACGCTGTTTCTAATATTTTTAATGGTTACCTAGAAAGTTTTAGTATTCCTATTTGACTTAGTGTAGTCTAAAGTTAATATCTTATCCCTCTTCTGAAACAGATCAATAATTTCCCAAAGCAAACTTAAAAAAAAGAAAAACAAAGGCAGGCATCACAATTCCAGACTTCAAGTTACATTACAAAGCTGTAGTGATCAAAACTGTATAGTACTGGCACAAAAATAGACATATAAATTAGTAGAACAGAATAAAAAACCCAGAAATGAACCCTCAACTATATGGTTAATTAATCTTTGAAAAAGTAGAAAAGATTACCCTATGGGAAAAAGTCTCTTCAATGAATGGTTTGGGAAAACTGGACAGCAAAATGCAGAAGAATGAAAGTGGACCACCTTCTTATACCAAACACAAAAATAAATTCAAAATGAATTAAAGACCTAAATGTGAGACTTGAAACCGTAAAAACCCTACAGGAGAATACAGGATATAACCTCTCTGACATCAGCTGTAGCAACTTCTTTCTAGATATGTCTCCCAAGGCAAGGGAAACAAAAGCAAAAATAAACTATTGGGATTATATCAAAATGAAAAGCTTCTGCACAGCAAAGGAAACAATCAACAAAACTAAAAGGCAACCTATTGAATGGGAGAAGATATTCGCAAATGACATATCTGATAAAAGGTTAGTATCCAAAAAATATAAAGAACTTATAAAACTCAACAGCCAAAAAACAAATAATCCAACTAAGAACAGGTAGAAGACATGAGTAGACATTTTTCCAAAGAAGATATCCATATGTATGGCCAACAGACACATGAAAAGATGCCCTGCATCACTGATCATCAAAGAAATGCAAATCAAACTACAACAAGATAGCCCCTTACACTGTCAGAATGGCTAAAATCAACAACACAAGAAACAAAGGTGTTGGTGAGAATCTGGAGAAAGGGGAACCCTCTTGCACTGTTTGGTGGGGATGCAAACCGGTGCAGCCACCCTAGAAAACTTTATAGAGGCTCCTCAAAAAGTTAAAAATAGAACTACTCTGTGATCCAGCTATTGAACTACTGGGTATTTATCCAAAGAATACAAAAATACTAATCCAAAGGGTTACAGGCATCTCTATGTTTATAGCAGCAGCATCTACAATAGCCAAATTATGGGAACAGTGCAAGTGTCCATTGATTGATGAATGGATAAAGAAGATGTGGTATATATACCCAATGGGATATTATAAAGTCATAAAAAAAAAAGAATGAAATCTTGCTATTTGCAATGACATGGATGGAGCTAGAGAGTGTTATGCTAAGTGAAATAAGTTAGTCAGAAAGACAGATACCGTATGATTTCAGTCATGGAATTTAAGAAATAAATGAGCAAAGGGAAAAGAAGAAGAGAGAGGGAGACAAACCAAAAAACAGATTCTTAACTATAGAGACGGAACTGATGGTTACCAGACGGGAGGTGGGAGAATAGGTAAAATCGGTGATGGGGATGAAGGCGGGCACTTGCTGTGACGAGCACTGGGTGTTATATGGAAATGTTGAATCACTGTATTGTACACCTGAAACAAGTATTATACTCAAAATAAGTCAGAGAAAAATCAACAATTGCAAATATGTTATTTTCATTTGCCTTCTCTCCTGAGTTAAATACTTTGTTTGCTATGTAGTTCCCTCTTAGTAATTTAATCCCACAATGTACACATGATTATTATTTCATGCTTATTATTTCATATTTATTTTCATTTAACACATGCTTATCATTTTATTTTTTCATTATCTCTTCTTGCGTCTTAAATTCTCCTTCTGATATCATCTGATGTCAATATTTCCTTCTTTAGGCATTATTTTCTTTAGACTTGAAAGTGATAGTATACTGGTAATAAAATTTCTAGGTTTCTATTTGTCTTAAGCAATGATTCTCAAAGTATAGACTATAGAGTTCTGGGGATCCTGAGATACTTTCAGAGAAGGCATAAAACTATTTTTTAAAAAAATACTAAGGTGTTACTTGCATTTTCCTCCATATTGACATTTGCATAGGTGTTGAAAAGCAAGGTGCATAAAACTGCCAGTTCCTTAGAAATGTTTTGATGAAGCGGTAAAATGATTAATTTTATTACATTTGACACTGAGTACATGTCTTTTTTGTTATTCTGTTTCAAGAAAGGGGAAATATGCAAAAAGCATATTGTGTACTAAAATGTACATTGGTGTCCAGAGGAAAAGCATTTGCCCAGTAGTTTGAATTGTAAGGATGAATGAACTGCTTTTTCATGTACCACTTCTTCTTTAAATATTGACTTTCAGACAACCTAATATTATTCAAATTTAGGGTATTTGGCAGAAATTTGTCTTCAACAAAATGTCAATCTGTCAGTTCAAAGAGAATAACCAGTGATGTCCTGATAAATATTTGACAATTAACCCTCTGTGGGAGAAAGAAGATTCTAATTTTGTAGACTGATAGTGAGTTTCTGTGCTGTGAACACTTTCAGCATGGCTGATTTCAAGGTACCAACTTGATGACACTAAACACAGAGTTGAGAGTAGGTAATCGAGTCTCACAAACTATTGCAAACTAAAGCACAGAATATAGCACACTGCTGAAATCAGTGCCAATGATAAAATCAGAAATTCTAAGTGAGAATTAGAATTTTGGGAAATTTATGTCTACCCACATGAACTTGACAGTTTCCCAATTCATAAACACTTTGCTACAAAGATTATTGGTGATATTAAGAAAGGTATTTCTTTATATCATATGATGAAATGTTTCAATATTAGAAGGTCTGTATAACCTGATGATTCAGTATTTTCCAAATGACCAACATGTGCAGTTACCAGGTCTTGCATGGATAAGAGTTTTATGCAAAATTCACAATAGACAAATCAGTTTAATGTGATAGAGTACGTAACTTCTTGATACAATTTTAGATTCCACATTGTGACTAGCCTTCAAGAAACTACCACTTACCAAGTTCTAGTGGGTATCAAATTATCTTAAAAATGCTGCTGAAAAAGGTGCCTGGGTGGTGCAGTCACTTAATTGTCCAGCTCTTGATTTCAGCTCAGGTCATGGTCTCAGGGTCCTGGGATTGAGCCCCACATCGGGCTCCATGCTCAGCATGGAGTCCACTTGACATATTCTCTCTCTTTGTCTCTCTCTGCCCCTTCCACTTGTGCTCTCTCTCTCTCTCTCTAAAATAAATAAATAAAATCTTTAAAAAAAAAAAAAGGCTGCTAAAATACTCCTCCCTTTTCCAATTATATATTCGTGTGGGACCACATTTTCTTTATGTTTTTTAACCATATCAAGTTGTCACAATGGAAGGAATTCCTTATTTTCAAAGTGGAAAATGAAATTCCAAGTCTGGAATGACTGTAGCAAATAGAGAGAGGGTCAGAGCAGAGTTATGCTCTCCTCACAGTTGCATTGTTAATGACTGAGAATGGACCCTTGACGTTCCTGTTGCTCTAGGTGCAGAGAAAAGTCCTCTCCAGTCTGGGAGGTGGGCAAACCTAAGTGCCTCAGGGAGAGCCACCGGTGCAGCCTTTCACTCTATTGCAAGGGGATGCAATGTAATGTTTCAGAGTGTTTTGGGGATTATTCTTCTGAGAAGATGAGCTCTCATTTAATTCATTTTGTATTTTGACTGATAAATATTTCTTATTTAGTTTACATGTTTCACGGACCTCTATGGCTTCATTAGGATAGCCTATATTTGACTTTAAGTTCCCAAAAGAAAGGAACCAGCACAGACCACAGCCAAATTTGTATGTAATAAACAATTGATGGTAGTTAATTTCCTTTTATCTTGAACCTGGCTTATGGCGCAAAGTAGATACTCTGTCTTCCTTACTTACCTAATACAAGGTAATATTCGGGATAAATACCTTATCCCTAGTACCAAGAAATTTACAGTAATTAAGAAAACAACACAGTTACAAATATATCTACCTGAAATTGCTACTGTAACAATGGGTACGTTTCTAAAAGTTTGATTGTAAATTAGTTGTTCGGAAGTTGGAAGAGATTTTTCATCAGAGGGAAAATATTGTACAGGGTATTTGTATCTCTTGGTGTGGCCAAGTCTAAAAATATCCCAAATATAGTTTTGTATAAATACAACAATAATACAGTGTTTCTGTGGGAAACATTCAAAGTTGTCTATCAAAGAAACATCCCTCTCTAGTAGACAAATACTTGATCTTTTCTACTAACATGCACCATCATAAACATGGAGCTGGGTAGGGGATGGGACAAAATTATGGAGTGAGGAGAGGTGATAGCGACTCTGTGATAGGGAGGGGACTAAGGAAAGAAGGTCGTGAACAGAAATTCCAGGAGTAGAGGGACAAAAGAATCGGAGGGTCAAGTTCTTTACTCAAGGTAAAGTGATATGGTAGGGCACACTGGATTTTAGGTTGGCTATCCAATCTCCCCATTTCCCCCAGGCCTAAAAGACTCATATGCTTTCCCATTCCATGGTTATTACCTATTATGTTTCCCTCCCTTGTGGTCCACACATTTTCTCTCCTTGAGCTCTGGATCCTAAACAGTAACATTCATCATAAACAGGACTCTTAATTCATTCAAGGCACTCCTCAATGAATCAGGGAGAAGCAGAAAATGGCATGTTGTTCAGCTTTTAATAAATCCTTGTATTACTTCATCAAACTAAATTTAGTGTTCATCACTGAGGTACTCAGAAAATTACTCAAATTAGAAAACTTGCCATTATCATATTGTGTTTGTTTCTAGAGAAACTGTGCTAACGGAGAGAGGTCTGGTGCAAAGTAAAGAAATTATGCACCTGCACATACTCTTACATACCAAGTCTATGTTTTAAGTTTCGTTCTATCAGTTCCTCTTATCTCTCATATTTCTGTGACCACAACAGCAATATAACCTGGTCTGGGTGGGGGGAGGGAGGGGAAGAAGAGCTTCAAGGGATTGAGAACAGAATAGAAACTGTAGGGAAACAGTTGAGTATGATTTTTATATGTCCACTTTGATGATTTTTCTTTTGACTAACTTATTTTAGGTATAGCTTTCAAGCTGGTTAAGACCTTGATGGAGCTGCCTGTTCCATTAACACTGGTAGCCTTGGGAAGGAATCAACAAAAATCTGTAACACACCTAAAAGGAAGGTATTTTATTTTCTTCTCCTGGACAAAAGAAATACAAACAGATGAGGGTAAAGTATATAATGACTTAGGAAAAGAAACACTGAGAAATTCAGACTAACGTTAATCACATCAGATATTGTTTATGGGATTGAATCAATCATCGGACTCCACAATACTACAACCTAATTTCATAGCCCCTCCAAAATACTCTATATATTATTTATTAAAGTTTATTTTTTAATTGCCATGCAGAGATAAGTAGGCTCCTGAGGACAATGAATTAGGGCTAGAGAAAATGAGTCACACAATATATGTGTTTTGCCGCATTTATTCTTAAAGTCTATACTTTTTCACTGTTAATAAAGATAGCAGCATTCTGTGTTTCATGCTCATTAATCAACCAGCAGCTTCATTGATTCTCCCTGTTAGACAGCTCTATTGAGAAAACTACCAAGATAGCAGATTCTCTTGCTTATAGAACAACCCCACACATAGCAGGAAAGATTTATCAAAAAGCACATAATCTCTTCTTTTCTACCTCCATGTCTTTGACAGAGTATTTTAGCAACACTGCTATGTACATTGATGTCTTTATAATAGGAGGACAAGAATCCTATTATTTTTCTTTGGTAAGATGAAATGTTAGAATAATAAATAGGGTTAAAGATAGTGAATTTTTTACCCTCTTTTAAGAAGAAGCAGTATATATTATATTAATATGTATTCTCTTTTCTGACTCAAGAAGACATTTTGGGGGGTATTGAAATTTATTTTAAGTTTATAAGCAATAAAATTCAATCTTTATGTTGCATGGTTCTGTGAAATTTGACAACTGTATAGAGCCATGTAACCACTACCATAATCAAGACACAGAACAGGCTCAAAACTTGCCCTTGCCCCTCCAAATGTTCTTGGGCTGCCACTTTATAGTCAGACCTACTTCTTTAACCCTCAGAACCACTGGTCTGTTCTCTATCCCTATAGCTTTGCATTTTCCAGAATGTCAAATTAAAGAAACCATGTAGTATGTACACTTTTAAATCTAACTTTTTTTCAGCCAACATAATATATTTGAAATATGTGCATGTTGTTGTAGGTATGAGTACTTCATTCCTTTTTATTCTTAAGCAATAGTCCTTTAAGTAGATCTAACACAATCTGATTAACCATTCTCCAGATGAGGGATTTGTGGGTAGCTTGTAGTTTTTGGCAAATGAAGTTGCTATGTACATTTGTCAGCAGGTTTTTGTACAAACATGCTTTTATTTCATTTGAATAAACGCTCATAAATACTGTGGATAGCATTTCTGGGTGCAAAGTAACTGTGTGTTCAACTCTATAAGGAACTGCCAAGATATTTTCCTTGGTGTCTATACCCTTTTTCATATCTACCAGTGATTTATGAGAAACTGAGTTGTTTGATATCCTTGCCAGCATTGGTATTGCCAGGTGTTTTGTTGTTTGTTTGTTTGTGTTTGTTGATCATTCTAATGGGGAGTGGATTCTTATTCTGTGTTTAATTTCTATTTCTGTAAAGAGAAGGATGTTGATTATCTTTTCATTGCTCATTTGCTGTCTGTATGTTTTCTTTGGTGAAGTATTTGTTCAAATTTTTTACGCACTGTTACTGAGTTTTCTCATTGTTGAGTTTTGTGGGCTCTTCATATGTTCTGAATGAATATTTTGTCAGACATGTGATTTGAAAGTATTTTCTGAGTTTGAGACTTTTTATTTCATTCCCTGAATGTCTTTCACAGACCAAACATTTAGTTTTAATAAATCAATTAATCACACTTTTCTCTTTATGCCTTATACATTTAATGTCATATCTAAAAAATCATTGTTTAGCCCAAGATCTCAAAAATTTTCTTTTAGAGTTTTATATTTTACATTTATATCTATGCACTATTTTCAGTCTCTTTTTTTTGGTATAAGGGAAGAGTATATGTTAAGGTTTATTCTTTTGAATATGGATGTCCAAATGTCCCAGCACCATTTATGAAAGAGTCTATTCTTTCCCTAACAAATTGACTTTGTCCTTTTCTCAAAAATTAGTTGTACTTTTATGTATAGGTCAGTATCGGGACTTTCTATTATGTTTTATTGATTTATATGTCCATTCTTTTGCCAAAACCTACACTGTTTCAATTACTGTAGTTTTTTGTTTTGTTTTAGATTTTATTTATTCATTTGAGACAGAGAGAGAGCGTTGAGAGAGAGAGCATGAGCAGTGAGTGGGTAGAGTTAGAGGGAGAGGGAGAAGGAGAAGCAGACTCCCCGTTGAGCCAGGAGCCTGATGTGGGGCTTGATCCCAGGACACAGAGATCATGACCTGAGCTGAAGGCAGACATTCAACCATCCAAGCCACCCAGGTGCCCCTCAATTACTGTAGTTTTATAACGAATTTTTAAATGAAGTACTGTGAATCTTCAACTTTATTTTAAAATTTTTGGCCATTCTAGGGGCACCTGGGTGGCTCAGTGGGTTGAGCCTCTGCCTTCGGCTCAAGTCATGATCTCAGGGTCCTGGGATCGAGCCCCGCATCGGGCCCTCTGCTCAGCAGGGAGCCTGCTTCCCCTTCTCTCTCTGCCTGCCTCTCTGCCTACTTGTGATCTCTCTCTCTGTCAAAGAAATAAAAATAAAATCTTTAAAAAAATTTTTTTTTGGCCATTCTAGTTCCTTTGATTTTCCATAAATATGGTATATATATTCTCATCTGTTTAATCTATATCATTTAAATTATTTTTATAGTCAATTTATCATGGAATCTTTTAAAAAATCCAACCTGATAATCTTTGTCTCTTAATAAGTAAATAAGTTTGGACTATTTGTATTAATGTAATGATTTATGTGGTTGGATTAAGTTGACCATTTTATTACTTTTCTGTTTTTCTCCTCTGATATTTGTTTCTCTGTTCTCCCCTTCATACCTTCTTTTGGATACTTGAATTTTTTAAAACTATCATATTTTAGTTTATGTATTGGAATCTGGATAATATCACTCTGTATTTTTAATGGTTTCTTTATTTTTAAAATATATATACCTAACTTTTCATAGTCTTCTTAGAGTTAATATCTTACCACTTAATATAAAAAATAGAGGTCTTACACAACTAGTCAGAAGATCAGGAAGAAAAGGAAGGATTTAAACAACACTATAAACCAATTGGACCTCACGGATATCAACAGAAGCACTTCATCTGACAGCAGCAGAATACTTCCATTCATTGCTGGTGGCAATGCAAAATGGTACAGTCACTTCGGAGGACAGTTTGGCAGCTCCTTACTCTTGCCATATGATCCAGCAGTTGCACTCCTTGCTATTTACCCAAAGGAGTTAAAAACTTAAGTTCACAAAAAAAGGGTGTTTATAGCAGCTTTAGTCATAATTACCAAAACTTGGAAGAAACCAAGATGTCCTTTAGTAGATGAATGGATAAACCGTGGTACATCAGACAATGGAATATAATTCAGTGCTAAAAAGAGGTAAGTTATTGAGCCATGAAAAGATATGGAAGAGCCTTAAGTGCATATTACAAAGTGAACAAAACCAATTTGAGAAGGGTATATACGGTATAATTCCAGCTGTGTGACATTGTAGAAAAGGCAAAACTGTGGAGACAATAAAAAGATTGGTGGTTTCCACGGGTAATGGGAGGCGGAGGGTTGCAGTGTCGTGAATAGGCAGAACACAGGATTTTGGGGGCAATGAAAATACCCTGTATAAGGATGAATATATGTCATTATATATTTGTCCAAGCCTACAGAATATACAACACGGGTGATTATGATATGTCCATGTAGATTCATTTTTAGTTAAAAAAAAATAAGTACCATTCTAGTGAATGATGTTGATAATGGAGGAGCCTACATATATATTGGGGACAGAGATATATGGGAAATCTCTGTACCTTCCTCTCAACTTGGTTATAAACCTAAAACTGCTCTAAAAGAAATGAAGTCTTAAAAAAAAAAACAACACAATGAGTTATTACCTCACACCCACTAGAATGGCCTCTTTCTTTCTTTCTTTCTTTCTTTCTTTCTTTCTTTCTTTCTTTCTTTCTTTCTTTTTAAAGATTTTATTTATTTGTCAGAGAGAGAGAAAGAGAAAGAGGCAGGCAGAGCAGAGAGCCCAATGCGGAACTCAAACCCAGGACCCTGGGGTCATGACCGGAGCTGAAGGCAGATGCTTAAGTGACTCAGCCACCCAGGCGTCCCCAGCCACTGTAAAAAGAACAGAAAACAAGTATTACTGAGGATGCAGCAAAGTTGGAATCTTTGTGAAGTGTTGGTGGGAATTTAAAATGGTGTGGCTGCTTGGAAAACAGCAAGGAACTTCCTCAAGAAGTTAAAAGTAGAATTGCTGTATGACCTAGCAATCCCACTTCTGGGCATATATCCAGTAGAATTAAAAGCAGGATTCTTGAGGAAATATGTGCACACCTGTGTTCATCACAGCATTATTCACAATAGCCAAGATGTGGAAGCAACCTGAATATCCAAATGAATGGATTAAAAATGTGATACACACACAGACACACAGTGTTAAAAAACACACAGTGTTAAAAACAAAAAAAAAGTAAGTCCTATCACATGCTACTACATGAACAAAACTTTAGCATATTTTGCAAAGAGAAATTAGTCACAAAACACCATATTATATGATTCCACTCATATGAAATATATGAAAGTAGTCAAACTCATAGAAACAGAAAATAGAATGGTAGTTATCAAAGGCAGGTAGGAGTAAGAATTAATCTTCAGTGTATATAAGTTTTAGTGTTGAAAGATGAAAAAGTTCTATAGATCTGTTACACAATAAAGTAAATATACTTAACACATGCTGAGCTGTAAACTTAGAAATGGCTAAGATGAGAAATTTAGTGTTATGTAGTTTTTACCGTATTTTAAAAATCTTTAAGAAAAAAAAAAAACCACTAAAGGTGCCTGGGTAGCTCAGTTTGTTAAATGTTTGTCTTTAGCTCAGGTCATGATCCCAGGGGCCTGGAATGGAGCCACAGGTCCCAGGTCTGGCTCTCTGCTCAGCAGGGAGTCTGCTTCTCCCTCTAACCCTCCCTCCTGCTTGTGTGCTCTCTCTCTTTCAGCTCTCTTTCATGCTCTCTCTTTGTAATAAATATACAAAATCTTTTAAAACATTTTAAAAAAGGAGGAAAGAAGTGATGATAGTCACTCTCCCTTAATAATTAACAAGCAGAATTCTAATAAAATGTTATCCTTATTTTCCCTCTAAATGTAGTCTGATAATTTTTTTTGTAGTCTGATAATTTATAAGAACTGATATTTCAAAGGTTTCTCTTCTGAATGGTCATAAACTTGTGTAATGCTTGATGCTGGAAGAGTGACTTGTAATAATTAAATCATCACAATACAACACATAAAAAATAGAGGGCTTACAATCTTGTAGGCCCCTTAACTCTTCTCCCTTATGTTATAGTTGTCCATTGTACTGAAATTTTCTCCCCAGATGATATTATAATTTTTATTACAACTTTGAAACATATTTTAAATAACTGAAGAAAATATGTAATCTATTACATTTTCCAAAATGTTTACCATTCTGTCATTCCTCTTTCATTCCTGAAATTCCTGCTTCATCCTAAAAAACTTTCTCTAGCATTTCTTGTAGGGAAGATCAATGGAGGAAAAGTCTCTTAATTTTCTTTACCCAAAATATGTCTTTACTTCCTGTCATTTTTGATGGATTTTTTTTTTTTTTGCTATGTATAAAATTCTGGGCTGATAGTTTTTTTTATTAAGTGCTTCTTTTTTTGAAGATTTTATTTATTTATTTGTGAGAGAGAGAGGGAGCACAAGCAGGGGAAGCAGCAGGCAGAGGGAGAAGCAGGCTTCCCAGTGAGCAGGAATCCGGATGTGGGACTTGATCTAGGGACCCTGGGATCTTGACCTGAGCCAGAAGCCAAGGAGGGTTGACGCTTAATGGACTGACCCACCCACATGTTCCTTTACTAAGCACTTTAAAAATGTTATTTGTCTTCTGTCTTTCATCGTGTCTGATGTGAAATCTGTGGTCGTTCAGATCATTATTCTGCTTATCTGTAATGTGATGATCCTCATCTGTTCAGGGTCTTTCAAGATTTTTTTTTCTTTGTCTTTGGTTTTCAGCACTCTGAGTATAAAATGTCTAGTTGTACTTTTCTTTGAATTATTGAGTAGGGTTTGCTTGTTTTTTAATCTGCAAATTTATATCTTTAACCAACTTATTCCTATAGAGGATTTTCTAGAAACTATACATATATTCATTCCTCCTATAAGGTGAGCAAATGGCTTATAGACTGATACCTGCTCACTACAGAACCCCCACTAACTATCAATAGTTAATCTCAGAACTCCTTTATATTAAGCCTCAATGAAGCCTCAGAATTGTTTACACCACAACGAGTAACCAATCAGATATTGCACATATGTTCCAACTAATTGCTGCCCCATAATCTAGGTATCTTAAAACTTCCCCTGTATTAAGAAAGTCCACCAAGAACTCTGGATGTGGATTGTATCATTTTGATTCTGTCTGAATCACTTACTTTAAGTGAAGTGATTTTGATGCTTTGTCATTACTTACAATATAGGGTATTTAATTTACCACCTTATAGCATTTGTTGCTGGAGCTAGAGTAAAGATCTTCAAAAATGCTGTTTCTAACAACTGAGGTTTTAGTTTCAGTCCATCTATGGGAGAAATTAATCTCTTCTGTTTCAAAACTTTTTTAATACTAGGGAAACCATCAAGCTCCCTCTTTGCTGTATTTTCTTCAGACTTAAACATAGATTTGTGGATCCTCTTCAGTGAGTGTGCAGAAGCATTTGAAATGCATCTTGAGTAATGAGTTTATTTTTAATTAGATCTTATCTTTTGCTTTCTTCTTCTTGTCCTATTTTCCGCATCGTCCTGTTGAAGGTTTTATAGTTTCTGAGTTGAAATAATCTACCTAAAGTCTTTCTGGAACAAATAGTGGATATAAATAAATAAAATATAGCATGTTCTTTGATAAAACCACTGAGTAGCCTGAAGGGATTGATTCTTCCCAAATAATGTATAGTTTTAATGGAATTCTAATCAAAGTGCCATTTTGGAGTAGGCAACATAATTCCAAATTAACTTTGTAAGAATAAAGTGATGAAAATACCTGAGAATATGTTTAAGAGAAAGTTAACTCGCCACTGATAATGAGTTAACTTGCTCTATGATATATTGAAGCATTTTAAAAACTATAATCTTGAAGAGTATGGGCTTTATACAGTTCTGGCCAGAGAGATTAATAAAAAGACACATGGTGGTATATGGCAAATAAGTGTCACAACTCAGTGTGGATAGGATAAATTATCAAATGGTTTGAGGAAAAATTTTTACTTCATATTATACTACAACAGAAGTTTGAGATGCATTAAAGTATTAATATTTTTTAAGGATAACGTACAAATCTAAATTGTTAATCTTTGTGGGAAATTTTTATACATAAGCAATGGAAAAACACACACTCTACCTGTTCCTGTCAGAAGAGACAGAAAATAAAGAATAATAATCATGCTAAAGATCTATATTTCTATACTGATAATAATTTATTATATTAATTAACAAAAATTAAGTGAGAAGAGATGGTATGGCCAAGGACAGCGTGGAGGAATTGAGAGAATGCTTGTAATTTGAAAAATGGTTGGGGGATGAAGGACTGGGAGGGTAACACAAGAGGCTCCTGAAAAAGGGTAAATACGTGAGGTGATGGGTTTGTTAATTAACTCAATGGTGGGAATTCTTTAACAAGATATATGCGTATCAAATCATCCCATTTGCACTCAAATCTCTTACAATTTTATTTGCTAATTGTATCTCAATAGGGGTGAAAAAATTAAAAATGATGCCCAGGGAAAGTTTTGCTGAGATGGTGACCTTTGTAGAAGAACTTTAAGGAGGTAAGAAAGCAGTTTGCATAGGTCTCCTGGGGATGAATATTCCAGGCAAACAGAAGAGCAAAAGCAAATCCTGTGGTGCTCTTAGGTACAATAAAGAGGCCAGTGCAGGAGTGGGGGTGGGTGAGCCACTGAGCAAGGAGAAGAATGGGGGCGTTCAAAGTGAACACAGAGAGCCAGATTAGAGAGAGGGCTTTGGCTCTTTTTCTGGATCAAATGAAAGCAACTGGGAGGTTTTCATAAAATAATTGATTCAGTAGTACTTACAAAGACTATCTCGGGCTATTACATTGAAAACAGATTGTGGACAGACAAATCGGAAGCAGGAAGATCAGGTATAAAGCTTTTGAAACAATCCAGGTAAAAGATGATGGCACCTTAGACCAGGGAAGTGGTAAGGAAGTGGAGAGAAGTTGTAAAATTCTGGATAGATATTCAAGTTGGAGCTTGACAAGAATGTCGACATAAGGGACGCCTGGGTGGCTCAGTTGGTTAAGCAGCTGCCTTCTGCTCAGGTCATGATCTCAGTGTTCTGGGATCGAGTCCCACATCGGGCTCCTAGCTTGGCGGGAAGCCTGCTTCTCCCTCTGCCTCTGCCTGCCGCTCTGTCTGCCTGTGCTTGCTCGCGCTGTCTCTCTCTCTGACAAATAAATAAAATCTTAAAAAAAAAAAAAAAAAAGAATGTCCGATAAAGTGTGTCTATAATAGTTGTACAAACTCTGGGGCTGGACTCCCAGGCTCAAATTCCAGCTTTAAAATTTGCTACACTGTTGCCCTGAACAAGTTATTTAACTTCTCTATGTCTTGGTGTCTGTATCACGTGGTGATTTTGCGGATTTAAGGAGATAACTTACGTAAAGTGCTTAGAATAATGCAGGCACATGGTAATCATTAGATAAAGCCTTATTTTCTTAGAAGTCTGTATTTTTTTATTTGAGAGAGAGCATGGTTGTGGGGGATAAGAAGCAGACTCCCCACTGAGCAGGGAGCCAGGACTAGGTGGGGCTCCATCCCAGGACCCTAGGAAGCTGACCTGAGCTGTAGGCAGACCTTAACTGACTGAGCCACCCAGGCATCCCCAGATAAAGTATTATTATTAGACTTGGGCTATGAGATACTGAGTTGAATCAATGTTGATGCTGGTGGTCAGATAGGAAAAAAAGTATAAAGTGTTACGTGGTCACAAAAAAAAAACCCAACAAAATTGTATAATCCAAATTATATTTTGAAAGTTATATATATATATATATATATATATATACACATATATATGTATATATATACACATATATATGTGTGTGTATATATATATATATATATATGTATATAGTAAAAGGAAATACCCTGAAATATTTCTAGTGATTTGTCTAGATAATAATATTGTGGATAATTTATTTTCTAATTATGTCCCAAGCTTTCTACAATAAACATGCATGTCTTTGTATAATCAGAAGAAAGTTATTACATGTTTTAGTAAACAATTATTCAAAAAGTTTAACAGTCACCCTATTTTATCTCATAAATAAAATGAGGGAAGATGAAATAAAGGGTAGCGCGTGGGGAAGGAGAAAGCAAGCTCTTTCCTATGGTAATTGGAAAAGACTTGGAAGAAAAATGGAAAGGTACATGGATATATGAGAAAAGTTTACACAAAGTAGTATCAACTGAATTCTAAGTAAAAACATCAAAAAAGGAAGGCTCTCTAGCCTGTTGGTAATCCCCCTCAATGTTTTGGAACTGGGAGATGGCTCGTGAGATTTCTCCAGATGGCCACTAGGGGGTTCCTGTGGTCCAGGAAGCCTGGACCCTGACGGAGAGTGAAGGGGTTTGTCCAGATGGAAAGAGAAGTCTGGTCCACACTTGTGTGTATATTCCTAAACCTTAGAACCAATGAATGTTAGATGGAAGGAACTTAATGGATTTTACAGCCTAGGTCCTCATTTTAAAATTAGGAAAATGAAACGCAGAAAAGTGAGAGGGACTTACTTCAAGTTACATAGCTGATGAGACACAGACTTTGCTAATCGCCAATGTAATCAGTGCTTTCTCTGCTAACTTATATTGTTAGAAACCAAGGGATGAACAGTACAGTGACATCACCGCATTGCAACCCCAAAGAGATCCAAGTGTTGAAAATACTGATCTCCAGTATAATTTTCGCAAGCTAATAATAATAGCATATGATCTTTGGAAATACATCATATGCCTATTATAGCCACTTTATGTTTTTGATGTAGAGCTTTGCTCATTTCTAATGCTCAGGAACTGTCAAATGCCCCTTACCCATAGTTTGATAGTTATTAATAGTTTCTTTTTCCTTTCCTGGTTTACACAACTCCAGGAATTAACTGTCACATTCAGCTTTATTGCTAACAAAAAACAAACAAGCAAAAATATCAAAATAGACCAGATCTTTTAAATTGATGGAGTTAGGTGTAATGCTCGGTTCTGTTTCCTACCAGTACCTGGCCCTTAATATCCTCACCATTTTCAGCTCTTCCTTCAGAGATTCAGTTCAGTTCTCCTTCTGTTATTCCCATGGTCCTCGTTGCCCAGTGCTTTCCTCCCTTGTCAAATATAGCCTCTTTTTTTTTTTTTTTTCATTCATTTTCTCAGTCATCCAATTCAGAAATACTTATTGAATTCCTTCTGGAGCAGGTGTTTGCACAAGAAGCTGTGGGGCATTACAAAGGAAAATGGATATTGGTCATGGATTTCAAGGAATCAATGGTTTAGTAGGGAGGTAAAGATGCCCACAGAGAGCTAAAATGCAAGCTGCCTGTGGTATCAGATGAGAGTGGTACAACCAAAACGTCAAGGAATTCTTAGAAATTGATATTGCTTCCAACTAGGATAATTTGGTGCAGTTTTAGGGGGAGCTGACATTTACTTAGGGCTTTGAAAGTGGAGAAGGATATTGGCAGATAGAGGACCTGGATCCTCTCTCCACCACAATCCAACTTTCCTGCATAAAAATGGATATTAATAAACATTTGACCAGCTTAAACACATCTCTGAATATGCAGTAGCTGCAAATTAATCCTCCTATGCAAGAAAGTTTTGTCAACTCATGAGAAGACGAAACATTAGTCTTGGACAGTTCTGACAACCTATCAGCTGGTAGAGGAGGCAGAGATGGTAGAACGTCAGAGATGTTCCTTTTTAGCACCAACTCAGCTTTATGCATCAGAGGGCAAGCTGTAATAATTAAAGATCACTTTGCAAAAGTTGGTCACCCTGGAGTAGTGACCAGGGTGATAATGACCAGGATCTTTTGAATCTATTAAGCAAGGCGACTAGTTAATAGTACTGTTTTGTGTAATATAAACATCAGTAAAAGTGGCAGCCAACTAGGCTGTGCAAGGCTAAGCAAGTAGTCCTGCGGTGTCAGATCAGAGAGAGAAAAGTGATCAGAATTTTAAGTCTTTGCAGTCAATGTCAGTGGAGGTCGAGATGACCTTCTGAAGAGAATCTGTTTGGTGAGGGGTTAAAAGATGGAAGAAATCCTTGGCATGTTCTTTCCATTGCAAGACAAAGACAGAAAATACTAAATCCAAGGCCATATTCCTGAGCTGTTAGCAATGGCTTAATATGTTCCAGACAGCATCTTTCTCTTTTAAGAAATAGCGGATAGCACCTCCTTCTTAGCGTCCACTTACACAATCCTGAAGCACTCCCCAAACTTCCAGGGCTCCCAGTAGGTCTTAGTGACAAATGCAAGTGACATTAGTACAAGAAGAGAGATAATCACCACTGGATACGTTCTGCTCGTGTAAATTTTTTTTTATTCAAGTACTATTAGTGTTATATTAGTTTCAAATGCATAATGTAATGATTTAACAGTTCTATATATTTCTTAGTGCTCATCAAGATAAGTATGCTCTTAATTGTGCTAGTATTAATTTTTAAAACCACATCCCAAACCACAAAGTATACAGCAACAAAATTAGGTAGAAAGCCAGGTATATCTGAAAGAACTTGCAATCTTCTAACAAAGAGAGGAAAAAAGTGATTAAAAAATGTGAAAATTCTGAAGAGTGGGGTCACTGCATACTTGTACAGTTGTATGCATTGGGCCCTTCTGTGAGCAGCTGTTTCTTTTTCTGGGAACACCTTCCTCCCCTCCGCCCCTCAATTTCATCGTCAGCCAAGGTAGAACAATTTCCTGCACTTGGCAGACCCATCATGGCCAGTTTCCTGACTCTGAGGCAGTCTGGTGAAAGTTTGGTCCTAATGAGATTTGCATCAAATATATAGTCTTCTCATGGCCATTTCTTGTTCTGCCAAGAATAATTCTGTTTCATAGCTCCAGGCTGGACAAAAGTTCAGCTTCAAGCTGCCAGTGAAAGTGTGTGAGTGGGTGGAGAAGAGCAAACATAAGAAGTATAGGATTATTCGGAATAAAAAAAAAAAATCCAAATACATGAAATTCTGAATCCACTAACCAGGAGTTAGTACTGATAACTCTATGCACCAAGAACAGTAAATGAAAGGCAGTTCTCAGAAGAGATGTTGTAAATGGGATGATGTTAGAATCCATTTGGGAGACAGATCATTAGTCCCTCAGACTGTTAATATGTAAAGCCTTAAATACTGTCATCCTTGAATTGAGTCCCTTGGGGATTGTTTTAGTTCTCTTTGCTGTATAACAAATCACTCCAAAGTTTAGTGGCTTAACACAACAAACATTCATTATCTCATAATTTCTGTGGGTCAGGAATCTCCTGACATGCCTTGACTGGGTCTCTGGCTTTGTGTCTGTCACAAAGCTACAATCAAGGTACCAGCCAGGACAGCAGTCATCCACCGTCCAATTTATGGAGGATCCAATTCTTACTTCTTTTCTTTCTTTCTTTTTCTCTTTATTTCTTTCTTTTCTTCTCTTTTGTAAGATTTTTATTTATTTGGGGGAGAAAGAGAGAGAGAGAGAGTATAAGCAGGCAGAGGGTCAAAGGAATAAGGAGAAACAGACTCCCTCACTGAGAAGGCATCCCAATGCGGGGCTTGATCACAGGACCCTGGAATCATGACCTGAGCCAACGGCAGACACTTAACAGATTGAGCCAACCAGGAGCCCCTCACAGAGGATCCACTTCTAAGCTCACTCATGTGGCTATTGGCAAACCTGATTCTCACTGGCTGTTGTCTGAAGATGTCATTTCTTTGGCATATGGATTTCTCTATAGTTCCTAACATTGCAAATGGCTTATCTCAGACAGACCAAGTCAGGAGAGAATGAGAGAGGGCCTTAAGCAAGCCCCAGACTATTAAAAATCTATTTGCAGAACTGATATCCCATTATTTCTGTCATACTTTATCCATCAGAAGTCAGTCAGTAAGTCTGGCTCAAGCTCAAGAGTTGGGAATTACATAAGGCCAATTACACACCAAGAGGTGGGGGTCATGGGGAGTCATCTAAAAGATTGTCTACTACAGAGATGATTGCTAATACTCTAAACATTTAGAGTATATTGGCAAGCAGCATATGTTTTCTGCTTTATTGACATCAAGTGTATGCTCATAATGAGATAGTAGAAAATATTATACTGTGCCTGTAAGACCAGTGGGTTGCCAGAGGATCTGCAGTTTTGTTCCAGCTTAATCACATAAAATAATAGAAATGCAAGGTAGGGGTTTTAGAAAGAATCACTAGTCCTTATAAATATTCTGATCTACTGAATTTCAGATTTTCTGCTCAAGATATCCTAAAGGAGGGTTAGCATATTTTTCATCTTTGTACTCTGAGTTGGGGTATGTACTCTGTACTCTGAGTTGAGTTATGGATGAAATCTGTCTGCCAAAAGGACACATTTTTCTTTCTTATAATATCAAGCTAAATCCTGAGAATTATGTGAACTTTATATTCTACCTTATAATATACTATATTTCTTATAATTACATATGTTACCATTAAATCAAATGATAGCCCAGGAAGATGGACCGTTTATGTTATGATCTTGTTAACGCCCTAACACAGCACACGGTTCATTGGGAATGAGGACCCTTCCAGTGGTATGCTGATAAACTGGCTGTCAAAAGACAGGTTGGAAAAGAGGCAACCCACAGAATGGGAGAAGGTATTCGCAAATGACTCTACAGGCAAAGGGCTGATATCCAAGATCTATAAAGAACTCCTCAAACTCAACACACTTCCAAAAATGGTCAGAAGACATGAGCAGATACTTCTCCAAAGAATACATACAAATGGCTAACAGACACATGAAAAAAATGTTCATCATCTTTAGCCATCAGGGAGATTCAAATCAAAACCACATTGAGATACCACCTTACACCAGTTAGAATGGCCAAAATCAACAAGACAGTAAACAACAAGTGTTGGAGAGGATGTGAAGAAAGGGGAACCCTCTTACACTATTGGTGGGAATGCAAGTTAGTGTAGCCACTCTGGAAAACAGTTGGAGATCCCTTAAGAAATTAAAAATAGAGTTACCCTATGACCCTGCAATTGCACTACTGGGTATTTACCCCAAAGATACAAATGTAGTGAAAAGAAGGGCCATCTGTACCCCAATGTTCATAGTAGCAATGGTCACAGTCACCAAACTGTGGAACCAAGGTGCCCTTCAACAGAGCCCATATATACAATGGAGTATTATGCTTCCATCAGAAAGGATAAATACCCAACTTCTGTATCAACATGGACAGGACTGGAGGAGATTATGCTGAGTGAAATAAGTTAAGCAGAGAGAGTCAACTATCATAAGGTTTCACTTATTTGTGGAGCATAAGGAATAACACGTAGGACATTGGGAGATGGAGAGGAGAAGTGAGTTGGGAGAAATTGGAGGGGGAGACAAACCAGGAGAGACTGTGGACTCTGAGAAACAAAGTGAGGGTTTTGGAAGGGAGAGGGGTGAGGGGTTGGGTGAGCCTGGTGGTGGGTATTAAGGAGGGCATGTATTGCATGGAGTACTGACTGTGGTGCATAAACAATGAATTTTGGAATAAACACACACAAAAAATAAAATTAAAAATCAATAAATAATAAAAATGGAAATGGAAAAAAATGAAAAATGAAAAAAAATATGGGTTGGAGGGAAAGAGGGAATAAAATTCTGGTTTGTAATGTTTGCTGATTTTCCTGGTGTAAATATTTCTATCATATCCAACTTAACATGAAGTTAAGAAATGCCCTTTACAGTTGGCTTTTGATAACAGGTTTGAGTTGGCTCTTAGACCACTATCTTCTCATTTTCCCTCCCTGAGCTTTTGTTACTTATCTATAAAACGGGCAGAGCATTTTTGGCCCTGCCATTTCAAAAGATAACTAGCTAATCATTTTCAGGGAGGAAAATACTTTAGATAAGTTACACAACTCATAACAAAATTAAACTGTATCTGGATTAAATATTAAAATGTAGGAAGTAAAAAAAGATTAAGATACAATATAGTGGAATGTGATATAATGCTTGGGGAGGGAAGTATTTCTTAAGTATAATTATAAATTATAAGCTTAAGATTTCTTAAGCTTTATGAAAGCATAAACTCTAAAGGAAAGGATTGAGGCATTGTATGGCATAAAAATATTCTCTGCTTTATGGCAAAAAACAGTATAAACATAAAGTACATAAGCATTTCTATGGAAAGTAAGGAAATAATATTAGTAATTTTAAATACTACAATATCCCCCATGATTTCCAGGGTTCTTTTACATGTATGCTTATTATTTAATCCACAAAATAAGTTTTGAGGTAAGCAGTCATTATGATCATTAGATGTAAAATGCACAATCTGAGTTTCAGAACTGAGTTGCTCTGCTTCTAAGTATTATTTTTAGCAAAAATTTCAAATAACTGGTATTTCTGGATTAACGACTCTGTCTAGGCCTATAATGATTCACAGCAGTTGCTAAATTGGGCCAATTTCTTCCTTTTTTCCTCAATTTGTGTTTTACCGAGAGATCCTAATAACTTGAAAGAGGTTCCATGCTAAAGGAGAATTATACTGATGAGGACATTTGTTTGCTATCCAGGAATCACTAATAATCAGCCAGCAAACATCGTTTACAGTCATCACCTTGGTTATTTTATTTTCCGATGTTGAATTACTGTCTTAAATAATTCCACTGTCATGAATTGAATTGTCCAGTAAAGGTATGGAAAAAGGAATTATCAGTATGATACATTGCTGCTATATATTCAAAGGATCTGACATTTCTGTATTTGCGTTGTTTAGTAGTGTTCCTTGCCACATACAGGCATCAGGGGATATTTAATTAGTCTACATGTGATAGAATGGCCCATTTCCCACAGATTGCAGTAAATAAGCAAGGAAGCAAATAAACAAATTATTCCCCTAATCAGGAGGATGCAATGAAAATGAACTTTATGTTGTACTTCCCCACTGGGACAAAACAAGAACAAAACAAAACAACAACAACAACAAAACCTCTTTGAGCATAATAAGGGATCTAACAATATGCAAACAGTGCAGGACATTTATCCTTGAAATAAAGTATATGTTTTCCTTTTTAAAGTAACTATCTGGAGTTATCAGAAGAGCAAGAAAAAACAAGCTGCCAACAGACAGCCCAGTGACAATTTTTATTTATTTATTTTTTTTTACTTCTTCTTCCTCCAGAAGTCAAAAATTATTTTCTCCCCTCTCAGTAACAGAAATGATAGAGAAAGGACACAGTTCTTGGAAGGAAGCCCGGTTTAGTAATGAAAGGTGGGGCATTTTTAGGGAATAGAACAAATTAAGAGTGAGGCTCCGAGGATGGCTAGATCTGCTGGGAATGGCCAGCAATCCCCAGACCAACTGGATGAAAGATGATTCTGAACTTTGATGTGAAAGAGAAGAGTAAGGCAAAGGAGGTCAGCGCTGAGAGACAAACACCCTTTGCTCTTCTTTGCTCCGGCCTTTGTTGGTCTTTCAGGATAATCAGAAGTCTTTAACACTGTTTCTCAGGCATGTGATGTGTGTGTGTGTGGGGGGGGGGGGTCTTAGCGGAAGTAGGAGGATCTGTTTAAGGGAAAGATATGATATGCTAATCTGCGTGTTCTATCTGCTAAACAGAGCCTAGGGGACAATGCTCCTATCTCTTAGCTCACAGGGAGGGCTAACAAAGCTTCAGGGAACGCAACTCCCCAGGGCATTCCTATGGCAGAGCAGTCACGCAGGCCTCTGCATTCCAAAGGCCAATGCCCTTGCCCTTCTCTGAAGCCTTGTCACCCCCAGCTGCTCCCGTGCTACATTTTAGCAAGCCAGGTATTATGGATGATTTCATGCTCTATATGAACCCCAATATAGGTCTGGGGAGAAAGTAATAGAGCCCTGGCTTGGGGTGCATATCCTAACCATCAAAGGAATTGATGCAGGAGAATGAGGTTCTTGTCTCATGGAGTCGAAGAAAGAATCTTGCAGACAAAAGAGAGTGAGTAAAGTGACAGAAGTTTATTAAGCAAGGACACAGAAAAAACTCAAGAGTTCTGAGGGATCCCAATAGAGTTGCCACTGAGGGCTTTTAGGGATGGTCCTTTATAGAAAGCGAACTGGGGAACTTAAATCTTTTTAACATCTCTGTTGATAACACACTTGAGTAAGGACTAGTGATAACACCGTCAATGGGTTACTTCCTTTTTAGGGTCCGGTAATTCTTCGTTGGTCACAAGTAACTGTTATAACAAGACCCCACCTCTGACACCTAGAACAGGATGGTCTGGTTTGTTCTATCATCTCTGGTCTGCTTTCATCTCCCACATTTTGAATTTTGTGAGCCTGATCCCAGGGCGCATTACCTATCTCTCCCTACCTGGCCTCACCTGGCCCTTACTCAGAGTTACCATATAGGTGTATAAAGAAATGGAGGCCCCGAGACTTCCTGCTAGTGGATGATGAGCCTGGAGGACTTATTTGAATGCAGGTACCACAATTAAGAGTGTGCAAACTTTTACCTTTTGCTTTCTTTTTATTTGTATCTCTTACTGTGAATTTTATTAATTCTTCCTCAGGGTTCCAGGTGTGGGAGAGACAAGTCTTTCAGTTACCTCCATTCCACTGACCCATGTTTGATCACAAACTGGCTTCTGGGACCCCTTCAGTAAAAATGATGGAAGACCAAAAAACCTCACACGGCTAACCATCCAGTAAGTCTGACAACCCTGACAAGTTTCTCAGCAACAATGTGGTATATTTTATCTCTCAGTATAGCACTTAAACTTGGGAAATTATTGTCTCTTTGGTTTTATAAAACTAGAAATAGATTAGCATTTGGGTTCATTGAATTTTTCCTAAAGCTAATAGGCTCCAAGTCCTATACAGTTCATTTGGAGAAATCAGAAGCTGAGGTAGAGGGGCAAGAACTTCTAGTTCTGAGGGGAACTAGAAACTGTAGGTATAGAATCAGTCATGTTGGTTCTCTGTACTTGGATAATTTTAGCACTTGACTTTGATGAAAGACTTCAGAAGGGGCGCCTGGGTGGCTCAGTGGGTTAAAGCCTCTGCCTTCACCTTGGATCATGATCCCAGGGTCCTGGAATTGAACCCCGCATTGGGTTCTCTTCTCAGCAGGAAGCCTGCTTCCTCCTCTCTCTCTTTCTCTCTGCCTGCCTCTCTTCCTACTTGTGGTCTCTATCTGTCAAATAAATAAATAAAATCTTAAAAAAAAAAAAGACTAAAAAAAAGACTTCAGAAAGCGATCGTGTAGTGTTGCAAGGTACCTTTCTCTGTTAGGATTTGTTTTTTTTTTTCTTTTTCTTTCTCCAAATTTTTATTTAAATTCCAGCTAGTTAACATACATTGTAATGCTCATTTCAAGTGTAGAATTTAGAGACTGATCATTCATATACAACACCCAGTCTCTGCTGAGGTTTTAAGTTTTTGCTTGTGTTGTGGCTTTTCTGGAAATTTGGGGCAAATAAGATTAGCTTGTTAAAACAGATGACCATCATTTTCCTTCAGTGTTATGACCCATTGTGTGTATATATAGCTATTCCTTAGGTGTTCTTATTTACATCCTGGGAATGAATGTCCATTCAGCAGCTGAGGATAATGTCATTTACTATAGCAGCCGCTGTTTCTTGCCAGGTGTGAAGTGGGCAGGTTAGATATTATTGCCCTTAACAATGCATAAATCAAAAACACTACAAAATATTTTTGAAGAGAGACCCAGAGTACGAATTTAAAAAGTTAGTGCCTATTTAAAGAATGCAGAGTTTGATATCCATTCTGAGAAGTGGAAATTGTGTTTCTTTCTCTAAATATTTTTTGAGAATATACTCTTTTCACCTTTGGCAAACATTTTTCTTTTATTAGTATCGTATGTCTGACTCCTGGTTTATTCAGAAACACTAGGGACATGGCATAATAATGTTTATCAAATTTTAGCCAGCAACATAGTCTCATTGCTTTTGAGTAAAATGAATATTTGAATGGACTATATTGACTTATCTCTCACCAAAATTCAACAGAAAAAAAAATGCACTTGTTTTGGTAGCAGACTGAGAACGTATATGGAATTAGTAAAAATAAGTGAAGTAACTGAGGAGAGTCAAAGCTTGCCCACATTTGGGAAACTTATGTTTTTCTAGCAGTGCAGATAAATAGCAATCTTGGGGTTCCATTGCAAGGAATTATGTTTTCGATTTCTGGTGCAGGTGCTATATTGTGAACTATACTAGGGTTCTCTGGAGAAATCGTAATAATAAGATGCTTACATTTCTGTTTCTGTGTCTATCTATCTTTCTATCAGTCTATCAAGAGATTTATCTAAAGGAATTGGCTCACATGAACACGTCCAAAATCTGGAGGGAACGAAAGCTGGCAGGCTGGAGACCCAGGACAGAATTAATTTTAGTCTTAAGTCGGAAGACAGCCTAGAGGCAGAATTCATTCTTCCTTAGGGGACTTCACCTTCAGTGAATGAGGCCTATCTATACTGTAGAAGGTAATCAATCTACTTTGCTCAAAGTCTACTTAAATCACATCTAAAAATTACCTTCACAACAACATCTGGATTGGTGTTTGGCTAAATAGCTGTGCCTTTCATAGTGTAGCCAAGTGGATATGGACTTTAGATTTTTTTTCTTTTTCTTTTTTGCACCATTTGTGGAAAAGACTATCCTTTGTTGAATTGCCTTTGCACCTTTGTCAAAAATTAGTTGGCAGGATTTTTGGAGTCTATCTATGGGCTTCCTTTTCTGTTTTCATTGATCTGTGTATTACATTTTTAGTAATACCACACTGTCTATGTTATTGTTGCTTACAGAAATATTGAGATTAGTTAAAATAAGTCCTCCATTATTGTTCTTTTCAAAATTCTTTAGACTATTCTGGTGTCTTTTTTTTCACATAACTTTTTAAAAATGGTTGATACCAACAAAAATGCTTACAAGGATTTCATGGGGATTGTGTTGAATATATAGATCAAGTTGGGAAGAATTGACATCTTCAGTATATTGACTTTTCCTATCTATATATGTTTATTATGTTATGGTTTTCATATTCTTTGATTTCTTTAATCAGTATAGTTCTTCTTCATACAGAACTTATATATTCTTGGATAGATTTATACGTAATTCATTTTTAATGATACTATTTTTTTTTTAATCTAGCAATCTGAAATCCGGTACAGTTTTATTGAATTTCTCCATACATATAGTAAATCTTCCATTTGATAATCCATAAAGCAGCTTTATATTAAGTCTACCTCATTCTACTGAAAACGCCCTTGGCTACTATGGACAGTGCGATGGTTGGTTTTTTTTTTGTTTTTGTTTCTGTTTTTTTTTTTTATTTTATTTTTTATAAACATATATTTTTTTCCCCAGGGGTACAGGTCTGTGAATCGCCAGGTTTACACACTTCACAGCACTCACCATAGCACATACCCTCCCCAATGTCCATAACCCCACCCCCCCAACGCCCCTCCCCCAGCAACCCTCAGTTTGTTTTGTGAGATTAAGTGTCACTTATGGTTTGTCTCCCTTCCAATCCCATCTTGTTTCATTTACTCTTCTCCTACCCCCTTAACCCCCCATGTTGCATCTCCTCTCCCTCATATCAGGGAGATCATATGATCGTTGTCTTTCTCCGATTGGCTTATTTCGCTAAGCATGATACCCTCTAGTTCCATCCACGTCGTTGCAAATGGCAGGATTTCTTTTCTTTTGATGGCTGCATAGTATTCCATTGTGTATATATACCACATCTTCTTTATCCATTCGTCTGTTGATGGACATCTAGGTTCTTTCCATAGTTTGGCTATTGTAGACATTGCGGCTATAAACATTCGGGTGCACGTGCCCCTTCGGATCACTACCTTTGTATCTTTAGGGTAAATACCCAGCAGTGCAATTGCTGGGTCATAGGGTAGTTCTATTTTCAACATTTTGAGGAACCTCCATGCTGTTTTCCAGAGTGGTTGCACCAGCTTGCATTCCCACCAACAGTGTAGGAGGGTTCCCTTTTCTCCGCATCCTCGCCAGCATCTGTCATTTCCTGACTTGTTCATTTTAGCCATTCTGACTGGTGTGAGGTGGTATCTCATTGTGGTTTTGATTTGTATTTCCCTGATGCCGAGTGATGTGGAGCCCTTTTTCATGTGTCTGTTGGCCATCTGGATGTCTTCTTTGCAGAAATGTCTGTTCATGTCTTCTGCCCGTTTCTTGATTGGATTCTTTGTTCTTTGGGTGTTGAGTTTGCTAAGTTCTTTATAGATTCTGGACACTAGCCCTTTATCTGATATGTCGTTTGCAAATATCTTTTCCCATTCTGTCAGTTGTCTTTTGGTTTTGTTAACTGTTTCCTTTGCTGTGCAAAAGCTTTTGATCTTGATAAAATCCCAATAGTTCATTTTTGCCCTTGCTTCCCTTGCCTTTGGCGATGTTCCTAGGAAGATGTTGCTGCGGCTGAGGTCGAAGAGGTTGCTGCCTGTGTTCTCCTCAAGGATTTTGATGGATTCCTTTCTCACATTGAGGTCCTTCATCCATTTTGGGTCTATTTTCGTGTGTGGTGTAAGGAAATGATCCAATTTCATTTTTCTGCATGTGGCTGTCCAATTTTCCCAACACCATTTATTGAAGAGGCTGTCTTTTTTCCATTGGACATTCTTTCCTGCTTTGTCAAAAACTAGTTGACCATAGAGTTGAGGGTCTATTTCTGGGCTCTCTATTCTGTTCCATTGATCTATGTGTCTGTTTTTGTGCCAGTACCATGCTGTCTTGATGATGACAGCTTTGTAATAGAGCTTGAAGTCCGGAATTCTGATGCCACCAACTTTGGCTTTCTTTTTCAATATTCCTTTGGCTATTCGCGGTCTTTTCTGGTTCCATATAAATTTTAGGATTATTTGTTCCATTTCTTTAAAAAAAATGGATGGTACTTTGATAGGAATTGCATTAAATATGTAGATTGCTTTAGGTAGCATAGACATTTTCACAATATTTATTCTTCCAATCCAGGAGCATGGAACATTTTTCCATTTCTTTGTGTCTTCCTCAATTTCTTTCATGAGTACTTTATAGTTTTCTGTGTATAGATTCTTAGTCTCTTTGGTTAGGTTTATTCCTAGGTATCTTACGGTTTTGGGTACAATTGTAAATGGGATTGACTCCTTAATTTCTCTTTCTTCTGTCTTGTTGTTGGTGTAGAGAAATGCAACTGATTTCTGTGCATTGATTTTATATCCTGACACTGTACTGAATTCCTGTACAAGTTCTAGCAGTTTGGGAGTGGAGTCTTTTGGGTTTTCCACATATAGTGTCATATCATCTGCAAAGAGTGATAGTTTGACTTCTTCTTTGCCGATTTGGATGCCTTTAATGTCTTTTTGTTGTCTGATTGCTGAGGCTAGGACTTCTAGTACTATGTTGAATAGCAGTGGTGATAATGGACATCCCTGCCGTGTTCCTGACCTTAGCGGAAAAGCTTTCAGTTTTTCTCCATTGAGAATGATATTTGCAATGGGTTTTTCATAGATGGCTTTGATAATATTGAGGTATGTGCCCTCTATCCCTACACTTTGAAGAGTTTTGATCAGGAAGGGATGCTATACTTTGTCAAATGCTTTTTCAGCATCTATGGAGAGTATCATATGGTTCTTGTTCTTTCTTTTATTAATGTGTTTTATCACATTGATTGATTTGCGGATGTTGAACCAACCTTGCAGCCCTGGAATAAATCCCACTTGGTCGTGGTGAATAATCCTTTTAATGTACTGTTGAATCCTATTGGCTAGTATTTTGGTGAGAATTTTTGCATCTGTGTTCATCAAGGATATTGGTCTGTAGTTCTCTTTTTTGATGGGATCCTTGTCTGGTTTTGGGATCAAGGTGATGCTGGCCTCATAAAATGAGTTTGGAAGTTTTCCTTCCATTTCTATTTTTTGGAACAGTCTCAGGAGAATAGGAATTAGTTCTTCTTTAAATGTTTGGTAGAATTCCCCCGGGAATCCGTCTGGCCCTGGGCTTTTGTTTGTTTGGAGATTTTTTTTTTTTTTTTTTTTTTTTAAAGAATTTATTTGACAGACAGAGATCACAAGTAGGCAGAGAGGCAGGCAGAGAGAGAGGACGAAGCAGGCTCCCTGCCCAGCAGAGAGCCCAATGCGGGGCTCAATCCCAGGACCCTGGGATCATGACCTGAGCCGAAGGCAGAGGCTTAACCCACTGAGCCACCCAGGCGCCCCTGTTTGGAGATTTTTGATGACTGTTTCAATCTCTTTACTGGTTATGGGTCTGTTCAGGCTTTCTATTTCTTCCTGGTTCAGTTGTGGTAGTTTATATGTCTCTAGGAATGCATCCATTTCTTCCAGGTTGTCAAATTTGTTGGCATAGAGTTGCTCATAATATGTTCTTAAAATTGTCTGTATCTCTTTGGTGTTAGTTTTGATCTCTCCTCTTTCATTCATGATTTTATTTATTTGGGTCCTTTCTCTTTTCTTTTTGTTAAGTCTGGCCAGGGGTTTATCAATCTTATTAATTCTTTCAAAGAACCAGCTCCTAGTCTCGTTGATTTGTTCTATTGTTTTTTTAGTTTCTATTTCATTGATTTCTGCTCTGATCTTTATGATTTCTCTTCTCCTGCTGGGTTTAGGGTTTCTTTCTTGTTCTTTCTCCAGCTCCTTTAGGTGTAGGGTTAGGTTGTGTACCTGAGACCTTTCTCGTTTCTTGAGAAAGGCTTGTACCGCTATATATTTTCCTCTCAGGACTGCCTTTGTTGTGTCCCACAGATTTTGAACCATTGTGTTTTCATTATCATTTGTTTCCATGAATTTTTTCAATTCTTTAATTTCCTGGTTGACCCATTCATTCTTTAGAAGGATGCTGTTTAGTCTCCATGTATTCGGGTTCTTTCCAAATTTCCTTTTGTGATTGAGTTCTAGCTTCAGAGCATTGTGGTCTGAAAATATGCAGGGAATGATCCCAATCTTTTGATACCGGTTGAGACCTGATTTAGGACCGAGGATGTGATCTATTCTGGAGAATGTTCCATGTGCACTAGAGAAGAATGTGTATTCTGTTGCTTTGGGGTGAAATGTTCTGAATATATCTGTGATATCCATTTGGTCCAGTGTGTCATTTAAGGCCTTTATTTCCTTGTTGATCTTGTGCTTGGATGATCTGTCCATTTCAGTGAGGGGAGTGTTAAAGTCCCCTACTATTATTGTATTATTGTTGATGTGTTTCTTTGATTTTGTTATTAATTGGTTTATATAGTTGGCTGCTCCCACGTTAGGGGCATAGATATTTATAATTGTTAGATCTTCTTGTTGGACAGATCCTTTGAGTATGATATAGTGTCCTTCCTCATCTCTTATTATAGTCTTTGGCTTAAAATCTAATTGATCTGATATAAGGATTGCCACTCCTGCTTTCTTCTGATGTCCATTAGCATGGTAAATTCTTTTCCACCCCCTCACTTTAAATCTGGAGGTGTCTTCGGGTTTAAAATGAGTTTCTTGTAGGCAACATATAGATGGGTTTTGTTTTTTTATCCATTCTGATACCCTGTGTCTTTTGATTGGGGTATTTAGCCCATTAACATTCAGGGTAACTATTGAGAGATATGAATTTAGTGCCATTGTATTGCCTATAAGGTGACTGTTACTGTTTATTGTTTCTGTTCCTTTCTGATCTACTAGTTTTAGGGTCTCTCTTTGCTTAGAGGACCCCTTTCAATATTCCCTGTAGAGCTGTTTTGGTGTTTGCAAATTCTTTCAGTTTTTGTTTGTCCTGGAAGCTTTTAATCTCTCCTTCTATTTTCAATGATAGCCTAGCTGGATATAGTATTCTTGGCTGCATGTTTTTCTCGTTTAGTACTCTGAATATATCATGCCAGCTCTTTCTGGCCTGCCAGGTCTCTGTGGATAAGTCTGCTGCCAATCTAATATTTTTACCATTGTATGTTACAGACTTCTTTTCCCAGGCTGCTTTCAGGATTTTCTCTTTGTCACTAAGACTTGTAAATTTTACTATTAGGTGACGGGGTGTGGACCTATTCTTATTGATTTTGAGGGGGTTCTCTGCACCTCCTGGATTTTGATGCTTGTTCCCTTTGCCATATTGGGGAAATTCTCTCCAATAATTCTCTCCAATATACCTTCTGCTCCCCCATCTCTTTCTTCTTCTTCTGGAATCTCAATTATTCTAATGTTGTTTTGTCTTATGGTGTCACTTATCTCTCGAATTCTGCCCTCATGGTCCAGGAGCTGTTTGTCCCTCTTTTGCTCAGCTTCTTTATTCTCTGTCATTTGGTCTTGTATATCACTAATTCTTTCTTCTGCCTCATTTATCCTAGCAGTGAGAGCCTCCATTTTTGATTGCACCTCATTAATAGCTTTTTTAATTTCAACTTGATTAGATTTTAGTTCTTTTATTTCTCCAGAAAGGGCTTTTATATCTCCCGAGAGGGTTTCTCTAATATCTTCCATGCCTTTTTCGAGCCCGGCTAGAACTTGAGAATCGTCATTCTGAACTCTAGATCTGACGTATTACCAATGTCTGTATTGATTAGGTCCCTAGCCTTTGGTACTGCCTCTTGTTCTTTTTTTTTGTGGTGAATTTTTCCGCCTTGTCATTTTGTCCAGATAAGAGTATATGAAGGAAAAAGTAAAATACTTAAAGGGTGGCAACAACCCCAGGAAAATATGCTTTAGCCAAATCAGAAGAGATCCCAAATCGTGAGGGGGGGGAAAGGGGATAAAAAGAGGTTCAGAAAAAAAAAAAAAAAAAAGTAAAAGAAAAAGAAAAAAGAAACAAAAAAAGAAAACCAATAATGAAAAAATATAAAAAGGAAAAAAAAATATATATATATATTAGATAAACTAGTTAAAAAATGTTAAAAAAGAAAAGGGTAAAAGTTAAAAAAATTTAGTAGAAGAAGAGAAAAAAAATTGAAAAAGAAAAAAAAAATTAAATTCACTGCAAGGCTAAAGAATCATGGGGAGAAAGCCATGAGTTCCGTGCTTTGCTTTCTCCTCCTCTGGAATTCGCTGCTCTCCTTGGTATTGAAACTGCACTCCTTGGTAGGTGAACTTGGTCCTGGCTGGGTTTCTTGTTGATCTTCTGGGGGAGGGGCCTGTTGTAGTGATTCTCAAGCGTCTTTGCCCCAGGCGGAGTCGCACCGCCCTTACCAGGGTCCGGGCTGAGTAATTCGCTCGGGTTTGCTTTCGGGAGCTTTTGTTCCCTGAGCGCTTTCCGTAGAGTTCCGGAGGACGGGAATGAAGATGGTGGCCGCCCAGTCTCCGGCCCGGAGGAGCCAAGAGTCTGGGGCCCCACTCCTCAGTGGGCCCTCAGAGAACAGCGCCCAATTACTTCCGTCACCCTGGCCTCCGGCCGCGCTCCGAGCTGACCGAGCCTGCGACCGGTTCAAGGTAACCCCGAGCATAGAGCTCACTCCTCGGCTCTGTCTCTGTAGCTGGCTTCCCCGTTCTAATACCTGCAAGCTCTGCGACACTCAGACACCCCCGATCCTTCTGTGACCCTGCGGGACCTGAGGCCACACTGACCCCGCGTGGGCTTCTCCCCGGTTAAGCCTCTGGAGCAATGTCCCTCAGCGGAACAGACTTTTAAAAGTTCTAATTTTGTGCTCTGTTGCTCCGCCGCTTGCCGGGAGCCGGCCCCTCCCCCCGCGGTCTATCTTCCCGTCGCTTTGGATTCACTTCTCCGCCAGTCCTACCTTTCAGAAAGTGGTTGATTTTCTGTTTCTAGAATTGCTGTTCTTCTTCTCTTCGATCTCCCGTTGGATTTGTAGGTGTTTGCAATCTTTAGATAAGCTATCTAGCTGATCTCCCACTACCCGAAGTAGTCTCAGCCTGCTACTTCTCTGCCATCTTGACTCCTCCTCCAATGATACTATTTTTTAATTTTAAGTTGCTAATATTAGTATCTAGGAAATCAACTGACTTTTGTATACTGACTTTGTTTCCAAAGTCCTTGCTTAACTCACTTATTAGCTCCAGGAAGTTTTTTATAGATTCTTTAGGGTTTTCCACATAGGCAATCACGTTCTCTGCCAACAAAGTCTTATGCCTTCCTCTGTGATAGGTATAACTTTACTTTCCTTTTCTTACCTTATTGAACCAGCTAAGACTTCCAGTACAATGCTGAATATGAGTGGTGAGAAGGGTAAAGCCGTCAGTCTGTTGGCATTCAGTATGATGATAGGTTTTCTATATATATTCTTTGTAAGATTGAAGGAGTTGTACTCCAAATTTTGGGGAGTATTTATCATGAAGGAGTTTTAAAGTTTGTCATACATTTTTTTTAACTTATTGTTATGATAATACCATTTTCTGTTTCAGTCTATTAATATGAATGTTAAACTAGCATTGCATTCCTAGGATGAACCCCATTTGGGCATGATATATTGTTTTGTTTATATATTAACTGAGTTTTATTTCATATATTTTATTAGAGATCATTGCTTCAATATTCATGAGTGATATTTGTCTTTAGTTTTCTTTTGTTGTAATGGTTTAGTCTCTTTTGATATTAGGTTAACCATGACCTCATAAAATAAATAGGAAAGTATTTCCATTTTTCCTATTTTCTGAAAGGTACTGCGTAGAATTGGTATTATGTTTTCCTTAAGTATTTGAACAAATTCACCAATGAAACAATCTGGGCTTAGTGTTTCTTCTTTCTCACTTGTTTTGGAAAATTTTTAATTAGTAATTTAATTTCTTTAATAGTTATAGGGCTACTCAGGTTATCTGTCTTTCTCAGAGCAAATTTTGGTAGTTTGTATCTTTCAAAGAATTATTCCATTTCATCTAAATTATTGAATTTGTAATTATAAAATTGTTCTTAATATTTCTTTACTATTGTTTTAATATCTGTGGATGATAGTGATACTTTCATTTTTTACATTGGTAATTCTTGTCTTCCCTTTTTTTTCCTTTTTAGCCTAGCTATAAGTCAGTTTCACTATTCTTTACAGATAGTAATCAGATTTCACTTTCATTGATTTTTCTCTATTTTCCTGTTTTTAACTTAATTGATACTTGTTCTCATTTTACTATTTCCTTTCTTCTGCTTGTATTGTTTAGTTTGCACCTCTTTCCCTAACTTGCATTTTCTTTCTTAGATGGAAACCTAGGACATTGATTTATTGGTAGGTCTCTCTTCCATTAAAATGTATTCATTTTATGGTATAACTAGCCTTCTCAGCACTGCTTTAGCTGCATCCTACATTTTGATAAGTGTATTTGCATTATAATTAAGTTCAAAATATTTTAAACCTTTTCCTGATTTTCTTCTTAACCTATTGGTTATTTAGAAATGTATTGTTTATCTTCCGAGTATTTGGGCAATTTCTTAGCATTGTTAGTGATTTTTAGTTTATTTCTGTTATGTATCAGAACATATTTGCATGATTTATATTCTTTTATATTTGTTAAGGTTTATTTTTTAAAATTTTTTAAAGATTTATTTATTTATTTGACAGAGAAATCACAAGTAGGCAGAGAGAGGCAGGCAGATAGAGAGGGAGAAGCAGGCTCCCCGCTGAGCAGAGAGACTGATGTGGGGCTCAATCCCAGGACCCTGGGACCATGCGCCGAGCCGAAGGCCGAGGCTTAACCCACTGAGCCACCCAGGCACCCCTGGTAAGGTTTATTTTATGAACCAAAATGTGGTCTAGCTTGGTGAATGTTTCATGTGCACTTGAAAAAAGTGTGCGTTTTGATGTAGGTGTTTAGAATGTTCTATAAATATCAATTATGCCAAGTTGGTTAGTAGTGGTGTTCAAGAGTATATTTATCCTTACTAAATTTTTGCCTGCTTGTTTGTGGTGGTGAAGTCTCCAGCTATAAAGATGGACTTATCAGTTTCTCCTGTTCATTCTGTTAATGTTTGTCTCATGCATTTTGATGCTGTATTGTTAGGTGTATACATGTTTAGGATTGTTATGTCCTCTTAGAGAACTGACCCCTCTGTTACTATGTAGTGTTCCCTTTTATCCCTGAGAATTTTCCTTGTTCTAAAGTTGGCTTGGTCTAAAATTAATATAGGTACTTCAGTTTTATTTGATTTGTATTCCCATGGTATAACTTTTTCTGTCCCTAGACTTTAACATTTTTTTAAAATAAATTTCATATAACATAAAATCTAGCATATCAAAGTGTTCAGTAGAGTGGTTTTCAATGTAGTCAGTGCTATGAGACCATCAGTATTACCTAATTCTAGAATATTTCCATTACCCCAAAATAACTTCCAAGCCATTGAAAATCAATCTCAATTTTCCATTCTCTGTCCAATGCCTGGCAATCCCTAACTTACTTTCAGTCTCTATGGTTTTGCCCATTCTGGGTATTACACATGAATGGATTCATATACTGTGTGGCTTCTTTCATTTAACATATTGTTTCAAGGGTTTTACACTTGCAACATATTTCAGTACTCTATTGCTTTTTATACTGATAAATAAATATTTCATTATTTGGACATAACACATACTGTTTATCCATTCTCACTTGCTGAGCATTGGGATTGTTTCAATTTTTAGGCTATTATGAGTTTTGCTGTTATGAACATTTGTGTACAAGTTTTTAGATGAACATATGCCTTTAATTTTTTTGAATATATACCTGTAAGAGGTATACATTTTAGGTCATATAGTAATTCTATATATAACTTTTTGAGGAATTGCCACACTGTTTTCTATATAACAGCTCCACCCCTTTGCTTTAATCCATACAATTTTATATTTAAGTGGGTTTCTTGTAGATGACATGGATTCAGGTCTTGCTTTTTTGTCCGATCTGAAAATCTCTTTTAACAAAGTTCATTCAGACCATTCGCATTTACAGTGATTATCGACTATTGGATTAGAATCTGCTGTCTTGCTGTTTTCTATTTGTTGCATTTGTCTTTCTTTTCTGACTTCTGTCATTTCAAAACTTAAGAATTTCTTTGCAATTACATTTTATCCCATCTATTGATTTATTATTCATACTTTATATGAAATATAAACTTTTAAAATACTTTGTAAATATAAACCATTGGCGGGGTGCCCGGGTGGCTCAGTGGGTTAAGCCTCTGCCTTCGGCTCAGGGTCCTGGGATCGAGCCCCGCATCGGGCTCTCTGCTCAGCAGGGAGCCTGCTTCCTCCCACCCCTTTCTGCCTGCCTCTCTGTCTGCTTGTGATCTCTCTGTCAAATAAATAAGTAAAATCTTAAAAAAATATATATAAACAATTGGCTTTACAATGTATATTTTCAGTTAATCAATCTGTCTTTAAATAGTGCTATACCTTTTCATATGTAGTAACTTATAATAGAATATTTCCAATAGTGCTATGCCTTTTCATATGTAATAACTTAGAATATTTCTAAGTGTCTCCGTTTTCAAACTCTTTCAGAAAAAAATAAACTCTTTCTACCATTTGGCAAGACCATCATCTGATACAAAAACAATGAAGTATATGCTCATACAAAGTAGCCTACAAAACTGCTCCTTCAATTAAGTGGCTCATTTTATATAAGTTGTTATTCAGTTTGAAGATAGAGGAAATAGGTTATAGATAATTATAACATATTTGAAAGCTCATTTTCATGAGTGACCTCAATTAAGGAAAGTATAGCCCAATTTCATTTAATAAATCATAGTGCAAAGAATCAAGTTGATCCTGTTTGTGTATTGATGTCTCCTTAACCGTGCCCTACTTAGCTTTGTATTGCCAGTGTACATATGAGTGCCAGTCACCACTGAAATGGGATTTGTTTGCTTTTTTTTCTGGTATAAGGAATAAATGAGGTTCTAGAATTAAACCAAAACAATAAACATAGGATAAACCTATCAAAAGTGGTTGCAATATAAAATGGTTTAGTCACATTGTAGGAGAGTTTAGCAGTATTCCTTAAAACAGAAAATATGTACACCCCTACAACCCAGATGTACTGCTTTCATATGTATACAAGGAGTTATGTAGAATGATGTTATTATAGTGCGATGAAATAAAAAATAGCCTAAATGTCTATCAGTAGACAAATGGGTATGGGTATACATGATAATCAACATTGACTAGATGAAAGTAGCATATTCTTATGACATGATGCCATATGGCAGTTAAAAGGAATGAACTAGCTCTCTATGTATCAGTGGAAATATATCTGAATACTTTTTATGAGACTAAGAAAGCTGCCCCTTACACAATGAGAAAGTAGTAGACAAATGCTAAGAAGAAGACTCATAAAGTTATAACCGTTGTTAAATGGTTCCAGAGACAGAGTGAGAGAAAACTGGAATTGTGTGTGATATTCAAATAAAAATTTAATTTTATTGCAGTGTTTTATTTTTTATAAGCTGTATCAGTAAGAAGAGTCTAAAATATGCTGTGACACACACCAAGTAACAGTGGTTTAAAATAACAAAGGTTTATTTTATACCCACGTTGTTTGCTTATCATGGGTTGGCAGAGGTGACTATTCATTTAATTTACTTAGGGACTTTAGCTGATGGAACAGTCACTGTCTCAAAATCTAGAGGATAAAGGAAACTGTATTGGGTTTTACACTGGCAAATAAATGTTTAACCTAGACATAGTATGTAACAGTTCTACCCACAACTAATAGGCCATAGATAATCTTATGGTTCTAGTCACCCATAATTGGATGAGGGAATTCCATAAACCAAGGATATGAAGAATCAGAAATATTCAGAGTGAAAAATTAATGCCTACCACACAGCAGTGTATATTTACCTATTTTTCCTACACTTGATTAATTTAAAGATTAAAGGAAATGATAATATAGTTAATGAAAAACAGATGGGAAGTGCAAATGCATAAGCTAATGTGACAATTGGGTAAATTTATAGCATGAAAAACTTTGAGTAATGGGTTAATGTAACTTTTGAAAGAGTATTCTTTCTGATGAGGTACAAAGCTTTGTCCCCAGTCCTGACCTTTTCAGCATTTTTATGAGTGAAGTGGATGAAGATGAATTACGCTAATGACATTCGCTTAATAGTGAACAACATTTACTACATCTTATAGTTACTAGTAGCAAGAAAGGCACATAGGCCTTTCTGCTTCCAGCCAAGATGGAATAACAGAGAACAGATTAAAAAAAAAAAAAATTTTTTTTTTTTTTGTTTGAGTGTAGTTGACACACAATGTTACATTAGTTTCAGGAGTGTAATATAGTGGTTCAGTGTCTTTACATGTTGTGCTATGCTCACCACAAATGTAGCTACATTCCATGACGGAACAATGCTGTTGCAGTATTATTGATTCAAACTCCTATGCTGTGCCATTTACTCCTGAGACTTACTCATTCCATAACTGGAAGCCTGTATCTCCTACTCCCCTTCACCCATTTTTCCCAACCCCCCACAGTCTTTCCCTTTGGCAACTATCAGTTTGTTCTTTGGATTTATAGATCTGATTCTGCTTTTTAGTTTGTTTATTAATTTGCTTTAAAAAAAAATCCCACATACGAATGAAATCATATGGTATTGTTTTTTCTCAGTCTGACATATTTCACTTGGCATAATACCCTCTAGGGTCCATCCATGTTGTCACAAATGGCCCCATCTCATTCTTTTTTATGGCTAAGTAATATTCCATTGTGTGTGTGTACATTATACATACACGTGCATGCACACACACACACACACACACACACACACACATACACACCACATCTTCCTGATCCATTTTGGACATTTACATTGCTTCCATATCTTTGCTATTGCAAATAATGCTGCAGTAAACATACAGGTGCATAATCTTTTCAAATTAGTGTTTTTGTTTTCTTTAGGTAGATACCCAGTAGTGGAATTATTGGATCATGTGGTATTTCTATTTTTAATTTTTTGTGGAACCTCCAGCTGTTTTTCCATAGTAGCTATACCAGTTTGCTTCCCCACCAACAGTGCATGGGGGTTCCTCTTCTCCACATTCTCTCTAACACCTGTTACTTCTCATTTTCATTTTCACTGTTCTGACAGGTATAAAGTGATCTCTCACTTTGGTTTTGATTTGCATTTCCCTGATGAGTGATATTGAACATCTTTCATGTGTCTGTTTGCCATCTATATGTCTTTTTTGGGAAATTGTTTATTCAATTTTATTTCTTAATTTCTATTTCTTAATTGGATTTTTTTTTTTTTTGGTGTTGAGTTGTACAAGTTCTTTACGTATTTTGGATATTACCCCCTTATCAGATATATCATTTGCAGATGTCTTCTCCCATTCCCTAGGTTGCTTTTTTTATTTGGTTGATGATTTCTTTTGTGGTGCAAAGTTTTTATTTTGATGTACTCACAATAATTTATTTTTGCTCTCATTTCCCTTGTCTTAGAAGATATATCTTAAAAAATGTTGCACAGCTGATGTCAGAGAAATTAACTACCTATGTTCTCTTCTAGGATTTTTATGGTTTCAGGCCTCACATTTAGGTCTTCAGTACATTTTGAGTTTATTTTTGTGTATGGTTTAAAAGTGGTCCAGTTTCATTATTTTATATGTAGCTGTCCAGTTTTCCCAACACCATTTGTTGAAGAGACTCTTTCCTATTGCATATTCTTGACTGTTTTAGCAAATACTAATTGACCATATAATTGTGGTTTCTGAGCTTTCTGTTCCATTGATTTATGTGTCTTTTTTTGTGCTAGTACCATTCTGTTTTGATTACTACAGCTTTATAGAATATCTTGAAATCTAGGATTGTGTTACCTCTGGCTTTGTTTTTCCTTCTCAAGATTGCTTTGGTCATTTGAGGTCTTCTGTGGTTCCACACAATTTTTAATATTATTTGTCCTAGTTCTGTGAAGAATGCTATTGGTATTTTGATAGGAGTTGCACTGAATCTGTAGATTGCTTTGGGTGGTATGAACATTTTGAAGAAATAATGGTCAATTTTTTTTCAAATATGATGAAAACTATATATTAGCAGATTGAAAAGGTTTAAGAAATCCCAAGGCATATCATGATTTCTTATCAGAAACAATACAAGGTACAATACAGTGGAGCAGCCTGTCTAAAGTAATGAAAGAGAAGAAAGTCAACCAAAAATTCTATATCCATCAAACACGTCTTTTAAAAACAAAAAGAAAATGAAAGATCTCCAGACACACAAAGCAAAATAACCCCTCAGCAGCAGATCACACTATGACAAAGGAATTCTTTTAGCCAGATGGAAGATAATAGCAGATGAACACATGGATCTACAAAAAGGACCAAAGAACATAGTCAGTGGTAACTGTGTGAATATACATAGTATTTTTCTTATTATTTAAATTTATATAAAAGACTACTGATTGTTTAAAGAAGAATAAATAAAAACCTAGTATGGGGGTCTATAACATATAGAAGAAAAGAAATCAGGCGTGATTTACAGAGTCTGTATGGTAGAGTAGTACCACCAGGAAGTTAAGATTTGTAGCAGCATAGCACTCTATGAGTGGCCTAAGGGAGTGTAGGAAAGGGAAACTGACATAGTTGTGATCTCATAATGACTTTTTAAAAATTATATTTTTATTTACTTATTTGACAGAGATCACAAGTAGCAGAGAAGCAGACTGAGAGAGAGAGAGAGAGGAGGAAGCAGGCTCCCTGATGAGCAGAGAGCCCGATGCGGGGCTCGATCCCAGGATCCTGGGTTCATGACCTGAGCTGAAGGCAGAGGCTTTAATCCACTGAGCCACCCAGGCGCTGCTTATATTGACTTTTTGAGATATGGCTTGGGAGAAGCAAGATTTGAAAATATAGATCAATTGACCAATAGATGATAAGATGGATAGATAATTATATCTAATAAATGAGAGGACTCAGGATGAACAGTGTGAAGATATTTATATTTCAGGCTCATGTATACCAGTTATCCAATTCAGAGAAGGTTCTAAATAATAAGGTGGACATAGTGATATCTTTTCTCTGCCCTTCCAGAGGGCAGGTTGCAGACTAGCATGTTAGTGGTGACTTTCCTGACCTTGACTCTTCCATCCTTTTAATTTAATGTAAATCTATAATTCCTTTTATTATAATGACTTAAACTCTGACAGATACAACATACCATAAAGTTAGTAATCATGAACTACTACATTTAGAGGCTTGACTCCAATTGCAAATTTATAGGATAAGAAAGATATGGTGTAGCAGCATGTTTGCATAACATGCCTTTCCATGACTTTTTCATTCATGCAACTTCAAGTTGAATGAATAGTGCAGTATGTCTATTGGAAATATTTTTATTCCTCTTTATACTTTTTGAGAGCAATACCTAAGGTAAACCATTCTGTTTTAGAGGCTATAACTGAACAGACACACAGATGTAAGTTAACAGAATGCAAGCTATTCCATGAACTGAGCTATTGAAAGTCCTTTGAATTTTAGCCCAGAATAGAGAAGGTCAGGTGGAGTGGAAAATGTAGTGGTTTAGAGCATATAAGGATGCATATTTGTAGGATTCTCATATGGAAGAAGTTTGGATTTTTTTATTATAATAGAAAGACATAGGACTAATACCAACCAAAAATTTTATCACTTGGGGAGCAAGTAACACAAATCTAATATATACATTTACAAATCAGTGGAGGTCTCAAATAATTTTCTTCCCTTTCATTAAACAATCATGTATACATTAAGTTCTACGTTTCTTCTCCCAAAATATAGCTTTGCTGTGTCTGCTTCTTAGCACCTCTGCATCCTTCACTCTAGCCCAAGCCACCATCCTGGAAAATGGTGATGGCCCCTAGCTGGCCTCCTCATTTCCATTCCCAGTTTCTTATTCATTCTTACAGAGCAACCAGAAAAAATAGAATTTCACAGCACCTAGCTGGCTTGGTTGAAAGAGCATGTAACTCTTGATCTTGGGGTTGTGAGTTGGAGCTTGACATTGAGTGTAGAGATTACTTAAAATAAATAAGTAAAATTTTTAAATTAAATAAATAAAATTTTTAAAAATATGAATTGAATCTTTTAGTTTTACCACTTTCCCACTGAAAACTTTCCTGTAGCTTCCTGTTTCTTCTAGAATAAATTCTACACTCTTGACAGTGCACGTAAAACCCTTCTTTTAACCTGTTTGCTGTCTTCCACCGCCCCCCCCCGCCTCTACTTTGCATTGATCTTTCCCTCATTCGATATATTCCTGACATGCTGGTCTCCTTTAGTTCTTTAAATGTTCTGAGCTCTTTTCTGCCCCCGTGGACTTCCCATGATGTTTCTTCTTCCTGGAATAATGTTCCTCTGTCCTTTTTTTCTCCTTCCTACTTCTTACTTAAATATTTGGTCTCCATTTAAATAGTGGCTCTCTCCAGCTGTGATTTGATGGTACCTTGAGACATTTTTGGTTGTTACTACTGGGATGGTGCTTTTGGAATCTAATAGGTAGAGGTCAGGAAACTGCTAAACATTCTACAATGGTAGATGACAGCTCTCTATGACAAAGAATTGTCCAGTGAAAATGTCAGTAATGTTGGAATTGAGAAACTGATTTATGTGCTACTTCCTCAAAGTTTTCACTTAATATAAAATTAATTCACTTTCTTTCTCTCATATCATGCTGTTCTTTTGCTCAGTGACTCATCTAAATTTTGAATTATGTATTCAGTTCTTCTATTAGCTTAAGGCCTATTTTTCCCACTGGACTGTGAATTCTATGCAAACAGGAAACCTGTTTTGTTTCTGTACTATGTAGTCAGTGTGTGACACAATATCTGGCATACAGAAGCAATCAGTACTAATTCTTCAGTGAATTATTAAGTGAGGTTTATTACTGCATAGGGCACTATTTTAGAAATCCAGTGTAAATAGTCATTCAACACACGGTCATTCAAGTCCAGGAAAAATGTGGCAGAGGACTAAAACATACAAATAACCAATTTCAGTGCAGAGATGATTAAAATAATAACCTAAGCAGAGTTTAAAATAATGTGCTGGATAAATTCAGAGGAAGGAATGAGTAATACCCATGAATTTGGGTTTAGGGAAGGTGCTATTATTGTCTTCACCATCTTTTTTTGGATGATAGCCAGTTGACCTCACAGAGTAGGTTTATCTTTTCTGATCTGTGAGATGACACATGGCTTATCTCACCACATTACCAAATGGTAATTTCTTAGAGTATTAATTTCTTAAGAGTAATTAATTAGAGAGTAATTTCTTGCAGTATTAATTTTCTCCACAATTGCAAATGGGAAACTTGAGTTTCATGGGCTTAAAATAATAATTCTACTCTACCTTGCAATGATCATTTCAGTACATTTACAAAACCAATTATGGTGTTGTGAGAAGCCCAGAACTCTATTTATCCTGGATCCCAATTCTTAGACACTGATAGGATGACATCACAGATCATTCTAAATATGGTAAATCCTGTACATTGCAGAGAAAGCAGAAGCCATTGGTCATGATCCCAGAACCACCCAATACAGCTTCTCACAGCCAAATCTACCAACTTGCTTGCACTTCCCTTATGCCTTTCCATTCAACCCAGTGGAGGGATTATTTTTCCTTCTTCCTAAGCCAAATTCTCTGGTATGCTCAGAATCTCCTTCCTTCCCCATTTTTTCACTCTCTTGGTGTTCTTATGCTACTTATATATATATTTAGAACCTCCCTCTGTACTAGATGCTTTTCATTCTCCTTTAAATCTTTGGACCTCATATTATTCTCTAATTTGTTTCTCTCTTGCTCACTTCATAGTCAGATTTTTTGGCATTCCTATATCTTCATCCCCCATTCACTACCCACATCAGTCCAATATGACTGCTGCCCCAGACACATCTGTGGAAATGTCTTCCATACCACAGGATGTAATGGACACTCTTTCTGACCTCTTAGCAGCCTTAGACATGGCTAAACACTTACTCTACTTTAAAAAACTTGATTCCCTTGACACCATGCCATTGCCATGGCTTTGTTTCTATCTCTTTGTCTACCTTTCCTTTATTAGACTTATCTGTACAGTTCTGAGGGTTTCACCCCAGTTCCTCTTTTATTCTCTGTCTACCTAATCTTACTTATTGATTTTACACTTTGGTGACTTCAATTCCATCTGTATAGTAATTATTCCCAACTTTATCTCTCCAGCTCAAATTTATCTTCTGAGCTCCAGAACAAAATACCAGACATTTTATTCTAAATCTCCACCATATGATCCATGTGGGTTCTTTAAAACTCTCATGCCACAAGCTGAAGTTTTTTGTTTGTTTTTGTTTTTGTTTTGTTTTTTATAAATCATTTTTTTAATTTATTTTCAACATAACAGTGTTCATTGTTTTTGTACCACACCCAGTGCTCCATGCAATCCGTGCCCTCTCTACTACCCACCACCTGGTTCTCTCAACCTCCCACCCCCTACCTCTTCAAACCCTTCAGATTGTTTTTCAGAGTCCATAGTCTCTCATTGTTCACCTCCCCTTCCAATTTCCCCCAACTCCCTTCTCCTAACTCCCCATGTCCTCCATGCTATTTGTTATGTTCCACAAATAAGTGAAAGCAGAGAGAGTCAATTATCACAAGCTGAAGTTTTGATGCATCCTACTCCTCTGCTCCTATACTGCAAAATGGCACCCACAACAAACCAAACAGGAATCAATGAATCATTCTTGATGTTTTCTCTATATCAGCTTCTATATATAATCTCACATTATATATTATAAATTCCACCTCTTTTAATGTCTGCCAAATGCTTCCACTTCCCTTTACAACTTTTATTGTACCTAAATCTGAGCCACAGTCCTCTCTTGCCTCCACCATGACAATCTAGTTTTCACTCTCATCACCTCTGGTCCATCCTCTGGAGCAGAGTGTAGTATCTGGTGCAGGGATTTCCTATGAATGGTGAATGGTGGATGTGAATGGTGCCTCCCTCAGTTGCATGCAGCATGGCTCTGATCTGAAGTAATCTAAAAATAAAAACCAACCGTGATTCTATTTTACTTATATTTTTCAGTGGCTTTCATTTTCTCTTAAATTTTAAAATACTTAACTTGCCTGTTGATCTGACCCTGTCTACGTCCTTGCTTTGCTTCTGCCAATACAGAGTTTTGTCATTCCTTGAACACCCTAAACTCCCCTTATCTCCAGCCAGAGCCTTTGTATATGCTATTTCCTTCTTCCTGGGAATATCTTTCTCTGACTAGTCATTTGGGTACATTCTACTTAGTTTTCATGTCTTTGTTTAAGGATCACTTCTGTGTGGAAGCATTCCCTGACACCTTACATTAGTTAAGGTTTACTTAGTAGAAACTCTCATAGACACTATTTTTCCTTCTAACCTTTGTTGCAGTTGTAAGCTTCATTGGGTGGTAACTGTCTGCCTCATTTATCTATACATCTCCAGGGGCAAAACAATAGACACTCCATAAATATTTGCTTAAATGAATGAAATATTTGGACTCTCAATGAAAACAGCAGCTAAATTATTTGTATAAAGAATTTACTTTCTGTTGTGAATTGATCGTACTGGCTGCTTACATAGTCCAAAGTAATCAATTAATTTCAAAACTGTACTTTATCCTATGCCCTATTCCAAATAGACATATCTAAAGATGATTCTAAGTGATATTTCAGACAGACTCACATTAGTTTCAGAAAATGTAACTGGACAACTTGTTGTTTCTCTTAGGTCTTTGTTAAGTGACACCATGGTATAAAAGAATACACTTAAGGAGATCTCCATAAAAGATTTGCAATTAATCCAGCAGTCACTTTTGAAATTATATTTATTTTCAGAAAATCGTATGGCTTAAAAAAATAACATCATCTAGATTGTACACCAATGCAGTCTGATATCCTCATAGTTAGAATTACTGAGTCTTTACCAACTGTGAAAGCAAGTAAGACAGTGAGTAATAGGCAAGCAATAAATATATCAGAGGATCTTATTGAACACAGCCTTGGGATTTTCTTTTGCTGGAGGCACAGGAATTTCAGAAGCAGTGAAATGTTTTGATTTAAGCAATTGTTCTATTGGATTTATCTCATTTATCTCAAAAGTGAAAATGCCAGTTTATAACTTCTCCAAAGAAGTTGCTTGAAGTTAAAAAACAAAACAAAACCATATAATATGATAGATTATAAATCAGGAATATTGAATTTTTGTCCCAGCTCTGACAGTTACAGTGATGATAACATAGAATAGCCTAATATCTCAGGGCTTTTGTTTTCTAACACAGGAAATGGACATAAAATGTAAACCTCACTTAATACACAGTATTATTACTTCAACTAAATGAAAAACAAATTACTTAGCAGGGCATATGCTCTTTTCAACTCTGCTGAAATAGGCTTCTTACATGTCATCTGCTAGCCTTTTTACCCACCTTCCTTCTCCCCTCACTGCCCCCTGCACTCACACACAGATACATCAATCAGTTGTATACATATAGCACCAAATTAAGCATTCTGACACACTAAACCCTTTAATACTTATGGAGAAAATGAGAATAATATTTTTAAAATATGTGCATGTACTTTTCCTTATTTACATTTCATTGTGTGTTATTTCCTTACTATTTTTAAAGAGGCATTATTTGTTATAAATGGGGTTAGGACTGTTATGTCAAGAAGATAAAGAGAAGGAATTAATGTTGAGCATCTGCTATTCAGAATAGAATTTTGGAAGTCTGTGGTAACATTAATATCAAGAGCTAGTTCTGGAAATCTTGAACAGAGAATTTTACTCCATGTCATACAGAGGTTTTTAGGTCATGACGTAGGGAAAAGGAAGATAAAAAGGAATAATAGTCTATTCCTTGTGGCCCAGGGTCTTATAGGAAGAAAAGACAAAGGTAGTAAGATCCGCAGTGTGTTCTTACCTCACTTCTCTGAGGCAAAATCCCAAGAAGAAAGAGAGATTTTTTTTTAAAGATTTTATTCATTTATTTACTAGAGAGAGAGAGAGAGAGAGAGAGAGAACATATAGGAGTTGGGGGAGGGGCAGAGAGAGAGGGAGAAGCAGACTCCCTGCTGAATAGAGAGCCTGATGTGGGGCTCGATTACAGGACCCTGGGATCATGACCTAAGCGTAACTGGCTGAGCTGCCCAGGTGCCCAGAATTTTTTTTTTTTAAGTTAAAGAAAAAGATCATTCAGAGACTGCCATGCAGGGTGACTGCATGCTAACATGATAGGAGCAGTAGCTGTAGCAGAAAGATGCAGCTCATGGTGACCTGGCTCACAGTTCCATGCATACAACAAAGAAAAGACCCATTTTCCTACATGCCTCAAAGGGGGGATGAAGAACTAATAACAATAACAAACATGCATTGACTTTGTAAATATGCCAGGCACCCTTCTCATCACATTATATTTATTTACTTGTTTAATCTATGCACCCATACACTTAGGAAGGTACTAACATTATCCCCATTTAACAAATGAGAAAGTTGAGGCACATCACATTTAAGTCATTTTACCAGAGATATAGTTATTAGAGCTTCTTTACAAAAGGGCTCACTACAGTAGGGGTTAATTGGCACCATTTTAGCTGAGGGCTTTAGGATAGGCTGCTTGGTTCAGCAATAGAAAACAGGGAAAGCCAAAATTTAAAGAGTATCCACACTGCCATGAGAAAAAAAATTCCAGGGAGGACCACTAGATCCTGATAAAGCCAAGAGAACCACACCACAGAGGAAGTAAACTGATAGCTTCTTCTAACACCCCCCCCCCCCCCATTTATAGCAACAATGATGAGAATCCATCCTGCTGCAGAAACCATTAAAAAGGACACCAGAGTGTTTTTCCCCCAATGCATTCATTTGGACAGCTTCTCCGATGTTCAGCCACCATCTTGTTCGAGAGAGAAAAAAAAAATGGTTCTGACATTGAGTTGAACTTGGAACTGTTGATTATTTATCCGTGAGAAGCTTGTTTAAATTTTAAAAAACCACTTAGAGAACACTGATTCTATTAATTGGCAGTATTTTTTGGCAACTTCTTCATTGTCCAGTGATGATGATTATCAGCTTTTTATAGAAAATAGAGAAGCTAGATGGTTTTTGCATAGCTGTAGTATAGTGGGGGGTGAACTTCTACTCTTTTGCATTTGTGTATCTATGAATGATGTATCCTGCTATGATGTCTGCTGTTAAACCCTTTTCCTTTACCAGCAAAGTCTAATTCATACTTTAAGCCCCAATCCAAGTATCATCTCCTTTTTGAAAAATCCCCAGAAGCCCAGGGAGTTAGTGACTTTGTCCTTGTGCTTCTAAAGTGTATAGTTCAGATACCTCTATTATATCGTATGGCACTTATCTATTGGTGTGTCTCTTCCTGTAGACTTTGAATACTTTCATGTGGCAGGCCTCAATAACTGTTTACCAAATGAAGGAGCAACCGAGTGGGAATGTTTATGGGAATGTCATGGAATTCCTGTAACCATAAAAAATTTCTTTTTTACATGGAACAGGTCAGTGGCCATAGTGATCCATGAGGATGATAAGACAGAAGCTGATATGGGTACAGAATATTTAATTCAAGGCCTTTCCATGCAGGAGTTATTTTTACAAGCATAAAGGATGAGGAAAAAAATGAGTGATTTCCTCAGCTCTGTTTTCCTAAGCTAAAACTAAATCCATAAGAACATCACAAGCCTCTTTTACATTGTTTTGTTAATTTATTTTTATAACTGGTTGCCTAATTTGGTCAGAACCATCTGAAACATGGATCTCTCTCCTTAGACCCTTTAGTTACATAGTTGAGAACGCTCAGGAAATATGTGTAAAATAAATAAGTATGTGGATTTTTACTTGGGTCTTGATGTTTCTGCAGTAGATAGTCAGTACTCAAGTGTTAGAGTCCCTCCTCTGAATCATCCAAAAGGCTTGATAAATGCCAGACTCCCAGGATACTTGCCCAGGGGGTTCTGATTCACTAGCTGTGGGTTCAGAGTGAGGAGTCTGCATTTTAATGTGTCCCTTAGGTGACTCTGGTACAGGTCAGATTGAGACTTTCTAAAATGCTAGCCTAGAGAGTCAGTTTCTTTTTACTTCCTATACTGGCTACATTTCAAGCCATCAAATGAATTTATTCCTACTGTGCATAGAGAGGTAATTTGCCATTAATGCTTACACAGTACCTGGTTCCATACAGGCACTATTCACTGCTCTTAGCGAGGTTCGCATACCACGTAGTTTAAAATTTGCAGTGGTCCACCACCCTCCACCACCTTCTCTGCTTTATTTTCCTCTAGTTCATTTATCACACATACATAAATTGTGTAATTTACTTGTTTATTTCTTTTCTATTTTTCCTCCAATAGAGTGTCAATGCCATGAGAAGAGGGGATTCGTCTGTTTCCTTCACCCCCATATCCCCAGTGCCTAGTATGGTGCCAGAATAGTTATACAGTAGACAAAATAATCGTTGACTTAAAAAAAAAATGCATGGCCGATTACTGGAAACTCGACCCGCAGACATGGAAGTCACAGGGAGTGCAGCTGGTTCCCGCTCCATTGATTCTTCCCTTTCAGCTATGTACCAGTTGCTAAATAGAAACAGGAAGCTACCTTTTACTGACATTTCTTTTAAAACCACTAGTAATAGAATTTCTCTGAAAATTGCCTGTAACAACTTCAGTAGCTTGAGAGAATGCTGTCTCTTCCTGGCTGTATTTTCATGAATAGCAGTGCTTCCAGCTAGTTATCTTTCTGCATAACTTTTACTGAAATCTGTTTAGTCTGGATCCCTCCTCCGTTCTATCAAGTTAAAACTTCCACATCTGCGGTACTGCTCTTGAAACCGCCATTTCGCTTATAATGGAGGCCAGCGGCTGGCTATTGACGCCAAGGGTAAAGTAGTGCTACCTCACACTCTCATAGAAAGCTGCACAGGGCAAGAGGTCTTTATAGACCGTGGTCCTAGTGGCATTCTAATAGAATTCGATGATAATTTTTTTAAATTCCATTTTTAAATGCATGGTAGTTGAAGTGGTATGCTTTTTGCTGATTCATTGATGTTACAAATGAAAAAAATTGAGCTTGAAACTGGAAAACATCTAATAAAGGTATTACAGAAGAAAATTACATTTATAACTGCAACTACTTGAACATTTTAAAATTTATAATTGAAATATAAACCTGTGTCAAAGGAGATATATCTACACCTGTACATAATCACTTATTACTAAAAATAGCTTAGATTTTCTGACTTCTTCACTTTACACATGAGTTTGGTATAGAATCCCATGCTAAAATCATCTCGGTGCACAAACTTTGAGGCACATTCAGCCACAATGCCACTAATTCTAAATACTTTGAATCTAACAGAAGTTGGGTACTAGGAAAAAAAAAAAAAAAAGACAAGATCGGATTTTGGAAGCAAAATTTGACTTTTTAAAGTCCATTTAGCTGTCATCTGTTAGGTGGTAAAGAGTTTTGCAATTTCATGTACATCTTCCCATTTGTTATTATTATAACCTAGTTAGGGTGACCACAGCATAATGTCCTGAGTTATAAATAGTGTTTACTTTAATTCTGAAAAGTATCCAGCTTGATGAAGAATTAAATGGTCAGTTTTCTTATAATAGAATCAAGGGAGATTTTATTATTATTTCTGTGTTACATATGACAACTCAAACTCTTAGATTTTTTTCATTGTTTTTGCTTAATTAGTATTGATTTCTTTAAATACTATGGATAAAAGTGAAACCAAAACTTTGGTTTAAAAAGGAAACCACGTTTAAAAGAAAAGTTGAAGGTAAAAATTATACCAACAGAGGTAAATACAAAATAAACAGAGACCATGAACACATTCCCTATCTGCATACAAACAGTCATGTTTTATATACAAATGAGAAAATATCTGTCAGCTATAAAAGTGTTGCTAATTCTGGAAAGTTTCACTTTGTTATTAGGGCATATCATAATATGTGGTTTTTAACTGAGGTAACTTTATATACAGTGAAGTGTTCAGATTCTAAGTATTTACTTCAGTGAGTTTTGATAATACATTCACTCTTAAAACCCACAATCCTATCGAGAGGATCTATCACCCCTTGTACCTCTTTGCGGTCAGTCCTTGATGCCCAAGTCATCAACTCATGATTTTTATGACCACATATTAATTCATTTTGAAACTTAACAGAAATCATAAAATATATACCTTTTTGTATGTGGATCTTTTAAATCAAGAAAGTAGTTTTGAGAATCAACAGTATTGTTGTATCAGTTGTTCATTCTTTTTTTTAACATACATTTTGTTAAAAAGAGTAAAAGAAACTCATGGAAGAGAGTAGCAAAAGAAAAGAATAAGAGAAAAGGGAGGGGAAGGAAGAATGAATACAACAATTAGAAATCATTCTGGAATACTTGCTATTTGCCAGACTCCTCAGTGTTCATGTGCATCTTTAATTATCACCACAACCTACTGGGGAGGTATTGAAATCATCACCATTTTGCAGGTAAAAACACTAAAGGATAAAGAGGTTAAGTAACTCCCCTAGAATCATACATTTCCTGGCAGTCTGATCTACCATCACACAATATCATCTCTCAAGAGTTATATTCCCACATCAAATGAACTGAGTTCTGTTCTCCTTTAGATAACTTTGTAGATAATTTGTAATTTTCATTTTGATTTCCTTTTTTGCTCTGGCCCAATATTCAAAAAGACTATTCATTTTTAAATTTTTATTTTTTTTTAAAGATTTTATTTATTTATTTGACATCAGAGATCACAAGCAGGCAGAGAGGCAGGCAGAGAGAGAGGGGGAAGCAGGCTCTCCGCTGAGCAGAGAGCCCGATGCGGGGCTCTATCCCAGGACCCTGGGATCATGACCTGAGCCGAAAGCAGAGGCTTTAACCCATTGAGCCACCCAGGTACCCCTTAAATTTTTATTATTAATTAATTTTAATTACTTAATTTATATACATTTTTTCAGCTGAAAGAGCTTTGATTGTTTTTTGTTTTTTTTTTCCCCTTTTGAGACCTCCCAAAGAGATACTATTTGTCTGGATTATATTTATCAATATTTACCATGTTGGAAATTAAAACTAGTATTTTTTAAAATGAAAAATTATGTGTGATTATGTTAGAAGATTGAAATCATCACATCTTATAAAGCCCCTGGAAAACTTCACAGTTCTCTCGTGAGATAGTATTTTTATGGAAATTGTTTTGCCATTGCAGATTCTCTGAAGGGGTTCCCAGACCAGCTTTTGGAAACTACAGTTATACTAGTTTCTTTGAGGTTATAACTTCGTTGAGTTATACTAGTTTGTTTCACTAATAACCCTAACATGCAGGTTAGCCTGTTTGATTGTATTTTCCCCTGGGAATAGGTCATGTGTTCCTGATCCTTCATATATCAAGTAATTTTGGTTAGCATCCAAGACATGGAAGATATTATGTATGAAGACTCTGGATTCTGTTATGTCCACCTTAAAAATATTGATGGTTTCATTTTAGTGGGTCATAAAGTTGACTCAATTGAAACTATAAAGTCAAAATAAATAAAATTAATTTTAATGACTTTTAAATTTTAGAATGTTTTAGATTTACAGAATAGTTACAAAACTGGTACAGAGAGTTTGCATATACCTCACCATATTTTTTCCTATTATTAACATTTTAAGATTAGTATAGTACCTTTGTCACAATCTATGAACCAATATGAAACATTGTTATTAAGCAAATTTCATAATTTATTCAGATTTCCTTAGTTTTTACCTAATGTTTTTTTCTGTTTCAGGATCACATTCAGGGCACCATATTACGTTTAGTCAGCATGTCGTCTTAGGCTCCTCTGGGCTGTGATCTTAGAGAAAGAACTTTGTTTTTCACAATTCATTATTATTAGCTGTGGGCTTTGTACATATGGCTTTCATTATGTTAAGGTAATTTCCCTTTATGTCTAGTTCATTGAGAGGTTTTTTTGTTTTTGTTTTTGTTTTCATCATGAGAGATTGGTGAATCTTGTCAGAAGCATTTTTTGCATCTATTGAGACATGTGATTTGTCAAAAATTAAAAATTAAAATGGCTACTCCAGCTTTCTGTCTTACCATGATATATTCTTCTCCACCCATTTACTTTTGTGGTATATTAGTCTTTTTATGTAAAGTTGATTTTTTGTGGAAAACATAGACAGGACTTGCTTTTTAACTGTGATGAGATCTGTCTTTTAATGTGTGTATTTATACTATTCACATCAAAAGTGATTATTGATATAATTGGATTAATATCTACCATGTATATATCTCTTCCATTTGTCACATTTGTTACATTTCTTCTTTGTTGTTCTTTTTTTCTACCACCCCTGGGTTTGAGCATTTATATAATACCATTAGATCTGCTCCCCTCATGTATCAGTTATAATTCCTTTTTAGTGGTTGCTGCAGAGTTTATAATATACATTTTTAAGTAATATATGCCTACCTTCAGATAACACAACAGTGCCATGTGTGAAATGTACACGCATGTAATAAAAAATGTTTTCTCAGTTTTTCCCTTCCATCCCTTGTGACATTTCTTTTTCTTTCTTTTCTTTTCTGTTCCTTTTCTTTTCCTTTTCCGTTTCCTTTCTTTCCTTTCACTCATTCACATATTGTAACCACATAATATGCTGTTACTATTATTACTTTAAGCCAATAGCTATCTTTTAGATTAAGAATTAGAAAAATAAAAGATTATTTTACCTTTTATTCTTTCTCTCTCCTCCTTTATGTAGATCCAAGTTTTTGACATATATCCCTCTTTTTTACCTGAAAAAAAAAATGCTCTTTGACATTTCTTAGAGGTCAAATCTGTTAACAATGAATTCTCTGTTGTTGTTTGTGTGAGGAAGTGTTACCCCTTCACTTCCAAAGGGTAATTAACCAAATATAGAATTCTAGGTTGGTGTTTTTTTTCTTTTAACAGTTAACAATTTTTACTGTCCTTTCTTCTTGCTTGCATGGTTTCTGATGAGCTGTCCACTGCAATTTAGTCTTGTTCTTCTGTAGGAAGGTATTTTTTTCTCTGTTCTTTCAAGATTTTCTCTTATGTTTTCTGAATATTGAATATAGTATACCAACATGGCTTTTTGTTCTTATTGTTTTTTTATGATGTTTTGTGTTTTCTGAATTTCCAATTTCTGCACTTTGATGCCTGTGATCAATTTGAAAAGTTCTCAGCCAATATTACTTCAAATATTTCTTTTACTCTGGTCTCTCTTTCTTCTACTGTTTTAATTAAAGACATGTTGCCATTTTTTATATTGTCTCAATTTTTATTCCTTTTTTTCCTCTCTTCACATTTTAATTTAGATTTCTATTGATCTATCTTCAAGCTTGCTAATTCTTTCTTGGGTCATTTTGAGTCTACCCTCAGGACATTAAAGACATTCTTCATTTCTCTAACAGTGGTTTTGATTCCTGACATTTCCTTTTGATTTTTTCCTTCAGTTTCCATCTCTCTTTTTACATTTCTTACATTACTCATTTGTTTTTACATGTTTCCTACTTTTTCCTTTATAGCCCTAACATATTAATTATAGTCATTTTAGATTCCTTGTCTGATAACATCAACATCTGTGTCATCTCTAAGTCTGGTTCTGGTGATCAGTTTACTCTCTTCATACTGATTTTCCTTGCTTTTTGGCATGCTTTGTAATTTTGTTTTGTGCTATAGAAATTGAGGTAAAAAGAGTTTTACTGTGAGTATTGATTTTAATTTGGCTAAAAATTGAGCTCTGCTTAATGTTTCTTTTTTATCTAGGTAGCAGATACTTCTTTTGAATGCTTCAAATTCCTCTAGTTTTTGTCTCTTCTTGACTGTGGGCTTTCTGAAGTATTCCTCCTCAGACATAGTTTATATCTCCCAGCAAATTCAGCTATAATTCACTGTTATTGTAATAGAGTCCTAATGGGGTGATCTATGGTACAATATAGGGAGAGTTCTCCAGAATCTGATTAAATTTCCTTCTTTCAATGGGGTTGCACCTTGGGATGTGACATACATAAGTGTTTCTCCAGTGACAGAGCTTTCTTTTCCCATGCCTCCTATTCCTCTTGTAAATTGTGACATTAACACGTAAAATGTGGATGGGGAGAAGTAAAAGTATAAAGTTTTTGTATGAGATTGAAATTAAGTTATTATTAGCTTAAAATAAACTATTATAGGGGCACCTGGGTGGCTCAGTGGGTTAAGCCGCTGCCTTTGGCTCAGGTCATGATCTCAGGGTCCTGGGATTGAGTCCCTCATCCGGTTCTCTGCTCAGCAGGGAGCCTGCTTCCCCCCCCCCACCCCGCCTGCCTCTCTGTCTACTTGTGATCTCTCTGTCAAATAAATAAATAAAATCTTAAAATAAATAAATAAATAAATAAATAAACTATTATAAGTTGTCTTATTTAAGCCCATGGTAACCAGAAAGAAAATATGTGTAGAAAACACAGAAAAGTAAATGAAAGGAGTCAAAGTATACTAAAAGGGGGAAAAAAAAATCAACGAAACACAGAGGAAGACACCGGGAGAGGAAATGACTGACAAAAGAACAAAAGATAGAAAATAATGAATGGAATGGCAGTACTAAGTTCTTCTGTACCAGTAATTACTTTATTTTTTATTTTTATTTTATCTTATTTTATTTTATTTTTTCAGTGTTCCAGGATTCATTGTTTATGCACCACATTCAGTGCCCCATGCAATACATGCCCTCCTTAATACCCACCACCAGGCTCACCCACCCTCCCCACCCCCCTCTCCTCTAAAACCCTCAGTTGGTTTCTCAGAGTCCGCAGTCTCTCATGGTTCGTCTCCCCCTCCGATTTCCCCTGACTCACTTCTCCTCTCCTTCACCCAATGTCCTCTATGTTATTCCTTATGTTCCACAAGTAAGTGAAACCTATGATAATTGTCTCTCTTTGTTTGACTTATTTCACTCAGCATAATCTCCTCCAGTCCCATCCATGTTGATAAAAAAGTTGGGTATTCATCCTTTCTGATGGAGGCATAATATTCCATTGTATTTATGGACCATATCTTCTTTATCCATTCATCTGTTGAAGGGCATCTTGGCTCTTTCCACAGTTTGGCAACTGTGGTCATTGCTGCTATGAACATTGGGGTACAGATGGCCCTTTTTCCCACTACATCTGTATCTTTGGGGTAAACATCCAATAGTGCAGTTGCAGGGTAACTCTATTTTTAATTTCTTTTTTTTTTTTTAAGGTTTTATTTATTTATTTGACAGACAGAGATCACAAGCAGACAGAGCAGCAGGTGGGAGTGGGGGGAGCAGGCTCCCTGCTGAGCAGAGAGCCTGATGTGGGGCTCGATCCCAGGACCGTGGGATCATGACCTGAGCTGAAGGCAGAGGCTTTAATCCACTGAGCCACCCAGGTGCCCCCTATTTTTAATTTCTTAAGAATCTCCACACTGTTTTCCAAAGTGGCTGCACCAATTTGTAATCCCACCAACAGTGTGAGAGGTTTCCCCTTTCTCTACATCCTCTCCAACACTTGTTGTTTACTGACTTGTTGATTTTGGCCATTCTGACTTGTGTAATGTGGTTTTGATTTGAATCTCCCTGATGGCTAAGGATGATGAACATTTTTTTCATGTGTCTGTTAGCCATTTGTATGTCTTCTTTGGAGAAGTGTCTGCTCATGTCTTCTGACCACTTTTGGACATGGTGATCTGTTTTGTGTGTGCTAAGTCCAAGTTCTTTATAGATCTTGGATATCAGCCCTTTGCCTGTAGTGTCATTTGCGAATGTCTTCTCCCATTCCGTGGGTTACCTCTTTGTTTTATTGACTGTTTTCTTTACTGTGCAGAAGCTTTTGATCTTGATGAAGTCCCAGAAGTTCATTTTTGCTTTTGTTTCCTTTGCCTTTGGAGACATGTCTTGAAAGAAGTTGCTGTGGCTGATGTCGAAGAGGTTACTGCCTATGTTCTTTCTCCTCTAGGATTTTGATAGATTCTTGCCTCACGTTGAGGTCTTCTATCCATTTCAAGTTTATATTTGTGTATGGTGTAAAATAATGGTCAAATTTCATTCTTCTATACATAGCTGTCAATTTTCCCAGCACCGTTTACTGAAGAGACTGTCTTTTTTCCACTGTATATTTTTTATTGCTTTGTCCAAGATTATTTGACCATAGCATTGAGAGTCCATATCTGGGCTCTCTACTCTGTTCCACTGGTCTATGTGTCTGTTTTTGTGCCAGTACCATGCTGTCTTGGTGATCACATCTTTGTAGTAAAGCTTAAAATCAGGTAATGTAATGCCTACAGTTTTGTTTTTCTTTTACAACATTTCCTTAGCAATTTGGGGTCTCTTCTGTTTCCATACAAATTTTAGGATTGTTTGTTCCAGCTCCTTGAAAAATGCGGGTGGAATTTTGATTGGGATGGCATTGAAAGTATAGATTGCTCTAGGCAGTATAGACATTTTAAGAATGTTTATTCTTCTGATTCATGAGCGTGGAATACACTTCCATCTTTCTGTGTCTTCTTCAATTTATTTCATTAGTGTTCTGTAGTTTCTCAAGTACAGATCCTTTACCTCTTTGGTTAGGTTTATTCCCAGATATCTTACGGTTCTTGGTGCTATAGTAAATGGAATCGATTCTCTAATGTACCAGTAATTACTTTAAATATAAACTATCTGATCAAAATAATGCCATGTCTGAATTGGTATACAAATAATTTTTAGCTATATGATGTCTACAGAGGACTAACTTTAGATTTAAGGACACTTAGGCAGGAAGTGAAGAGACGGAAATTATATTCCATGCAAATGGTACCCAAATGAGAGCAGGAATGGTCATATTTATATTGGAAAAAAATGGACTTAATTTGAAACAGTCACAAGGGACAAAAATAACATTATAAAATGATAAATGGTCAACTTACCAAGAAGCTATAACAATTTTAACTATGTATACACCAAGCATTAAAGCATTTCTATATATAAAGCAACATTGGCAGAATTGAAGGGAGAAATAGATAGTAATACAATAATAATAGAAGACTTTACTACCCCACTTACAATAATGAATAGACAATTCAGACAGAAAATTGATGAGAAAAGAGTGAACTTGACCAACAGTCTAGACCAATGGACTTATCAGATATATACGGAATATTCAGCTCAACAACACAAAATACACATTCTTCTCGAGCACAAGCGGGACTTTCTCCAGTATAGATTGCATGTTAGATCACTAAATGAATCTTAACAAATTTAAGAAGATTGAGGGCCACCTGGGTGGTTCTGTCAGTTAAGCCTCTGCCTGGGAACAAGCCCCACATTGGGCTCGCTGCTCAGTGGGGAGCTTGCTTCTCTTTCTCCCCCTGCTTGTGCTCTCTGTCAAATAAATAAATAAAATCTTAAAAAAATTTTAAGAAGATTGAAACCAAACCAGGTATTTTTTGTTACTATGATGGAATGAAACTAGTAGGCAGTAGCAGAAGAAAAACTGGAAAATTCATCACCTGTATGGAAATTTACAATGCACTTCTGACAACCAATGGGCCAGAAAGGAAATCAAAAGGGAAATTAGAAATTGTCTTGACAAAAATGATAAATTAAAACACAGCTTATCAAAATTTATGGGAGGGGTGCTTGGGTGACTCGTTCAGTTAAGTTTTGATTTTATCTCATGTCATGATCTCAGTGTTTTGAGATTGAGCCCCACCTTGGGCTCTGTGCTGAGTATGGAGTCTGCTTGAGCCTCTCTCCCTCTGCCCCTCCCTCCACCCTCCAGTTCCCCACCACCTTACCCCTCCACCCTCCACTACCTTACCCCTCCACCCCCCCACCTACGCTCTCTATTAATATTGTTGAGGCATAGAGTACATGTACATGGGGTAGAGCAAAAACAATACTGATAGGAAAGTTTATAGCAAAAGTGTCCAGAACAGTGGCTACCTATGAGGACAAGAATTGAGTGAAAGGAGACTTAAAGGAATTTGCTGCCATTATGGAAATATTTTATCTCTTATTTGTTTTATAATATGCCCATTGAATTGTATGTGTAAGATTTGTACATTTCACTGTATGTAAATTTTAACTCAATGAATGACCCTTAGTGGTGGGCTGACTCAGCTCAGCAGAGAGGCTTTTATTCCTTGTCTTGCCTGTTCTTCCTGGCAGCCATTATGTAACCTTGAGAATGGAAGCCATGAGATAAGAATAGCAGAATAAAAAAATGGAGTGTAAAAAGTAATATTAATACATAAAAATGGGTACAAAGAAGAAAGACATCAGGTCAACAACCTAACTCTATGCCTCAACAATATTGACAAACCATTAGTTAAAGTGAGAAAAAGAGAGAAGGCTCAAATAACAAAACCACAAATTAAAAAGGAGATATTTATTACAAATGATGCCATAGGAATAGAAGGAGTCATAAGGATCTCCTATGAATAGTTATACAGCAACAAATCGATAACTTAAAAAAAAAAAGAATGTATTTCTAGAAACATACAAACTACCAAGACTGAATCATGAAGAAATATAAAATCCGAAGACACATATAACTAGTAACGAGATTCAATAAGTAATCAAAACCTTTCAACAAAAAAAAAGTCCAGAACTAGATGGCTTCATCTGTAAGTTCTATCAAATATTTAAAGAACTAACACCAGTCTTTCTCAGATTCTTCAAAAAAAAGTGAAGAGTACTCATTTTATGAGACCAGCATTACCATGATACCACAGCCAAAGAAGCTATAAGAAAACTCCAGACCCATCCTTATGAACAAAGATGTAAAAATCCTAGACAAAATACTAGCAAACTGAATTCAACTGCCCATTAAAAGGATTATATGCCTTGATAAATTGGGATTCACAGATAATTCAACATACAAAATCAGTAAATGTGATACACCCCCTTAAGAGAATATGGGATAAAAATTACATGATCATCTCAATAGATGTAGACAAAATTCAGTACACTTTCATAGGGTTTTAACAAACCAGGGAGGAAATTACCTCAACACTATAAAGGCCATATGTGACAAGCACACAGCTACCATCATACCCAATGGTGAAAAAGCTTTTAAAGCTTTCCTGTAAGGTAAGGAATAAGGCAAGGATACCATTGTCACCCCTTATATTTAACATAGTACTGTAACGCCTAGACTGAGTAAATAAATAAATAAAAGATACTCAAATAAGAAAGTAGGAAGTAAAAGTTATCTGCTTGCAGATAACATGATCTTATATGTAGAAGCCCCTAAGGATGCTAAAACTTTTAGAACTAGTAAACAAATTCAATAAAGTTGCCTGTACAAAATCAAACATAAAAAAATTCACTGTATTTCTATACACTAACAATGAACTATCCTTAAAGCGAATATCATTTACTATAACATCACAAAGAATAAAATACTTGGGAATAAACTTAACCAAGAAGATGAAGGACTTGTACACTGAAAACTATAGTTAAGGAAGAAACAAATAAGTGAAAAGACGTCCCATTCCATGTTCATGGGTTGAAAGATTGAATATTGTTAACATGTTGATACTTCCCAAAGTGATCTACAGATTCAATGCAATCCCTATCAAAATCCCAATATTTTTTTACAGAAATAGGAAAAAAATCCTAAAATTCATATGGAACCACAAAGTCCCAAGTAGCTAAAATAATGGTTAGAAATAAGGACAAAGTTGGAATTATAACATTTCCTGATTTCAAAATTTATTAGAAAGCTATAAGAGATGCCTGGGTGGGTCAGTCAGATAAGTGTCTGCCTTTGGCTCAGGTCATCATCCAAGGGTCCTGGGATTAAGTCCCACATCCAGCTCTTTGCTCAGCAGGGACACTTCTCCCTCTGCCTTCTGCTCTCCCTGCTTGTGTCCTCTTTCTCTCTGACAAATAAAATCTTAAAAAAGAAGGAAGAAAACTATAAAATTAAAGCAGTGTGCTGTTGTCATAAAAACAGACATATAGACCAACAGAACATGACATCCATATATGGTCAACTGATCTTCAACAAAGATGCAATGAAACACAATAGAGAAAAGACAATCTCTTCAACAAATGGTATTAGGGAAACTGGAATATTGATTTGCAAAAGAATTAATTAGACCCTTATATTACACCATACAGAAAAATCTACTCAAAATGGATTAAAGGCTTAAATGTAAGACCTGAAACTATAAAACTCCTAAAACATAGGAGGAGACATAGGGGGAAAGTTTCACAGCATTGATCTTGGCAGTGGTTTCTTGGATATGACACCAAAAGCACAGAAAACAAAAGCACAAATAAATAAGCAGGACTACCTTAAACTGAAAAACTTCTGCACAGTAAAGGAAACAAGAACAGAGTGAAGAGGCAACCTATGGAAAGGAGAAAATATTTGCAAGTCATACATCTAATAAAGGATTAATATTCAAAATATATAAGGAACTTATACAACTCAATAGCAAAAACAAAACAAAAACAAAAACCTGCTTTAAAAATAAATAAAACCTTCTCCAAAGAAGACATAAAAATAGCAAAGAAGCATATAAAAAGATGCTCAGTATTGTAATCATCAGGAAAATGCAAACCAAAAACCATAATATATCATCTCCACCACCATTAGCATGGTCACAAAAAAAAAAAAAAAATTGGAGAAGAGGCACTGATAAGGATGTGAGTAATTGGAACCCTCATGCACTATTGATAGGAATGTAAAATGGTGTAGCCACTATGGAAAAGAAGATACACACACACACACAATGGAATATTACTCAACCATCAGAAAAAATAAATACCATTTACATCAACTTGGATAGAATGGGGGGGATATTATGCTGAGTGAAATAAGTCAGTTGGAGAAAGGCAATTACCATATAGTTTCACTCGTGTGGAATATAAGAAACAACATAGAGGATCATAGGGGAAGGGAGAGAAAACGTATTGGGAAGATATCAGAGAGGGAGACAAGCCATGAGAGACTCTTAACTCTGGGAAACAAACTGAGGGTTGCTGGAGGGGAGGTGAGGGGGGATGGGGCAACTGGGTGATGGGCGTTAAGGAGGGCACATAATGTAATGAGCACTGGGTGTTATATGCAACTGATGAATTACTGAACATTACATCTGAAACTAATGACATATTTTGGCTAATTGAATTTAAATAAATAAATAAAACATATACAGTTACAACAAGAACAGTTCGGAGATTTCTCAAAAAAATAAAAACAGAGATAACATATGATCAGCAATTCCACTTCTGGGTGTATATGTAGATAATTGAAATCAGGATCTTGAAAATGTATTTGCACTCTCAGGTACATTTCAACATTATTCACAGTAGCCAAGAGGTGGAAGCACCTTAATGTCAAGCGATTTATGGAGAGATGGATAAAGAAAACATGGCATATACATACAATGGAATATTATTCAGCCTTTAAAAGGAAGGAAATCCTGCCATATGTGACTATATGGATGAAACTTGACATCATGTTATATGAGATAAATCACAGGAGAAATACTGCACGATTCCACTTATATGGGGTATTTGAAATAGCCAAACTCAGAAGCAAAGAGTGGAATGGTGGTTGTCAGGAGTCAGGTGGCAGGAGAGGGAAACAGAGAGTTTGCTATTCAATGGGTATAAAAAATCAGTTATGCAAGATGAATTAAGTTCTGGAGAGCTGTTGTACAACATGCAACCTATAAGTTAATAACACTATTGCAAAATAAAAAATTTGTTAAGAGGGTAGATCTATCACAATAAAAAAAAAAGAGAGAGATCATCAAATTCACCAGTCAAGCTTCAAAAATATATGGTATAGGCTATGAACAAAATATGGAACACACTGAATATTCTATGTCATGATGACTTTCAGTATTTTTAGGAAAGAATTGATTAACACAAATTTTTACATTTTTCTCAGGAAACTAGATGTTTGTGGTAGACATGAGAGTATTACAGTTTAGGATCATTTTGCAAAGACTTGCTAACAAGTAAATTGCTCAGTTTGATGCTTATTGTTGGTTAGAGGAAGAAGAAGAGCCAAAAATATTCAATGCCAAGATCTTAAAGGAAAACTTAGATGATGAATACAAAATAATTGCTGTTGCATAAGAAAACAATCACAACATGAACAGAAGCTTCACATTAGACAATGCAATCTCATTATTAGGAGCTGTATAATCATAAGCAAGGAGTCCAAACCGTCTATTTTGAGTTTTCACTTGATTTTTAATCCTATTGCTTCATTGCCTTTGGGCAATGTTTTATCGGCTTCCCATGTTTAGAGATTCTGATTGCCAAGAGAAGACTATCCACCCATTTGCTGAGTTTGCCCATAGATAGATCTTAGGCATTAACTCTCCACTCACTCCTTCACCATCTCACCCTTGCTCCGTTCCTCCATATCTAAATAGCAGAGACTTCCATTTTCTTCCTCTTGCCACCAAATCTCACTCAAGTAACTTTTTTGATATGAATAAACATGTATTAAATGTTGCCTTGTATGCTTATTTTATTTTTCAGAATGTTAATTGCATTTGTTATGTATTTGATCATATTTTTCATTATTTGCATTGTGATATTTGTGAGAGAAAGGAGGAAAATGTAATTTGTATACAATGCTGTGCTTTTATCATTGCATATTGAACACAAACATACCTACCAATCAATTTTTAGTATCAAGTAGGTAAATAATTGTTTTAGATAGTTTTTCTTTTGCAGGATACTTATAATATTGTTATATAAATTTATTTGAACATTGTATAACTATCTGGGGGAATTAAATGTGCTTTGTCAATGAGCTGTGCATCGTAATTGTATCTATTTAAACAAACAAAAAAACCAAGCAGGAATCCTATAGGCATAAGCAAATGTTTTAAGACCTATTAGTATAAGAGGTCAGAAAAAAATGGTCATGTTTATGATTTTTATTTTTCCTTGTTTATGTTCCCAGAGTGATTATAAGTAAACTCCTTAAAATGAAAAGGATCTATGCCTTGCTGAATGGGGAAGAACTTATAGTAAACGGGTAGTATCACACAGGGATGTTCTGAGGAACCAATGAATAATTTTTCATGAAAGTACTATGTGAATATAAATTATAAAATATACTTTTTTCTACTTCATTCTGACAATCCTCCAACTAATAGGAAATTTGAAATGAAGGAGCAACAGATTGACTTACTTTAAATTAGAATTATTTATGAGTAAAACATTGTCAATACAGGTCATGATTCTCTCTATAAGCCAGTTCACTGAGTTGGCAAACTACAACACATGGGCCAAATTAAGTCCACCAACATTTTTGTGAAGTTTTGTTGGAACACAGCCACATTCATTCATACAGAAATTATGTATGGGTTCTTTAGTATTGCCAAAGCAGAATTGGGTTGGTAGTCACAATAGAATCCTTATGACTCACAAACCTAAAATATTTAGTATCTAGTTCTTTATAGAAAAATGTTTGCCTAGTGGGAGGTCCAAGATGACAGACGAGTAGGAGACCTTAATAATGTCTGCTACCAGAAATTCAGCTAGATAGCTATCACACCATTCTGAATACCTGCGAATTCAACCAGAGATTGAAGATAAGAATAGTTACAACTCTACAAATAGAAAAGTGACCACTTTCTGCAAGATCTTTTCTGATTTGTTTAGTTTATATTTCTCTGGGGTCATTGTTGCCCTTTTAGTGTTTTGTTCATTTGTCCATCTGTTCTTCTGTGGACAGAATGACAAGACAGAAAAACCTCAAAAAAGAGAACAAGAGGAAGTAGTACATCCAAGGGACCTGATCAATATAGACATAAGTGAGATGTCAGAACTAGAGTTCAGAGTAACAATTATAAAGATACTAGCTGGACTTGAAAAAAGCATAGAAGACACTAGAGGATCCATTTCTGGAGAAATAAAACTGAAATGTAACCAGGTTGAAATAAAAAAAGGCTATTAACAAGATGCAATAAAAAAATGGAGGCTCTAACTGCTACGATAAATGAGGTAGAAGAGAGAATTAGTGATATCGAAGACAAAATGATAAAGAATAAAAAAGCTGAGAAAAAGAGATAAACAATTACTGGATCATGAGGGGAGAATTCAAGAGATAAGTGAGATCATAAAGTGAGACAATATTATAATAATTGGGATTCCAGAAGAAGAAGAAAGAGAGAGGGGGGCAGAAGGTATATTGGAGCAAATTATACTGGAGACCTTTCCTAATCTAGGGAAGGAAACAGGCATCAAAATCCAGGAGGCATGGAGAACACCCTCAATATCAATAAAAATACATCAACACCCCAGTATCTAATAGTAAAACTTATAAATCTCAGAGACAAAGAGAAAATCCTGAAACCAGCTTGGGACAAGAGGTCTATAACCTACAAGAGTAGAAACATGACATTCACAGCAGACCTACCCATAGAGATCTAGCAGGCCAGAAAGGACTGAGATGATATATTCAGGGTATTAAATGAAAAAAATTGCATCCAAGAGTACATGATGCAGCTAGGATATCATTCAAAAGAGAAAGAGACATAAAAAAGATTCCAGGAAAACAGAAACTAAAACAATTTGTGATTAACAAACCAGCCCTACAAGAAATATTGAAAGGGGTCCTCTAAGCAAAGAGAGAGCCTGAAAGTAACATAGACCAGAAAGGAAAGGAGACAACATACAGTAATAGTCACCTTACAGGCAATACAATGGCACTATATTCATATCTTTCAATATTTATCCTGAATGTAAATGGGCTAAAGACATAGGGTATCAGATTGGGTGAAAAGGGCAAGACCCATTGATATGCTGTCTGCAAGAGATTTGTTTTAGACACAAAGACACCTCCAGATTTAGAGTGAGGGGGTGGAAACCATTTACCATGCTAAAGGACCTGAAAAGAATGCTGGGGTAGCAATCTTTATAACAAATTAGATTTTAAGCCAAAGACTATAATAAAAGGAAGGATACTATATCATAATAAAGGGTCTATCCAACAAGAAGATCTAACAATTGTAAATATTTATGCCCCTAACATGGAAGCAGCCAATTATCTAAGCCAATTAATAACAAAATCAAAGAAACACATTTGGCAGTAATACAACAATAGTAGGAGACTTTAACACCCCCCTCACTGAAATGGACAGATCATTTAAGCAGAAGATCAACAATGAAGTAAAGGCTTTGAACAACACACTGGACCAAATGGACTTCATAGATATATTCAGAACATTCCATCCCAAAACAACAGGATACACGTTCTTCTCAAGTGCACATGGAACATTATCTAGACTAAATCACATCCTGTGTCACAAATCAGGTCTCAATCAGTACCAAAAGATCGGGATCATTCCGTGCATATTTTCAGACCACAGTGTTTTGAAACTAGAACTCAAATCACAAGAGGAAAGTTGGAAAGAACTCAAATATGTTGAGGCTAAAGGGCATCCTATTGAAGAATGAATGGGTCAACCAGGAAATTAAAGAAGAATTTTAAAAATTCATGGAAGCAAATGAAAATGAAAACACTACTGTTCAAAATCTTTGGGATGCAGAAGCAGTAGTCCCAAGAGGAAAGTATTTAGCAATACAAGCTTTTCTCAAGAGACAAGAAAGGTCTCAAATACATAACCTAACCCTACACCTAAAGGTGCTGGAGAAAGAACAGCAAATAAAGCCTAAACCCAGCAAAACAAGAGAAATAACAAACATTAGAGCAGAAATCAATGAAATAGAAACCAAAAGAAAAGAAAAACAGATCAACAAAACAGGAGCTGTTTCTCTGAAAGAATTAATAAGATTGATAAACCCCTGGCCAGACTTTCCAAAAAGAAAAGAGAAAGTACCCAAATAGATAAAATCATGAAGGAAAGAGATCACAACCAACACCAAAGATACACAAATAATTATAAGAATATATAATGAGCAACTATATGCCAGCAAATTAGAAAATCTGGAAGAAACAGATGCATTCCTAGAGATATAAAAATTACCAAAACTGAACCAGGAAGAAATAGAAAACCTGAACAAACTCATAACCAGGAACAAAATTGAAGCAGTCATCAAAAATCTTCCAACAAGCAAGAGTCCAAGGCCAGATGGCTTCCCAGGGGAATTCTATCAAACATTTAAAGACAAATGAACACAATTATTCTCAAGCTATTCCAAAAAATAGAAATGGAAGGAAAACTTCCAAATTCATTTTATGAGTCCAGCATTACTTTGATCCCCAAACCAGACAAAGATCCCACCAAAGAGGAAAATTACAGACCAATATCCCTGATGAACATAGATGCAAAAATTCTCACCAAGATACTAGACAATAGGATCCAACAGTACATTAAGAGGATTATTCACCACGACCAAGTGGGATTTATTCCTTGGCTGCAAGGTTGGTTCAACATCCACAAATCAATCAATATGATACACTAAATTAATAAAAGTAAGGACAAGAACCATAGGATCCTCTCAATAGATGCAGAAAAAGCATTTGACAAAGTACAGCATCCTTTCTTGATTAAACCTCTTCACAGTGCGGGGATAGAGAGGACATACCTCAATATCATAAAAGCCATCTGTGAAAAGCCCACAGTGAATATCATTCTCAATGGGGAAAAACAGAGAACTTTTCCCCTAAGGTCAGGAACACAGCAGGGATGTCCACTATAACCACTGCTCTTCAACATAGTACTACAAGTCCTAGCGTCAGCAATCAGACAACAAAAAGAACTGGCAAATCCGAATTGGCAAAGAAGTAGTCAGACTCGCACCCTTTGCAGATGACATGACACTTAATGTGGAAAACTCGAACTCATGGAGGAATTCAGTGAAATGTCAGGATATAAAATCAATGCACAGAAATCAGTTGCATTTCTATACACCAACAATAAGAAGAAAGAGAAATTAAGGAGTTGATCCCATTTACAATTGCACCAAAACCATAAGATACCTAGGAATAAATCTAACCAAGGAGGCCAAGGATTTATACTCAGAAAACTGTAGAGCACTCATGAAACAAATTGAGGAATTAGAAACGCTCCATCCTCATGGATTAGAAGAACAAATATTGTGAAAATGTCTGTGCTACCTAGAGCAATCTATACATTCAGTGAAATCCCTATCGAAATACCAACTTTTTCACAGAGCTGGAACAAATAATACTAAAATTTGTATGGAACCAGAAGAGATCCCAAATATCCAAAGGAATATTGAAAAAGAGAAGCAAAGCTGGTGGCATCACAATGCCGGAATTCAAGCTCTCTTACAAAGCTGTAATCATCAAGACCATGTGGTGCTGGCACAAAAACAGACACATAGATCAATGGAACTGAACAGAGAGCATAGAAATGGACCCTTAACTCTATGGTCAACTAATCTTCGACCAAGCAGGAAAGAAAGTCCAATGGAAAAAAGACAGTCTCTTCAACTAATGTTGTTGGGAAAATTGGACAGCTACATGGAGAAGAATGAAACTGGACCATTTCCTTTCACCACACACAAAAATAGGCTCAAAATGGATGAAAGAATTACATGTGAGACAAGAATCCATCAAAATCCTTAAGGAGAACACAGGCAGCAACCTCTTCGACCTCAGCTGCAGCAACTTCTTCCTAGAAACATCACCAAAGGCAAGGGAAGCAGGGGCAAAAATGAACTATTGGGACTTCATCAACATAAAAAGCTTTTGCAGAGCAAAGGAAACAGTCAACAAAACCAAAGGTCAGCCAACAGAATGGGAGAAGATACTTACAAATGACATAAAAGATAAAGCGCTAGTATCCAAAATCTATAAACAGCTTATCAAATTCAACACCCAGAGAACAAATAGTTCAATCAACAAGTGGGCAGAAGACATGAACAGACATTTCTGCCAAGAAGACATCCAAATTACCAACAGACACATGAAAAAGTGCTCCACATCCCTCAGCATCAGGGAAATATAAATCAAAACCTCAATGAGATACCACCTCACACCAGTCAGAATGGCTAAAATTAACAAGTCATTAACTGACATATGATGGCAAGGATATGGAGAAAGGAGAACTCTCCTACATTGATGGGAATGCAAGCTGGTGCAGCTACTCTGGAAAACAGCATGGAGGTTTCTCAAAAAGTTGAAAATAGAGCTACCCTACAACCTAGCAATTGCACTACTGGGTATTTACCCCAAAGATCCAAATGTAGTGATCCATAGGGGCATCTGCATCCCAATATTTATAGTACCAATGTCCACAATAGCCAAACTATAGAAAGAGTGCATATGGCTATCAACAGATGAATAAAGAAGAAGATATATATATGTGTGTGTATATATATATAGACAGAGAGAGAGAGAGAGAGAGATATCTCTGTGTGTGTGTGTATATATGTGTGTGTGTATATATATATATATATATATGAATATTATGCAGCCATCAAAAAAGGGAAATCGTGCCATTTGCAACGACTTGGATGGAACTAGAGGGTATTATGCTAAGCGAAATAAGTGAGAGAAAGACAATTATCATATGATCTCACTGATATGCGGAATTTAAGAAATAAGGTGGAAGATAATAGGGGGAAAGAGGAGAAAATGAAACAAGATGAAACCAGAGAGGGAGACAATCCATAGGAGACAGTTAATCTTAGGAAACAAATTGAGGGTTATTACAGGGGTAGGGTGCTGGGATGGGGTAACTAGGTGATGGACAGACATATGGACATGGAGGAGGGTATTTTTTGTGGTGAGCACTGAGTGTTGTATCCTGAGTGTTGAGGATCTGTACCCCTGAAATAAACAATACATTATAATGTTAATTTAAAATATTAAAAAAAGAAAGAAAAAGTTTACCTAGACCTGACTTAGAGAATGGAGATGTTGTCATATTTTAAATACTCTATCATACTTTGAACTCATCCTGAAATAGAGTAAATTATAAAGCCATTATCAAAACTAATAAACTCAGTGTATTCTAGATACAAGTTAAATAGCATATACAGATTTTAACATGGAACAGTTTGCCAGGCAGAAGTTCAAGAATATCTAATTTATATTCTGTTATAATACTGCTTTCTCTCTAATGGTGTTTTATGACTTGGAAGTTGATGATGTATTGAGGAAACTTTTAGCATGTGGGCTGTTTTCTTTTCATATACATAATACTTACAATTAACCTAAATTATTGATTATAAGTACACATAAATATTCAACCTAAAAATTCCAGTGATTCAGTAGACTTCTGTTTCTGCTTGGCTGTGTAAAACACTTTGCTTTTGGGAAGTGCTTCTCCTCTGCAAATTATTATTCTCTTGGGGCAGTTAGTCATATAGCCCCAACTCATTAATGATAAAAGTGAATATGTTGCTCTAGCAAGTCCCCATCAGTGTTCTTCTTATGAATTGATAGGGATTTTGGTGCAGACACAACTGCCTCTTTTCTATTGGATCACAGGTTGTAAGCCTGGGGATTCCTGTGATCACTTTTGCCTGAGATGGAAGCTAACCACATAGCAAGCAGAGTATAGAGATGAAAGGGACAGAATCTTTCACGTAGATCTCTGGTTACAGCCAGAGATCTACGTGAAAGATTACATGGTTACAACCATGTCTAAAGTAACCTTAAACTTTCTACTTACATCACCCAATCACTTCCATTATTTGAATTAATCTGAGTTGGATTTCTGTCTTTGCAATTTAAAGATAGCTGATTACCTTAGAAACAATTATCAGACTTCAAGGGAGATTTTCTTATTGTGTCTTCTTCATATGTATTATTTTGCAAAATATGACAAATTGTAGACCTTTGCTTTATCCTTCCAGTGGTAGGCAATATCTTCCCATCAGAAAAAAAGAGAATAGTTCAATGGCATGATGCATATGAAAATGTTTATCACAATATCTTATATAGCATAGGATACCAAATTACAAATTTAGATAGATGATTTACAAATGTGCTCATGACAATAGTTCTTAATGATTTATCTCAGAACTGGAAACATGCCTAGAAATTTCAAATGACGTTAACAAAAAGGGATATGATTAGAGTTCCTGGTATCCACTGTATAGCAGTGGATTTGAACTTGAATTTGAACTTGTATTTATTCAATCGTATGGATAATAATTTGAAATACTATTATATTACAATATTTTGAATCTAATTTTATAAATATGTGAGGGTAATCTCAGTTCTACGCTTTGTTAAGGGCTCCAAAGTAGTATCTTCAAATATCCTCTGAGCTGAGGAAGTTTAGTTTTGAAGAAAAGATGTTTATATACAATAACAATGTAAAGCAGGCAAAGTGTGAAGTTGTCTACATGGTATAATTTTAGTTGCACTTAAGGAAATTTCTGGTTATGGGATGAATAAATCATGGGGATGAAAGGTACAGCGTAGGGACTGTAGTTATAGTAGCCACACTTGCGTGAGCATAGCATAATATATACTTGTCAGATTGCTATATCGTACACCTGAAACTAATGTAGCATTGTGTATCAATTATACTTCAATTTAAAAAAAGAAGAAAAAAAATAAAATTCCTGCTCCAAACAAAATGCTCACAAACTCGGACAAACTATGCTTTAATAGCTTTATTTCTATGAAGTTAAAATGCCAAATGACTTAGGAGAAGGTGACACACCTGCTCCTTGAGACATAGTGATTAATGAGAAATTCTTCCATTAATAAAATTTCAAAGGGGCAAAAGCAAGAGTGATGCTACAAACAATTAGTTTAAATCACATTTTTTGTCCAAGGAAGACCCAATAACTAAGAATAACACAAGGCTACATACCCCTCACATTATGAAATCAGGACTCTACTAGTCATTTGTATTAGAAAGAGAGATCAAAATATCTAATATACAATGGCAATTCAGGAAAATTTGGTGGAAAATGGACAATGAATAAAACTATAATATTGCTCATTAAGGGAAAAGTAAAAACAGTAAAACCAGAAATCGTAACCTCTTTCCCCCAAATCTAATCTATCTCTAAAAGGACCACATTTTTCTAGAAAGTAACTAGAAGTCTTCAAAAAATATCCTGAAGATGTGAGGCTCATTGGAGGAATTACAGAGCCGGGTTTTATTGAAAAGTGAGTCTCCCCAGTGTGTTGATACTGGTGGCTTTGTGGGTTTAATAGGGTCCCCTAGCCCAGCAGGGTAAAGCCCATAGCATCCCTTAGTTCTCGATCCTCAGAAAGCTGCAGCTGCCTCCTTCTCTAAGCCTGGTAACTCCCTGTTATGTGCAGACATTCATACTTCCAGGCCGACTAAGTCAAACTCTGAAAGTTTCACAAGATTCTCCAAAAAAATTTTTTTAACGTTAATTCCAGTGTAGTTTTTTTTGTTTTTGTTTTTGTTTTAAGATTTGTTTATTTATTTGTCAGAGAGAGAGAGAGCACGAAGCAAGGGGAGCAGCAGGGGTAGCAGCGGTGGAGAGGGAGAAACAGACTCCCCATGAGCAGGGAGCCTGATGTGGGACTGGATCCTGGGATCGTGACCTGAGCTAGAGGCAGACCCTTAACTGACTGACCCACCCAGCACCCGTCTCTACCCCCCGCCCGGGGATTCTCAAAATTTTTGATTGTTGGGGTTAATGTAGAGCACGAACTCATCCATAATACCTGGCTCGCTAAAATGTAACTCCGGGGCTGCTGTGGGCGCGGAAGTTTCAAAGGGCGTAGGCCTTAGGAATGCTTGCCTGACCACACTGCCTAGCAATGCCCCAGGGAGTTGCCTTCCCAGATGTTTTCTCAGCTCAAACAGCCTGACCTGTGTGCTAAGAGATGTATGCATTGTCCCCTAGGCTATGTTTAGCAGATACAGAGCACACAGATTAGCATGTCCTTTCCTTTAAGCAAATCCTCCTACTTCTGGTAAAACCATCACATGCTTAAGAAACAGTGATAAAGTCTTATGATTATCCTGAAGGACCAATAAGGGCCTGAGAAGAAGAAGAACAAAAGGGCTTTGTCTCTGAACTTTCACTCCCTTGCCTTCTCCTCTCCTTCATAGCAAAGTTTGGAGTAATCTTTCATAGGTAGATGTGGGGATTGTTGGCCATTCCTATCATTTGATCCCTTTGAAATTCTGTAAGAAGCAAATCTGTAATACAAATATTACTCCTAGTCTCAGGTGGTGTGTATGCGGAAATCAAGGCTTGCCCAAGGTCACATGACAAAAACATACAAACTATGATTATAAATCTCTCCTAGGTCTCTGTAAGAAAATGCTCTTTAAATAGACCAAACTAAAAAATGCTTGTGTTTAGTCTCAAAAGAACTTCCCATCAACTTCTTTTCCTGTTTCTTGTAGTTACCGTTATGTAGAAAGAGGTATATTTGTACCATTTTAGATTTTTAAGATTATATTCTAATCATTTCAAGGAAGTAGAATTACCGAAAGAAAAATTCCCAAACGTATATGTGTAGATTGTTTTGACCTCTCTCTTTTGAAATGACTGATGTGTAGTGGATAACAAAACATAAACATAATTTATTAATATATTCCCATCACTTGATTTTAGATGTATTTCTATAGAAATAGAGTGTTAACAACAGACCATTAAAACTTTGGATAGGCGTAGTTAGGGGTATACAAGGAATACTTTCTAATTAATACTGTGTATTCAATCATTCAAAGAGTGAAGAATTAGAAAATAAAATAGAGAAATAAATTGAACACCAGACAAGTGTGCTAGAAAGTCTTTTTTATATATAAATACACATGTCTATTTAGATGAATGTTATTAATTCCGATTCTATAAATATTCAACAGTAATGACTAGTATGATCACTGGGGGAATTTCTACCTACAGATTTCTACTTCTCTGGATTCCATCTCATCTATTACATTAAGAATTTTATAGTTACTGTGAAATTTACCATAAAAAACAAATTCCTGTGACTTCCTTTATAATCAGCCACACTGACTTTACCATGTGGCATTTTTACTTGTTTGTTTTCTTTAATTACTGCTGAATTTGAAATTACAACTTTCTGATACCATGGAGAGTTCCTTGAGCAATTTTAATTCCTTTTTTTCCACAATTGGAAAGACCATATGCTTGTACCACATGTAGGTTTGCTTTACAACTGAAATTATTTCAATCAAACCGAAATACAGAACAACCTCCTAAATGAGACAAGGAATAGCTGAGGGATTCCCTCTCTTTTCTCATTTCATTCTTCAATATTCATCAAATAATATACCTCACATTTACAAAGATCATGCTATTAAATTAACCCAAAGTGATTAAGAACAAAATTATTGCTTATTTTCTTACAATAAGTCAAAATAAGCTAAATTCCTGTAGGTTGTTTTTTGTTTGTTTGTTTGTTTTGTTTTTTTAATTTACTCACTCATGGATCTGGCATATCTGAAATGTAGCTAAATGGCTCTTTTGTTTGACTAGCATTTTTGGCATATCTGAAATGTAGCTAAATGGCTCTTTTGTTTGATAGGTTTGCATTGACTAGCATTTTTGAACACTATGCCATGCATTATGCTAAGAGTTGTTCTATGCAACTTATTTCATTTAAAATACAAAATATACACTCTATGAGTTAAAGTTTACTATTCTCTCTGTTTTACGGATGAAGAAATTGAGGATTATCCAGAGTCCTGGATTCATTTTGTATGTCACTAAAATCTGAGCATTTGCCTTGATCAGAGTGGCCCTATGAAGAGCTTACACTATTCCTACAGCCACGAAGACTGGTCTCTTTGTAGTAGATTGTATTATTGATCCTAATTCATCATTCAGCTGTAAAAGGATGCTTCTTCCACACCTTTGCTCATGACTTCATGATAGGTGGCACATACTTTCTCATTATCTCAATTTGGTTTTAGACATATGATTTGATTTGACCAGTGGGATGTTAGCAGATGTGAAGTGAGCAGGGTCATGAGTTGTTTACAGAGTTAAGTCTTGTGCTTTTGTGTTCTGGGGATCTCCCACAAGTACGTGTACTAGATGGCTTTTATACTTCAGTGTGGGACCAGTTCATGACTCTGTAGCTTATTATTGTATGCTGTTAGATTTGGGGTGATTTGTTTGGTGGCGCTGTTATGACAATAGCTAACTGATAAACTGCTGTTGCTACCTGCTGTCACTGCTACCACGACAGGCCAAGAGTTGATTAGAGTGTCTGTTTCACATCCCGCTTATGGATGTGACATGATAGTGCCTTGCTTCCTACTCAGAATTTTTTTTATTTTATTTTATTTTTTTTACTGCACCCTGTCCTGAGTCTTCCCTTTTGCTTCTGAGGCATAAAATGCCTTGGAAACTGCTAAGTCCCCCACGTATGCAACACTTCATGAAGATAAACCTTGACCAAGGGCAAATAGAAGTGTCAAGATAAGATCTCTCCCTTTCTTCTGTGGATAGATTGTATATAGAGATTATTAGTATAAGATATGACTTTTCTGAGGGTATCCTAGGAAATCAATCTATCAACCTGCGTGTGACCAACTCTGATGCATTTTGACTTTTTTTTTTTTTCCCCTCTAAGGATTCTGGGCTGAAAAAGAAAGATTAAGTAAATTTGCCAAGTTCAGAGAATGTGAGCAAATGATATTTGGTAGTCAAACTCGGGCATTTTGATTCCAAAGTCCAGCACTTAGTCATTGTGTTATAATGCACTATTTTAAATTGTCTTAACAACTTAAAAATAAAATGAGAAATATTTTTAGGAAATTTGGTTAATAATCTAATGAGCAAGTACTGGGTGTAAGGAATTTGAAAGTTGGCCTAGGTAACATTTTTCTTCTTTTTATTTGTAAAACTTAAATATTAGAGTAAGAGGATTTTGAAGTTAAACAATAAGTTCAAAGGCTAACCACAGTAATTACCCCTTATTCTTTAAAAAAAAAAATAAAATAAATTATAGTTGAACAAATTTGCTACCTTCTTCTATAGTTAGTATAGTTCAGCTATATTTGATTTCTGAAATTCAGTTACCATACCAAATGACTTCAGAGGAATTCTCTTAGATATGTATTGTAAGTGAATTTTTGAAATACAGCTATTTGCAGATAATGTCACTGCACCAAGAAGTTCTTGTTGAATGAAATAGATATGCGAAGTAGCATATGGTGGATGAAGGAAGTGGTGGGTATGTATTGGATAAAAACACTGCTCTTCCTCACGTAGTGAACTTGTTCTTTGGGAAAATATTATTGTAAAAAGGTTAAAGTGAAGTCATTATTTTGATCTTGAAATGCAAAACAAGATTTCTTCCCAGGATCTGCTTGTGTGTAGGGAGAGAAATGGGAAGGGAAGATCTATTTCGGTAAGTCACCGTGGATCATTTCATAGCAGTTTAGGCTCATTGATTTTATTCAGTGATTCCCCAGCCTGGCTACAAATCTGGACCATTTGAAAAGCTTTTTAATGCAGATTCCTTGGGTTTACTGCAAACTCTCTGAACAGTGGGGAGATAGGATCACACTGAAAGCCCACCTGGGGGGTGGGAAAATGGGGAGTATGGGCTTTTAAAAAATATCTTCCTACTTTTATTGAAATTCAGAAAACCAAAAGACCAATCTTTAGATACGATGCTTTATGCATATAGTTATATTTCCTTCTTGGTTCTGCCAAGTTTTGAGCAAACTTTATTTTGGTTTGTTTTCTTGTTTTTAGAGTATCAACCTTTTAGCTCTGCTGAGCAAAACAAAAAAAAGGATTTAGGCCCATAATTTTAAAGAATAAATCTGTGTATTTCTGGAGAACTAAGCTAGGTGAAATCAGGTCATATTTAATATTTCTTAGAATGAAAGTGAAACAATCTGATATGCAATTAATTGCCTGGTCCTGTGCTTAAGTACTGTATAAGTGTAAGCTTAACATAAATATTTTGTAGCTGTTTACAGATGAGAAGGTTGAGGATCTGCTAGGCTAAGTAATTTACGAAAGATCAAACAACATCTAAGAAAGGAAACGGAGTCTAAACTTACGTCAGTTTTACATCTCTTGGAAGCTCTTAACTACAAAGTGTATTATTTCAAAATGAAAAGCACTCCAAAGGAGAAACATGACAAAACAAAAATATTGGGGATTCTTTCCAGAATTCATGTATGGCCCAATCATAGCAGGATTTAAAGTGCCTTCTTTAACTGTAAAACCTGTAGAACTGATCCTTATAACTTTATGTATTTTTTAAAAAGATTTTATTTATTTACTTATTTGTCAGACAGAGAGGGAGCACAAGCAGGGGGAGCATAGGCAGAGGAAGTAGGCTCCCCACTGAGCAAGGAGCTATGGTGCCCTGCTTGATCCTAGGACTCTGGGGTCATAACCTGAGCCTAAGGCAGATGCTTAACAACTGAGCCACCCGGGTGTCCCTCCTTGTAACTTTATTTTTAAATTAACCTATAATTATATAATTTAATAATTACATGATTCATTTGTTGAAATATGCCTTCATATTTACATAATCAAAAGAAACCCTTACATTTTATTTTATTTTATTTTATTTATAAATTAGAACTTTTTAGGAGTATATTACTCATAATAGTGTAATAGTCATAGTCCATTTTACTCTTGGAAGGATATGCCATTCTAAACTTTTCATTAGAACATTTTCCATTCTCTATCACAGATTATTTGGTGTATGTTACACACAGTTTTCCATTTCACAGTGATTTTAGATGGTGAATTTATAAGCTACTTACTAATTTTATGTTATTCTTAAGAAAACAAATGAAAGCTGGTCTCACATATCTGGTGCCATTTCAAAATTAGATGATAAGGGGCGCCTGGGTGGCTCAGTTGGTTAAGCGTGTCTGCCTTGGCTCAGGTCATATTCCCAGGGTCCTGGGCCTGCGTCTGCACAGTAGGGAGTCTGCTTCTTCTCCTCCCTCTGTGGCTTCCCTTACTTGTGCGCTCTCTCTCTCTCTCTCTCTCTAAAATAAAATCTTTAAAAAAAAAATTAGATGATAAATGAATAAACTAAAACCTTCAAGCCCATTCTTTGCAATAACATTGCATTTGAGAGACATTTTGAAGTATTGTACAGAATATGTCCATAGAGTATCAGCAAAAAGAATAGTTTCACATTTTGCATCAAATTTAGGCAATATTCTGTGGTAGTCAAGAAATTTTCCCAATCAGACACTAATATCTCTTTCCTGTTCTTACATAATAAAGATTTTTAAAAAGTTTAACTTAATATGATACTTTAATTTCAGTAACTTCATTTAGGAAATTCAGTTACTATTTTGAAGTGACATTGATTTCCCATTGATACGCATATGATTACATTTTTATGAAATATGCCTTGCCATATGTTCTGCATTTGCAGTGACTTAATATTACCTAATTTTCTGACTTATACACTCAAAATATTTGTTTTCTTCATGAAGCATGTACTTTGCAAACTTTTATTGAAAGGTACAATTTATAAGAAAAGTGTACAAATAATAATAAATGTATATATAGCTCTAAGAGTTCTCATCAGGTGAATACATACCATGTAACTAATATCCATATCAAGAAAATAGAACATTACCCATATCCCAGAAATTCACTTGAGCCATTACCAATCTCTATGATAGATAACCTTTATCCTGATTTCTAACACTTAGATTATATCTTACTGTTTTTGAAACTTATGAGTGGAATTATATGTTAAGTAATCTTACTTCTGGCTTTTTTCATTCAGCATTTTGTTTGTGAGTTTCATCCATGCTGCTATTTGTAGCAATAGCTTTTTCATCTACATTGCTTAATATTCCATTGGACAAATACATCATTTTATTAATCTTATAGTTGGGGGGCTTTAAGCTGCTTTTTAAAATAATGTGATAAAAATTATGATACATATCCTTTGGTTTACATATATACTCATTTCTGTTGTGAATTTGCTGGGTCCCCAGTTTTACATAAATACAGCTAGAGTAGATACTACCAACCTGATCTCCAAAGCAGTTTTTATCAATTTCACCACCATAAGCAGAAATGAGTGTTTCAGTTGCTCCTCATGTTTGCCAACACTTGATACTGTCTGTCATCTTCAGGATAACTATTTTGGTAAAAGTGTGTAAATGTAAAATTGTGGTTTTACGTTGCTCTTCCTTGATAATTAATGACGTTGAGTGCCTTGTCGTGTGTACTCTAGCCTTTTGCATATTTTTTTGTGATGTACGTATTTCATTTTTTGTCCCAATTTTTTTACTGGTTTGCCTGCCTTTTAAAATTGTCTTCTAAGAGTTTTTTTTTTATATATTTTGGACCCAAATCATTTTTCTAATATAAGACTTCAAAACTCTTCTCCAACATATGGCCTGCCATTACACTCTTTTAATGGTATCTTTGGATGAAGAACAGTTTTTAATTTCAGTGTAGTGCAATTTGCCACATTTTCTCTTTATGGTTAGTGTTTTTCATATTGAGGAAATCTTGGACTATTCAAAAGTTATAAACATTTATTCATAGGTCTTCTTTCAAAAGTATTATAGTTTCACTTTTCACACTTATGTCTATAATCCATGTTGTTAATTTTAGGTATAATATAAAGAATGGGTTATTTTAAAAAATAGTTATCCAGTTGATTTAGCATCATTTTTTAAAAGACTGTTTTCTTTCCATTGTACTGACAGGTCAACTTTACCATGTATTAGAGAATTGTGAATCCTTTTCCATACTGGTACTTTCATTTATCTATGCATCAGTTCAATACCATTTTAAATATTGGAGCATTATAATAGTTCTCATCTGCTTTTCCTGCTTTTCTGTAACTTTGCCTCAGATATTCTTGGTCTTTAAACTCCCATATAAATTTTAGAATTGGCTGTTATCTTTAAAAAATAGATCAGCTGGAATTTTGATTGGGATCACATTGTATCTATAAACTAATTTAAGGAGACTTGACATGTATCCCCCCAATTAAAGCCCTCTTTAAGAAGTTTTGTACTTTTCAATATGACTGTTAGTATTTTTTCCCCATTGGATTTATTAGTAGGTGTTTGATGTTTTTGTTTTAAAACTATAAAGGTGATTTTCAAAATAACTTGTTTTACTAGTGTTTTCTATATTAGATTTGCTATGTTCACTTATTATTTCTAATAATTATAGATGCCTTTGGATTTTCTATACACACATTCATGTCCTCTGGAAAGAGTGGTAATTTACTTCTTCTATTGCAATCTGGTGAATGTCTTACAGCACTGGTTAGAACTTCTTGTCTAATTTTGAATAGAAATGGTGTCAAGAGAACATCTTTGTGTTCCTGTCTCAGGGGAAAGTTGTCACCAGTCACTGTGATGTTTGCTGGATGTTCTTTTGCAGATGCTCTTTTTTCAGACCGAGGAAGTTCCTTCCCAACCCTAATTTTCTAAGAATTTCATTTTAAGTGTTAACTGTGTTCTCTATACTTTTCACAACTCTCCAGCTGATCTTTGCCTTTTCAGCCCCCTTGAAAAAAGTGTTCTTCTCTTCAGATGCATTTTATTTTCTTCAATTCTCACTACTTCTGCAGTTCTCCAATGTCTGTGTAAACATGGTATTTTAAATTTATCTCACTTTATCTAGTGCAGGAGGACCTTGGGCAGCTGTAACCTAATCTGTCCTGCCCAGAAGTGGACTCCATCTTAATATTTCAAAACTTTTGTCACTTCACTCAGTCATTCTCTATTTTAAGTTCCACACAGGTAAATCTTTATTTCTTTATCATTCAGAGTAGGGTTTACTCTTTTACTGGGGGAATTTTCAGATGAATACTTACATGACATTTAAAAAAATTTTTTTTTGCTTTCTCTTTTGATGCTTCTTACTTTTTAAAAAAGTCTTCTATTAAATGAGTTTTGTTTTCTCACCTAATACTGAAGGTCAGTATAGAATACTGGCTTTCAACCTTTTTCTTCTGCTGTTACACTTATGAAGGATGACATTCATTTGCATATCACATTCCATTAGCGTACTTGGAATATAATGTAATTTTCCATGCCAAAAGTATGAGTCTGGCTCAAATTTTGTGTTTCTTATTTCTCTCCTGTTGATACTTCAGTTAGTAGAAAGTACCTGTGTATAGTTAAACTATGATTCTTATTTCTAGGATTTTTCTGAATTATCATTTTTGTCAGCATAAGTTATATTTTGATAGAAAGGTGAGCTTTCTTGCCATGTCTTAGTGCAAAATTCCACCTCAAGTGCTTATTATACCAAATGAGTTGAAGCCAAAGTTTTTTTTGTCACAGAAATGAAAACACCAAAGTATCTTTATGTCAGATGGGCTGCCATTATACTCCCAAGTTCACGTGGCTTATAGAAGCATCTGCTTCAAAGATCTCTGTACTTAACTGGAGTCAAGGTGCACAAATTAGAAAGAATGATTTGTCCATCAAGTATATTTATGATAAAATAAATGAAAAATTTATGCTAAATAAATGCAGGCTGAATTAAAATGATTCTTACTAATATCTAAAACCTTGGAATATTCCTTAAGGTTTAGTCTATTTTTGCAAAAGTGACTGAAAATGTTAAGTATTGGAGCTCAATTTTTCTCTGAGAGTCCTTTTTCATAAGTTCAGTTGTTTTAAAAACATGAATAGTATGCTTGATACTGATCTGACTTGAAATTGGCCACATCTCAAAATGATATTTTTCAGATTAATTTTTCAAATAATAAATTATATAGCCCCATATATATAGTAGGGTAACTACAGTGGTAATCTCCCTTTAAACTGTATTCTCATCTGTGGCAGGCACAGATGTCTTGTGATTCTTGTACTTTGAAGATGAGAATTTTTTTTGTTCTTGTTAGACCATAATAATATCAAATCATGCCCATAGTCCCTCCTGTAGAATATTTTCTCTTAGTCATAAAATATTTATTGAAACCCTCCTATTTACCATGTTACATCCTATGAGAATCATATCCACAGTATAATATTTGACCTCTGAATTCAAGAAAATTACAATCTTGTTAAAATATGTATATTTATATAAAGTGCAAAATGGGTAGGCGATCTGATATAGTGTTTCTCAGATACGGTTTTTGGAATATATGTATGTATATATCAGATTATCTGTAATGCTTGCCAATATATTGAGTATGGGGCCCTCTACAGAAAAAAGAAATAATCATAATATCTGAGTTAGGCCTGGGCATATGCACTTTGTACAGTTAATCATTGATTTTGCTGTACATAGAAAACCTGACCACTGGTAAGGCAGTAAAAGCTTGGAACCAGACCACATCAAATTCAAGAATATCACATCTTAATTAAATGTGTGATCTTCAGAAAGTTTATCCTTTCTGTATCCCCTTTTCTTATACATAAAATAGGGGTAATGTCTACATATGGGATAGTTAGAAGTAATGCATGTATACTGACCATTATACAGCATGTTAAATAGTGATTGCTCAGTAAATGCTATTGCTAACATGCTTTAAAGAAATAGCCAGGAATTATGCTTGAAACTCAGAAGTGGCTCATGGAAGGTTTCCACTGGATAGGATAGAGTAGCTTGTGCCAAAAACCTAGAAAATTTTTAAACTTAGAAAGAAAAATCACCAAAGTAAAGGCATCAGAGACTTACTGAAACAATTAAAACCAGAGAGTCAAAGATTCTGGAGGAATAGATGTGAGGTGATTTTTGCAAATAGTATTACTAGGGGGACAGTTGGCAGTTCTGAGTGAGGGAACTGGAGTATTCATCTGTGAACTTTTGTTTTGTCATTGATTGACAGAAGTCCTTGCTAGAGTGTGGGGCTCTAAGGGAGTTGATTTCTTAACAGTTCCGAACTACCATGTGCAAGGGCGAATGTGGCTTTGGAGAATGTCCTGGGACAAAGAGGTGCAGATACTAACAATGCAAAGAACTAGAGGTCACCTTGAGTCCACCAAAGTGATTAAACCAGAGGGAGATGAACCAGATGACCTGGCTAAACTCTACACTAATGTTCTGATTTACACAGGCTCTATGTTAAAGTGATTCTGTCTTTTCATTATTTCTCTGAAGTAGCAGCCAGTGATAGTTTGTAGTAGGACTGATTGTTTCCGAGCCCACAACTGATACTCATCATCTCCCTCCTCAACCACTCTTGGATCCTAAGCCAGTACTTTTGCTGGCCTGGTAGAGACCTAGACCTACATCACTCAAATACCTGAACTCCTGTGGTTATTAAGCTCTTTTTAGGCTATCGTTGCTATTAATGCCCATTCCTAGCTAGTACTGAACATGGAAGCAAAACAAGTCACCCCAGTGAATCCCTCAAGTTTTAGGCATATCTGCTTCCATTATTCCACAACAACTGTTTCCTCATGATAATCAGGGCCAATTAGAGTGGCTAGTACAGTAACTCCTTCCTTTGGTGCTTTCAAGCACATCATATGACTAGGTGGTGATTCACAATTACTGGATCCTCTGGTTAAAGAATCCTTTTTCACCCCAGGCCCAATGCTGACCAAAGAACAAGAACTTTTAATAAAGTAGAGCCTAAACTTAATGTGGATAGAAAACCAACAAACAAGAAAACCCCCAAACATCTCAGGTTAATCATTTGGAATGATGGTGAGAGCAATCCCTTTTACTTCTATCCTCTGGTGTGAGAACTCAGTATTCTGCCAGCAACAGCACCATAAATATGCCCTGACTGTGCATGTCGTCCCCATGCTTGTGCTTGAGCTGCCATAGGAAATGGCCATAGGAAATGATACATCATATGGAAGACCAGTGGATCCCTTAGTATGAAGCAATGCAATGGAGTATTACACTATAATTAATCAGACATTCTGTGGGTTCTGGGGCTCAGCTGGCCAAGGCTCTGTGAGTAGAAAAATAAATCCATAATTGGAATATGCATTAGTCCTAATAAGGATAAATTGCTCCCTCTTCTAGGGAAGAAGGGTCAGATGTATTCAACTTGCCATCAAGGAACTAGGTGAACTCATAAGGAGTGGTACCATATTGAGGATTTTGTGTCAGTTTTTGCTGCTCTTTAGTTAGGCACTCAGCAGCAAGAATAGATGATGGTCTTAGTATACACAGTACACATGTATAGTATTAGAGGTGTGTGCCCTGCCTCCATCCTGGCCACCATAGCTATTCCATTCATGTGCACATTGTGTAAGCCCTGGGATGACTAAAAAAAGAAGCTGGCTAATCTCTACCAGATGAGTCATGTCATGTTATCCGTCTGGTTGTTCATAGCCTCTGCTGCAGTGGATGTTCTTGGGTGGGCATCCACGTGAGATACCAAACATATGCTTTTCTTAATGTTTAGTAATTAGTTGCAAACTCTGGTGCCTGAAAACTTGAGAAATGAAGTGATATCTAACTTTTAGAGCACAGGGTATTAACAAGGAAAGAAAAGGTAGAGCAGGTAGGAAAACCAAAGAAATTTAATAATCCCTAAAGAAAGCCCTGAAGACACTTAATAAACAATTTGGTCCTCTCCAGTGCTTTCACAATATGCACATGAATGGAACAGCCATGCTGGCAGGAATGGAGGCAATGTATCCATCTAACAGGGTGTGTTCTGTTTCACTGATCAGTCAGAGAAGGGCAGAAGATCCTGACTTTGAGGAATCTTGTGCCAAGAGGTGGTAGAAAATTACAAAAAAAGACATAATACCTTCACCTCTCTGACAACTTGGCCCAGAGTCACGGCTCAATATGAGAAAACTACAATATTCTTCTCACCTAGTCATCATTCTGATATCATGAGGCCATTGAAGTAGCGTGAATGGTACAACACTTATCTGCATTAAATCAACACCTAGATCACTTAGTCCTTTGTTATGAAATGCCCTTTCAAATGTACTTCCACATATATTTATTTCTGTGGCACTGAAGAAAATCGCAAGTTTTGGAGCCAAACAAACCAGGTTCAGATTTTTATCTCCATAATTTGACAAGGTTTTTAAAATTATCTTAGACACCTAACTACAGAGCCAGTCACACAGCTAAATACTAATGAATATTATTATCAGTGTTATTATTTATCATAGCCCTGAAGAAATTTAATAAACAATTAATTCCAAAATTGCCACTGTATACTCCAGAGAGGAAAAATAAGTCCTTCAACCTTTAAAAGATAAATTTTACTTTTTTTGTAAAGAAATAGATTAAATGTCACTATTTACATGTTTTGTACTGACATTTCCAAAGGAGGCATATTTGGCCTGAAGGTTCCAAGAAAACAAGACCTTTACATTATTTATTTTATAGTTTTCTATTCCTTCGGTCAAATCAGGTGCGTATCAGTTGCTGCTACTTCCTCAAGGGTGGTTTATTTATCAGCCCAGCTAGACGGAGCTCAATACTGACTTTTAAAATGAAGAAGGAAAGTTAATGTTCTTTCCAGAGTAATACCTACATCAATATTTCAGTCATTCACCCAGGTCATGTAAAGCTGCAGTTTAAAATTCCCAACACACCATGGCTTAGACATTTTATGACCCCAAGCATTCAGGGCAGTTGACTTATTAACCAAAAGGTAGTGTTTAACCTCTTGTGGTTCTCACCAGGAAAATGCATTCCGGCTTGTCAAATTCACCTATTTATGCATTCTTAGGGGCAGAGAAATTATTGAAAAATAAAATAATTTTCCCAGGCTTTGTTGTCATTCTGTCAAATGAAGCTTGCTTTAGTATATATACATATATATGAATAATTTCCGCAGATGCAAACAAAAACAGCAACAGTTGTCCTTCATATGTATGTTATATGACTGTAATGCTTTTAAGATCATGAAACATATAGTGAAGGCATAAAATATTAGTTAAAATTCTTTGGTCAGGGTTCATTTACAGAGACTATAATGCTCTGGAGCAGGTTGGAACAGAGACAGATTTATAACTGGGTGTTTGAAGTCTTATAGAATCCTTAGAGTTGTTGAAGAAATAGTCTTAGTGTAAAATCAATACTTCAGGCTAACTTTCCTACCTTGGACTGTGGACAAGCAGACCAACTGGAAAGATTTCTTTCGTTGCTGTCATTCAGGGCCAGCCCTGAGGAACTCTGTTATGTAGTGGTTATCAACTTTTTGCTAGTGCCGGAATATCATACAGAAAAAACACTTTTCTTCCTCTGCTAACTATAAAACAGAGCACATTTTTTCCTCTTTGGGTAACTGGCCATAGGGAACTTCCTGTAAGGCTAAATATGTAGTTAAAGCTAAGTAGTAAGAACGGGGACCCTGAGGACCCTATTTATATAAGTTATTTATCCTTTCCGATCTGCTAGGGCCCGTCCCATGTTCAGCCTTCACTGAATGATGCCATCCATGCTCCATGCACGTGATTCAGTGGATCAAACAATATCCCATTTATCACAAGCAATTTAAGTGCTATAATCCCTTGTATTCTGTGATCCAGTATTTAGTCTTTACTGATGTTTAGTAGTAACCTAGGAGCTGACTTTTCACATGCATACTAGTCATCAGCAGAAGAAAACCCAGTCTTTAGCTCCAAACCCTAAAGACAGGTCTGCACCATAGTTCTTCGGGATTGGCAGGAGGCACCGTGTGATATTTTTATGTGTCGTGCCCTCATTACCACTGGGACTGCTTTGTTACAAGGCTCAAGTGGCAGGAAAGCTTATGCCATAATTTGGACCTGCTGCAGACTCTTTTTTTTCTTTGGACCTGACTTAAATCTGGCAATCTTTTGTGTTTCCCAGTAAATGGGTGGGATGGTGAACTCGAATATGATCCAGGTTGCTTCTAAAATCTAAAGCACAATATGTGCTTCTTTATTGTACAGTGTAATGTGCAGCAACTTTTCTCTCACTCTAGAGGGAATGTGTGACATGCCTCAGACCAATGGATTCCTAGATATTTCACTGATGTGCAAGTTCCTAAATATTCATGGGTTGTATTGTCTATCATCTCTCATGCTGTGTTTTAGGCATTTGTGATTTCTCCCATTTTATGCTCATCTGATAAAATACATGCTGCTCACCTACCATACATAGAGGGTAGCTAGGATAACTAGATGACCAAAAACTACAATGTTCATGGAAATGAACTATAAATAGCCAAGACCAGAAGAATTCTCCCAAGAACCCACTCCAAAACCAGAGTTACTTGGGCACTTTGCAGAGAGGAGGAGACTGTGCCTGGGACCTGCACTGGTGGAAAGCAGGTTATGTCAACTGTCGCTACTCTAACTGGAAAATACTGAGCATGAGCTCTAAAATGTGTGGCTACTGAGAGTCAAAAGGAAGGGGCTTAGAAATGAATGAGACCAAATGTGATAGTCTTGGGAAGTCCCCATCTCTGGAGAAGGAGACACCCTACCTAGGAAGGGAGATGTCCTTTGGATACTGGATGATGATGAAAAAGATGGATGAAGATAAGAAAGGGCCATACTAAAACAAAATATATACCAAAAAATTAGGAGACAGAAAAGAAGTACTGTTTCTTTAAGACACTCATCTCACTGTCTTAATAGTAGATGGTACAAAGGTATACCATGTGAAAACAAAAATAATGAAACAAAACAAAAATAATGAAGGAATTGTTATCTTGAGGACTGACCCGGCAGAATTTAGACTTTTAGAATGAAAGTACTAAATGAGAAGTAGTAGTAATGCTAAAGTTTACTATGCACAAGAATTACATGTAATTATATAGACCTATATTCCAAATAGCACAGCGTAATAAAGCAGAACTATGTTTCTAAAGCCAAAGAGACATAAATACACTACTCATAGAAGGTTTTAACATTTACTTCTCAGTCTAAAGAATAGTGGATACAAAAATAAGTTAGAATATAGAAGACTTAAACAACTTAAGAAATGCTTATCTTAAAACTATATAGCAAACTCTCATAAGGAATGATACTCTTTTTCAGGTGCACATTGAACATTCACAAAATTGATCATATCTATGAACATAAAGAGATCCAAAATTTAAAAACTGGAAATAATGGTATTATTCTCTGATCACAGCTTAATGAAAGCAATAATTGTTGACAAATCCAAATTAATCAAGCCATATACTTTGATTAGTGCAATGTACTGTGGAGTATATTTTGCTTCAAAAAATATTTTTAAAAACTTAAAAAAATAGTGAATTTTTATTCAAAGGGGACAAAGGGGAATATTTGAAGAATGTTGAACCTTTGCCTTTTCACTGGCAAAGGTTGGCAGAATTTGATAATTTTTAAAAGTAATAATAATGAGGGATACGTGGGTGGCACATTGGTTGAGTCACAGACTCTTGGTAGCAGCTCAGGTCATGATCTCAGGGTCCTGAGCTCTGCTTGGGCTTAGCATTCAGTGCCAGCAGATAGAGGTGGTTTGTCCCTCTCTCTCCCCCATGACCCCTCCCCCCACTTGTGCTGGCACTCATGCCCTCTCTCTAAAATAAATAAATAAAAATCTTTAAATTAAAAATAAAGGTAATAATAATGAGGGATTTCCACTTCCAGGCATGACAGAGTAACAAGTTCTAAACCTACCCTTCTAATGTAAATAATGAGAATACTGGACAGAATATATGAAGCGACTGTTTTCAAATATTGGACAACAGGCAGCACAGGACTATTATCCCCAAGAAAAGGTAACAAATGAGGTAGTCTCTACGATTGCCCTTTCTATTGGAAGCATAATAGAAAAAGAAGACCTGCTGATTTGACAAGACAGAGATGATCTGACTTTCAGAAACTTGTGCAAAGACATACCACAGGAAAGTGGTGGATTCAACCGTAGGCAGTATTTGGCCCTAGGCACTCCTGGGGTTCAGAGTTACGCCCTTTACTGCCACTGTGTATATTGCACTCTGGTATACAGGACTTAATGCTATCAATTAGAATCCAACATTCAAAGCTTAGCTGAATTTTCTCTTGGAGTCTTGGAAATTCAAGACAAGGAAAAAAAAATAACTTGCTTTGGAAAATCACCATGTTTGCTAACTTTCTCATGGCTATAGATACGTTGTTGTCATTAGAAGCCAATTTTATACTACTGAAAGGTGATATGCCCTATAGCTGCATCAATAGCGTAATTAAAGAGCTTTTATTGAAAGATAGTTTCATGTGTCATGAATAATTTAGTTAAGCTTCCACAATCTGAGAATAGCATGTTGATCAATCACGTTTATAGCACAACGGGCTGAGAGACCACAGAGAGTAGGTTAACGTACTTCTCACGGCTTATTTGGGAAGTCAGCTGTGCACTTATAGGAAGCTATCCATTCACTTCTGCTTTCTCAGGAAAAGTTCTAACATCAAACTTGGACAGGGTTCTGATGCTGAAGTTGAGAAAATCTACAGCAAAATAAAATGAAAGCCTACAGTAACAAGCAGGTAAGACATCAGTAAAAAGAGTGAAGCAAGGATCTTCAAAAATCCTCTCATCCACAAAAGCAACAAAATAATGGCAAAACTTCTTAGAATCAACTTTGTAAGAACTCCAAGAATTGAACAAAGGCTCATAGCAATCCAGATAACATTTATTCAAGAAAACTGGCTGAATCTCCTTAAGAACAGTAATTTTGTCAAACTGAGGGTTGGCGGTGGGGGGGGGGGGGGGGGGGGGGGGGGGGTTATGGACATTGGGGAGGGTATGTGCTATGGTGAGTGCTGTGAAGTGTGTAAACCTGGCGATTCACACACCTTACCCCTGGGTATAAAAATATATTATATGTTTTAAAAAAAATAAAATTAATTAAAAAAAATAAAGTCTGTATTTAAAAAAAAAAACCAGTGATTTTGTGATATTTTAGTTTGCTCTATTTCCATCTTCTATTCCTTAACTCCACAAGAGCCTTAAAAACCAACACCCCCAGTCATTGTGACAGACAGAGATCACAAGTAGGCAGAGAGGCAGGCAGAGAGAAAGAGGAGGAAGCAGGCTCCCTGCTGAGCAGAGAGCCCGATTTGGGACTCGATCCCAGCACTCTGAGATCATGACCTGAGCCGAAGGCAGAGGCTTTAACCCACTGAGCCACCCAGGCGCCCCTGCTGTGAAAAGAGATCAGTTTGAGTCACTGGAGAGGGTTGCTTGGAGTTGAAGTTCCTCCAAAATCCTAATCCCAGAGAACTATCATTATTTGACAAGTCTGGGTGGTTCAAAGGAAGACCCCATTTTTAAGGCTGGTGTTTTGTTTTGTTTTGTTTTTGTTTTAACTGATTCAGACCTGGACTAGTGCTAAATGCCTTTTACCTGGGGCTGCTTGTCTAAAAATATAAGAGACAATTAATTTACATCATGAATGCCTGAGGCAGTGGAAAGTAGTTGGGGAAACAACAAACAAATCAGGGAATTTTAACTGAAAATCAGTTTAATGTGATGTCTGTAAAAGGCTTTGAAAAGGTCCTACATATTCCTCTGACTCAAGGAGGCCATGCATACAGGACACTGTGTTCCGGCCAAGAGCTGTATATAAGCTTAGTAAAGTACTGAGAAGACCCCAAATTCTCAACTCAGACTTTCACCTCAGGCTCTGTACAAATAGGAATTAAAGGCTAGAGCAGAATTGTCAGCTGCCTGGCTGAGGGTGAAAGGTATGCCCAAATACACACAGCCCCTTAGCAAACTGGGAGATATATCCATTGTAGGCATTTAAGGAAATTTCTGTCCAATCATTAGATGAGTACTAAGCTAAGCAAGTAGAGATTTTAGTGGTCATATGTGGCAAAGAATGCAGATTCCACAAGATTATTTCAACGATATCATTAGATAACAACTAATATCAATAATAATAAACTCTCTGGAGGGAGACGATCTAAGTTCCAGTGTCAGCATATTAATTATTTAAAATGTCCAGGTTTCAACAAAAAATTATGAGCCATGGAAAGTAGTAACAAGAAAGAAAAACCCAAGCACAAGAAAGAAAAGAGAAAACAAAATTAAAAAGCAATCAATGGAAACTATCTCCAATGAAGTCCAGACTTTGGACTTACTAAACAAGGAACTTCAAATCAGTTATTTAAAATATCAGAGAACTAAAGGAAACCATGTAAAAAGAACCAAATGATAGAATACAAACATTATCTCGCCAAATAGATAATACCAGTAAAGAAAAAAAATGTATAAAATAGAACCAAAAAGAATTGTGCAATTGAAAAACATAATCACTGAAATGAAAAATTCACTAGAAGGCTTAGCAGCAGAATTGAGGCAGAATAAAGAAGAGTTCAGTTGACATGACCCATTCTGAGGGGCAGAAGAAAAAAAAAAGAAAGAAAAATCAACAAAATTTCAGATTCTGAGATTATGAGCCAAGAGGCATGAAAAGAGGCTGATGAATCAATTTGAGAGACTTTTTGGAATGAGATGCATTTGGGAAGGAGCTCATTCCTCCCCAGTTTCTACTCAGAAGCCAACCATACTCTAGCATTCTGAAAATCAGCAACCTTGTAATGAATACTGGCTTCATAGCGAGAGACTGTATCATGGCTACCCTTCGCAAATGGTTCCACAAGCTGCAGACAATTAAAGCAAGTAGGAGCTTGAGCAGGAGATGCTGACATGGTTTGTAAAGCACACATGTCTGGGAACCACAAATAAATTAACGTTATTTATTTATTTATGGAAATCAATTTGATATGACCTCATGTTGCTATAATGCACTTAAGAAAGAATTGCCTTGTTTAGTAGTCAAACACTAGTGTGATCTAAAATATGTGGGTTTCATTTAGAGAGAATAATTGTACAGAAACTATTTTTAATATAGAGTAAATATTAATCCTGACATTGCAGGGGGGAAAACCTTATTCAGCCTTTAGTATTTTCGTTATAGCAATTGATTAGGATGGGGATATAACTATTTCATAAACTATATTCATGTTTCATAGGTATCTTCTACCTTCTGAATGAAAGTTATTTTTCTAGGAAAACATAAGGAAGGGGCTGGTTTTCTTTAAAGTAATGTGTCAAGAAACTTGTCCCTTATATATATGTGTATGTGTGTGTATTATGTTCCTGGAAATTCTTCGGCCATTTACTCTAGTTTTGTTTCTGCTAGGAACTTCTAAGGAATTTTAGCTTTCGTTATTTTTTTATTACTAGAAATATTCTGCTGAAAAGAATACTTTTCAAACTGCTGCAAAATACTGCCAATTATATCCCAGAACAACAGTGTGATGTTATTTTCCATGTTCCACTTGAAACCTGAACTTTAAAATATAGCAGTTACAGGAAACATAGAGGGAACAACATTATTTTATGATGTGACTTTAGATGACCCAAGACATGAAGTTACCAAGGGTGATTTTGTGCCTAGATGCTTTATAGCACACATAACCATGTTGAAACTGTTCCCTTGAAGGAGTAGATTATAGTACTGCTACTAACAACAATAACAAAACACTGACAGTAGTACTTATCATTCATCAAGCATGTGCTCTGTGACAAGTTCTTGGCTAAGCGCTTTTCCTGAATATTCTCATTTAATCCTAACAACCATCCTATAAGGTGGGGACTTGTATTGTCTCCATCTAGTAAATGTTTTAACCTACTTATTTAGAAAACAAAATGGAAACAAATGGTTATATTAACTAAAGCTCTACTGGGGAATTCAAGCAAGAAAGCAGGAGTCAGTGAAAAGAATAAGGGAGGAAGTGAGGGAGAATAAATAAAAGGGAGTACATGAGTAAACCGGTCATAGTTTCATGACAAAAATTCCTGTAGTTCATCCTCAGAGAGGTTCTGTGAAGCTGCTCTATCTCTAAAGAGGGCAAAAGAGAAAAATGTGAAAAGAAATTATTCACCTGATCTTATCTTCTATTGGTCAAAGTTTAGAGTATTAACCCCCCACACATCTGGATTTTGCATACTTGGGCACCGGCTGGCTTCTGTGATATCTCACGTGTAAGAGTCCACTGGAAAGCCCTCACTGGGAAACAAGATGCATGTGGCATTGGTATAAGGTAAATCATTGTTGTGCATGCCCACAAGTAAAGTTCCCTTGTCTTCAAATATATCTAGGGGTAGATATACTTAACCACTGTTCAAACTGTCACATTAATTCTCAGAAATGTGGTATAAGAGTGACTGGTAGGAAGTACCAAGTAGAAGATTCTGAAATTGCCTCTGCCAGCTAAGATAGCAAATCAGAAGCAATACCAGAGTTAATGGCACCATTAGAGAGCTGAAGGATGCAAGATGGTTCCCTGTTATAGTCCGGTCAATTCATTAGACTGGCCACAGGGGGAAATAAGGATCATGATGGGTGATGGTGGACTATAGTAACCAGGTGATAGTCCCATTCACAAATACCTTGATGTATTTACAAAGATGATCTACATAGACTCTGGCATGTGGTTTGTAGCTGTTAATATATTTCTTCTGATTCATATCTGTAGGAAAGTTCAAAATCAATTCACTTTTTTGTGGTATCTTTTATTTGTCTTAGATATTCTGAAAACTTAGGCAGCTCCCTGGCTAACAGTAAACCAATGACACGGTGTGTGTCAGGGCCCATAGTTATTAGGTATCCCATATTTCTCTGAAAGCCCATGCTGGAAGTAGAGATCTCAGCCAGTGCATTGGTACCTCCTAATCACCACACTCCACATTGAAGGTCATGAGGCTGAAAATAGACCAAATCATTTGTTCCTCCAGCCGGGCTCAAGCATTCTTACCCCTACTTCCAGCATAAGAGGCTAGGTGTGTTGAACAAAATGCCTAGAACAATACATGATTGCTCTCTAAAGTTCAAGGGTAGCTGGGGGAGGTAGAGGTCTAGCCTCTTAACATTTTGATTCTGGGAAAGCACAGGTCTTGATGTGAGGGTATCCTTTCACCATTCTACTCTTATCATGTCACATAGAGTCTTTAGGAAAGCCATTTGTCTTCCCTCTCCTCCCAGTCCCTGCCAGGGATCATGGGAGCTTTCCCTTCCCTCCAGTGTGCTTCTTCACAACAAAAATCTCATTTTTGCTCCTTAGAAAAATGTGATATCATAGTAGTGAAGAAAGTAATTGTTTTGTAGAGGAAGTAATGAGGAAACCACATGTTTTGTAGAGGTCAAGTAAGATAAGGGCAAAAAAAGTTCCTTTTCTTTTTTCTTTTCAAAAAACTTTTCTTTCTTTTTTTTTTTTAAGATTTATATTTATTTATTTGACAGATAGAGATCACAAGTAGGTAGAGAGGCAAGCAGAGAGAGAGGAGGAAGCAGGTTCCCCACTGAGCAGAAAGCCTGATGCAGGGATCTATCCCAGAACCCTGAGACCATGACCCGAGCCGAAGGCAGAGGCTTAACCCACTGAGCCACCCAGGCGCCCCTTCAAAAAACTTTTCTTAATATTTATCACAAACTATGTAGCCACGTCCTTGGTAAGAGCAGTTTTAGGGAAGTTTTAGAAAGAAAAGACAGATGGGAGTGAGCTGAGAAGTGATGGGGAAGAAGTAAATACTAAAATCAGCTATGAAGCAGAGGAGAGAATGAGGAACTGATGAATATGGCATCAAGGGAGTATTTTATTCACTAGCAAAAGACTTCAGCACTTCTAAATATTTACGTAATTGTAATAAAAACAGAGGGGGTGACAAATGCATGAAAGATGAGGACCCATCAATAGAGAGAATTATTTGCATTCTTCAAATCCTCTTCCCAGACTCATGGAATAGCAAATGATTGCTGGAAGTAAAACTTGGGTGTGACATTTTATGTCATTCTTTCAAACACAGTCTTTGGGTATCAACTCAAGAAAGAAATCTCCTTTAGATCTATGTTTATAGAAGGTATTTTTTAACATGTCTACCAAAATTAGGCCTTTCAATTGGACCATTCATACATGGGTAATGTCCTCAGCAGCTCTGCTTTTACTATAGTGCCCCTTCCTTCTGCCATAGGTGATTGGCCCAGAATGGGCAAATGACCAGAGCTAGACTAATCAAGTTGTCTGTCCTGGAGATGTAGAATTGTGATTCAAAACAGTACAGTTTAGGTTGACCTTTGAAGAGAGGAAATAAAACTTAGAAGCTGTGAACTAAGAAGCAGAGAAACCAGTTCTGCAGAGAGAAAAGAATTAAACAGATTCACCAAATGTCTAGTGATCAATAAGAGCATGGATTTATCTATGTGTCTCCTATTGTGTCCCTGGCATCTGGTACTATACTTGGAAAACAGCAGTAGTTTTTGTGTCCTCTCTCTCTCTCTCTCTCTCTCTTTTTTCTTTTTTTAAAGATTTTTACTTATTTATTTGACAGAGAGGACGAGCAGAGGGAGCAGCAGGCAGAAGGAGAAGGAGAAGCAGGCTCCTCACTGAGCAGGGAGCCTGATGTGGGACTTGATCCCAGGACCCTGGGATCATGACCTGAGCCAAAGATAGTCAGTTAACTGAGTCACTCAGGTGTCCCGTTTTTGTGTCATCTCTATGTGTACACGTGGCCACAGTATAAACAATTCCCATTTATTTATTTATTTATTTATTTATTTGATATTTTTGGAGAACTGTAGATAGTTCAGTATAAGCTAGCATAAGGGGTTGAGGGAAAAGAATGAAAAATGGCTGAATATCTAGCGAAGTCTAAATAATGAGGGCCTTTTCTGTTCCACAGACTTCTGTGCAACCAAGGTGTTCTTCAGTAGGTAAATGAATGAACAAACTAGTATATCCAAATAATGGAGTATTATATAGCAATAAAAATAAATGAGCTATTAACAAGCTTTATGAAAAGACACAGAGAAAACTAAAATGCGTATTTCTAAGTGAAAAAAGCCAGTCTAAAATGTCTACATACTGTATGATTCCAATTATATGATATTCGGGAAAGGTGAAACTATAGAACCATATTAAAAAGCTCCCAATAGGGGCTCCTGGGTAGCTCAGTTGGTTGAGCAACTGCCTTCGGCTCAGGTCATGATCCTGAAGTCCCAGGATCAAGTCCCACATCGGGCTCTCAGCTCCATGGGGAGTCTGCTTCTCCCTCTGATCTTCTCCTCTCTCGTGCTCTCTCTCACTCTCTCTCAAATAAATAAATAAAATCTTGGGCACCTGGGTGGCTCAGTGGGTTAAAACCTCTGCCTTCTGCTCAGGTCATGATCTCGGGATCCTGGGATCAAGCCCCTTATCGGTCTCTCTGCTTAGCAGGGAGCCTGCTTCCCCCTCCCTCTCTCTCTCCCTCTCTCTCTGCCTGCCTCTCTGCCTACTTGTGATCTCTGTCTGTCCAATAAATAAATAAAATCTTTAAAAATAAATAAATAAATAAATAAATAAATAAATAAAATCTTAAAAAAAAAAAGCTCCCAATAGCCAAAGCTGGGATGATTTTAACAACAACAAAAAGGTAGCATGGAATTAAACCCAAAGTATAATAAAATAAATACTCCATCAAGTCCAACCTAATATAAATAAGTGATTAAATAAGTAAGTTGGGGGAGAAGAAACGAATCTCCCATCTTAAGAATTCCAAGTAATTTATATAAATACTCTGTCTGCCCTGATGGGGTTAGAATACAATTCCATTCAGTGTGCATTACTCAGTTACTTCCTTCCAAAGATTACAATATGGAAAGGGGAGAAAAAGAGTAATATTACAGTAGAGAAATCTAACAAAAACTACCTCAGCCATGTGATCAAGTCTCACATCAACATTAGTAAGTAGTGGATACTTATATCAATATACCATTGACATAACATGATGAAATGACATTGTACTTCTATGGTCTTCCTCCCCCAAACCCACAACTTCAGTAGAGGCCTGAGAAAACATCAGACAAATCCCAACTGAGGGACATTCTACAAAATACCTGACTAGTATTCCTCGAAAGTGTCTGGATTATCAAAGACATAAACATTTCTGGCTCATTCTTTGCTGCATTACCATACTTCCAAGAGACCATTTGTTTTCTAAATGAAGAACTGCTCTTAGTCATTCATCTAGTATCCCTTTATTGACAATGAATCTTTTGTTTTTTGTTTTACATGAAAACCTTTATTTTTCTTTCATTTTTGAAAGGTGTTTTGTGGGCAGTTACTTTCTTTAATCTTCTGTCTTTTATCATGTTGAATATTGGGCTCATCAGTCTCATTTTTTAAAATAATGTGTCATTTCCTCTGGATGTTCCTATAATGTTCTCTTTCTTCTCTTCTTTTTCCAAAGTTTTGCTGTGTATGCCCAAATGTGATTGTTTTTTAATTTGTCCTTCCTTAGGTTTATACCAATGTTTGCATCTGTAATTTGATTTTTTATTAGTTTAGGAAAATTCTCTATTAAGTTTTCTAATGTTGCTTCTGTTCTATTTTCTCACTCCTCTTCTTCTGGAATTCCAGTTATATATGTTAAACTTATTCACCATGCCCCATGTGTCTGTATGCTCCTTTCAGTATTTCCTGTATATTTATTAATTTTAATTTTAACTGGCTTAACTTCCAGTTTACTTATCCTCTTTTTTGCAGTCTAGTATGTTTCAAACTCCTATACTGAGTTTTTTTTTTCAATTCTTAAATCTTTATTATTTTCCACAAATTTCTGTTTTCCAGTGAGATACTCTGTGCTTCCTTTCCTTTTTAAAAAACATTTTAATTGAGTGTCTGTTTATATTGTCTGTTTTTTCCCAGGTTTTTATTGACCCTGTTTCTTGGCATGTCTACTAATTTTTTATTGAATCCCAGACACCATGTCTGAGAAATATTGTTGACACTCTCATTAGTGCTATTTTCCTCCAGAGAGGATATAATTTTCTTCTGGTAAGCAGAGTACAGGTAGATGAACTTCATTCATTCGAAGCTTGCCTATTTCAAGTCTGCCTTAATTCAAAGGACTTACCATCTCTGGTATCTCAAATAAATCTAAAGAGTCCCTGCTTTTTAATGTATACTGATTATTATTTTTTCAGGACTTTGAGATAAATGAAAACACTACTTAGCTTTTGAGCTCCTTTTAATAACTGCATGGTGATTTTTGTTTGTAGGGGTGTCACATTTCATGCACTCAGCCTGGAAGTTAGCAAATACTTTAATAGGAGATTATATACAGGAGCTAGGTTTAATTGCCTGTAGTTTCCTTTACTCTTGAACATTGGCCTCTCAAGTTATGACTGTCTTGGTTACCCTGAAGTCCAATTTTGCCTCTCTAGCCCAGTGAGACTTCTCCAAATTCAAGGCTGCTGCTCTCTGTTCAGGCTCCAAGGCCTGCAATGTGAAATAACAAATATCGTGAGGAGAAAATAGCTACAAATATAGGGCTCAATTCACTGAGCTTTTCTTCTCTTTGGACTATTAGCCCGTCATGTCCTGGTTGCCTATATTGCTCACATATTTTTTTCAAATAGCCATTCTTTCAAATTTTATCTACCTTTTATAGTTCTTTTTAGTGTGATATTTAATTTGATACCCGCTTCCCCATCATAGCCATAAGGTTGACAGCAATACTTAACAGATAAGTGGATATATTAGTTATTTATATAAAAAATTACCAACTTAAATTGAAAATAAATATTGACAGCCTCAAACTGTTTCTGTGTTAGGAATATGGAAGGGGGTTAACTGGATGTTTCTGGAAAGGTTATTATGTGAGTTTATAGTTAAGAAGTGATGAGGCTTCAGTAATCTGCAGGTTTAAATATAGCTGAAGAATATATTTCTAAGTGACTCACATGTATGACAAATTGGTACTGACTTTGAACACGATACCTCATTGTCTTGCCAACTGGTACTCCACAAAGGACTTTTTTAGTGTCCTCAAAACATGGTAGTTAACTTCTCTAAAACAAGCAATCCTAGAGAGTAAGTCATGTCATAAAAGGGAGTTAGTCTCAGGAGTCACACATAGCCATTTGTACAATAACCCATGGAGTTGATTAAATAAGTCAACCCTACTAAGTATGGAAGGGACAATACAATATAAATACCAAAATCAAGGACCATTGATGACCATCTTAGAGATAGTCTGCCATAGCAGAAGGACAAAAAGAGGGAGAAGGAGGAAGAGTCAGAATTTAGGGAAAAGCTAAGAAATTAGCATTCCAGAAATAGAGGTTTTTTTTTAAAGAAAAAAACCCAAGTATTATAAACATCAAATGTACAAATAAGATAAGAACTAACAAATATGCATTAGATTAGATGTTTAGGTGCTCAATGGTGAATTTTGCCAGAGAATAATTTCAAAGAAGTGTGAAGAAAGGAGATTTATATGGTTCAGGTAATTATAGCAAGCTTTGGAACCTGAGAGGAGCAGGATTCTAGAACTAAAGCTGTGTCATTTGCAGGTGTTGATGAAGTCCAGGCTTTGATTAGGGCAAGAAACTAAATAGAAGTAATAGAAGAGAACAGTTGAAAATCTGATTGAGTAGCTACTACTGGAGGATGTTAATGAGAAGTACATTAAAGCCAGGCTGTAATAATACAAAATGAATCTCATAAATAGATCAAAACATAAATGATATGTAGCATTACCAACAAAAATTTTGGCTCAAGAAAGTCTATTGTGTTAGCAAGTTTCCAATTGCCAAACTAGAACACTGAGGTAGACCTAATGCATTTGGGTTTGTAAGAGAAAAAAATAATAAGGACAAGGATGAATAAGAGCTAGGGAGGATGGTAGCAAAGATAAATAACTCAACAACCCAGGCACAGGGTACGAAGACAAAGCCTATTTACTAAAATTGTTTTAGTCATACCAGGATTGAAGTCCAAAATAATACCATTAGAGAAATTTGTTGGTCAAGAGACATTTCATCCTTATGATTCTTAGGCTTATAAGAAGCTTTTCAAGATGCCCTGGATAACAGTTTTTTCAATGACAATGGATTTTGAGCAGGAATGATCTTTACTTCTATTTCAGTATAAGGTTTTTAAAATTTCACTTGTCAGCAGGTGCTTTTGTTTTTATATACACTCATCTATTCATACAAACATACACACATATGAAGGTGCCACACAAAAATATTTGAACTAGTTAAAACATTCAAGTCACTAGTACAAATAAAGGTGCAAAAACATTATACCATACTTGTTAAGTTCCAACCCATAAGAGGTAGAGGACAACAGAAATAAATGTGTTAATTGTCAAGATTATTTAGTTGTTCCCCCCAAATTTTGACCATTCTGAAACTTCAGTTCTGTATTTCTTTCACCCACTATCAATGCCCATAATCACCTTCTCATCTCCATTATTGAACTTGCTCCCTGCTATTTTTGCTCTGTTTTGCATATATTCTCTTTATACCTCTGAATCCACTCCCCACTCTTTTCTACCCTGCATGGTGCCCCAGGAATCTGACCAGTGTGGTTTCAACAGTTCTCTCACCTGCTTGCTGACTTCCATTTAGATTTGGCCAAAGGAAATTAACAAGAGATCAGTGAGTAGGAGGGGAGTGCTTTAGGGTATTTACGCTACTAACATCCTCTCTATTCTATGTCACTGCAAGTTGGCTGTGACCCTTACTAAAAGTCATAGGTCCTTTTAGCCAGCCCTCATCAGGTTTTAGAAACTCCCAATTACGTTTATCATGTGAAGCTTAGAGGATGGAAACAGCTCACAGTTGGTACTGGTGGAGTTTTGGAGTACTGGAAATTTAATTATCCAATATAGTTTCCTAACCTTTATGCAATTCTGTAAATAAAACTTTATTACATCACCTGGTTTGATCATGCCAACTTATTCCTTCCAGGATCCTGAAACAGAGTCTATGTTTATTGATTCTTCCAGCATATAAATTTACAATCTTTGATTTCTTTAAAAATCCATATTTAAAAAGTAATATCCATGACTTTTCTTATGCTGTTCCTTCTATCTGACTGTTACCATATTTCTATTTCTTCAGCTCTTAGCCATTTTTCAATTTTTAGATGAAATGCCATCTTCTCCTAAGACCCTCCCTCCAGGGTGACTCAAGTGCACAATCCTGGTTAATAGCTGTTTTTCTGGTATAATTGTCAATTGCTTCTACTTTCATTCTTAAAAATGTACAAGTTCAGATGATAAAGTAGTCACCTTACCTATGAATCCTTCAACCAGAAATAATTTCTTCCGATTCTGATCTCTATATAACTTTATTTGCATTCTTTATACAGAGCATTCTTTTTATTATTATGATCATTTATGTTTATCTCCAGTCCTTTCATGACCTATATACTTTTTGAGAGCAACAACCATGTGTCTCACTGCCCTGTCCCTCTTAGCCCCTAGCACACTGGAAACTACATACGTAGAGAAAGTAACTACATATATATAATATAAATTTAAATATATATGTATATATACTATATTTACATATATTTATTTATATTGCATACATTTAAATTATATATAGAAGCTATATATACGTCTGTGTACACATATATACATGTGTGTATATATACAGAGAGAGAAAAGAATGAATAGCATGGTTCTGCCATGTATCTCCTTCACAGTATTAAACATTCCAATGTAATCATTGTCTTTGAATTAAAGTTAGATGAGATAGAAATTCTAAGAAGGAAAACAGTGATCAGGCACATATTTACTTGACTTTGAGTATTGTCGACCTTCTCAGAGAAACTATGACTAGCTGAGAGCCAGGCTCAGGAAGGTAACTAGTAGCATGACAAAACAAATAGGTGAGAATAATATAAACTGAGGGGTTTGCTCCAAAACAAACATGTGGCTTAGAAATGCTCCAAGGGTTGGAGTGCACTAAAGGGGCTAATTTCACAGAAATAAGGCACAATTACCTTTACAAAAATTTAAACTCTTTTTAGGCTCAGTATTCTGCAAACATATAAGGTTACTTTTTTTTAAATCTTTCCAATAATATGGCATACTTCTTGATGATGAGCAACATATCTCATTCATTTTTGTTCCTCTAATATTCATTTACCCCACTAACAATATATTGCTAAACTAATAATGGTGGCCTTCAAATGTAGATCTTTAATCTCAGACTAAAATTATAATCATGTTTGTATATAATTTCATTTATATATACTTACAAACAAATTTAAATGCTAAATTACATCTCCATTTAAAATTTGGGTATGTGTTCAATTGTAGGAATCACAGTTTATTACGAAATTATTGTTACAGAAAAGAGTGCTTTAAAAATATCCATATATATCACACTATGCTACAGATAATACAGAGCAATTCAAATCAGGCTTTTTCTCTGGCTTTTAGGCTTAGGCTGACAACACCCAGCATGAAACTGAAATTTGGAAAATGTTGAAAGAGCCCATCTCTTTCCTCAGTGGCTTGATTTGCTCACCATGTAGACATTCACTACACAGAACTACCCTCCACTTTAAACCAGGTTTTATTATTAAGAAATTAAACATGTACTCTTGAGGCTTAGTCCGACTCAATTTTAATAATATCCACCAATTTTAGAATTGTAAGAGATCAATGCATTCATGAAGTTCTTCATTCCACATTGATGGCTCTCAGTATGGTGACATGAGAGAAACAACTGTGGAGCTTTTGATTATATTACTTGCCAAGGCTCTGCTTCTGAGCTATTATCAATAAGGTCATTTATTGTTTGAACACACGTGAGAATATATGACTGAAGAGGAGCTCAACCAAGAGGTTAACAGCTGTGTTGCTCTATGCCAAGAGGGTGGTGATGCTTTGCTGCTTTGGACTGATCTTCCAGCCTTCCTGTTTTATATTATCTCTCCTCTCTTTGCTACTTCTTACCATTGGCAGAAAATGTTAGGTCAACCAAAATGATCCCACTATCCTCTCCTCCTCCCTACTCTTCACTCCAGGGTGACATATCTTGGCAGGTAACTATAATTTGAACATATATGTATTCCTATATGGAGAGATGGGAGTAAGAGTCAGAAAATAAGTAAAAGTGGCATTGCAGTATTCTGTAGTTACTATTAATGGTCCAGAAATCTGAACAATTCTATAAACCATAATCCAACAATGCATGTTAGGGATGAAAAGATACAGAATATAATTTAATTTATCTACACTGGCTGTGGAACTATGTAAGAACATTTCCCCTGATTCACTGTGGAGCTTCCAACTTTGGTTTAAGAGGCATATTTTTCCTGAATGAGTCTAAAAACCACATCATTCCTTAGTACTCTCAGTAGTTCTTTTATTTGAAATACGCATGATTTTTTACAGTAGGCAACCTCACAAATACTACAGATTTACAATATAATAGAATATAAAATCTTTTCTGCCTTGCCAAGTTTTCAGCAGTCCTATAGTGAACATAGATTATATTAAAGCATAGAATCCTAGAGAAAGTGAGCAGTAGGTTCCACTTTACTATTAAAAAAATAAATTCTAACTGTTCTTTTATAACTGCAATAACACAATTTGCTGGCTTATGGATTGAAATGTCATATTTTACATTAGAAGGAATGTTAGGCATCGTATCAAAAAGTGTTCTTCACTGACAACTCCTGAACCAGACGATCTGTTTTGGAAGAAAGGCTCTGCAATAATGCTACCATTTATATTATTTTTATAATATATACATTTTCCTGTATATATTATACATGTATATATACATATATACATGTTATATATATACATGTATATATATATAAATACATATTTTTCTTTTACTTCCTCAAATTCCTTTTGGAAGACATTAGAGTATAAACTATTCAAAGAAATAATCATGTCCTCAGCAGCAATTATTTCAGTATCATGGAAAATTTCAATTGGTCAGCTTTGTTAAAATGCTTCTTTTAGCTTCACTCAAGAATATTTGCTTCAAATCTACACCTCCAGGGTGGCCAACTTGAGATAGATTTGTTATCTTCTACATGGTCATTTTCAGTAGCAAAATTTGTAATTCAACTACCATTAGGAGTTACTAAAAGCAGTGGAACCTAATTTGATTGTGTAGGTATGTTTTAGGGAAGTTGTCCCATGAACAAAGATATAGAGAAACACCCTGCTGTGATTGGCATGTAGTTAGACCTTCAAAGTTGGAAGCTATTAGTAAGAGCTGTCTCTTGAAGGAAGTCTGATATGAGATTAGCTATTGCAGGTTCAAGTGGAAAACAGATTTTGGCAAATTGGACTTTATTTTGAATTTCACCTCAAGAAGTCTTCAGTTGGGTACTTAATACTGTTTTCTTATATGCTTGATTTTAGAAACCATCACGCCATGAAGATGCTTGAAAACATCAAAAGCCTTGACTAACTTAATATTCCTTAGGAATTAATATAATAATATATTAAGTACTTAATATAAACTATGAACTTTACATGGATTATTCCATCCAATATTAAGATATTCCTATAAAGAAAAATACTATACCATCCCATTGTATGGAAGAATACTAGAGGTTCTTTAAACTCTCTAGGTTCTATAACTTCCTGATGGTCACAGCTACAATGTGGTAGAGTGAGGATTTCACCCAAACAGTTTGACTCTATCACCTTACACTCCTAGGCATAAAACTTTAATCCCAGTACTGTGGTACTGCGATTAAGAACTATACAGTTAAATATGGGCTTAACCCTGATTCTGTCACTTTCCAAGGTAGTGGTTGCAGGGAAACTACCCTTTCAGAGTTTCCTAATCTGCAAAATGAGGTAATAATATAGATTTCATAGACTTATTGTAAAAGCTAAATAAAAATAACAAAAAGGGAGCCAGTAAAAGACTTCCATTTCGAATTGTAGAAAGGTTGGGGGGGCGGCTACTTAAAGTCCGTACATCTCCATACATCTTTCTTTATTTTTTTCCACACATCTTTTTAAATAAAACCATAGAAATCAAAACAGTGAGCAAATAAAACTATCCATAGCTATTCCTACAGCACAATTGGGAGAGAGGTGATAGTTGAGGTTAGCTTTAGTTAGGGAAATAAATATCTGGAGCCAGCAGAGTTGTCTCAGGATCACATAAAAACAGAAGGTCAGGTACGAAATGTGCAGAGCACAGAGAGATGGGAGTAATGGAATACAGACAACACGCTAATGTTCAAGCCCAGAGAAAGTGATTTCCATCCTGACTCAAGAAGTGCTAAAAACAGATCCAAGTTTGATCAGAACACTTGGCTACTAGACAGTGATCACTAAGAGGTTGGAAAATATGCAATCCAGTTGCAGCAGTCTTGAGAAGGCATGGTTCTGATGAAGAAAGAGCACCTAGAAAAGAGAGTTATCACCTGGAGGCATGCTAAGAGGAAAAGAAGAAAATGGTAGAAAGAGAGCTATAAGGAAATAAAATATTTTTGAAAACATTAGATAAAAACAGAAAAAAGATCCCACATACCCTTTATTATAGAAGCTACATTTTGCTGTGGAATTAGAAGATGAAGCTGGTGAAGTTAGAATTTGGTAAATTTCAGGAGGAAATTTAGTAAGCCTTGCAAATATCCTTTCATTCCCTTAGGATCACCTGCTATTGTTTGTTCAAATTCCTCAGACGTGCTCATGAACAGAATAAAGAACCCAGAATCCATTCAAATACATTATGAGAAGGAAAAAGAAGTAAGTGTCAACACTTTTCATCAAATGAAGTACACATACACAAACAGTTGAGGCAGAAAATGTATGTAGCACAACATTCCACTATAATTAAACAATCTAGTTGGAGGTATGAAAGAACACCATGAATTAAAGGTCATAAACTGAATAGAAGTCTTAATAGGGACTTCTGGTTTGGGCCCCCATGGAAGAACTTGGAAGTCATCACTCCTGTCCTTACAACAAGTAAAAGCTGAACAAACTGCAAACTGATGATTATTCTTGATCTCATTAGAGAAGTGGGGTTACAAGACACAAAGCCTCTCCAAAACCTAGAGGGACAAGTGAATCCAGAGTCAGAATTGAGGAAAGCTAGTCCCTCCAAATAGTAAAATATACTCTACAGTTAAAACAATACGGATATTCCATTTCTTTTTTTAAAGTAAAGATTATCTGTGAGAGAGAGAGCAGGAGGAGAGAGGGGAAAAGGGAGAGGGAGATTCTTAAGCAGTCTCCACGCTAAGCTGGGAGTCCACCGTGGAGCTCAGTCCTAAAGACCCTGATATCATGACCTGAGCTGAAACCAAGAGCCAGATGCTCAACTGACTGTACCACCCCAGCACCCCTGAATATCCTATTTCTCATATGATAAACTGATAACAGAATATCTAGTAAATAAATACTAAACTATGAGCAAATACAAAATAACTACTGGAGGGCTCTGGAGAGTGAACAAAAGCAGGTAGACTTTGGAGTGTAGTTAAAATTCGGGGGAAGAAATTGCCATTTTCTTATTTTAAGAGAATGTGAGATCTAAAATGTGAGATTCTCATTTTATGACTTTGGCCTGAGAATGAGCCACAGTTGAAGAATAAAGTAGTCAGCTATAACTCATAAAATGTCTTCCATCTTTAAGATGAGGAGGCGGGAGACAGAACTCTGACAACAACAGAGCTCAGAGAGTGAGAAAGAAAATCCTGGAGAGGAGAAAAACTGAGCCAGAAAACCCACATTCTGGGAATGAACTCTGCCTAAAATTTTGTGTTGCCCTTGGATCATACACTTGTAAGTCAAAAGTAAAACAGGACAGTTAGGGCTTGCAGAAGGGAATGGAGACTTGAAAATGCTCCCTAGCTAAGTCAGAGGTGGCCTTTGAGCCCAAGTAAGTTATTTGCCTGCTAATACAAAAATACCAGCACTCTTTGGAACAATGTAACAGAATTTAGGGGCTCCACAATTAGCACTCACAGTGTTTGAGATACAATCCCAATTTATAATCCTTGACATATAAAGAGTTAAGCTAAAAGGAAAAAGATCAATAGAATGCAAATCTGAGATTACATAGGTATAGGAATTTTCAGCTGAGAACTTTGAAGTTGCTATTACAGCTATGCTCAATGAGATAAAAGAAAATATTCTCAATGAATGAGAATATATGACATTTCAGCAGAAAAATAGTATAAAAGAGAGACAAAGGGATATTTTATAAATGTAACATATATGCTTGAGATAAGCAATTCACAAAATGAACTTATTTGGAAGATGGAGATGAGAAAAGATACTGTCTTCAAATTTGAACATAGACCAATAAATATTATCCAATCTGAATTAGAGAGCAAAAGCATGGGGGAAAAAATTAACAATACTGAGGGACCTATGCAAACTGGCTATCACATAGGTAATTGTGGTCCCAGAAAGAGAAGAGAGAATAGGGCAGACTAAATATTTAATGACTTAATGGCTGAAAATTTTCCAAATTTGGTGAAAGACATAAATTTATAGTTTTAAGAAACTTAGCAAACCCTAAACAGAAAAAAAAAATAATACAAAGAAAATCATGCCTTCTCAAATTACTACAAATCAAAGAAAAAGAGACAAAAATGAAAACAGAAGACATGATACATGGATTTAAGAGAGCAAAGATTTCTCAATAGAAAGTACTGAAGGCAGAAGACAGTAGAACAAGATCTTTCAAGTGTTGAGAGAGAAAAAAATGATCACCCCTAATTTTGTACCCTTCAAGAATGAAGGTGAGGTAGACTTTTCCAGACAAAGGCAAACTGGGAAAATTTATTGCAAGAAATACCTTCAAGAAATGATTAAGTAGGGGTGCCTGGGTGGCTCAGTGGGTTAAAGCCTCTGCCTTCAGCTCAGGTCATGATCCCAGGGTCCTGGGATCAAGCCCCGCATTGGGCTCTTTGCTTGGCAGGGAGCCTGCTTCCTCCTCTCTCTCTGCCTGCTTCTCTGCCTACTTGTGATCTCTGTCTGTCAAATAAATAAATAAAATCTTTAAAAAAAAATGATTAAGTAAATTTTTCAGTTTAAAAAGAAATGATATCATATGGAAAGTCAGATCTTCCAGACATAATGAAGAACATCGGACATGTTAAATACAAAAGACTATGTGTTCCTCCTAATTTTTAAAAAATATATGTGACTGCATAAAACAAAATTAAAACATTTTCAAGTGAGGTTTATAACATATGTAGATATAATGTGGAAACTATCATAAAGGATGATATTAAGGAGAGAGAGGGTAAATGAATGAATGCATTTACAAAGGTTTTAACTTTTGTATTAAGTGAAAATATATTAACTCTGTATAGATTGTGCAAAGTTAGATATGTGTACTATAATCTGAGCAACTACTAAAAATAGCATAGAAAGGTATAGCTTAAAAAATAGGTAATTAAAATGGAATTTTTAAAAAGTATTTAAAAAGTATTTCATAATACAAAAGTGAACAAGATAGGAGAAACCGAGGAAATAACAATGCAGAGATAACAAACTGAAAAGACAAAATGGTCATTCTATATCCAACCATATAAATAATTACATTAAAAATTAATGGATTAAACATTCCAGTTAAAGTTATTAGAGTAAAAGAAGATAATTTGGACAATAGTAAAAACCACCATGACTTACTTATAGTCTTCTGTTCAACAATAGTAGAATACATCTTCAAATACTGGTAGACAGTATGCTGGGCTTTGAAACAAACTTCAATAAGTGTAGAAAGATTAAAATCTAGAATATGTTCTTTGAAAACATTGGAATTAAATTAGAACTCAAAAACAATATGATACCTAGACTACAAATGTTTGAAATTAACAATGCATTCTTAATTATCTGTGGCACCTGGGTGGCTCAGTGGGTTAAGCCCCTGCCTTCAGCTCAGGTCATGATCTCAGGGTCCTGGGATCAAGCCCCGCATCAGGCTCTCTGCTCAGCGGGGAGCCTGCTTCCCCCCTCTCTCTCTGCCTGCCTATCTGCCTACTTGTGATCTCTCTATCTGTCAAATAAATAAATAAAATAAAAAAATCTGTGGATAATACCAAGTGACTCTAGAAAATGTTTTTAACTGAATGATAATGAAAACACAACATATCAAATGGTATGGAATGCAGCTAAAATAGCAAATATATTTGCTAAACATATTTTTAATTTCTGAGAACTAGAAATGTTCAGTTTATAAAATACCAGCAATAGAAGAATGAAGGATAATTCTTGGATTTCTTAATAATGGATTTTGATTTCTAAATCTGTTGTTAAGATATAGGCAGTTACATTGCCAACAATTGAATGAAGACTCTCTTAAAAAGTTTTCTAGAGTTCACACTCCATACATTTGCTTTTTCCATGCATCCAGGGTCTTTGATCCCCAAAGACTGCTTGAAAAATAATTGTCATGAATGAGATCCATAACTACAAAAGATCCTCTGATCAACAGACATGCCTACTCTGCTTTCTGAAGTCTTTAAACAGGCAAATTAAGGAAAAGGGGTTGATTGAAATAGAGACGCCACTTTGTTCAATCACAGCTTCCCCGCTTTCCTGGTTCTTTTGAACTCTGTGCAAGCCATGTCCTTCTGTTTCCATGGTTATTGCAATATTCACCTTCTCAGTTGAAATACTTGTAGGTTTTTAAATTATCACTCCAAATCTTAACTGCCTCTAGTTTTTAGAAATAAATAATCATGACGAACTTGGTTAATGACATTACTCCCACTCCATTTTAATACATGCTATCCTAACATGCTGTTTTAATACATGCCTTGGGGAAAATTCCTCAAGATTGCAGGAGAAAAGGGATGCTTACTTCCCAATTTAGTTGATCCATGGGCAATAAGAAGTGGGACAGAATGTTTTGATATCAATGGAAAGCAATAAACACTCTCTACTTGACACTTGAAAAAAAATTTAGGCAGGGGCATCAGATAGTATTCATATCCTTGCAGAACTCACTGATCTTCCTCAATGAAAGGACCCAATGTGAATTCTTCCACGGCTTCAATGGTCTGAATACAAATTTTATTTATGCCGCTGAAAAATTATCTTAATCTTTTTTTTTTTTTTTTTTTTTTGCCTTTCTCTATATGCCTGAGCATAGTATCCAGGGTCTTGCTTACCTATCCATGCTGTTTCTTAATCCCCCTGCACAATTTTTCACTGTGTTCCAGACTTACTTAATAGTTCTCCCTCCATTTAATTTTAAAAACTCTTATTTATCCTTCAGATCTGAGCTTAAAGATCACATGTAGGAAACCTTTTCTTCTGTCTCTCATGTGAGCCCGTATCACTATCTACACTGACCATCATAGCATATCATTTTCGCTTACTGATTTGTTTATATCGTGCAATTAGTTCATCCCTGTTATGTGTATAACCTTAATTTTTTCACTTAATTCTGAGATAGGATGATTGAATGAATAATTCTGCCTATACCAGAAGACTCTCCTGACATGTCTTCACCTCTGACTGTGCTTTGGCCTCCAGGATATTTCACAAAAGAATAATATTAGTCAGAATATCCTAGATTAGTACTTCTCAAACCTTTATGTGAACACAAATCTCCTTGGGATTCAGTAGCTCTTGGATGAGGCCCGAGAGTCTGTATTTCTAACAAACCCCCAGGTTGTATAAAGACTTTGAGTCTATGGATTTGTTTTGAATAACAGAGTTCTAGGCTGCAGGATTAACAACGACAAAACTACACAATGGAATCTTAGTAGTTTATCACAACAAATTTTCTTTCTTCTCATGTAAAGCTTAGGACATTCTCTAGGACAGTTCTTTATTCAGTCATTCAGGGATCCAGATCATTTCCATTTTGCAGCTCTTCTATCTTAATGGAGTTTCCAATGTTACCATCAAAAAATGAGATAAAGAGTCAAGCAGGAGCTTTTTGCTAACTGAACTCAGAAGTGTCTCATTTACTATCACATACAGTATATAGGCCCAAGCTTGTGACATGGACCCACTTAATTCAAGGGAATGGGGAGTGATAAGAAATGAGATGAGAGCTGGCATGAGTGAATGTCCACTAGTGTCACCTAAAGCAGTGGTTCCCATTCCTGGATGCATAAGAAAATTACTCAAGGAGATATTAAAAACTGTAATTCTCCAGGCTCTACCTCTAAACCAAATTCTGATTTAATTAGCTTGAGCTGGAAATCAAGAATTGCTATTTTATAAACATTTCCCTGGTGAATGATTCTAATGTGTAGCCAGGGATTGAGAACCACTGATTTAGCAGCCTGAGCTCTTCTTCTATAGGATTTCTGTGTGACAAGTACAAATAGAACAAAGACACAAAATGGGACAGGAAAATTTGGGGCATCTTTCTGAAGAGGTGGGGTGACTGTGGATATCTATACTTCCTTCAGAACTGAAACAAGTAGGATATATGCTCTTCCTATTTAGTATATGTTCATCCTGTTTAAACTTTAGGGTAGCCATGTCTGGTCAAATTTTTTCATCTTAAAATAATCCAAAGCATCTTCAAAGTTTCAGTTTTTGTGACCTATACCAGTTGATAGAGAAAGCCAACCTCATGATATTTTAGGGGCTGAAGAAAATGTTTATGAATGGATACTTAGTTTTTAGGAAAAAGAATCATTACATTTCTTGATTTTTCAGGTATATATATTTTGAGAGATTTCTATCAAAGAGTTAACCTGTATATTATTAGAAATGGAATCAAATTATGCCCTTTTAATGGGAAGTTATAATATTTTCCAAAATAGAAAAAAGCAGAAATATCTACCTAACATGAGATCAGTTTACATTACTTTGGAGAAGAAATACCAACAAACTATGAATATCTCACTAACAGAATTGGCATATTATCAGGGACTGCAAATCTCTCTAATACTAAAATGTTAAATTAATCTATTCCAAGAGAAAGTGTAGTGATCTAATTCACTGAGCTATGGTATGTCCGTGGTAACCACAAACAATGTTTAGAGCAAATGGATTGGTTTATTGCCGACTGATTTCCAATTAATAGCCAATTCCTGGCATTCTATAATTTCCTGTGAGGGAAATAAAAAAGTAAGCTCTAATTATGATCTTGGAAATTTTCCAGATCATAGTTATATCAATCCCTTGAGTAGAGCTGACTAATACTGACATAAATAGACAGGAGATTTGCATCTATTTTGGAGTTCTCCCCCCTCATCAACTTATCAGAGCATACAAAATGTATTGGTAAGGACCTATAAGATTCTATTGTTATAAACCTAAGTATCCATCAATAGATGAATGGATTAAAAAAAGTGGGAAAAAAACCCATAATGGAATATTATTTAGTCTCAAAAAAGAAGGAATTCTTTGTCATTTGTGACAAAATGGATGAACCCAGAGGACATTATGCTAAATGAAATAAGTCAGACAGAGAAGTCAGACACAGAAAAGAAAATACTATATGATCTCACTTATATGTGGAATATAAAAAAGTAGAACTTAAAAACAGAGAGGATAGTGGTGGTTGCCAGAGACTAGAAGGTGGGGAAATGGAAAGATGTTGGTCAAAGCATAAAATTTTAGTTGTGCAGGATGAGTGAGTTCTCAAGATCTAATGTATAGCATGGTGACGATAGTTAATAATACATCATTGTATACTTGAAATTTGCTAAGAGTTAATCTTAAGTGTTCTCACCACACACACACACAAAGGTAACCATGTGAGGAGTTAGATATGTTAATTAGCTTGATTTTGGTGATCATTTCACAATATATACATCTATCAAAACATATTATACATCTTAAATATATACAGGTTTTTGGTCAAGAAAGTGGGAAAAAATTCAATTCTTATATCACTGACTTCCTATATTTTCTTGAGTAAATTTTGGTATGATTTTTGTCTGCCATCACAGCTTTTTAAAAGCATGATTTATTTAGTAGATCAACCCTTTAAAAGAACATTTTAAAAGTTAGTTTTGAAGAGCAAGGTGGATTTTGCTCAGATATAAATGTATGTTACTTAAAGATGCTTATTCTAGAACTTCGAACAGAAAAAGTCCTTCTAAAAATAATTATTATTGTGTCAACTGATAAAACAAAGACTTGAGCTGAACCAGATGTACTGTAGAATAGACCCTTAATCCTCTATTGGTGACAGATCTGGCTCTAAGAGACATTCTCAAAGCTTTCTAACTTAAGGGTTTTTAAATTCTCATCTGGAAATACAGCTGGAAAGGTCATCATTTTTCTAATTTCATCTTTTTAACCATTGTCTATTAAGAATTTGCCATATGCTTGGCTTATGGTGATAGATGCTAAAAACAAACAAAAAACCAGATGTGGTCTGTGATGTTATATTGTGCTACTGCAAGTTATTAGTATATGAATTTTCAAAATGCAACCCAAGTACACTTTGTTGTTATATATACTTCCTACATTATAGCACAATCTGACAAATATTTACTTTGCCTCTGGCAACTATTCCTTAGAGTATTTTATATAAACTTAGAAGGAATACTTTCCTAAATGTTTTAGGTTGTCAGTAGTAACAACTTCATGGTGCCACATGCCACATATGATAAAATCAGATTATTAAAGTATAGCAACAATCTCATCTTGAATTTAGGATTTTGCATGTCCATCACTGGGGCTCAGGTATTACTAAGCCTATTTGAAGAAATGGTACACCACCCCAATAGTCAGTGATATTTATTTGCTTTGGAAAAGTTGTCCTGCAGCAAAGAAGTTACCACTGGGGGATAAGATGATTATGAATGTTGGATAGTGTCTATCACTCAGACTTGGCTTTCCATCCAGCTTCCTAGTACCTCCATGTATGAGTCTTATGGAGAATAAGGAAGTTATAAATATGATGTGAACAAATCCCCCCGCCCCCCGGACCCAGTTCTGTAAAACAGGGTAAAAGCAGAATTCTCCTACGTTGATGAGTTTGATAAAACTTTAGCAGAGAGCATGGTGCCAGTGGTGACAATGTAAGAAGTCATGATACTTGAACAGGGTAATATGTCAAACAGAATACTGGCATAGCCCAGAAATAACCCTAGTGCAACTATGATCAGGAACCGAGATGAGAATGCCTGGAAGAGTAGCAGTGACCCTTAGTAGAACTATGGAGCAAAGCACTGATTATGCTTCTTCATAAGCACACATGTGACATTCTCAGCCAATCATATAAATACAGGGGAACTGGGAGGGAGGCTTTGCAGAAGGCCAAAGTCATTCTGTGCATGTGAGAGTAGCCAAATCTAAACTTCCTAAACTCTTTCTGATACAAGTTTCCACTCTAGGGCTTATAGGATTTCATGCATATGAGAAAAGCAAGAAAGTAACATTCGAGTTACCACTTTTAATTTAGATCCATTCTTAGTCATCACCTATCAGAATCTAGGAAATTTTTAACACTGATATGCAACGTTTTCTGCTTTTATAAAAGAAGGTAAATATGAAACATATTTAATCACACATAATCGTTATTTTGCTACATCATAATTAAGAATAAACAGTAAGTAGTTCACAGAAATGACATTAATTAGCATTAATTTTATGCAGACAAACCAATTTTTAGAAAGATTTCCTTAGTTCATTTTGCTACTTTTCCTGTATACAGAATCAGTATTGACATCAAAACTTTTTATCGCTATCATATACTTTGATAGGCAGGCACCACATTTAATCTGATGCCAGACAAGTTTCTCAACCAATCAGTAAGGGTTGTATGCTGTATGCTTTGTTGCCAAAGAGTACTGGTTAGGTAGTCTAACAGTATTCCCAAATGTGACTTGTATGTGAAGAGTCAGGCACAGGTAAAAAGAGGAGAAATTAAGGTGGGCCTTGGCAAGTGGAAGAGAGAGAACATGATGCAGTTGTATCACTCAGCACTTCTGAGATGTAAATAAGGAGTAATTTTAGAACTGAGAGAAAGGAGGAAGAATACATCGAAGACACATAGTCAAGACTAGGCTTCTTGTTATTCTTCTGGTACCAAATCTCCACTAGATACCCTAAGGTAATTCAGTCAGTGGTGAGCAGTTTGAAAAGTTCTTCCATGTGTGAAGATGTCTTATCCTTTATTTGTATAGTTAAAATTAAGCTTTTCTGAGTAATGACCTAGCAGTATAGATAAGAATCTACTGTCAAGTAATAATTGTGAATTTATTCACAATAATTCCTATGAGTTTGTGCCAGAACCCTGAAATTATATGTGCCAGGAGAGCAAATAAATGTGGTTCTACTTGTGGTAAAGGCAGATTTTGTCATTTGTACAAATCCTTCCTGAGGACTGGTCAAATGATTAAAAAGCATCCTATTTGAAGACACAAGAAGGCTACTAAGGTAAGGAAGAGTTACGGAGCAAATATCAGGGCAAAGAAGGAAATCCAGAGAGGTGAACTTGGCATTGGGGGACACTTTTCCTAAAGGAGCGTAAGTTGATTGCAGTGGAACTACCAAGGAGTCAGAGAAGCTAAGAAGTACTTTCAACAGAACTTAACAAGATCCCTGGAATCCAGGGATCACTAAGGAGGAATACTAAACCTCCAGTTTTGGATGGGGACCTTGAATCCTTAGCTTGGAAATAATAGTGAAAGCAAAATAAAACCTTTCTCTTCAAGTCTAAAACCTAGCTACAAATCATCTCATGTGTAATTGAATTAAGGAATCCCAGGAGAGCTAGTGTTGGTAAATATCTGCCAAAAACTAACATATCCGGGAGGAATGTAACGTCAAGTTTCAAATTATCTTCAGATTTTTTTCATTTTCATTTCCTGGCACCTAATAAAAAACTAACCAACCATTTAAGAATGTACTTTTAAAAAATAAGATAAATAAAAGACAAGAGAAACAAAATCAGAAGAGATCCAGATAAGAGTTATCGGACACCATCTAAAGTAACTATGCTTAAGGAAATAAAACACAAAATTGAGAATTCATTTATAAAATTGGAAACTAGAAAAGAACCAAATGGCAGTTCTAAAACTGAAAAATGGAAAAACTTTAAAATTAAGAACTTGATGGAAATTTAATAGTATATTAGACATAGCTAAAGAGACCATAAAGAAATTACAATATATGTGCAAAGAGAACATCATGTGTAAGTGATTACAATCTCCATTTTTACTAATACTCTTACCTATTTAAGCAATAGTTCAGCAATGGTCCCCTCTCAGTTGAGCAGTATTGTTCTCAGGGTTACCCCCAAGTGCCTCAGTAATTTTGCATTAGTTTGCATCAGTATTCTGCAACCATTTCTTCAACCTCTCCTCTTTGAACAACTATCCCTGGGATATTCTTCCTCACTACAGCAGCCACACGTGTCAGTACATCCCTAGCCTAGCCAATACACGGTTACAGATACTCCCATTGTCACTCAGTTACTAGCTGTTCAGTTTTAACTAAAAACAAAACAAAACAAAAAACAAAACAAAAACACAAAAACAAACAAACAAAAAACAGGAGTGCCTGGGTGGCTCAGTGGGTTAAGGCCTCTGCCTTCAGCTCAGTTCGTGATCCCAGGATCCTGGGATCAAGCCCTGCATTGGGCTCTCTGCTCTGCAGGAATCCTGCTTCCCTTCCTCTCCCTCTGACTGCCTCTCTGCCTGCTTGTGATCTCTGTCTGTCAACTGAATAAATAAAATCTTAAATAGGGGCGCCTGGGTGGCTCAGTGGGTTAAGCCGCTGCCTTCGGCTCAGGTCATGATCTCGGAGTCCTGGGATCGAGCCCCGCATCGGGCTCTCTGCTCAGCAGGGAGCCTGCTTCCTCCTGTCTCTCTGCCTGCCTCTCTGCCTGCTTGTGATCTCTCTGTCAAATAAGTAAATAAAATCTTTAAAAAAAAAAAAATTGGAGGGCCCCTGGGTGGCTCAGTCAGTTGAGCATCTGCCTTTGGCTTGGCTCATGGTCCCAATGTCCTGGGATTGAGTCCTACATCTGGCTGCCTGCTCTGTGGGGAGCCTGCTTCTCCCTCTCCCTCTGCCTCTGCCTCTCTCTTTCTCTCTCTCTCTCAGTCTCTCTCTGTCTCTCACAAATAAATAAATAAAATCTTTAAAAACAACAACAACAACAAACTTTTGGTCTGGTGGTGGAGCTCTAGGTGGCATGTAACTTCTCTTTTTGACCCTAACAATCAACATCATCAACAAAAATATATATATTATATATTCCAGACTGTTGTAGGTGCTGGGAGATGGGTGCATCAGTGAAAACAAAAGGGAACCAAGCAACAAACACCAAAAAGTTAAAAATCTCTGTTCTCTAAAAGAGATAAATGTACCATAAATAAACAATAGATACAATAAGTAAATAAATACAGGTATTCTAGAATGTGAAGTACATGATAGTGAGCACATAGTGTTGTTTTTCTTATTGATACTATAATTGAGCTAAGGTTAGGAAAAAAAGTAGATTTTTATTGTTTTAGTCCTTGAAATCTGTTCAGACTAACTTTATGACACAGCATATGGTGAATTTTTTAAATGCTCTTTTATACTGGGAAAGAATGAGTGTTCTGTGAGGTATTCTTTACATTTGGGTTAGGTGAGTTTTACTAAAAAATTTTTGCTTTTACTAATTTTTTGTCTGCTCAATCCATTACTGACAAAAGTGTGCAAATTTAGACCAACATAGTATGCATTTGTCTATCTTTCTTTTCACTTTCGGTAAAGTTTGCTTTACAATTAATAAGGATATATAAGTTAGGTTCATAAAAAGTTGGAGTTATTTAGCTTCCTTGTGAATTAAGCCTTTATTTTATCATGATGGCCTCTCTATCTCTGGTTATACTTTTTTCCCTTAAAGTCTTTTTTTGCTTGATGTTTGATGTTTGATATGGCAACACAAAGTTTTTTTGGTTACATTTGTACTAAGTGGTTTCTCTGGAGCATTGCTTAGCACAGGGTCTCCCATACGGCTGCAATCAGTGTGCTGGCTGGGGCTCATCACAAGGTTCTACTAGGAGAGTAAGCTTCTAAGAGTCCTCATGTGCCTTCACAGACTATTCACCAGAGACCTTAGTTCCTTGCCATGTGGGTTTTTCCATTAGGGCAGCTGGAAATATGGCATCTGAGCTGTCTTCTTGTGCTCTCTTACTTGATTGTTCTGAGGAAAGTCACCTGCTATGCTGTGAGCTTTCCCAGATGACGGAAGCCTTCTAACTGCCACTTGAGTGAGCTTGGAAATAAGCCTTATGATGACTGTCTCCCTGGCCAACACCTTGATTGCAGCCTTCTGAGAACCCTGAGCTAGAGGCACCCAGCCAACCCATGCCAGGATTCCTGATATAATAATGGTTGTTTTTTTAAGCTGCTAAATTTTAGGGCTAATATGTACTATACAGAAATAGATAACTAATACAACTACCAAGTGTTAAGAAGATATCCTGGCTTGTAGAAACCACATAAGTAATTTTCTTATGGGCACAATTTTATTGAAATCAGTAGCATTTGCTTCCCCCACCCCCCAGTTTTACTGATACATAGTTGACATTCAATATTGCATGAGTTTAAGGTATACAGCATAATGACTTGACATATGTATATATTTTGAAATGATTACCACAGTAAATTTAGTTAACATCTGTCACCTCAAATAGTTCAATTTGTTTTTCCTCGTGGTGAGAACTTTTAGGATTTGCTCTCTCCTTTCAAGTATGCCATAGAACATTGTTAACTAGAGTTATCATATTGTACATTATGTCCTCGGTACTTATTTATCTTATAATTGTAGGTTTGTTCCTTCATCATCTTCACCAAATTCCCTCAACCCTGATTTCTTTTAACTGATTAAAATCAATATGGAAATTTATTGTTTAGCTACATAGATATACAGATCTCAAGGGTTATACCTGGGCCTAATAAGCAACTGGAGCAAAAACTAGACTCTTATTAATAAAGATCACTCTTTCCATTTTTATGTCATAGTTTTTCTGCTTCTCCCTCTGCACAGTTATAGATACTCTTCTGTCTCTCTCTCATTAATATGTGTCTATTTTAGTATGTCTTTCTGAATATAGTTATGTAATGCAGTTCCTAATTTTTGGTGTATTTGTAGTTCTATACCAATATCTTTATTAACTTATATTTAAAAGCTAATCCATTTCAACTGGAATTGTCCTATTTGGCTTGGTTTAAATTCCAAATCCAAGTGCTAAGAAAAGACCACTAAGACTTCCCGTGTCCCAGTACAAATTCCCTGGAGATGGCACCTGTCTGATTCATTGTGATTAGCATTCACCTCTTCTCCCATTTGGAGTTCAGCTCAACTAAGAAATAGGGACGGAAGTCAGCGTGATGGGTATTAAGGAGGGCATGTGTTGTGATGAGCACTGGGTGTTATACACAACTAACGAATCATTGAATGCTACATCAAAAACTAATGATGTACTATATGTTGGCTAGCTGAACATAATAATAAAAAAAGTCAGCATGATCAAAATACCCATTTTATTTTAGGTAAAGCTAATTTGCATGAGGAGGAACAGCATTTCCTTTTAAGACGGTGATTTCCCCAAGCTTTCCAGTGATATCTAAAGCTATTAACTGATAGTAACTGTACGTGGAATATGAAGCAATTGGAAGTTGCCAAAAACCTGTCATTTTCACTGACCAGTAGAAAGCCTAGTGGAATGGGAATGTCTACCCTAAAGGCCTTTTGAGAGTTAAAAAATTGTCAGTTAGTCTGGCATGAGACTCATAGGTCTACCTTTTAATAAGTACTAGGTGATTTTTGAAGGGGTGCAGGAATCACATTTCAAGAAACAGCCAAAAAAGAAGAGCAACTAAAGGGAAGAAGCAAGGAAATGGCACAGAGGAAGAGAAAGGAAAATAAAATACACAGTATGGGTGACAGGTAAATTTCTATAGGTGCCAAGAAGTTTGTGTACATTTGATCTCGTTTTGAGATATATAACTATTATGTCTTTCAGGAATTAGTCAAATATTTCAAAATGCTTTCTTATTAAATTCTACAATATTTTCATGATCAGCAAACTTTTTCTGTAAAGGGCCAGAGAGTAAATATTTTAGACTTCCTAGGCTATACAGTGTCTTTCACAACCATTCGATCCTGCCATTGTGGCACAAAAATAGACTTGATGATATGTAAATGAATTGCATGATTATATTTCACTAAAACTTTATTTACAAAAACTGGCAATGGGTGGTATTTTGGCCCATGAGTCATAGTTTGTCAATCTCTGATAGAGCTGATTAGCAAGCATTGTCAGCTATTTGAGGAAGACATGAAACTTAATTGGATTTCTAAAGGTTACATAGAAATTTAACAGGAACAGTTAAAATCTAGGTTAAATTGTAGTGCAGCTTTTTAAAAATTATAAAGGAAATTTATAAATAAAATTTCTGAATTGGAGTCTATTTGGTAAGTTATGGAGATCTAATGTGATTACATTTAACAGTACTGAATTGTATACTTGGAATTTGCTGAGAGGATAGATCTTAAGAATTGTCACCATAAAGAAAGAAGAAAAAAAGAAAATGGCAACTATATGAGGTGGTGAATATACTAAACAGTTTTTAAAGAATTTATTTATTTATTTATTTATTTATTTATTTGAGAGAATGAGAGAGAGAGAGAGAGAGAGACCATGCAGAGGGTGGGGGGAAAATAGGAGGAAGAATCTCAAGCAGGCTCCACACTAGCCCAGAGCCTGGGGCGGGTGGGGGGAGCTCAAACCCATGACTCTGAGATCATGACCTGAGTTGAAACCAGGATTTGGACGCTTAACAACTGAGCGACCCAGGTGCCCCTAAATAGTTTTATTTTATAATGTATATGTGTATCAAATGGTCATGTTTTATACTTTAATATATATAATTTTTAATTACCAATTATACTCAATAAAGCTGGGGGGAAAAATCTACTTGGCAAATGAACTCTGCTGAGCAAAGAACAGTTAAAAACAATAAACTACTTGTGGTCCTTGAAAGAAGTTTCTTCTGAACAGCTTTATAGTAGTTACTGAGATTATAACATATGCTAAGGAAATCATAGTAGAAGGAAAATCACATTTTTAACTTGTATCTGAAAAATATTAATGGGAAATCTTAGCATATGGACAATGTCTTATTAAAATATGGGGAAGATATCTCCATCCCTTTCATTGACTCTAAAACATTGCTTATGTCTAAGGAAAGGATTTCTGATATTACAGGTTCAAATATATCATCAGTACCTAAATGTCAAGGGTTAAGAGATGTTCAATGAAATGTGGTTAGTGAAATGTCATGTGGCAGAATTCCAATCATGAAATGCTACAAAATGAGGGGTCACAGTAACCTGTGATGTGAAAGAAAATGTCAGTAATAGAATGGAACAGTAAATAACACTATCCTGCTTGTTATCTGAATGGACACTTGGCAATTCATTTCATCTTCACTTGATCACTGTTTCCTCTCTATGATCTGTGCACCTATGAGTGCCCCCTTTTGCTCATTCTCTCTCCCTAACATACATACATAACAAACAGGCACTGTTTAAATACTTTTAAAAGATAAAAAAGATGTAAGATAGAGAACCCCACTGAGCTCAAAGGTAGCTATTATTTCTCATAATATACTCAAGCAAAATATAGTGAGTTTAAGATATTATACTATGATAGAAATGAGTTCTTGAGCCAGTTAGATTTTAGGAAATTACTCATTGTTTTTCAATCTGATAGTCTTATCGAGAGAAAGGCAATCTGAGCTCTGCCTTCCTGTTCTCTATGATTTGTAGCCATTTTTTTCATGTTTTCTATAATGCTTTATTTGCAGTACTGTGTAGTGTCTGCCACTACTGAACTGTGTTTTACACAAATGCTGCAGCCAAAACATAACCCAGTTTGCTGGGAATTAGACCAGTTTGTGTGAACTTGGTAGTAGCTTTGGAAATAGGATTTGCTCTGGAAGTTGGTAGACTCTTTCTTTGATTACCACCCAACTAACCAGCCTCCCAGCATCCTCATTCTTGTGTAGTCTCCCCTATAAATCTGGTCTGGCCCTGAAATATGCTATAACCAGTAAAATGCAGCAGGAGGACATTGTGCCAGTTCTTGGCTGAAGCTTTCGGAAAACCCAGAGGCTTTTGCTTTTGCACTTTATGTTTTTGCATTTGGGGAAGAGCCAGCTGCTGTGCAAGAAGTCAGCTACTTTGAGAACACTAAGCACATGGACAAATTGACTAGGAAGACTACCCATGGTTGAGAAATGAGGTGTCTAGGCAATGGCAAAAACAGAGGCCCTAAGCATGGGACCCCAGTGGAACTGATGTTGCCAGCCCCCTGTCACTTGAGCCACACCAGTATACTACGTGCTACAAAGATGAGCTGAGCCAACCCACCATCCTCTGTCCAAAGTCCTGGCCCACAGAATCATAAGCAAATAAAAGGTGGTGGTTTTAAGCCACTAAGCTTTGGGGGAGTCATGCAAACACAATGTGTAACTGAAGTTGAAGAAGAGGGACAATCACAGGCAAAGCCAGGAAAAAGTAAAGACCCTGGTAACCTAACAGTGTTCTTGAGGGAGAGCCAGAAAATGTCATTATATACAACCAAACACACTCTGCCCTAGGTGCCCTCACACAAATGATGTACCATTACACCAGGCAGTCTTTTAATAATGAGAGGAGATAATATGGTCCCATCATATAACAAAGGGACGGGACATATATATATATATACTCTTTAGTTTTTGGGACATAGATCCTATCTGGAGGGCAGAGAACAGAAACATTCCTCTTCTGCAGGTTACTTTTAATAGAAGGGTCAAGAAAGAGAACAGAATTGTCAAGGTTTACAATCCTATATTTGCATCAATAAACAAAAATTTTGATATAGGCAAGGTGTTATGGCCATCCTGAGACACCCACTCAAAATTTGGTTTGGATGTCGAGACTAAAGACAACACAGGTTTTCTGGGGGAGAGCAGAGCAGGATTCTCAAGCTGGTTTAAAAATGGCTTGAAAGAGGATAGAAAGGAGGCTTGTTTGGGGTTTTCGTGGTGGAGAAGTGGAGTAGGGTCATGCCCTTACAGAAAAGGGCATGCCTGGTTTGAATTTCTTACCAGTGCCAAAGAAGGGAGCATCTGGACTTTCTTATTAGCTTGTCCGAATGTGAGACAAAGGAGAAGAAGCAGTGGTGGGGCTCAAAAGCTTTCAGCAGTCAAACATCTGAAAATGGAGTCAAACTCTTTGTTATGATCCATTCCTTAATGTTTGATGGCTAAAATGTACCATGTTCATTTAAATGAATTTGAACTTATTTAAGTAGGCCATTATGCATTCCATGAAGCCCAGTGTATGAGACCAGCAAGGGGGAGACAGGTCCTTGAATGTCTTCTTCAAGAGCCCAGCATTATATATATACTGAAAAGTAAAATGAGTGCTTTGGTCACTATCAGTAACATCTGGAGTTCTGAAGAGGATAAGAAATGTCTTGATGAAGCCATGGATTTTAGCTTTAGTGTGAGTAGAAACATGTGTGACCTTGATATATGTTTTGGATGTCTATGAGGCAAGAAAGTACCAGAGTTCTTAGGGTAAAGAACTAAGGGGGCAGTAGGGGATAGGAAATTGTTGTTGCTGCCACTGAGTGGATCAGACATCCAGACCATTTGCACTGGTTCAAGAGACTAAAATTGTACAAATAGGGCTGATTGTCAGCCAAGGCGTCCCGTGCTAATATGCCTGACATCCAGTGTTTCAATGCCTGAAGTCTGACCAGTTATGCTGATCCCTGTGTCCTGTCCTCTATCAGAGACATCCTGGTTAAGGGTTAGAAAGCAGCTGCTCTCCAGGGAGTTCCATCATTTGTGGATGCTGATAAATAATTTCATCCGTAAAGTTCACAAATTCATTTTGCTATTCATTCCGTTGATCCCAAGGGGCTCAGGTAGCCAGATACCTGGAGATGGATTATCTTCTTTCATACTCTGGCAGATAGCAGGAGACTAAGGACAGAGGAGGCAACCCCTCCTGCAGGAAGGACGTGTCAGAGGGCCTAGGCTTTTCTCTGTCCTGTAGCAAGGCACCTCAGCAGTCACGCTGAGTTTGAGGTTTGCTACTTCCATGATCCAAGATAGGCAGCTGGGTATGGAGTGTCACACGTCCAGTGTGTGGAGAAAAATTGCTAATATAATGGCATAGAGAATTGGGTCAAGTGGGGCAATTTTTGCATCGGAAGCCTGTAGGCAATTTGTGATCTTTATAGGTACTCAGAAGACTCCAAAAGACATGAAAAGAGGTTGCAAAAGCCTCAGTGACAAAGGAGTCTTTGGAGATACTAAAGGGAATGTATATTGTACTAAATTTGAACAGATTCTAGAGAATTTTGCTGTAATCTACAGTAGAAAAATATGTTTGTGTGGAGTTGGAAATTTCAAGAATATTGATATGGAAACCTAAATACATGAGACTACGGCATCTACTGTGTGTTCCTATTCATTCTTTACAAATATAAGAAGAAGGCAGATTAGACTATTAAATGGAGAAGTGGGAATAATTACCTCTTCTCTATATAGGACTTTTATAGTGTAGTTCAGTCCTTGAAAGCCCCAATTCTAATTTGAGCTTTATTAACTATTTTAACTAGAGAGATGGTCTATGTAGTCCTATTTTGTCAAGCTGATTTATAAGTACAAAGACTTAATTTAATCTTTAACTTACTATTCATTAGGTCAGGGCAATTATGCTCATTATAGCACGTTTTTGGGCAATAAGTGCTATGAATATGGGGGATTTAGGCAAGACAGTAGTTTTAATAGCTAAAATGAGATGCATGTGTACTCAACTTTATATTCAATAACTCCCCTAAGATTATGGGGGGTACTTTGTTTCAGTTTGGTGGGATTTCCCAGTGTAACTGTATTTTGAGCCCCCACATCAATTGAGGCCTTAAAAATTTGCCAATTGGTGCATTGATAGGAAAGTTAAATACCTATACTGTAGAAGCACAAAACTAATCAGCACCTGTTTTTTTTTTCTCCTTTTCTGTGTACATTACTATAGTAACTTTTGGATTTCCAATTGGGTCAAATTGTGGACCTCTTTTTTCATTTATTTATTTATTTTGTATATTTCCTTCCTCTCTCCCTCCCTCTCTCCTTTCTTTCTTTCTTCCTGCTTTCTTGCTTGCTCTGTGTGTGTGTGTGTGTGTGTGTGTGTGTGTGTGTGTGGTTACTGGATATACTTCAGTGGGTTCCTCTCTACCCTACTCATAATAGGCTTCTTCCTCCAGAGAGCCCCAAATCAGTGTCATCAGGATTAGGGATCTCACCTCTGGCAATGGTTGAATTAGTCTGTGATTGTGCTACAGGAATGCCACAGGTGTTTTTCCTTATGTCCCTGATGATAAGTATCCTTTTTGGCAATGGAGACAAAAGCGCAGCAGCAGCAGCACCAGCAAAGGCATTTTATAGTGTCTCAGTGAGCCCTCTGTCTTTAGGAAGGTAGAATTCAGCAATTCCCATTTTCAAATAATGACTGCTATTCAAATAACTGTTCTTCCTCCCCTGAGTTACCGCCCAGTAGCCCATGCATATCACACGGATGCAGTCATTCCCTTGAACTCTCTGTGGATGAGGCGTACACCTGAATGAAACACACCAGATCACAGCTGGTCACACGGCAAGAGTCAATCTCTGAACCTACTGTCAGTCACGGTTTTTGCTGGAATCAGGATACCTAATTTAATCTAAGACATACAGGTGAGCCTGGGCTGAGATACATGACCCAGGGCTGCTTTAATGAGGGCCTGAATCACATACTTCTTTCCCTAAAAGTCAATTAATTATTAAAACTTAGGTTGATTAAATCTGTAATGGCGGCTCAGTAGAACTCAGAAGATAGAGCACGGAGCTGCACAGCTCAGCATGCAGGCTAGCTACAGGCAGCAGCTCAGAGTACATGCTTGCCATCAGACAGCAGAACCTGTTAGTAAGCCAAAGAAAGAGAAGACCTCCAGTGACAGTGGTTATTGTCTCGAGTCAGCTGTGACATTCTGCAGAGACAGGAGGCGTACGCAGAAGCAGAATGGACCTCCGCCAAAATCTGGTTTGGATTTCAAGTCTGCAGGCTCCAGGCACACACCAAAAGGGGAGGAAAAAGGTTTATTTATGTAATGAGGCTTTCTGGGGAGAGGAGAGCAGACTTCCCAAGCAGGTCCAAACATGGCTTGAGAGAGCAGAGGAAAGAGACTGGTTTGGGTTTTCATGATGATTAAGAGATGCTGGGAAGGGGCTTTTGTGGCTTGACCTCCCTTTCAAAGAAAGAAGCAGTTCTTATCAGCAAGATGTGAGGCAGAAAGGAGAGAGGAGTGGTGAGGTTGTAAAAGCTCTCAGCAGTCAAACATCAAAAATAGAGTCAGACTCAATCAGAGGGATTTCTGGATATAACCGCTCATAGTGGAGTGAATTACCAGTGATGGTTGTAGACTGTATGAGCTGAGGGGAGTTTAGATGACATGCTGTGGAAGATGGTAGCTTACTAGATCACCCCAGAGGACACCTGGGTACTTATAATACTTTCCAAAGGGAAACAGAAGGATGAGAGCAAAGCTTTTAAATGACGCCTCCCCTGAAAAGCAAGTCTTCTATTTTTCTGATATTGTGGCGTTTTAACAAGTCAACTTTAAAAGGTAATACCTTACATAATCAACATTCATTGCTGTATTCCATATAGAGAAGCATGCATAGGACTTAATACTATTTATGGCATGGGGGGTGGGGAGAGGACTGTGCAAACATTGGCTAAATAAATATATGAAATTTCTGGAGTTTCAGACTTTAAAAACTACTTTCTCAGGTTTATCTCATTTGATATTTAAATGCCTCCTCTGAGAAACACACTATTATCTACATTTTACAGGCAAGGGAACTGAGGTTCAGAAAAAATAATACCTTTGCTCAAATTCAGGCAGCGAAAGAGCCAAGGTTCAAGCCCAGTTATTTCTAAAGACTTATGTGTTTTTTACCAAAGCATGCTATCCCTGCTAGGGATAGAGATAGGAGATCTCTATTTGGAGATAAATGAGTTTCTCTCATAGAGTACTTTCTGGTTCTTTCATCTTTCTGATCTTCAAAACTCGATTTCATAGTCTAAGGACTGTTTCAGTGAATGTTGAAAAAAAATACATTAGACACATTTATTTCTAATAGCACTTAATTCCAGTGATTCGCAAACTGTTGTTCAAACACTTTGTCTGGAATAATTCTTATTTCTATCACTGACACATATTAATAGTCCAGATTCAGATATTCTCAGTGATTCATTTATTATACTTGGTATCCTGAAATATTTTGAATTTTTTTTTTGAAGATCTGAAGAAAAAGAAATAATCAGATCTCTCTCCAAAGCAGTCCTTTCTTTCCTCCTAAATTAAAAATTACATCCAGGAGATGAGTTCTAGTTGACTGTAACCCTAAATGGAATTTGTTTAAAAGTCCTTACCACTCTGATTGTTCAGTCTGTAATCAACATTCAAGTTCAGAAGCTATATAAACTATGTTCCTTAAATGAGTGAGTCACATGAAAACTCTCACAGCATAACAAATTTTTTTTTAAGGAACAAAGCTTATCACAAGTAGTAGAAAGCTGAATTATATTTTGTTGTCAATTTACTCAAGGAGACCATTTTCAAAATAATACACTGTAAAATTCCATCTATGCCTCGATTTCTAAAGTATCTAACAGCTGAATCCCTGCCATTATTATTCCATCTACTGATGCCCTAGATATCTATCTCAGATAACATTCCCAGATGTCTTGAAAGCATTTCTCTGTTGGATGGAGAGCACTGTCATTGACCAAATTCGTTCCTCCTGGTGCCTCTCTTTCCTTAGATTCCTGATAGACTTGTCCATCAGACTACAGTTCATTTAAGGGCAGAAGTATCTGAATTCTAATGGAAAAATTGCCTAGATTCTCACCCTGAAATCCTGCAAAAAGTCTCAGTGATAAGCTTCCGAATATACATTTAATTTCAAAGAAATGTGATTTACCTATTACAAAGGCATCGCTTTTAGTAGTTAATTACATACCTCCCTGCTAATTCCGAGAAGGCACATTTCTGAGATCTAAAAAGAGGTAATGACATCACTATCTGTGAACCTCTTCTGTTAATGTGTGGTAACGAACATTGGGCATTACCTTTACTTGTTTCTTTGTGTGTGGGGAGGTGGGAGGAGTGATTTCTCACAGTACTTATTATACTTTATTATGGCAGTTTAATTCCCAGTCTTCTTCCTTAACAAATAGGATTCATGCATACTCTTTAGTTCTTATAGGTCTAGCACTGGACTTTGGTGAATGTTTGTTGAACTAAATCCTAAAATAAAAGTGACTTTTTTTCTTTCTGTGGTATCTTCTCTATGGAACCTTGAGCAATTCAAAATATATTGGCAGGTATCTTTCCTGTATCCATACCTTCCATTTGAAGGAGGATGGATTTGTGTGATGGTAAGCTGTACTCTGAATTTTCGATCCAAATGTTGTTTTTGTAACTGAGTTAATATTAAGGTCTCAAAGGGAAAAATCTATTTTTAGACTCACAATAATAGTGTCATTACATCCTGTTTCAGATGCTGAGTGCTTCTATTTAGTACCAGTTGAGTACTCAGATAATGGCTTAATCATCTTTATCCTTCCTGTTCTATGATACTATATTTTGGGAGATAAAATAAAAACTCTTTGATGGGAGTGATAAATACATCCCACATATGACACAACTAGTTCCTACACCTGCATCATAAGTCTCTCTCTTCTCAGAATTCTAGAACTTTCCCCTACATGTAAATAAGCAATCTTTGTTCTCAAATGATGCATAAGTCACATTTTTAAAAAAATCCATTATGATTTTTTAACATTATGAACAAACTGTGGCCCTGTAATCCCTCAAGAAAGAGTAGTTTAGTTGAAATGACTCTAGGACTGTGATGAGTTGCTAAGTCATTGTAGATCCTCAGTGCTAGCCCCTGTTGCTGGCACAGTTTCAGCCCCTGTGTCAACAAGAAAACTTGGTTTCTCACATGATCCAGGCATCCCTGTGGTTAGTTAGCAAGAGGCACGTATTTCTGTACTGGTAGAATTGGAACTTGATTTTCCAAGTTCTTTAATTCCCTAATGAATGGGACTTGCTTACACTTTTATCTTTTTCTCCCTTGGAATTTATTCATTAGCATCCTAAGATGCTGTCATTCCCAACTCTACCCTCCAAAATATTTTAATCACTGAGCATGAATAATATATATAAGAATGTCATTCCCAAGCTTTCAGTTTTTACCCATTTTCTACAAAGTAAATCCACTCTTTTTAGTAAATAGAAGCATTCTGTGGTTTCACTTCCTCTCACCACTTACCACCTAACCCTTTAAACTCTAATAATGCCCAAATGCTTCCCATAACCCCAAGGAATTTCACAATTCAAAGAGCACTGTCTTGTGCACTTCCTACCTAGCTTCACCTGGCTTTCAGTCCTTCATCTCAGCCAGTATTTCCTTCAGGAAACCAAAGGTGCAAGTAAGAACCTTTCCATTGTGTTCCCTGCAAACCTGAACATACTTCTAATCTATCAGTCAAAATGTGTATGCCTGTTATAATCTAATTAGGCATTATGATGTACTATAGTTTTAAACAATATCTTCTCTGCAGCTGTTGCCAGGAAATTCAAAGAAAGGAGTCATATCTAATGTGTCTTTGGCCTCCCTTGCCCATAGTACAAATGGTTCATATAGAGGCTAAGTAATTATTGGTTAAACTGAAGTGAACCAGAAATTAAAAGGGAGGTCTAAAATTATTTTCCTGAATACCTTATTTTAGAAGGACAAAGTTAATAGTTGTGATTCACATATGGCTCTCTTAAGGGAGCAGCGGGGGTGGTGGGTAGGGGGGAGAGCAAAGCAACTAGTCATTGCTAGATTCCTTTAAAAACTCAAAACCAACCCTTGACACAGATCAGTGAAAATCAACTATAATATAAATTTGTATACAGCATTATTGAAAGTGATTTTTATTTGGACTTGAGTAACTTTATAGTATACCTTAATTAGAATAAAATTTGGGAGTGGCAGGTTCTTGTCACAGGTGATTTGCATTAGCAGAACATTAAAAAATAGATATGTCCTCAACGTCCTCTTGTTGCAATATTGATCAAAGTTAAATGATATCTGTTCAGTAAAGTTTACAGTCACATATCTTCCTCCAAGTTTCACAGATTGTAATTTCCATGCTGAATTCTTTTGAACAATGTGGGCCAGAATAAACCAGAGGTAGAAAAAAATTGGTTAAATTAGCAGACCACAGCTAAGCCAGGAGAACAAAATTAAGGTTCAATTTTGAGGGAGAAGCATTAGATTCAAATTTTATTCAGAGTCATGGTGAGCTACACACACCATCAAAAAGCTCCTTGGACCACTCATTCATATAGAAATGATCCAACACATTGCAGACACTAAAAGACAAAGTTCTTCTGACAAAGTCGCATGTTGACAATGAGGTTTTTTTCTTTTGTTTGTTTGTTTCTTTCTTTGTCTTTAATCCATAACCCTTGAGTTCCCTGTTTGATTCTATTAGATGAAACACTGATTATTAATATAAAGTCATGCATTTGGAAAGCTGAGAAATCAGTCTGGGCTCTCAGTGTCTGTTTTAATATGGGAGCATCCCATTTTTTTGAATTGACCTGGAAAGTTGAGTATAAACTTTGTCAATATGGTCAAATATGGAGTCCCCAGACTTGGATTCTTTTAACCAGATTTCACCCGGCCATATCATTGGATTAACTAATGCCTCTGTAAAATCATCAGATTGATCTTGTTGTACACTGAATTTATAGTTAGTAGGTTATTCTCCCTTAACTGTAAACACATCTGCTTACACCAGATAAACTGGATGCTTACCAAGAACCAGGTGTTTTTGCCTCTAAATCTCTTTATGCCAGTTTTCTTTGCCATGGTAGTTTCCAAAGTTAGCTGTCATCATTTTTCTTCTCCCTGCATGAACATGCCACTGGTCTGCCTTCGGCTCAGGTCATGATCCCAGGGTCATCCTACATTGGGCTCTTTGCTCAGCAGGGAGCCTGCTTCTGTCTCTGCCTGGCTGCTCCCAATGGGGAGCCACCCACCAACTGGGTGACTTAGTTGGTTGAGCATCCGACTCTTGATTTCAGCTCAGGTCATGGTCTCAGGTCATGGGATCGAGCCCTGCATCTGGCTCTGTGCTTGGCCAGGAGTCTGCGAGATTCTCTCTTTCCCTCTGCCCTTCCCCCTGTTCTCTCTCTCTCTCTCTCTCTTAAACCAATCAATTAATCAGTCTTTAAAAAAAAAAAGCCATCTGTGATTCTCTGGTTTCTTATTCATCTGGCAGGGTAACTGAAAAGCCTTTGAGTTACAGATGATTCACCTATAAGACAGAGCCTTAGATCAACGTAGGTCCCTAATTGAGGAGATGAAACAGTGCTCCTTGCCCACCCATGTAAAATATATATACCATAAGCTACTCATAAACTCTTGCTGAACTTACTGAAAATTTTGGAACTGTTTTGTTACCGCAACATAACCTAGCCTACCATAATAATGCAATATAGTATAATCACAAAAATAATTAATAAATTCATCCAGCATATAGTGGGCATCTACTAGGGCCAAGGAACGTTACAAGACACGAGGGTTAGGTTTGTACAAAAAGACACAATCTGTGTCCTTGGCGAGCTTACAGTCTAATGAGGAAAGTGGAAAAACAAGCCTTCGACAAGGAGCATTGGTAAGTACCCAGCAAACATGTGCTGCAACTATGCCAGGCACTTGGCAGAAAAGTGTGAGTAAGGAATTTTCAATGTAATATAGACATGGTAATAGATTAATATAATATAATATTTCAAGAAAGTCTGTACAAAATATTTGGACAGTAAAGATAAAAAAAGCAAATAATTATCTGGAGATGTCATGGAAGGCTTCTCAGAGGAGGTGACATTAGTTTAGATCTTGAAAAGTAAGTAAGAATTTACCTACTGGAAAGGTTCATGTAGTAGTCATTAGCACTGCTCAACAAAATTACCTCACTTCCATTCTTCCGTGATAGAATTGCACATCTTGTCCCCTTTCAATTTAGAAATAGCCATGTACTTTTCTTTGGCCAATAAAATGTGAATAGAATGAGTGAGTGATACTTCCAGGCAAAAAAATTTAAGAGCCAATGCATTATTTTCCACGGTCCTTTCTCATTTCTGATCACAAGTGCAATTGGAGATGAAGTTTCAATTAGCCTTGTGACAGAGGGACTATGATGAGATAGATGAGCCCCAGCTAGCCACATTACATGAGTGAAAATAAATTTTTATTGTTTTAAGACACCAATAGGTGAAGAGTCATTTGTTACTACAACATTACTAATTCTGACTGAAATAGTATATTCCAGGCTAAGAGAGGAGCTAGTGCAAAAAGACCCGGAAGTGTGAAAGATTATTGTGCATTTTGGAAACAGTGAATTCAGTGGGGCTTAAGTTCAAGGTATGTAGTGAAAAAAGGGTGAAATAAGATGAGGTAAGACAGGACAAGGTGTGAGTGGTCTCCTGTTGCTGTTAAAAGACTACTTGAAGCAAGAAAATTTAATTTTGGAATGGTGATGGTCAAGGTATGAGCACATGTGTACCTTCACTCACTACCTGACCCTGTGCTAAGGACAATCCTTTGTAAAGAGCCCTTAGAGAAAGATTTTTGAATAAACAGTTTTCCTGTTGAGGCAATTATTAGATATACTGATGAAGTCACGCTGTTAACTTTTTGTTTTGTATCATCTAAAACAGGATGTTGTGAAAGCCTTGAATCTATTGTCTGTCATTGCCACCATATTTTGTTTGGAGAATGTTAATATCTCCTAAAAAAATAAAACTGAAAAAAAAATTTTATTTTTTTTTTTAGATTTGTTTGAGAGATGGAGCAACATGCCGATTATCTGTGGCAGTGGGGAAATGAAACTGTCACATCAATTACAAAAGCTGCTAAGTTGCCAGCAGGAAAAGCATTGATTCTTGGTGAGTTCAGATCTGTAATTTCAGATACCTTTGTCATCTTACTGAATGGAGAACTTTGAAAAGAAAATCACTTCTTCCATTCATAACAATAACCATTATTGGAGCCTTTGAAAGGAACTGATAAAATGAAAATTTATTTTTGAAATACCCTCAGTTGTTAATTTTTATTTCTAATTTAATTTTCATTTTTCCTTTCTTTGTGGTATCAGTTTATCAGCTCACTAGATTCCTAACGGGACTCGGTGTGACCATACAGTCAGTAGTTTGCAAGTTTTTTTTCAACATGTAGCTAAATAAGAGTGATTCAAAATTGTGTGCATTCCTATCTCAACAAAAAAGCATTTGTTTCTATTAACAGTTTAAATTCTGGGCATAGTTTGTTTTTTCCATCCTGTTGTTTCCACTAAAGCCATCTGGTCTCTTCATGAAGTAGAAATCAAGATATTTAGGAAATTTTGAAAGTCTTTGCTCTCTATGGACTGGATCAAATTGTTCTAAAGTCAGTCCACGGGGACTTTTGGGATGGATGCCAGGCAGGGATTGACAGGTCTTATTTATCAAACATCTTTATAAGCCCTGCTTGGTACACTTGGTACACTTATCTAACCCCAACATCTCCCCTCCTACCACCAATAACTAGGCTGATGACTGCCTGAAAAGTTTAGGAGTTGCAGATTTTTTGTTTAGGGATTGTGACAGAATCCTTTTTTTTTTCTCCCTGAACACAGAGGAAGACTATATTTCTGAGTCTCCCTTGAAGTTAGATTATGGCCATCTGACTGGATTCGGTTAAAGAGATATAGGTATAACTAATGTATTCATTTTGAAGCCTGCACTAAAATTCTCCTATGTACTTGCCCACACTCTTCCTTCTATGGTTACCATGGAGGCCATGATTTCAAGATGGCAATGTTATATAATGAAAGGAAGCCTAGATTTCTGAAACATTCTTGAAGGAGAACTAGCTAACTTGCAGCCAATAGTAATGTGAGAAAGCAATTTTTATCAAGCCACTGAGATTTGGTAGTTGGTTTTCACAATGGTTGGTATTTCTTGTTCTAATACAGGATAAATTTTGAAATTAGAAAAGGTAACCTTTGGGGCGTCTGGGTGGCTCAGTGGGTTAAAGCCTCTGCCTTCAGCTTCAGGGTCCTGGGATCGAGCCCCACATCAGGCTCTCTGCTCAGCAGGGAGCCTGCTTCCCTTCCTCTCTCTCTGCCTGCCTCTCTGCCTACTTGTGATCTCTGTCTGTCAAATAAATAAATAAATAACATCTTTAAAAAAAAAAGAAAAGAAAAAGTAACCTTCCTGTTCAAAGTTTATAATAATATGGGAGAAACAATAGAAAGCCCTACAAGTAGGACTTCTAGACTCCAAAATGACACTTAAAAAATACTAATACTGACAGCATGACTTACATAAACTATAACTCCCACTTGGGTTGAACCAATATTTAAAATTACTTTCTAGAGGACTGTGGTCACATCACTTTCCATCTTAGCTTAGGAACAGAGACAAATTTGTAACATGTTTATTGTATAAGAATAGTACACAAATCCAACAAGTAAAAGAATAAGTTATAACAGGTGCAAGAAAAAGTCTGTAAAAGAAATTGTGACTTTTACTGACTTGTACTAAAGAAATATTTTGCAGAGTTGACTTATTCAAGCAATGAAATGAAGAAATCAGTTCTGCTTTCAGTTTCATCATAACCAAATAGTGATTTCACATCACTAAACGCAGGTTCATTGAAACAGAAATGGTTTGTAGTATTTCACTTCTCAGTTTCAGGAGAGATTTTCATGCATTCCCAACATCTCATATATTTACTCACCTAGAAAATCTGTCTTTTAGCCTTTTGTATATAACTTAGGTGCTCAAGGGCTTGACAGTTGATTTGAGTAGCATGTTAGTATGACACATTCACAATCTTCAGCAGGTGGTATTGGTTTGTGAGTAGCCTTTTTGATAGAACAACCTCCTCATAATGTTGTATCAGTTCAGTAAAAAATCCCATTAAGTGATGCTAAACATCACTTTTTTTTTTTAAGATTTTATTTATTTATTTGACAGACAGGGATCACAAGTAGGCAGAGAGACAGGCAGAGAGAGAGGGGGGGAAGTAGGCTCCCTGCCGAGCGGAGAGCCCGATGTGGGGCTCGATCCCAGGACCCTGGGATCATGACCTGAGCCGAAGGCAGAGGCTTTAACCCACTGAGCCACCCAGGCGCCCCTAAACATCACTTTTTTGACTTTTTGCTTCTGTAAGCTGTAATTAGAGTTTTAAAATTTCTTCCTTAAAAGCCAAGTTTTAGCACACAGACAGTGGTTAGTGATTCATTATTGGAAAATGTAGTATTTTTGGCATTTCATCTCCTAAACTATTTCAAGTCTGGCCCACATGACAGACATATCATAAAAGCCATTACTTACTTTCTTTAATTTTAAAATCTTAAGTGGGTCTACATATTGGCAAATTGAGTCACTCTTATAGAATGGAAATGAGCATTTTTTAAAATTAAGTTACCAAACTAAGAAACCTTGTCCATTGGGCCTCATGCATCTTTCAGGCTCAGGTACTTGTAAGTGAGTGTTGTGCAATAGAAAAGGTGCTAGTTTACAAAACTGAAATGTGGACTTTCTTCTGGCCCCCCACTTTGTGTGACCTTGGCAGGGTCTTTTATAATAATAAGTAGCTTTTGGACGATACTTGAAAAGCCTTGAGTATTTTTGCATATGTCTCATCCTATATATGAATTAGTTAGAATCACAATTTTAGTTTACTAGAGATTCATCAGATCTAATTTTAGAGGAGAGCAGGTACTATCCCTGTTCATGTAAAATGTTACCATGAAATTATGTGATAGATCACATTCCTAAGCTACAATACCTGTCGATCAGCAGGGCAACACCCATAATATAAGGACTGGTATCACTTTGTTATAAAGTCAAAGACCTCTTTTATCAAATTTTGCTACATTCAGGTATTATATTAAATGAGAAAATTAATTTCATAATTTGTTCTGTCAGAGTTTTTTTTAATTTATTAATAACTTATTAAGCCAAGCCATGAAACCCAAGCTTGTCTCACAGAAATATACAGTGATAAATTCAACAAGCTTGCTAGACACATCTCCAAAGGCAAGGGAAACAAAGGCAAAAATGAACTACTGGGATGTCATCAGGGTAAAAAACTTTTGCACTGAAAGGAAACAGTCGAAAAACCAAAAGGCAACCGACAGAATGGGAGAAGATACTTGCAAATGTCTTAAAGGGCTAGTATTCAGAATCTATTTAAAAACAAAACAAAACAAAAAAAATAAAACAAAACAAAACTTACTGAGGCACCTGGGTGGCTCAGTCACTAAGTGTCTGCCTTGGGCTCAGATCATGATCCCAGGGTCCTGGGGTCAAGCCCCACATTGGGCTCTCTGTTCAGCGGGAAGTCTACTTCTCTGTCTCCCACTCCCTCTGCTTGTGTTCGCTCTTTTGCTGTGTCTCTGTCAAATAAATAAAATCTTTAAAAAAAAGAAAACAACTTATCAGACTGAACACCCAAAGAACAAATAATCCACTCAACAAATGGGCAGAAGATACAAACAGACATTTCTGCAAAGAAGACGTCCAAATGGCCAACAGAATATGAAAATGTGTTCAACATCAACATCTCTCAGCATCAGGGAAGTAAAAATCAAAACCTCAATGAGATACCACCTCACACCAGTCAGAATGGCTAAAATTAACAAGTCAGGAAATGACAGATGTTGACAAGGATGTGGAGAAAGGGGAATCTATTGGTGGGAATGCAAGCTGGTGCAGCCACTCTGAAAAACAGTATGGAGGTTCCTCAAAAAGTTGAAAATAGAGCTATCCTATGACCCAGCAATTGCACCACTGGGTGTTTACCCCAAAGATACAAATGTAGTGATCTGAAGGGGCACCTCCACCAATGTTAATAACATCAATGTCCACAATAGCCAAACTATGGAAAGAGCCCAGATGTTCATTGAGAGATGAATGAATAAAGAAGATGTGGCATATATACACAATGGAATACTACTTAACCACCCAAAAAGAAAAATAAAAAAGAAAAGAAAAGATTGCCATTTGCAACCACATGGAAGGAACTAGAGGGTATTATGGTAAGCAAAATAAGTCAGTCAGAAAAAGACAATTATTATATGATCTCACTGATATGTGGAATTTAAGAAACAAAACAGGATCATAGGGGAAGAGAAGAAAAAATAAAACAAGGCAAAACCATAGAGAGAGACAAACCCTAAGAAATTCTTAATCATGGGGAAAAAAAACTGACAGATGCTGGAGGGGAAAGGCGTGGAGGGTTGGGATAACTGGGTGATGGACATTAAGGAGGGTATGTTATATAATGACCACTGAGTATTATATAAGACTGATGAATCACTGACCTCTACCCCTGAAGTCAGTAATACATGTTATGTTAATTAATTTAATTTAAATTTAAAAAATAAATAAGTGAAATGAAAAACAAAGGGAAAAAAAAGAATGAAGACCTTTTTTTTTTTTTTCTCCTTCTATACCCCGAGTGCCTAAAATTTAACAGATGCTCAATAAATATTTCTCAGATGAAACAAATTAACTTTCTTCTGTTGGCTTCCAGAAGAAAAAATTCTTTCACTTCCATCACTGATTTCAAAGAAATAGAAAATTGGATGCATATAGGATGTGAAGGGAAATGACTAAGGAGAATAAGCATATTACAGTGCAACATGGATGAGAAGGGGAACAAATGAACATGTATCCATGTCTTTCCTCCAATATTTTACTTTTAAATGCCTGTCAGTGAAGATGTTAATAGATGAAGCTTAATCTCTCTTATCATGACTTTGGTATAAGTAAGGAACAATTGCAAATCTGAAATTCTTTACATCCCAGTAAAATGCAGCCACACTAATAGGATGGGTGGACATTCTGATCCAATTTTACTGGTTTGCAAAAGAGAAAATTATTTATTAAAAAATACACAGAATATCAAAACCTGGAACATTTTCCTTGTCACTATAATGTTATTTCTTTCCTATGATTGGAAGATTTTGAATTTCCTCTCCCTTTTCCTATTGCCCTCTTCCTAATGAAACCTCTAATCCATAGCATGAAACAACTGCTGAAGAAATAGCAGAAGGATCTGAGTTTAGAGATGAAGAGAACAGGATCAGGAACTCTAGATTTGAATGTTGCCTTTGCCTAGTAAGAGTTGTAGGATCTGGGGCGCCTGGGTAGCTCAGTTGGTTAAGCGTGACCAAGCTCAGTTGGTTAAGCTGACCTGGTCAGCTCAGGTCATGATCCCAGAGTCCTGGGTTTAAGCCCTGCATCAGCTCCCTGCTCAGTGGGATGCCTGCTTTTCCCTCTCCCTCTTCCTGCCACTCCCCTGTTTCTGCTTTCTCTCTCTCTCTGTCCAAAAAATAAATAAAATGTTAAAAAAAAAATCCTGGGGAAATGAATTCATTTCTGTAAGGCTGAATTTCATCATCTGTAAAAAGTAGATGATAACGGTCCACAGCTCACAAAAGTAAATGACCTAGGAAAAGAAATGCTTTTACCCCAGCAACTATATAATAGATATCACATTTTAACACTAAGCAGAATTATCAAATCTTGGACTGTAAGAGAAGGCTTTAGATTAATTGCAAGGACTAACTTTCTAAAATGCACTCAATACTATCTGTAGTTGAGATGATTCCTATTGGGATCTGTTTTATACAAATATTCAAGTATCAGCAGAGTAATATACCTAAAGTAGAAGGATTTAGACCTCTCCACAAACTGTAAAATGACAGCCTAGGAAGTGATGCAACTTCCTTTTCCAAGAAGAAGAAGAAGAAGAAGAGCAAGAGTATCTTCACTACCAATTAAGCAATTAATGTATCCATATGAAGGTCAGTCTGAGCAAATGTTCATGCTATTGTCCTAGCTAGAGAACAAGGGCAGCAGCATGACATTGAACTAGCAATAAGAGATCTCATTTAAGTTCAGAGGACACATTACAGTTTATTGATTGGCAAAAGCAGATTCCTTCTATCCAAAATAAAATGAGAAATTGAGCCAAAAGGGCTATTTGTAACTTTTTGAGATTCACAATCCATCTAATTAACTCGAGTTCATAAAGAAGGGACCAAACTTTTTGCTGTGTCTTTATCTTATTTTGCCTGAGGAGTAAAATTTCTTCTATAGAAAATAGTTGTATCTTTTTTTGCTGTTATTATAATAAATGCTTTATTATAATTAATATATTATATATTTATATATATAATTATATATTATAATTAAATGCTTTAATATACCTTTACTCTTCACAAATTTTGCTAATTCTTTTCTTTAAACTTGAAATAATACTTAAATATCCAAAAAGCAATCCCAAGTGGAAAAATAATAAGTCTTGCAGGTAATTTTTAGAAATCATCTGATTCCAATTCTAATTCAGTTTTCATTTTGGCATTGGCTACATCCATGTTGATATGGACATTTGTTTTTTCTTTTTGTTTCTTTCTTACTTTTTCTAGCCAACATCTGATCCCCCTTCATGGTTTACACACGCCCCAAATGAAAATTCTAATTATCTACTTTCCCAGAATCTCAGTGGCTGGTAACCTAAGCCCAGGCTATTGAGGTTGATAGTGAGGTAGAAAATACATATTTATCTTCTAAGAGCATTTGACATCTCTCTAAATGTGTCTATTACTTTGAGTCAAATTTAAACTATCATGGCTAAATAGTTTCTATTATAAATAAGAATAAGAAAAGTTTATACACTGGGACTGTTATCACTAATCAGTGTTTAGAGGAAATTTATAGCTATGATATAGGTATAAAAAATTTACTATATTAAAAAATAAGAAAGTTGTCAAATTAGTGATCTAAACTTCCACTTTAAGAAACTAAAAGAAAAAGAAGGATAAAAGTGAACTAAATCCAAAACAAACAAAAGGAAGAAAAAAATAAAAATTAGAATGGAATTAAATGACATAAAAAATACAAAAACAGACACCTGGGTGGCTCAGTTGGTTGAGTGTCTGCCTTTGTCTCAGGTCATGATCTTGGGGTCCTGGGATTGAGCTCTACATCTGGCTCCCCGCTCAGTGGGGAGCCTGATTCTCTCTTTCCCTCTCTCACTCCCCCTACTTGTGCTCTCTCTCTCTCTCTCTCTCTAATAAATGAATAAAATCTTTTAAAAAAGAACAATACAGGGGCGCCTGGGTGGCTCAGTGGGTTAAAGCCTCTGGGCTCAGGTCATGATCCCAGGGTCCTGGGATCCAGTCCCTCATCAGGCTCTCTGCCCAGCAGGGAGCCTGCTTCCCCCTGTCTCTCTCTGCCTGCCTCTCTGCCTACTTGTGATCTCTGTCTGTCAAATAAATAAATAAAATCTTTAACTTAAAAAAAAAAATGGAGAAAAATCAATGAAACCAGAAGTTAGTTCCTGAAAAGATCAACAAGATTGACAAAACCCTAGCTAAACTGACTGGTAAAAGAAGAGAAGACTCAAATTACTCAAGTGAGGAATGAAATAGGAGACATCACTACCAACCATACAAAAATTAAGAGGATTATAAGGGACTACAATAAACAACTGTATGCTAACGAATTATCTAACTCAAATGAAATGGAAGAAAGCCAGAAATTCCTAGGAAGAAAGAAGAAATGGAAAAATCAAATAAGACAAATTTTGGAGGGGCACCTGGCTGGCTTAGTCTATAGAGCATTTAGCTCTTCATCTTAGGGTTGTAAGTTTAAGCCCCATGTTGACTGTAGAGATTACTTAAAAATAAAATCTTTACCTAAAAAAAAAAAAAGAGAAAGAGAGAAACTATGGAAATTTACTGGAGAAGAAATAGAAAATCTGAAAAGACCTATAAAAAAAAGTAAAGGGATTTAATTAGTAATTTTAAAACTTCACTCAAAGTAAAGCCTGGGTGTGCAAGACTTTATGGTGAATTCTGTTAAGCAGTTAAAGAAGAATTTAATACCATTCTTTCATAACTATTCAAAAAAAAAAAAAAAAAAAAGAAAAGAAAAGAAAAGAAAGGGAAATTTACCAACTCACTCTGTGAGGCCATTGTTACCCTGATACCAAAACCAGACAAGTCAGTATAAAAAGAAAAACTATGAACAAGTATCTCTTGTGAATCCTGATGCAAAAATCATCAACAACAAATTCAATACATAAAAAGGCTTATACACCATGTCCAACTGGGATTTACATATGAAAATCAGTTAATGTAATATACCACATTAATAGAATAAAGGACAGAAACCACATGGTAATAATCTGAATAGATGCAGAAAAAGTATTTGGTAAAACTGTCTCATGGTAAAATCACTCAGCACACTAGGACTAGAAGGGGTAAGAGAGGGACTGTTCATTAGCATTGGATTTCTTTTCAGGGTGATGAAAATGTTCTAAAATTAGGCTGTAGTGATGGTTTCACAATTTAAAGAATGTACTAAAAACTATTGAATTATATACTTAAATGAGTGAATTTTATGGCATGTAAATAATGTTTCAGTAAAGCTGTTAAAAAATCCATACCTTTGCTGTCTAAATAGCAGTTATTAAGTAAATATAATGTAATACAAAGATTTCCATATACAAAAGATGTAAAAATAAGCTGTAGCTAAAACAGACAAGATTTGGGGAGCCTGAGTGTCTCAGTTGGTTAAGCATCTGCCTTCAGCTCAGGTCATGATCCCAGGGTCCTGGGGTCGAGCCCCGCACTGGGCTCTCTACTCAGCAGTGAGCCTGCTTGTCTCTCTCCCTGTGCTGCTCCCCTTGCTTGTGTGCTCTCTTGTCTCTGTCAAATAAATTTTTTAAAAATGAAAAAATTTATATGAAGAAATATTTAAATGTCTACTGAGAGACACAAAAAGATAATCCTTTTGTGTAATAAAACCCAGTATTATGAATTTGTTATTTTGCCCAAGTTAATCATACTTGACGCTACCTATAGAAAATGCTAACATCATATGTAGGGAGAATTTAAGCTGATTCTCAAATATATTTTAAGATTAAAAGTGTGCCCAAAATATCAGGAAAAAAGTAATGAAATAGAATCACCCTTTCAGGGGCGCCTGGGTGGCTCAGTGGGTTAAAGCCTCTGCCTTCGGCTCAGGTCATGATCCCAGTGTCCTGGGATCGAGCCCCACATCGGGCTCTCTGCTCCGCGGGAAGCCTGCTTCCTCCTCTCTCTCTCTGCCTGCCTCTCTCTGCCTACTTGTGATCTCTGTCTGTCAAATGAATAAATAAAATCTTTAAAAAAAAAAATTAAAAAATTAAAAAAAAATCACCCTTTCAGCACTCAACTGATATCATAGAACTAAAACAGTTAAAATTGTTTGTATGGAACATATTAGAGTCCAGATAGCCTCAAAAAGCCTCAAAAATGTATGGAACTTTGGTTTCTATATTGGTTTACTAAACAAGCTGAAATCAGAATGAGAAAGTAAGAGAGAAATTTATTTTTATCCCATTACTGTTTTTAACTCTTTCCATCAGATTTTTCTTCCACTCCTGAATTAATTAACTCATTCAGCATTTTATAAATATATGTTGAGGCTCTACCTTCAGCCAAGCACATTCTTAGGTTCTGGGTCATAACACTGAACAAAACAGTCAAATCTCTTCCCTTTTATGATCTATAGTCTCCTTTGGAGAGATAGACACTAAACAAAACAAATAAGAAAATACATAGAAGGTTAAATGTGGTAAGTATAGTGAAGCAAGATAAATGAGATGAGGAGGATAGTGAGAGCTGAAATAGAAAGCTTTTAAATATGTGGTCCAAAAAGGATATTTTTAAAAGATTTTATTTATTTATTTAAGAGAGAGAGAAAGAGAGCATGTGATAGAGACAACACAAGTGGGGGGCAGGGCAGAGGAAGAGAGAGAAACTGACTCCCGGATGAACAGGGAGCCAGATGCGGGGCTGGACCCCAGGATCATGACCTGAGCTGTAGGCAGATGCTTAACTGACTGAGCCACCCAGGTGCCCCCCACCCCCCAAAAATAATATTTAAACAGAGACTTGAAGAAAGTATAAAGATAAGCCCTTTGGATATCTGGGAAAGCTTTTACCAGGCACAACAAGAGCAAAGAGCCTGGGATGGATGTTTGTCTGATACATTTGAAGCTAGAACAAAATGGGGGAAAAAAGGAAGTGGCAGGAGATGAGGTCAGGGAAGCAACAATAATTCACAGAGACATGATAAAGGCTCTAGCTCACACAATCCGCACTGCCCCATCTCCTATATCCTACCATATACACCACATAGCCACTGTCTACTTGGCCCTGACAAGTAGATGTTTTTCCAAAGAGCTCTGGCCCAGCAACCTCCTATGGCATTCATTTGGTTCGTGAGAAAACTGAACCTTTGCCCCGTCAAACTCAGGTAACACAGGCTGCACCTACCATAGCTATCACTCCTATTCTCTTGTCACCACTCATACTGTGTTTTGGTTGAGGTTGATAGTGAGGTAGAAAATATATATTTATCTCACATGTACTGTGTTGAGGCAAGAGTCAAGCACTGTTACCATTCCTCATGCTCTCCATGGACGTAGGTCAAAGTCTCCCAAGAACCATCTCACCACACTTCTTTCTTCTCTTCCAACAACACAAAGGCTCATGAAAATCTCTAACTCAGCAAGCAGCCAGACAGGTATAAGATTTCCATTTCCCCTGCTGGCTGACATTGCACAAAGAGGGCATTAGAAACACAAACAGTCTTGACAATTCTGTTCAAAGAAACCCTTATTCAACAAAGCCCTTGACCAGTCATTACCTTATTCTTACGATCTCAAGATGGGTGATGAGCTAAGTGTTACAGAGCTGGTCTGAGAATAAGTCTTCCAAAGACCTGCATAGATGGCCTAACATAGGTGGCCTTTATTTGAATTATGGAGATATGTGTTCAGCACCATTTATGGTTATGACATCTCAGCTGAGACTAGGTAGAATTTTAGGTAACATCCTATTACAATTAGTAAAGGCAACAATTTTTTTTTTTTAAAGATTTTATTTATTTATTTGACAGACAGAGATTATAGGTAGGCAGAGAGGCAGGCAGAGAGAGAGAGAGGAGGAAGCAGGCTTCCTGCCGAGCAGGGAGCCGGATGCGGGGCTTGATCCTAAGGACCCTGGGATCATGACCTGAGCCGAAGGCAGGGTTTTAACCCACTGAGCCACCTAGGCTCCCCAAGACAGCAATTTAAATCAGTGGTCAAAAGATATATTATTCGATAAATGTATAAGGACATGTGGCTAGTTACTTCTCTCTCTTTTTAAAGATTTTATTTATTTGAAAGAGAGAAAGAGACATCATGAGCATAGGGGAGGAGGCAGAGGGAGAAAGAGAAGCAGCCCGATGCAGGGCTCCATCCTAGGACCCTGAGATCATGACCTTGTGCCGCAGGCAGACGCTTAATGGACTGAGCCATCCAGGTGCCCGTTTCTCTCTTTCTTTCTCTTTCCCACCCCCAGCCCACACAGATGGTTTGAAGATATCCAAAGATTTCCATGTTAAAAAATGAAACAATAAAAGTACTAGAAAATGGATATGTGTTACATGTTACAACGTGGAGGAACCTCAGAAATAGGCTACTAGGTAAAAGAAACCAACTCACAAAATACAACATATTGCATGATCCAGACAAGGAAAATCCATGGAGATAGAAAGCTGAGTAGTGGTTGACAAAACTGTCGAGAGTAGTGTCAACAAATAGGCATAAGGTTCCTTTTCAGGGTGGTAGAAATGTTCCAAAATTAGTTTGTAAGGGTGATTGTACAACTCTGTAAATTTATTAAAATTCATTGAATTATAAACATAAAACAAATATATTTTTGGCAAGTAAACTTCAATAAAGGAGCTTTTTTTTTTTTTTTTAAGATTTTATTTATTTATTTGACAGAGAGAGAGAAAGAGATCACAAGTAGGCAGAGAGGCAGGCAGAGAGGGAAGCAGACTCCCCGCCAAGCACAGAGCCCAATGCAGGGCTCAATCCCAGGACCCTGAGACCATGACCCGAGCTGATGGCAGAGGCTTAACCCACTGAGCCACCTAGGCGCCCCAATAAAGGAGCTTTTAAAAAGTATTAGAAAAAACTTGGAGAAGTATGCCTTCCTAAGTATGACACAAACACGATAAGTTATTTTTAAAAGTTATAAATTTAGGGGCACCTGGGTGTCTCAGTGGTTTAAGCCTCTGCCTTCGGCTCAGGTCATGATCTCAGGGTCGTGGAATCGAGCCCCACATTGGGCTCTCTGCTCAGCAGGGAGCCTGCTTCCCCCACCTCCTCTGTCTGCCTCTCTGCCTGCTTGTGATCTCTGTCTGTCAAATAAATAAAATCTTAAAAAAAAAAAAGTTATAAATTTAACTACACAATAATCTAAATTTTTTTTCTTTGACAAAAATTACAAAGTATCAAAAGATAAATGACAAACTGGCAAAGAGATTGTGCAGCGTTGTCTCAGTCAGGATTCAGGAGAAGAAACAGACACTATCTGAGGAATATTAAAAAAGCGATTTGATAAAGTAAAGGATGTTGTAACAATGCCATTAGAAGGTGGGAGAATGAGCTGGAGGCTGGCATCTCTAGCACTCACCCCAAAACACTGTTGCATTGTCCTACCACAGGTAGTCTGACCTCTAAAACTGCCACTTGGAACTACCAAGAGCACACACCTGTAGCTGAAACTTAAGGCCCAGGGAGATAGAGTTAGAAAGTTGCAACTGTCTCTTCAAGAAACAGAGCCAACAGGGAGTTTATCTGTGAACCGCAGCACAAATGCCTCTCACCACCCCAAAACTGGGAATTAGGCCCGGGAATATGGGATCCTAGTGCCTCTGCCACCAAAACAGCCTCTTTTCATCGAGAAGATAAGGAATAGCCAGTACTGTGCATAAACCTCACATTTCCAAAATTTTAGTTACCAGCAAAAAGCCAGTCGAAGTGTCGGGAAGATGAACAAAGATTCACCGTTCCTGCTTTCATCCAAATCACATCAAACACACCTCACTACAATACCAATTTACCACAGAAGCACAGTTATAAGGTAGACTGGAAACATAGTCATTAATTTTCTAGAGTTGCAGAAAAGAGGGCATACTGGAGAACGAGGGAATAGGGGTGAGTAAACCAGTCCACATTATCAGCCATAAACACATATACCAACCAATGGCTCATCCTGTAGTGTATAGAGATCTTATAAATCAATAAGCAGGCAGTGAACATAGAACGTTCTCAAGGAAGCAGTTATAGATATTTTTTAAACATGTAAAACAACACTTAATATCACTCATAATAAATAAATGCAGATTGAAAAGAGAGTACTCTTTACCTCTCAGATTTCAAAATATCAGCATAATTGAATTGAGGAGAGTTTATAGAAAAAGAACAGCATCTCTGGAGGGTAATTTGGCAATATCTGTTAGAATTCAAAGTGCACTTACACCATGGTTATCAATTCTAGGAATTTATACTAGATACATAATAGAGCATTTGCAAAGAAGTATGTACAAGGCTATTTCCTGAAGTACTATTTGTAATACCAAATACTGAAAACAAACCTAACATCCATAATATGAAGTACAGTAAGTGCCTAACCTAGAATGCCTGCAAAATATATTGTCAAATAAAACAAGAAGCAGAATGGTATGTGAAGTGGGACATAACATACAAAATGGACGGATAATTTTATACATGCTTGTATATGTATAAAATATTTTTTCATAACAGTGATTGCCTCTATGTAGAGCAACTACAGGCTTGTATATCAGGGTTGGGATAGAACTTATTAATTGTATCATGATATTTCAATTTTTCCATGTGAATTCATTATCTTTGTAAAAAATACAGAAAGTATAAAATAAAATATAAGACACAGGTCCCCACAAAATTAGTGCAAAAAAGAAAAACTATAGCACATTATAAATTCTCATTATATGTTTTCTTAGTGAATTTCTGTCAACCAAGCTGGTATATTTTAAGGCTTGGCAGGTACTTACGCTTATGCCTCCTGGTACTGATAAGCAGTTTGTAGAGGTATTGTCTGGTAAATAAAACATTAAGATAAAATACTGTGTTCTGAGGACCTATTTGGGATCACTTAACAATTTTTTTAAGCTACACAGATAATTTATAGGCTCACTGACTGAAAATTATATAGAGATAGAGCTAGAGTCACCTGAGTCTGATCAGAGTTTTTGTTTCCTTTCTCCTTTGTTTTCTTGGCTCTTCTCTATACTTCTGTTACCTTCTCTATTATCTTTATTCTCAGTCCCCATTCCTTCAGTTAGCTAACACCCTGCAGCTCCAGGTAATACCAAAAAAAATTTGCCCTCCTCAGCTTGCAGGCACAAGTCCTGGACTTTAAGGTGAGTGGGCTAAACTAAATCATACATCCCTTCTCGAGCCAGTTAGCAAAAAGAAGACATTCTACTGATTAACTTAAGCCAATCAGTGCTCACCATAGATTTTCAAAATGGTGTCAGCCTTACCAAAAACACGTACCTGTTTTACAATCCAAATCTAAAATGGGATTTAAATTTTTTTTTATTTTATTATTATTTTTTTAATTTTTGGTGTGGGAAGGCTAGGAAAGGAACCACAATATTCACTAAGGTGTTATTTATTTTAGAATTGCTTCCAATGAAACACTTTTTTTTAAATGTAGAATTTTAAAACAAGCGATGTGCTTATTTTCCATCTTGAAATTTATATAGTCACCTTCTTTATTTCCAACCTAGACCACAACACCAAGCCAAAGATTTGAGAGTTAGAGGGGAGAAGTTTTTCTCAGCTGGACAATGGTAATGGTAATAATACCTACTTTGTAGAGCTGCTCTAGGAATAAACTGATACATATAAAATGCTAGACTAGTTCCTGGTATATTACAACTGCTGAAAAATAGCTGTCAATATCTTCTTAAGCATGATTATTCATCCACAAACATGGCAGAAATGTTACACTTGCCTGACTTATCTAACAAAGATTTTGAAGCATCCCTGACAAAGATGCTTCAACAAGCAATTACACACTTGAAACAAATGAAAGAAATACAAAATTTCAGCCAAAAAAAGCCTGTAAGATACAAAAAAGACCCAAATAAAAATCTTAGAACAAAAACAAAAACAAAAACAAAAATTAAAGTAAAAAAATTAATGGATGGGCTTAACAGCAGAATGGGTTGGCACAGAGGAAAGAATCACTTAACTGGAAGATAAAACAGTACAAATCAATCAATCTTAACAACAGAGACAATAAACTGAAAAATGAAAGTGAACAGAGCCTCAGGGACCTGTGGGCTTATAAGAAAAACTGTAACATGTCATCAGAATATAGGAAGGAGAGAAGAAAGAATTCAGGATTAAAAAAATACCAAGTGAAATAATGGCTGAAATTTTCCCAAGTTCACCAAGAGAAATTTATAGAATTAAGAATCTGAGAATATTCGTGATGAAATAAACTCAAAGAAGTCCATGCCAAGATACATTACAATTATACTTCTGAAAACTAAAGACAAAGAAAAAATGTTGAAAGCAGCAAGAAAACAAACATTTCCTATAGGAGAAAAAAATTTGAGTGGCAGCAAATTTCTCACCAGAAAATGGAAGCTAGAGAAAAGGGGCACAGCATTTTTCATGTGCTAAAAGAAAAGAGCAATCAGTTTATAATCGTATATCCAAGGACAGTATCCTTCAAGAGGGAAGGGAAATCAGGACATCTTTAGATGAAGTTAAAGTAGGAGAATTTGTGACAAGTAAATCTACCCTAAATTAATGGCTAAAGGAAGTGATCTAAACAGAAATAGAATAATAAATGAAGGAAACTTATAAAATCTGAAAGGAAGAAACAAATGATAAGCAATAGAGTAAATGCAGTAGGGTTTTCCTCTCTTAAATTTCTTAAGGGTATGTTTGACACGAACCACACCTATAACATTATAAGATGTTATTCTAAATGCACATAAAAGAAAATGTTAGGATGATTATTTTATAAATGAGTAAAGATAAAGGTACAAAAGGTAAGGTTTCTATATTTCAATTAAACTGGTAAAATGATGACAACAGTATACTAAGATAAATGATGTATACATAACATAATATCCAGAGCCGCCCCTAGAATATCATGCAAGAAGATAAATTCAAAAACACTATTATCAAAAGGGAATTCTAAAAAAAAAAATGTTCAAGTAACTCTTAGAAAAGCATTAGAAAGCAGAAAAATAAGAACAAAAAGAAGACAAAAATTTAAATTGCAGACTTTAGTCTTAATTTGTAAATAAATGCATGACATTTTAAAAGTCTAAATATACCAGTTAAAAGACAGATTATCAGAGTGGATTATATACATTGCTAGTTGGAATGCAAATGGCATTCTGCCAAAATAGTTTGACAGTTTCTTTAAAAGCTAAGTATGTAATTTTCAGAAGACCCAGAAAATTCGCTCCTGCACATTTATCCCAGAGAAATGAAGATCTATGTTCATACACACACAAATCTGTATATAAATGCTTATAATGGCCCAGAATTGAAAACTACACTAGAAACCTTCCAGATGTCCTTCAACAGGTGAATGGTTAAACAAACTCTGGTACCTCCATAACAATGGAATACTGCTCAGCAATAAAAAGGGGAAAATCTATGGATACAGGCAAAAACTTGGATGAATCCTCAGAAAAATAGACTGAGTTTAAAAAAACGAGTTCCAAAAGGTACATATGGCATGATTTTATACATATAACATCCTTAAAATGAATAAAATAGAGATTAGTGGTTGCCCCTGGTTAAAGGAGTAGGGGTGGAGCTATGAAAAGACAACATGTAAGATCTTATGATAATGGAAATGTCATGTATCTTGATGATGTCAGTATCAGTACGCTGGCTGTGTTATAGTACTGCAGTTTTATAAGATGTTACCACTTTTGGATTTTTGCAAATCTGACAGATGAGAAGTCGTATTTCAGGACAGTTTAAATTCTTATTTCTTTTATTAACTGTGGAGCTGGAAAGTTTACAATATGCCTGATAATTTTTTAAAAAAATATTTCTTCTTGGATGTTCTATTCATATTCTTTGCCCATTTTCTTCGAGAGGTGCTGGTCCTTTTCCTCTTTGATTTGTAGATACTCATGGTATATGATATAAATGGAAACATCTTAAAAATTATAATTTTTCCTTTGATTTTGCTTTCTTTTTTTGTTATTCACAATGAGAAAGTATTTTAATGTAGTCAAATTGAGTAATCATTTTTCATTCTGTATATTGAATACTTATTAGAAAATATTTTCTATACTCAAGTTACAAAATAATTAATCTGTACTTCCTCTAGCTTATGTGTGGTTTTCATTTTATTATGTTTAGAACTCTGATCTGTGGTGACATTCATCCCAGTGTCAAAGTGAGGTCCAAATATGATTTTATCTTTTCTTAAATGGCCAACCAGTTAAACCAACAACAATTGTAGGCAATCTCAGTTTTCATGGTTCAAATATGCATGGATATCAATTACCACAGTTCAGTTAAATAACATTGCTTCAGTTAAATAACATAGTTCAAATTTCGTTTATCACGTTATATTAGCTGTGAATAGAGGTACCACAGAGAATTGTTTAAAAAATAATAATTACACACATGTGAATATATCTATGTATTTACATATATACATGTATGTATACATGTGAACAAAAATGTACATGTGGATACATGTGAGTAACAGTACATGTGAATACATCTGAACAGAAATGTACAAAATTACATGTGAATACATGTGAACAAAACTGTGAATAATTACATACCGTACAAACTTTGCAGCTAACTCTTCAGTTTGCAAAAGTGTTACCTTCTTATCTCCCAGTGATAAATCCATGTGGCACTTTAAAAAAATAGACAGTGGGGAGAGAATTGTTTAACAAAAGATAAAAGTGTGGTAAAGAAATAAAAATGATGAGGGGAGGACCAAGATGGCAGAGGAGTAGGAGACCTTAATTTCATCTGGTCCCAGGAATTCAGCTAGATAGTTATCAAACCATTCTGAACATCTACAAACTTAACAGGAGATCCAAGAAAAGAATTCTAGCAATTCTATGAACAAAAAAGTGACCTCTTTCTGGAAGGTAGGACCTGTGGCGAAGTGAATCCGAGGTGATATTTGGGAAGATAGACTACCAGAGTGGGGTGGGAGGGAGCCTCTGTCAGCCAGCTAGTGGCAATTGATAGAGCAGTGGAGCACAAAATAAGAACTTTTAGAAGTCTTCTTTGCTGAGAGACGTCACTCCAGTGCCTAAGTGGGGGGCGTGGAACCCTCACTGGGACAGTGTGGTCTCAGGACCCCTGGAGTCACAGAAAGACTGGAGGTGCCGAAAGAGTGGCAGAGCTCCCAGCTATTGGAGCAGGGAAGCCAGCTGCAAAGACAGAGCTGAGGAGTGGGCTCTCAGCTCAGAGTTGCCATAAATGATGATCCTTGGCAGAGTCAAGCCACTATTCTTCGAGCAGAGACCCAACTGCAAAACTCCAGTGCTAGGGAAATACAGCACATAGAATTCATGGCTTTTTTCCCCATGATTCGTTAGTCTTTCAGAGTTAGTTTTTTTCATTTTCTTTATTTTTTTTTCTTTTTCTATCTTTTTGAATTCTTTTTCTTTCCCTTTTCAACCAACATCTTATCAATTCCTTTTTCAAAATCTTTTTAAATTTTCACCTTTACAGTCATATTCCATCCTTTCACTGTAGTTACCTTCATTTTTGTGTATATATATAAGGTATTCTTTCTTTAAAATTTTGGGAGGCAGTTTCATCTAACAGACCAAAATATACCAAAAATCTAATGTGTGGTTCTGTTCTATTCACCAACCTGATCATATTCTTTTTTACCCCTTTCTTTTCCCCCCAGTTCCAGGTCTCTTCTTATTTGTTTAGTATATATTTTTCTGGGGTCTTTGTTACCTTTAGCATTTTGTCCTTTCATTCATCTATTTTTCTCTGGACAAAATGACCAAACAGAAAAACTCACCTCAAAAAAAAAAAAAAAAAAAAAAAGAACAAAAGACAGTACTGATTGACAGAGACTTAATCAATATGGACATTAGTAAGATGTCAGAACTAGAGTTGAGATGACAATTATAAAGATACTAGCTGGGCTTGAAAAAAGCATAGCAGGTGCTAGAGTATCCCTTTCTGGAGAAATAAAAGAACTAAAATCTAACCAAGTCAAAGTCAAAAAGGCTATTAATGAGGTGCAAGCAAAAATGGAGGCTCTAACTCCATTAGAGTGAATAAGGCAGAGGAGAGAATTAGTGATATAGAAGACCAAATGATGGGGAATAAAGAAGTTGAGAAAAAGAGAGACAAATAAGTATTGGATCATGAGGGGAGAATTTGAGAGAGAAGTGATCATAAAATGAAACAATATGAGAATAATTGGGATCCCAGAAGAAGAAGAAATAGAGAGGGGCAGAAGGTATATTGGAGCAAATTATAATAGAGAATTTCCCTAATATGGCAAAGGGAACAAGCATCAAAATCCAGGAGACACAGAGAACCCCCCTGAAAATCAATAAAATAGGTCAGTACCCTGTCATCTAATAGTCAAACTTACAAGTCTAGGAGACAAAGAGAAAATCCTGGAAGCCACCTGGGGACAAGAGGTCTGTACCTACAATGGCAGAAACAGATTGGTAGCAGACCTATCCATAGAGACCTGGCAGGCCAGAAAAGACTGGCAGGATATATTCAGAGCACTAAATAAGAAAAATATGCAGCTAAGAATGCTATATCCAACTAGGCTGTCACTGAAAATAGAAGGAGAGATAAAAGCTTCTAGGACAAACAAAAACTAAAAGAATTTGGGAATACCAAACCAGCTCTATAGGAAATATTGAAAGGGCACCTCTAAGCAAAGAGAAAGCCTAAAAGTAATGTAGACCAGAAAGGAACAGAGACAACATACAATAACAGTCACAGGCAATACAATGGCACTAAATTCATGTCTTTCAATATTTACCCTGAATTTAAATGGGTAAATGTGCCAGTCAAATGCCGTAGGGTATCAGATTGTATAAAAAGGCAAGACCCATCGATTTGCTATCTGCAAGAGATTCATTTTAGACCCAAAGACACCTGTAGATTTAAAGTGAGGGGGTAGAAGACAATTTACCATGCTAATGGACATCAGAAGAATGCTAGGGTGGCAATCCTTATACCAGACAAATTAGATTTTAAACCAAAGACTATAATAAGAGATGAGGAAGGACACTCTGTCATACTAAAGGGTCTATCTAAGAAGAAGAACTAACAATTGTAAGTATTTATGCCCCTAACATAGGAACAGCCAATTATATAAGCCAGTTAATAACAATATCAAAGAAACACATCAGCAATAATACAATAATGGTAGGGGACTTTAAAACCCCCCTCACTGAAATGAACATATCATTTAAGCAGAAGATCAATAAGGAAATAAAGGCATTAAATGACACACTGGACCAGATGGACTTCACAGATATATTCAGAACATTCCATCCCAAAACAGCAGAATACACATTCTTCTCAAGTGCACATGGAACATTCTCCAGAATAGATCACATCCTGGGGTCTCAACTGGTACCAAAAGACTGGGATCATTCCCTGCGTATTTCCAGACCAAAATGCTTTGAAACTAGAACTCAATCACAAAAGGAAAGTTGGAAAGAACTCAAATACGTGGAGGCTAAAGAGCATCCTACTAAAGAATGAATGGGTCAACCAGGAAATGAAAAAATAATTTTAAAAAAATTCATGGAAACAAATGAAAATGAAAACGCTACTGTTCAAAATCTTTGGGACACAGCAAAGGCAGTCCTAAGAGGAAAGTATATAGTAATACGAGCCTTTCTCAAGAAACAAGAAAGGTCTCAAATACACATTCTAATCACCTAAAGGAGCTGGAGAAAGAACAGCTAATAAAGCCTAAACCCAGAAGGAGAAAAGAAATAATAAAGAACAGAGCAGAAATCAATGACATAGAAACCAAACGAACAGTAGAACAGATCAACGAAAGTAGGAGCTGATTCTTTGAAAAAATTAATAAGATTGATAAACCTGTGGCCAGACTTAGCAAAAAGAAAAGAGAAAGAACCCAAATAGATAAAATCATGAATGAAAGAGGAGAGATCACAACCAACACCAAAGAAACAATTTCAAGAACATATTATGAGCAACTATATGCCAGTGAATTAGTCAATCTGGAAGAAGTGGATGCATTCCAAGAGATGTATGAACTATCAAAACTGAGCCAGGAAGACAGAAAATTTGAACAGACCCATAACCAGTAAGGAAATTGAAGCAGTCATCAAAAATCTCCTAACAAACAAGAGCCCAGGGCCAGACGGCTTCCCAGGGGAATTCTACCAAACATTTAAAGAAGAATGAATACGTGTTCTCCTGAAACTGTTCCAAGAAACAGAAATGGAAAGAAAACTTCCAAACTAATTGTATGAGGGCAGCATTACCTTGATCCCAAAACCAAACAAAGATCCCATCAAAAAGGAGAATTACAGACCAATATCCCTGATGAACATAGATGCAAAAATTCTCACCAAGATACTAGCTAGTAGGATCCAACAGTACCTTAAGAGGGTTATTTACCACGACCAAGTGGGATTTATTCCTTGGCTGCAAGGTTAGTTCAACATCCACAAATCAATATGATACACTGAATTAACAAAAGAAAGGACAAGAACCATAGGATCCTCTCAATAGATGCAGAAAAAGCATTTGACAAAGTACAGCATCCTTTCTTGATTAAACCTCTTCACAGTGCGGGGATAGAGGGTACATACCTCAGTATCATAAAAGCCATCTGTGAAAAGCCCACAGTGAATATCATTCTCAATGGGGGAAAACAGAGAACTTTTCCCCTAAGGTCAGGAGCACGGCAGGGATGTCCACTATAACCACTGCTCTTCAACATAGTACTAGAAGTCCTAGCCTCAGCAATCAGACAACAAAAAGAATTGGCAAATCCGAATTGACAAAGAAGTAGTCAGACTCGCACTCTTTGTAGATGACATGACACTTCATGTGGAAAACCCGAACTCATGGAGGAATTCAGTGAAATGTCAGGATATAAAATCAATGCACAGAAATCAGTTGCATTTCTGTACACCAACAATAAGAAGAAAGAGAAATTAAGGAGTTGATCCCATTTACAATTGCACCAAAACCATAAGATACCTAGGAATAAATCTAACCAAGGAGGCCAAGGATTTATACTCAGAAAACTGTAGAGCACTCATGAAACAAATTGAGGAATTAAAAATGCTCCATCCTCATGGATTAGAAGAACAAATATTGTGAAAATGTCTATGCTACCTAGAGCAATCTATACATTCAATGAAATCTCTATCAAAATACCAACTTTTTTCACAGAGCTGGAACAAATAATACTAAAATTTGTATGGAACCAGAAGAGATCCCAAATATCCAAAGGAATATTGAAAAAGAGAAGCAAAGCTGGTGGCATCACAATGCCGGAATTCAAGCTCTCTTACAAAGCTGTAATCATCAAGACCATGTGGTACTGGCACAAAAACAGACACATAGATCAATGGAACTGAACAGAGAGCATAGAAATGGACCCTTAACTCTATGGTCAACTAATCTTCGACCAAGCAGGAAAGAAAGTCCAATGGAAAAAAGACAGTCTCTTCAACTAATGTTGTTGGGAAAATTGGACAGCTACATGGAGAAGAATGAAACTGGACCATTTCCTTTTACCACACACAAAAATAGGCTCAAAATGGATGAAAGAATTACATGTGAGACAAGAATCCATCAAAATCCTTAAGGAGAACACAGGCAGCAACCTCTTCGACCTCAGCTGCAGCAACTTCTTCCTAGAAACATCGCCAAAGGCAAGGGAAGCAAGGGCAAAAATGAACTATTGGGACTTCATCAACATAAAAAGCTTTTGCAGAGGGGCACCTGGGTGGCTCAGTGGGTTAAAGCCTCTGCCTTCGGCTCAGGTCATGATCCCAGGGTCCTGGGATTGAGCCCCGCATCGGGCTCTCTGCTCAGCGGGGAGCCTGCTTCCTCCTCTCTCTCTGCCTGCTTCTCTGTGATTTCCGTCTGTCAAATAAATAAATAAAATCTTTAAAAAAAAAAAAAGCTTTTGCAGAGCAAAGGAAGCAGTCAACAAAATCAAAAGACAACTGATAGAATGGGAGAAGATATTTGCAAATGACATATCAGATAATGGGCTAAAGTCCAAAATCTATAAAGAACTTATCATACTCAACACCCAAAGAACAAATAATCCAATCAACAAATGGGCAGAAGAAATGAGCAGACATTTCTGCAAAGAAGACATCCAAATGGCCAACAGAATATGAAAATGTGCTCAATATTGCTCAGCATCAGGGAAATACAAATCAAAACCTCAATGAGATACCACCTCACACCAGTCAGAATGGCTAAAATTAACAAGTCAGAAAACAAAAGATGTTCGCAAGGACGTGGTGAAAGGGGAACCTACTATTGGGAATGTAAGCTGGTGCAACCACTCTGGAAAACAGTATGGAGGTTCCTCAAAAAGTTGAAAATAGAGCTACCCTACAACCCACCAATTACACTACTGAGTATTTACCCCAAAGATACAAACGTAGTGATCCGAAGGGGCACGTGCACGCCAATGTTAATAACAGCAGTGTCCACTACTATTATTATAGCCAAACTGTGGAAGGAGCCTAGATGTCCATTGACTGATGAATGAATAAAGAAGATCTATATGTAATGGAATATTATGCAGTCATCAGAAAATGAAATCTTGCCATTTCCAAAGACTTGGATGGAATTAGAGGGTATTATGCTAGGTGAAATAAGTCAATCAGGGAAAGACAATTATCATATGATATCACTGATATGAGGAATTTGAGAAACAAGACAGAGGATCATAGGGGAAGGGAGGGGAAAATGAAACAAGACAAAACCAGAGAGGGAGACAAACATTCCTGGTGACATAAATGAGGAACATGGTTGTGATGAAAAAATGAAGATGTCTCTTAGGAAGTCATGCTAGCAAATGAAAAAAAAAAAAAATTAGAATTTCAGGGATATCTCATAACATAGAAAGTACAAAGGAAAAAGTTTTGGAAGGTGATCCAAGCTTGGAAAGGAGTATGTCAATTTTCCAAGTACTACAAAAGACACAATTACTGTTTCATAAGTTATATGACAATAAGAAGAAGCTAAATACTGTTAAAACTACTCATGATAAATTTTTATAAAGAAATAAGATACTTTCATTCTCAATGTTTTTAATGTTTTAGAGTATGTTAATAAACATTACTTTTGTTTTTATTTTTATTGTTTATTGTTTTTAAATCTTCCTATACATTTATCATCCACATTAAAGGAAGTTCTGGTGCTTTCACAAAAAAATGTTAAAAGACCATAGAACAATTATAATTTTCCAGTAACTAATATAATTGCTTTACATGATGTCAGCTTGCATAGTCATTTATTGTTGTTCCTGTTACACCATGCAGATTGAGAACTGCCTGTAATAAAAAGGGTCCATCTTTTCCCCAGGGATTTGGAAAGCCCCTTTATATCATACACTACATTTCTGCACGTACTTTGGTCTATTACTGGAATTCCTATTCTATTCCATTTGATCTGTCTCTTCATGCATCAGCACACATTTTAAATTATAGAAACAAGCTCACTGGCATTGTTACATCTTTCCCAAGGTTCTTCTGGTTATCTTTTATAAACAATCTTGCTTCAGAATATAGAAACATTTAAAAAAAGAATACAGAAACACTTTTACTTCCTCCTTTCAGTTGACATGTCTTTTGATTCCTCTCCTCGCCTTATTATAATGTCTAGGACTTTCAGCATAATGTTACACTGAATTGATGAGAATAAGCACCCTTGTCTTGTTTTCAGTATGAGGGGGAAGACATTCCAACTTTTAGCAGGAAAGCAAATATCTCAAAAGCAAGTGTAAGAAATAAACCTCCAGAAACTACTCTGGTTAGTGGGAATAAGAGATTGGAAGAGAAATGCATTTATTTTCCAAACAAAAGCTGTTTCTATTTAGATCAGAGATTTGCATTTTTTTTTTCCGTAATTCCTACTGAGCTAATAAACCCTGAAAACCAAGGTCTTGGATAGCAATAAAAGTGTATTTTGGCTTCAACAACCACCCAAGTCATTCTGAGATTCTAGCTGCACCAAATCTCACCGAAGCAAGTTGCCGTTCATCCATTTAGATGAAGGGATGTAGAAAAACATATCTCTTCTGCATCACCTGACAGCAAATGTATTTTCAGTACGTTCTGTATTTACCTAAATTTAAGGTTGCATTTAGTTCCTGTTAGCCTGCTGGTGTTCAATCAATTCTTTATAATTTTCAGATAAGTTTTAGAAATAATGAATTTAAGAATTGAATTTTTCCCTTTTTATTTTTATATATGGGCATAGTATTGATTCAAGCATAAAATTAATTTGCTTTACTTGAGGAAAATAGTATAAGTCTGCAAAGTCCTCATAACAATTTCAACAGTATGGATTTTGCTCTAAATATTGTACAGCCCAGTTTGTCAAATGTGAAAAGAATACCTAAGAACTGACATATATGATTATCTTTATGGCCTGGATATTAAGGTCTCTGCCAACTAGATTAAGACTGATTGGGGTATGACTACTAGGTATTTGGAGAGGTCCAAAGAAGTATGCAAGGAAACTCCATTTTGACTTTCTAAGCTATACAAACCAGACGAACGGCTCCTCCCAAGACTCTCATTTCAGGGACCACTTTGCAAATGCCAGAGAGTTTGCCAGACAGCTGTTCCTGAAAGCTAAGTTTTTATTTTGCTGTTTCCTATTTTTGTTTTGTGGAAATACCTCCTAGACAATCAAATATTTGTGCTGGAATTTTTTTCTTCTTCTGCCCCTGCCAGATACAAAAGCCAAAAAAAAAACATTCTATTTGTTTCACAGACCCATATGTAGATGGCTAAGTGGCAGCACTGAACTATATGAAAAAACAAAAGCTGTATGAAAATATATGAAAAAACAAAAACAACCCGTGAGTTTATGAGATAAAGAAAGAAAATGAGAAAGAAAAAAATAAATCTATGTCTCATACAGTTTGTCATTATTTAACTGGAAGACAGCATTAAGTATCCAAAATTTTATTTATTTGTTTGTTTATATTTTTTAAGTTTTGATTAAATTCCAGTTAGCTAACATACAGTGTTATATTAGTTTCAAGTATATAACATAGTGATTCAAAATTCCATACATCACCACAAGTACACTCCTTAATCTCTATCACCTATTTCACCCGTCTCCCCAGCTCCCTGCCCTCTGGAAACCATCAGTTGTTCTCTATAGTTAAGACTCTGTTTCTTGATTTGTCTCTCTCTTTTTCTCTTTTTTTCCCTTTGCCTGTTTTGTTTCTTTTTTTTTTTTTTCTTCAAGTCTTTATTTAAATTCCAGTTAGTTAATGAACAGTGTAATATTAGTTTCAGGAGTAGAATTTGGTGATTAGTCACTTACATATAACACCCAGTGCCCATCACAAGTGTTCTTCTTCTTAATACTCATCACCCATGTAACCTATTCCTCCAACCATCCCCCTCCAGCAACCCTCAGTTTGTTCTCTATAGTTAATAGTCTTTTTTCTGGTTTGCCTCTCTTCCCCCTCCCCAAACCATATTCATCTGTTTTGTTTCTTAAATTTTACATACGAATGAAATCATATGGTATTTGTCTTTCTCTGACTGACTTAGTTTGCTTAGCATTATAATCTCTAGTTCCACCCATGTCGTTGCAGATGGCAAGATTGCATTCTTTTTCTTTTTATGGCTGAATACTATTCCATTCTATATGGCTAATATACTATGGCTCAATACTATTCCATTGTATATATACCACATCTTTATACATTCATCTAGTGGTGAACACTTGGGCTGCTTCCAAAATTTGGCTATTGTAAATAATGTTGCTATAAACATAGGGGTGCATGTGTCCCTTTGAAATAGTGTTTTATCAACATGGGTGGAACAGGAGGATATTATGCTAAGTGAAATAAGTCAGTCAGAGAAAGACATCATACAGTTTCACTCATATATGAAATATAAGAAATAGCACAGAAGATCATAAGGGAAGGGAGGGAAAACTGAATGGGAAAAGATCAGAGGGAGACAAACTGTGAGAGGATTTTTTTTTTTTTTTTTAAGATTTTACTTATGTATTTGAGAGAGAAAGAGAAAGAAAACACAAGCAGGCGGAGAGGAAGAAGAAGAGGGAGAAGCAGACTTCCCCCTGAGCAGGGAGTCGTGTGGCTCCATCCCAGGACCCTGAGATCATGACCTGACCCGAAGGCAGATGCTTAACCAACTGAGCCCCCAGGTGCCCCACCATGAGAGACTCTTGACTCCAGGAAACAAACTGAAGGTTGTGGAAAGGGAGGTGGGTGGGGGGACAGGATAACTGGGTGATGAGCATTAAGGAGGGCAGGTGATGGGATGAGCACTGGTGTTATATGCACCTAATGAATCGTTGAACAGACATCAAAAACTAATGATGTACTGTATGTTGGCTATTGAATTTAATTTTTTTAAAAAAGAAATAATGTTTTTGTATACTTTGGGTAAATAATCCATGGTGCAATTCCTGGATCATAGGGTAGATCTATTTTTACCTTTTTGAGAATCCTCATACTGGTTTTTTGTTTGTTGGTTGGTTTTTTTTTTTAAGATTTTATTTTTATTATTTATTTGACAGATAGAGATCACAAGTAGGCAGAGAGGCAGGCAGAGAGGTGGGGGAAAGCAGGCTCCCCACTGAGCAGAGAGCCCACTGCAGGGCTTGATCCCAGGACCCTGAGATCAGGACCTGAACCGAAGGCAGAGGCTTTAACCCACTGAGCCACCCAGGCGCCCCTCCATACTGTTTTTCAGAGTGGCTGCACCAGTTTGCATTCCCACTAACAGTGCATGAGGGTTCCTTTTTCTCCACCTCCTCACCAACACCTGTTGTTTCTTGTGTTGTGATTTTAGTTATTCTGACAGGTGTGAGGAGATATGTCATTGTAGTTTTGATTTGTATTTCCTTGATGATAAGTGATAATGAACATTTTTTCATGTATCTGTTGGCCAACTGTATGTCTTCTTTGGAGAAATGTCTGCTCATTTCTTCTGTCCATTTTTTAAATTGGATTTTTTGGGTTTTGGGTGTTGTGTCTTATAAGTTCCTTATATATTTTGGATACTAACCCTTTATTGGATATCTCACTAGCAAATATCTTCTTCCATTTCTTAGGTTGCCTTTTAGTTTTGTTAATTGTTTCTTTCACTGTGCAGAAGCTTTTTATTTTGTCATAGTGCCAGTAGTTTATTTTTGCTTTTGTTTCATTGCCCCAGGACACCTATCTAGAAAGAAATTGGTATAGCCAATAGCAGAGAAGTTACTGCCTGTGTTCTCTTCTAGAATTTTTATGGTTTCAGTCTCAAATTTGAGTCTTTAATCCATTTTGAATTTATTTTTGTGTGTGCTGTAAGAAAGTGGTCCAGTTTGTTTGTTTGTTTCTTCCTTCCTTCCTTCCTTCCTTCCTTTCTTTTTTTTTTGGATGTTGCTTTCCAGTTTTCCCAAGAGAAAGAAATCCAAATATATCACTAAAGAATATCAGCAAACCATGAAAGAAAGACGAAAGGATCAGAGAAAATCTTCAGAAACAACCATGAAACAAATAACAAAATAACAATAAGTACATATCTACCAGTAATTACTTTGAATGTAAATGGACTAAATGCTCCAATCAAAAAATATAGGGTGTCAGAATGGATAAAAAAGCAAGACCCATCTATATGCTGCTTACAGAATGATTCATTTTAGACCTATAGGCACCGCAGATTGCAAGTGAGGGGATGGAGAAACATCTACCTTGCAAATGGATGTCAAAAGAAAGCTGGAGCAGCAATACTTATATGAGACAAAGTAGACTTATTACAAAGACTATAACAAGAGACAAAGAAGGACACTATATAATGATAAAGGGGACAATCAAACAAGAAGATGTAACAATTACAAGTATTTTTGTACCCAACATAGGAGCATCCAAATATATAAAACAGTTAAAAACAAACATAAAGGAACCAGTCAGTAATAATACAATAGTAGAAGACTTTACTTTTTTCAAAGATTTTATTTATATGAGAGAGAATATGAGTTGGGGGGAGCCGGGAGAGGGACAAGCAGACTCCCCAGTGAGTGAGGAGCCCAGTGTGGGATTCAATCCCAGGATCCTGAGATCATGACCTGAGCTGAAGTCAGACACTTAACCTACTGAACCACCCTGGAACCCCAGTAGGGGACTTTAACACCCCACTTATATCAATGGACATATCATCTAAACAGAAAATCAAGAAGGCAACAACAGCTTTGAATAACACACTGGAATAGATGGATTTAATGGATATTTTCAGAGCATTCTATCCTAAAACAGCATCATACACATTTTTTTTCAAGACACAGTACATTCTCCAGTTAGATCACATATTCGGCCACAAAAGAAGTCTGAACAAATTAAAGATCTAAGTGATAGACCATGCATTTTCTTTGACCAAAACACAATGAAACTAGAAGTAAACTGCAAAAAATAAAATCTGGAAAGACTACAAGTACATGGAAGTTAAATAATATGCTACTGAATAATGAACAAGTCATCCAGGAAATAAAAGAAGAAATAAAAAATACATAGAAACAAATATTCAGAATTTTAATATCTTAGTAGGTGGCCACCTTTGTAAAAAATTTTTTTTCTCCATTGTGCTCTCCTTTTTTTCAAATTTTTAAAAAATTTTAAAAATTTTATTAATTTTATTTTTGTCCCAGTGTGGTTAATATGTTCTCTGTCCTATAATAAATTCCTACTTTGGATTATGATGGTAGAAAATATAACTATGTGTTGGTAAAATGTATACACACACACAACAGCAACAACAAAGAAACAGTTTCTCATATACACAGTGCTCAAAATTGTTAGATAAATGTTCCAGTCTGGGGCTCTAAATATATGGATGCCTGGATAATTAATATTTTGGATAATTAATATTTTTCTAAATTGTTATTTCAAGAAGAATACAATTTTGTGTCTACATAATTCTACACTCTTTGATAAGAAGAAAAATAGTTTGTGGTAGGATTTTTAAAAATCTGCATGTCACCTTTGGAGCCTTTCTTTTGAAAGTATCGCTTTAAATAAAATAGAAACCCCTGAGGTCTGGGAAATGACTTATATGGGCATGGGGAGGGGAGGCACCTGGGAGTTGCTGATGAGTATTGCTCATCAAGACTATACTACTAATTTGAAAGTTGCCAGGAAGAAATGTATCGGAAGGACATCTCCACCCACATGCTCAGAATTTCTTTAAAATTTTTTTAAAGATTCATTTATTTGAAAGAGAGAGAGTGGGCACCCGTGAGTGGGGGGAGGGGCAGAGTGAAAGAATCCAAGCAAACTCCCTGCTGAGTGAGGAGCCCCTTGTGGGGCTTGATCTCACAACCCATGAGATCATGACCTGACCTGAAACCAGAAAGTTAACCCACTGAGCCACTCAGGTGCTCCAAGTGCTTGGAACTTTAAAGAGAGGGTTAATGTGAGGAAATGTGAAAGGGAGTCATCCAGATAAAACAGAAAATGGAGGAACTCCTTTAGGAGAAGGTACCACATATCATGGAAATTTCAACAAAAGATGAAACATAAGAGAAATCTCTTCCTTTCTCTACACACCTGTTAGGGTTATGACAGAGGAGTTCCATGTAGGATTTCATTTGAGAAAAAGGAATTTCAGCAACTATGATTGGGAAACCATCAGATTAGATAGCATTCATGGTCTCTTTCAACTATAAAATATGTGAGAGCAGAATGTTTATTGTATTATTATGCATTGCAGTGAAACATATTGTGCCCTTGGGCAAAACTTTATGATTATCAGAATAGTGGGAATGCTCATCTCCTAGGCTTTTCAAAAAGTTAGATATACATGTCCTCTTCAACATCTCTTGTCAAGCTTCAGTTTCTCTGCCTGAGAAATGTCTGGCTTTGTCCATGGCCCCCCAGTTTGCCAATGGGAAATTACCCTTTCATATGAGCTGCTCCTTTATTCATATTATCAAGGCTATATCACTGTGCAAATCTTGTAGGAACATTGTTTCAGTGGCAAAGAATCTGCAGGAAGATGAGAAATTAGGCAAACAGAGTGTTAATATTATAATTTTTAAAGCCCACAGAAAAGGAAAAAGACCAACCAAGAAAATACCATGTTTTTCTTCAAGACTAAAGGGAAGTCTGATGTCTGACCCTCTTAACTCAGGTAAAGCAACAAGTAGTTAATAGTTGCCAATATGAAGGGGAAAACTCAGCGACAATGTTAATCTATTTTAATGGACACCTTCCATTTCCTTTTTTCATTCAGGCATGGTTCCTGTCTTTTGTAGGAGGAAAGTTGGTCATCTACAGACTGGTACATTATGAAATTCTGCCTATCGGACTTTCTGTGGAAACAGGGTCTGCCAGTCTTGCTTGTGGTTTTATGCTTACATAGAATCTTCTGCAGAAACCCACTCTTCACTCTGTTAATGACAAATTCTAACACGTGTTGTTTTCCTATCAAACTTTTCATTCCCCTTATGACTGTTCAACAGATACTTCTAAACTCAAATTTGAAGATTTAAAGTTTATCCTCTATTTTTTCCACCCTCTCGTATCCCTCCCCCATAGGTGTTCAGATTTCTTTATGAGGTAAGTATTCTGATCCTAGATTTCCATTCTATATTGTTCCATCTTCTGCTGGACATTTTAAAGCTTCTGTGTTTTCTATCTCCGTGTTTAAAATCTCTTGTTATCCTTTTCTTTCACAACTCTGAATATGATGTCCTAAGTGACATCCTTCTAATAGTAGTTAATTCTTTATTAAATATTTAATATCTTCATCTTCCCAGGCTCCTTTTTTTCTTAGAATATTGACTTAATTATGTGGAGTGATAGGCTCAGAGCATTCAGATGGGAAAATATTTTTAACATATGCAACTCTCAGGGTGCCTGGGTGGCTCAGTTGGTTAAACATCTGCCTTTGGCCCAGGTCATCATCTCATTCTCCCTCTGCCCCTCCTCCCTGCTTGTGCACTCTCTCTCTCTCTCTCTGTCCCTCTCTCCCCCTCTCTGTCCCTCTCTCCCCCCTCTCTCTCAAATAAATAAAATCTTAACAATTTATATAAATAAAATAAATAAGTAAATAAATAAATAAATATACAAGTCTCAAAAATTCACTTATTCACCAAATGCTTTAGTGGATCTTACTAAGATTATATTAAATTTTGCTTTGTCTATTAGAATCTATCATGGTGGATTAATCTTTCTTCTAAATTACGTCTAATCATTTGTAGAATGTCTCTCCCCAAATTAAAGGAGTTATTTGGCAAAGACCCAACTTATATAATGACATAAAATATTGATTTGGGTGACTTTCTTCCCCAAATGGACCCTTGTCCAAAATTATACAATTTGGTTGTCCTCATAAATTTTTCATACTAAATACCAGAGTTTACTTTAGTTTTATAAAAATGTAGTTTCTGTAATTTTGTTATATTTTCTCTGGAACTTAGGTGACTATATATTTGGTAAGATACCATCATAGGAATGACATCAAGAACAGTGATAAGTCAAGTGAAAGATTTCCAGGTTTCCACAGACAAGGTATATTACCTGTATTAATACACAGGCAGATGGGCTTGGCCTAATCTCCCCAAATTCACTCTAGAAAGAGGGGTTATTGCATCATTTAGTCTTTATCAATTCTCACAGAAGACTACTGGCAACAATTATTGGCATAAAAATCACCAAAACAAAAAGTCCACTCTGTAAGTGTGATTTCATCAGGGATTTACATATTTAACAAAGTCAAAACTTATTTCTTATTATTTACTCACATCCATTAGTTTATTTCATCCAAGTAGTTAAAAAAAAAGTTGAACACTTACTAGAAGTCACATCTCCTTTAAGAAATTCATTTTGAAATATAAGTTTGTTGTGTTTGCCAGGGAACTAATTTATAGTATTTACAAGTTAATTCATCTTAAATGTGTTGTGTATGCTATCACTTCAAAGGTAAATTGAAAATAAATAAAACCAAATACCTAACTACTTCAACTATTCATCTTTGGGTAATTTCTTCTCTAGTCTCTGACTGAAACATAATTAATTTACATATTTCCTCTCAGTCTGTTGATTAAGGGACCTAATACTCTCACAAAGTAATTTACTTAACATGAGCAATTATGTACATCTCAAGCATCCCCATTCACAATACATGTTCTGGGACTTCTGAAAAGATGACTTTATTTCATGTTAATTAGATTGAAATTAAAAATCCCACCAGAAACATAAGGTCATGTTCTCAAGATTCACCTCATTTCCTTTCTCTGAGTAAATTTATGAGATTTATCATGCTTCTACAGGCAGCAATGAAACTTTTAAACAAACTAATCTTAGTAGCTAGGATTTTGTCTGGAAAAATATTAGACTGTTTTGGTGGACTCAGTAAAGTTTTAATCATCTTGGGAGGCCCAAAGTGGATATAACTCTGTTGTGTGTATGTGTGTGTGTCTGTGTGTCTTTGTGTCTGTACACCCATGATTTATTTTTTCATCAAAAATACCAAAGATCATTATGTTGCTTTGTAGCAGGTTAGATGAGAAGCAGCTCAGCCAGCCTCCTACAGGGGAAAGTGATCTCTTTGGAGGTTTTTATAGTAGTTGCCCTTCTGATACTATGTAACAATTTATGTCTCTTATCTTTGGTACCACCATGTCATTTACACTGTAATTATGATTTACAGGTTATTTAGTTGGATTATTTTGGTTTGTGTACAATGAGGTTTTTCTATGGTTTTGTTTTGGAGGGGGCTTTTTGATAATTTTTTTTTAGGATTTATACATGTTGATCTAAGTTGACTCCTATCCTTATCAGAATTCCTTAGGATAACATAATGACCTCCATATTTCATTTTGCATTCCTCTTATTTAATTTGGACTCAGTGGCCCTTGAAAATAAACAAACACAATGCCTTTAGGTTTTCTCCATTTCTTTGCATTATCCTTAGCCTTGAATTTATCCCGAATTTTGCACTTGACTTACTCTTTTTTCTTTTTTAAGATTTATTTATTTATTTGAGAGAAAGAGAGGAGCAGAGGGAAAGAGAGAAAAAGAATACTAAGCAGACGCCCCACTGAGTGTGGAGCCCGATGTGGGGCTTGATCTCACAACCCCAAGATCATGGCCTGAGCCAAAACCAAGAGTTGGACATTTAACCAACTGTGCCATCCAGGTGCTCTGTTGATTTGGTCTTTAAAATATTTTGCATTTTGGGGTTAGAAAGACTGTGAGGGCTGAATGAGGACCCACTTCTTATATCCTGGGTCACAGAATTCCAGCTGACCTGCACTTTTGTACATAAAAGGTGCATAGCAGGAAAATTTCTGGATCTCCAGATATTTCTTTAACCTCTGAATTAACTCACCCATAGCCATCTATAAAGAACTCAGTTTAGGATTTTAATTAACGTGCCAAAGCCAATGTACTGAATTAAGCAGAGAGCCTTTTGGGGATATGATAAAAAAGGTATAACTCTTTGGGTATATCTTAGATATGGACTCAACATGGTAAGTCCATGTTGAAAACTTAACGAGATTTGTGGTTATGGCCATCACAGAAGTCCCAAAGTAAGATCTCTATGATGAGTTGCCTGTACTCTGAACATATTCAAAGGAAAATTATTTACTCCTTTGGGATATTTCTGGAGACTTTCTTGCACTTTACCATAAGGTAACCACAATAATTACTACAGTTTTGTTATTTCTTTTCTGTGGCTGCCATACTTTGCTTTTCCAATACTGCCAGAAATAGCAGTTGGACTTTTATTTCTTGCCTTTATGAGCTTGGCTTTAAAGCAGATTCAGGGAAGAAAATTCAGGAAAAATTTCCTCCTGCCCAGTAAGTCTTTCTCATCCAACAACAACAAAAACAAAACAAAACAAACAAACAAACAAACAAAAAAGCTACTATCTCCTTAGTACACTGTATAAATCAACCTTAGGAAATTGTATTTTCATCTTACACATGAAGTTATGAAGCAAAAACTGGACCTCTTTTAAGGAAAAGGAACCAATTATATGCAAGGATATGCTTGAAAATAAACAGCAATCATGGCAAGTTTTTTGTTTGCATGCTGCAATCTAATCCTTCTTGCTTTCAATAAACGTAGAGAGTTTATTGGCATCCACATAATTTAGTCTGGAGATAATGATATGACAAGCAAACCATTTTATTTTCTCTAGCTTAGCAAAGAGAACATATTCAACAAAAAGATTTTATGTAACTGTGGAGTCTAAGATTTTTTTTTTCCCAAAGATGTTCAAAATCCAGGGTGTCAAGAGAGAAAACTCCATTACTTCAAATTAGTTATTTCCCCAAAGTTAAATAAGTGGTAATGGTTGATCTAAGAATATAGAAGATAGTGCATTCCAAAAATTAATCAATTTTTGTCAGCTTTGCTCCTTTTAGGTTGGTTTAAAAGAAGATATCAATATGTTTGTTAGAAATGACTGGCACAATATTAAAAGACCAGTTAATTTTATTAAATCTTATTATAATAATTCTTAATTTCACCAGAGACTACCAATGGACTCATTAAGAAATTATCTCAAATGTATTATTAAACACCATACTTATTCATCATAAAGTCTCTAACCATTAGCTGTAATATTGGAAGCTTGATTGTATTAACAAGTGCAAAATATACACTATTTTATTTCTGAAAAGTAGTCTCTCCTTTGGTATTTCTTTCTTAGTTTCTAGTCAAACTTTTTTTTAAGTGAGAGAGAAAAAGGTAGCAGGAAGGAGAGGGAAACAGACAATTTTAAGCAGACTCCACAGCCACTGTAGAGCCTGATGTGGGGCTTGATCTCACAACCCTGAGATCATGACATGAGCTGAAATCAAGTGTTGGACACTTGACCAAGTGTCACATCTGACTGAGTCACCCAGCTGCCCCTTCTAGTCAGATGAAATTTGCAACCAAATGAATTCAGTAGTTGAAAATGCTTAAACATATAAGCAAAGCATAAGTAAAGATAGTATATATACAATAGGTACATGATGAGTTTGTCAGGCTATTAGAAAATATGAATTTTAAAATTGTTAGGAATAAAGGAAAGACTTTCTTTCCTAAGTTTACATGAATTTACCTACTGTGGAAGCAGATTTGATGGCATAATTTTAAGGTCAAACTTACCCTTTACTTACATGCATCTGGGACTAGAACTTTGTAATACCTTACTGCTATGGTATCTGTGTAAACTGGCTTCAGAGACTAAAACAGTTTGAATCAATACAGTTAAACACCATTCACCTTTTCATTTGCTTATCTATCCATATGCTCCCTCATTCATTTGACATAAACTTATCGAATATGCACCGTACACCATGCACTGTATTAGGCACTAGAGATAGAAAGATAAGTAAGACACAGACCTTGCCCTTCTGTAGCTCATAGAGTCACAGAAAAAAGTGACATATTAATAGTAAAATAAAATAAATAATGGAAGCTTATATGTAAATCAGTGATTTTACAAGATAGGGATGAATTTGCTCTATATAGAAAAACCAGTGAATAATTCCAGAGAAAGTGATACCTGAGTTGGATTTTGAAGCATCATTAAGGGGCATTGAGACCCAGTTGGCTGTAAGCAAGATGACCTATTATGAAAAAAATACAGAGTCATGGAAACATACCGGTTTATTTAGGGAGAGAGGAAAAAAATAAGGAAAGTGATAAGAATAAAATGCCAGGAAACACCACCATCTCAGGAAGGAAGACACAGCTAAACAGACGGAGAAAGAGAAGTCAGAGAGACAGTAGGAGACCTGGATAGAGCTGTGTTTCCAAATTCAAGGGAAGAGAATATTTCAGAAAGAAGTAGACAGCCTATCAATGCTGAGGAAATGGCAAGTAAGATAAAAGCTTAAAAATTATAAACGGCAGTTAGATCAGTAGCACCTTACCAAGAGCATGTTCAGGAGAGTGAAGAGAATAAAATTTCTAAGTCTATTTCCTGTTCTTTTTTTTTTTTTTTTAGATTTTATTTATTTATTTGACATTTATTTATTTATTGAGATCACAAGTAGGCAGAGAGACAGGCAGAGAGAGAGAGGGGGAAGCAGGCTTCCCGCTGAGCAGGGAGCCCAATGCGGGGCTCGATCCCAGGACCCTGAGATCATGACCCAAGCTGAAGGCAGAGGCTCAGCCCACTGAGCCACCCAGGCGCCCCCTTCTATTTCCTGTTCTTGAGGAAAACTGAAGATAAAGATAAAACTTTCACCATTAGAAAGTTCATATCCTACTTAGGGACGTATAAATGTATTTGTAATATGAGTTAGCCCTGTGCTGCTGTGGAGTGAGCATGAGGTGGAGGTAATTATGGAAAGGATAAGATTTGATGGAGGCCAGAAGAGGGATAAGGAAAGAAATCAAGCACGAGGCTTTCTACAGATAAGGGACCACAAGACCAGGGGAAGTGGTGGCATCTGAAAACCTACAAGGACTCTGTGGGAATTGTATGAAGGAGTAAAGGTATGAACTTTATAATTTCACTCAACAGGAATAGAATATAAGTGCACGCTTTATCAGTGCAAGTACTTGGAACTTACCAATTTAGAGAGTGACGTCCTATCACCTCTAAACAGGGAGAATCATTTCCTACCAAGGCAGATCCATGAGAGTTGAAACAGCGGACATGACAGGAAGGCGGAAATTGGGGGAAACAACAATGTTGAGGATATTTAGATGCACTTAAATGGTTAATTATCTGTGAGATTTACTTTTATCTTAATACCTTAAAAATTAAAAAATTAAATACATTCAATAAACTGCCACCATATACTATTACTTGTGACTATGTCATGTAGTCAATTTTCTTTTCTAGGTTTCAGTAGGGATTAATGACCCTGTTAGTGATATGTCTTTACTTAAACTTCTAAAAACATTTCTGATAAGATAGATGTTGTTCTCAAGGAAACTTGATATTCTTGTATTTTTGTAGTGTAACTTTTTTATTTACTGCATCCCCATTGAGGTCCCTGCATTTTTTACTTACCCACAAGAAATAAGTGTGTGCTTATAGGTTATTGTCCATGATTTAAAAGTCCCAACAAAAATTATATATTTACCTATTTTAAGGCAACACAAGCTACTGTATATCAAATGTGATCTTTGAATTAAAAATATTTTTTAAAACACAAGTTCATTGGAAGAAAAATAATGGGGGAAAGGGTGCTTCCTTGGTGGGAAGTTTAGGAAAACAGCATTAGGTGCTGTTTAAAATTCATGCTGATAAAAACAAATCATTAGCTAGACAGACTCAAAAGTTCACACCAACAGGAGAGATAATTTAAGCCACATCTATCTAGATTTAGGACATTTGGCAATTTAGCATCTGCGTTCCCAATAAAAGTCAATAAAATCCCTTTTCCAAACTGAAAAGCAAGATAAGAAAAGAGAATCTTTTTTAATTTTTTTTTATATAAGCATATAATGTATTATTAGCCCCAGGGGTACAGGTCTGTGAATCACCGGGTTTACACACTTCACAGCACTTACCATAGCACATACCCTCCCCAATATCCATAACCCCACCA